>NC_079476.1:27424558-28049558 GCF_026230105.1 Diorhabda sublineata
GCCCCCTTCTACCTATCCAACGAGCGGGGAATGTTTCGTTTAAAAATTGTCGGACAGGCATAGCATAGTGTGGGGGAGCTCCGTCTTGTTGAAATACCAGTAAATCTTCGGAAAGGTTATCATCATTTTCTATTATTGTTGTAATACGTGGGTCAACCCCTTCCCTGAGTAACTCAAGATATGATTCACCATTTAAATTTCCGTTGATGAAGAAAGGTCCGACAATGTGGTCACCTAGGATACCACACCGAACGTTTAACTTTTGGGGATGTTGTGTATGGAATTCACGCATAATATGTGGATCACTTTCAGCCCAATATCTACAATTATGCCTACTTATTAAGACATTTAATGACCATGAGCATTCATCAGAAAGGCAAATATTGTTTAACAATTGTGGATTGTTATTGTTAATTTGCGTCATTGATTCGCAAAACTCTAGACGACGATCAAGTTGACAATGTCAAACTTTAATAAAAAGTAGAGTTTTTTGTTGTTTGGATTTTTTAAGTAGAATAAATAGCACAGTTAAAAAGATTAAAGAGTTTGAACTGTTGTACAAACCATTTTAGTACAGGCAAATAAGGTGAAAGTAAATAATAAGTAAAATTTGTGCTCTTAAAAGAAAAATTGTTTATCTCATAAACTTTAACCTACAAGTATTATACATTTTTGAAATCAGCTCAAAGAGGAGTATCCAAATTTTACATAAAAAATATGAAAAGTAATTTAAAAAAATAAAGGGGATGCAGCTAGGGGTGAGGGGGTGGCTTTTCCAGTAAGTTTAAATAAGCCATAATGCTTGCCCCTTCCAACATAAATTGACGTGTTTTTGGATTTTTTCTAAATACCAGTATTACAAAAGTTATTAAAGGTGGATACTTTTATCTGAAAAGCACTGTATAATTAGGCAATGGGCCGGGTTAAAAAATCTAGTACAAAAAATTTCAATATTTTTTGTAACAGGTGAAGTATTATAATTGGAATGCCTATTTATAAAGTGCGGTATAATTAAACAATTATATGATTTCTTCTTGAACAAACTCCAGTATAATTCCAAGTCTGGTGTGTTATTAATTTTGTATGTTTAAGATCTTTAAATCGGATAAGGATAATAGATCTTTTATTCGACTTATACGAATCGATATTTTAGATAGATTTCAAATCAAGGGGATTTAAATCTCCATGATGAATTTGGGAGGGAAAATTTTGGAGCGTAGCTTTGAAGAAGCATTCAAGTGAAGGGTCTGAATAAATAATTCGAAAATGTAATTAAAATGTTCAATTTCCTCTCATTGCTTTTAACTTTCTCTCTATAAATTTCACGATGTTCTCTTCCTTCTCGATTTCAAATTTAAATATGTAAATAATGCGATCCGGACTTGGCAGCTTAAAAATATAACATAAACGAGAATAATTAGGGTTTAATTAGATAACCGGTAGATTGTTCTTCCGCTAGCTGCTACTTTGAGTAGATTACCATGAGGCGTAGGAAACTGCACTAGAGCGTTCCGTGATCAAATTAGTATTTTATCGTTGTTACCACTTGATATACACAAAAGATTAATCACAATAATTTTCGCGTAGAGATTCAGTTTTTTCTTGTTTTTTCTCCTTTTCCATATCTTCAAACTTTTTAGTTTGAGCTTTAATAAGAAATACAATTGAATCAAATTATCAGTGCAATTTTTCTTCGTCCCGACCATGGTCTCAGACAATGCAGATTATTAAGATAGCGCATTTGTTGAGATTGAAATAATTACTTTCAAATTAACTTGGAGCTTTGTGATATTGATTAATTGAACACGTTTATTTATATCGTGTACGAAATAGGTAAACCCTTTTATATTTTAACAACATTTGATTTAAATTGACCTATAATACATTATATTTTTCGGTTTTGGCCAACTTCTATGATTTCAATATGTTTTAAATTTTCTTGTAAAGATTGAAACATAATTCTCCTTTTCAAGGTTCGTTTAAGTTTTAAACCGATTTTATATAACTAAAACTACTTTACCAAACAACTAAAATAAAGTGACTTCTCTAAAAAAAAAACGATACAAGATACGTTGAAAGTGTCACACCATCAATTTCTTCTCGATTCATTGAGAGTAGTATCGGGAGACAAAAGTTAATCTTTCACTTAATCTAATTCCGAAAAGACAAATGGTACGAGTGAGTTTGAAGTTAATGTTTTAAGGCCCCGAGAAAAAATTCTAAAACTAGATAATGTTCGTCCTTTGGCAGCGGATCGGTTTCAGATGTTCATTCATGTCAATAGTAGCGATATAATCTGTTGTGGTATTTGGGATGGTCTTCATGGGTTAACTTTAGTTTATAAGTGCAGTGGTGTGGATACTGCAAATTCTGATTATAATTTTTTAATTCAGAAGTACATAATTTATGTTATAGGAACTTTGACCACAAGATATTTTCATCATATTAGAACATATATTTTCACAGAAGAATATTGTTCATTAACTAAAACGTATAAACAATATATGCAAATCATGCTGTTGTCAGGAAATTAGTCCAGTCAAAATAGACGTTTGACTTAGACAAAATTCGCATAGAGCTGAAAATTGACAGAGACATTAAATACATCATTATAAATGAAATGTCAAAAGTCCCCTTCGATCCGACTTCTGCAAAAAATTTTATTTAAGGTCAAAAGTACAAAATTAAGATTTTTTCCATTTTTCTCGAAAACAATAAGTATTATCGTGAAAGTAAGCCCAACAAAAGTTGTAGATCATACAATTCTCTACAAAAATGGTCCAGTCACTTTTTCTCTTACGACTCACCATTAGTGAGATATCGCGATTTCAATCATTAGAAAATTCATATTTTACATAAATGGACACATTTCCGCACCACCTATGAGGTAATGTACTTGGCGCTTTTTTTAACGTGGTTTCCTCAGTAAGTATACTCCACGATCTATTGTAATAAAGATTAAAGTGGAATAGGTTGTTTTTTTCTACATGTCATTATATAAGATGATTGTCTAATTCTACTTCGATAATTATTTCTTCGTCTTCATTCCCTTCTTCTTGCAGAATTTCTGTTCACTGTTCACTGTTCATTAAATCATAAATATCTTCGTCTGTTGTATTTGTTTCAATATTGGAGCAAGTCTGATCCTGACAATTGATGCATACTGGAGAACAAAATAATCCCACTTTTTGACAGCCACAATTTATTTTTACTACAATCCGGCTTGCATTTACAAAAAATAATATTGAGTAATTTTTCTGGAGCAGGCGGGAGTTGGGAATTGGCTCCAAATAATTATCTGTTAATTTCCAACCCCATTCTTCTGGGTCCAGCTCATTGCCTAGCCAAACTTGAACTTGACAATATACACCATACAAGTGTTGAAAGGCAGAAGCAGATGTTGAGTGCAGACAATACAACTGTACTGTTTTAGTGTTCCATGCAGATTTTACAAACTACAAATATCTATATTTGTCTATGGAATCAATTTTTTTTGGAGCACCATACATTGCAAGAAGAAAACGAATTCCATTTGTAACGATGTCGTGTGGAGAAGAGTCAATCTTTGTAAATACTTCTGCGCAATGAATTAAATCATTACGTTTCTCAAGCAATTTAAATACTGATGTTTCACCTCTTTTAAAAATTGCTGATGTAGTATCGCAACCAGTTGTTGCATGTAAAAATAAAATATGAGCTTGACATTTCGGATATGCAGTGAGACTTTGTGATGAATATATTGTTGTTGTACTTGAGCTTTCCCAGGTTTTAAAAAGTAAATAATTTTATCATTTGGAGTCCGCGCAGTCAGTAATATCAACAAATCAACATCTTCCCCAACAACGATAGTTGTATCTGAACTTTTCCAGTGTTCTATTGCTGTTTCAATTATAAGGACATCAGCATCATTATCAGCATGTTTTATTGAAATACCAGCAGCTGTAAATTCTTCACATAGCATTAAAATGAAGCGAGACTCATTGTGAGTATTTGCAAGAAATTGTTGTTGGTTTGCTGGAACTTTCATAGATCGATCAAAAACGATATCAACAGATGAAGATGTTTTTCTTGTCCAACGACGTTGCTCTGCAGCTTTAATATTTTTCGTATGATTAGTATAGCCATCAAATACAATCGTACCGTTATGACCAAAATGTCTTTGTACATACCTAGCATATTTTTCAGAAAAATAGGATGAAATGTTTCATTTCGATCCCATACAACACGGTGTAATAGATACCCTCCATCGATGATGTAGATAGCATTTGTGTTATCAATTTCGGAGTTTAAACATTCAAAGCAATTATAAAGAGCTGACTTCATAGTTTTACGCATTCCCACTTCATCAAAGAGTGATAATGGGTAAGGAGCTAATTCATAAGCGAAGAATGTTTCAAGTTCATCTTCGAATGTCTTAGTAATGCTCAAGCGTTGAAATAATAATACAGGGTCTGTAGACAACTTTTGATCATGTACCTTTATGACGCTACTTGCATTTAAAAGAGGAAGTACTCTATCAGCGTGTTTTAATTTAATATTATTACACGTTTGGCCAGTCATTTTACGTATAGAAGCAAGTCCAACTGCACGAGCGTTATGACAATTAATTTTATCATCACCGACGACTCCACTGGTAATAAACATAATTTTTGGAATTGTAGGGAACGGATCATGTAATAAGAGCCACTCCATAAGTTTATTAATATCTTCAATATCTCTCTTTACGCTTGCATCCACATGCTGGTCTGTTGTGTCCATTCTAACATTAGCGAGATCTTCCAATCCTTCACACACAGTATTCATTGTGTGCATACCATAAACCCATTTACTAATGATACTTTCTTGCGCACTTCTCCCTCGAGCAACACCTCCATCAGTTTCCAGGCTGCATTTTAGTGCATATTATGTAAAATATGAATTTTCTAATGATTAAAACCGCGATATCTCACGAATGGTGAGTCCTAAGAGAAAAAGTGACTAAACCATCTTTGTAGAAAATTGTATGATCTACAACTTTTGTCTGATCTACTTTTACGATAATACTTACTGTTTTCGAGAAAAATGGAAAAAACCTTAATTTTGTACTTTTAACCTTGAATAAAACTTTTCGCAGAAGTAGGATCGAAGGGAACTTTTGACATTTCATTTCTAATGATGTATTTAACGTCTCTGTCAATTTTCACCTCTATGCGAATTTTGGCTAAGTTATGACTTATTTTTGTCTATTTTGACTGGATTATATACCGAATATTAGTCCATTCTAAAGTTTCCCTATACAGGAGATAAAGGTTTGACTGTATTTTGCTTGTGTAAATAATAAAGAACGTTCAATCCCCCGTTATTTGGAATGGAAATCGTGCTGGGAAGAAATTTAATGAGCCTGCAAAATATGAAACTAAGCAAGTATATTTGATTGAATTAAGTAAAGCCTGTAAATTACTGTATCGACCCTATAAAATATACAATTTTATAAAATTGTGGGGTTATATTTCGACATCTTCAATTATTATACTCTGATTTTGCAAATAGAATGAAAAATTTTTGCAATACTCTGCTTTAAGGATTATTCAAAATATAGCCTAGAAATATTCCGTAGAATTATTTATAGATACTAAATAATAAATATTGGTTATTATTTATCAACCATAAATTGCACTTCCACCTTAATTATCATTAATTTGAAATGTTGGGTATTAAACCAATTATTTCATGGGTACCGTCATCTTTCCGTAACTACAAACATTAAGATAAATATAGTCAACATTAAGATGAAGCCTGGCTGACTAGGCAATCGATTATTGACTGAATTCACTAGTCGTTCATAGATGGCACAACGAATTTTTTTATTATGATGAATAACTGACATCTATCGCAAATCTACACCAGTAAATCTGTATATAAAGAAATCTGTAATTGTATAAATAAATGTTTTTACTAATGTTGAAATTGTTTTATAGATGACGCATCAATATGAGTTTACATTTTGATTTAATCGATAAAAAATGATAGAATTTATATAAAAATAGGAAAATATTACATCATCTCCCAAAATATTCGTCGTAGAGATTTGCGAAAGAAAATTTTCGTTTAAGAAACCTTAAGAAGACTGCTGAATATTTTCAGATTCCTAGATGATCTCTTAGAAATGAGTATTTATTGATTCTTAAAGCCCATCACATGTGATATGTATAATTCTAATTAATCACTTTAGATGATACTTTATTAGTTTGGTCAAAACCATTTCTGATTATAGTCTAGATAGATAATCACAGAACTTGATAATCATGAAAATGTTTTTTCGCCACATTAGTAATAAATCTCATGATGCATTCTTATCTGGCCACCAGGTCCATAAATTATGTGAAAATATTTTGTGATATAATGAGGATATTTTTATCCAGCAATGTATTTCACGGATTTGCTTACATTTGATTATATTTCTATTGTTCAAAAATAAAGGGGTACAAGTACAAGTATTTAACTATTATGTTTATAATTATTTTTCGTTCCTACTTCAATTCATAGCTTTATCATATTATATATTACGCGTTTGTAACTTCGACATCTGTTTTTATCAGTTTTGCAGGTCATATAAAACCCAAAATAAAAAGGTAATTACAAAATTTGCCGACCAACACAATACATATTGGGAAATGTCAAAGCTAGTTGAATGTCTAGGAACTAATATTAAGGCAATTTAATTACATAATAAAGACTAATTTCAATTTTAGTATTAGATGGTTTTGAATTTCAAAATGGCATATTTTAATTTTAAACTTTCTCGTCCAAATTACGTTAAATCATAACATAAATTGAAATAGAAACCAAATACTATGCACAACGCTGAAATTAACCACAAAGATAATAACAAATAAAATAAATGAATGTATCTCACTAGCAGATGAACAACATGGTTTCAGATCGGGAAGATCCTGCACGGACGCAATATTTGTCATAAGACAAATAACGGAAAAATCGATCGAATATAATCGACCAGCCTTCATGTGTTTCATTGACTTGCACCTTACACCTTCTTTATGATAGACAGATACCATATAATGTCATTAAAATAATCGAAAATATATACTCAAAAAATACAATCCAAGCAAAAATAAATGATGACCTAACTGAACAGATACCTGCAAATAGGGGCATTAGGCAAGGGGACTCTCTCAGTCCGCTCCTATTTAACATAGTGATGGATGAAATCATAAAACAAGTACGCAAACTAAGAGGATACAAAATGGGAAATAAAGAAGTCAAAATCCTGTGCTATGCAGACGATGCGGTACTGTTGGCGGAGAACGAGGACGATCTGCAAAGGCTACTGTACCAATTTAACAAAACAGCAAAAAAATTCAATATGATAATATCAGCGGCAAAGACAAAATCAATAGTTACTTCCAAGACACCGATCAGATGTAAGCTTGTGGTGGATAACAAAATAATACACCAGGAAATGAAATTTAAATATCTGGGAATCGAAATATCTGGACACGGGGATGTGGAGACGGAAATAAGAAACCAAGCTACAAGAGCCTCAAGAGCAGCAGCATACCTAAATGACACAATCTGGCGAAATAAATACATTCGAATTGAAGCAAAAGCCCGCATTTACAAGACCGCAATCAGACCTATATTATCCTATGCAACAGAGACCCGACCTGAGACCTCTAAAACGAAACGGATATTGGAGACTACAGAAATGAAAATAGTTCGAATAATAGCGGGAAGAACACTACTGGATAGAGAAAGGAGTGAAAACATAAGACGAACATGCGGGGTAGATAATATCAATGACTGGGTACTGGATAGAAAGATAAAATGGAATGAGCACATTGACCGCATGACGGAAGAACGAATTGTGAAAATATCAAGGGACAAATCACCAGCAGGACAAAGAAGCATTGGAAAACCTAGGAAAAGATGGAGTGACAACCTCCCAGGTGACTGAGCAGAGGCAATGACGTGAAGAAAAACAGACAATGATGCCTATACACAGCAGGAAGAAGAAACCAAATAACGATTGTCAAAGTCTAACAGATATTAATCACCAGTATTACAACAAAATTTTATTTTAATACCATTAACTTGATAAGATAAACATCTACACACTTAAATACTATAAGAATGAAGTTCTTTTCCTTTGCGTTTCGAAAATGTATAATAGATTGTACAAAAGTGTAAAACCAATTTCAGCCACTAAATAATTCAATAAGTTTAATAATTCAGGGTCGTGTGAGTCGTTTGCTGCATGATAGTTCTTTTCTTCGTATTTATTTATATCGATCTATTAGATACTTTAATTATTCACAAAGGTAAAACTACGAGGATTTATTATCGACTTAGATGTTCTTTAAAATAAAATAAGTTACGTGGACATAAGATAATGTTAGTGTAATGTTTTTTAGTAGTCGTAAATGTTCATGTATTTTTTGTACTTTCCAAATAAGTCTGATTCATCTTTTGCGATATGTTTTGTTCAATATTATTCTATAGAAATACCTAAATGTGTTCATTATAAATTTAGGTATCAGCAGTAACTTAAAACCATGGGTATAATAAAAAGAGGACAAAATATACCCGCGATTGTGACAGGCACGTAGCCAGAGTAGGGCTTTAGGGGCTGAAGCACCCGAAATCTGAAAATTTAAATTTTTTTTCAGGTTTAAAAAAAATATCAGTATTGCGCGCATAAATGTAGAGAATCATTTTATGAATTACTCTGGTATTTTTTATATCAATTATAACTTGGAAATGGTTCTTTGTTCATCTTATATATTAAAAAAATTGATGATTTCCATTCCGAGTCCGTTCAGGCGTTCTACCCAACCGATTTGCTTATTTTTTTTTTTCAATGAAAGGTATTGATGCACAGATCAGCCATCAACCATCGGATTTCATCTCATTTTCACCATTCTCAAGTTATATTTAAATGCGATTTTCCCTGTACATTACTAATGGGAGTTTTTCACATACACACGTTCTATCCTCAATATCTCAGGTTCTAATATAGCTACAGAGTTCGTTTTGGTTTAAGAACACTCGCTGAAACACCTTCTTTCTTTTGAGTTTTTGAACACTTAAATCGGTTGAGTTGGAGAGGAGCTAGGCGCGGACATTCAATGTGGAGTTATGGATTTTTGTAGGTTTTTGGCAATTTTTCTACATTCAAAGATATCTCAGGTTCTAATATAGCTACAGAGTTCGTTTTGGCTTAAGAACACTCGCTGAAATACCTTCTTTCTTTTGAGTTTTTGAACACTTAAATCGGTTGAGTTGGAGAGGAGCTAGGCGCGGACATTCAATGTGGAGTTATGGATTTTTGTAGGTTTTTGGCAATTTTTCTACATTCAAAGATATCTCAGGTTCTAATATAGCTACAGAGTTCGTTTTGGTTTAAGAACACTCGCTGAAACACCTTCTTTCTTTTGAGTTTTTGAACAATTACATCGGTTGAGTTGGAGAGGAGCTAGGCGCGGACATTCAATGTGGAGTTATGGATTTTTGTAGGTTTTTGGCAATTTTTCTACATTCAAAGATATCTCAGGTTCTAATATAGCTACAGAGTTCGTTTTGGCTTAAGAACACTCGCTGAAATACCTTCTTTCTTTTGAGTTTTTGAACACTTAAATCGGTTGAGTTGGAGAGGAGCTAGGCGCGGACATTCAATGTGGAGTTATGGATTTTTGTAGGTTTTTGGCAATTTTTCTACATTCAAAGATATCTCAGGTTCTAATATAGCTACAGAGTTCGTTTTGGTTTAAGAACACTCGCTGAAACACCTTCTTTCTTTTGAGTTTTTGAACAATTACATCGGTTGAGTTGGAGAGGAGCTAGGCGCTGACATTCAACGTCGAGTTATGGATTTTTGTAGTTTTTTGGCAATTTTTCTACATTCAAAGATCTATATCTCAGGTTCTAATATAGCTACAGAGTTCGTTTTGGCTTAAGAACACTCGCTGAAATACCTTCTTTCTTTTGAGTTTTTGAACACTTAAATCGGTTGAGTTGGAGAGGAGCTAGGCGCGGACATTCAATGTGGAGTTATGGATTTTTGTAGGTTTTTGGCAATTTTTCTACATTCAAAGATCTCTATCTCAGGTTCTAATATAGCTACAAAGTTCGTTCTTTTCTATTATAATTGAAAGTCAGATAAGTGAAGGAAACAAATTTTAAATTTCATTACAATTTATTGATTATATCTGATTCTGATTTCGATACATCATATTTTTTTCGATTCGGTTAATTGCTGATAATTTATGGTATATAGCTCGTATCCGGGGTTGAGGGGCTTTAGAGTGATTCAGCCCCCTGCCGCCGAAATGATTTTCACTCTCCTTTCCCCATACCCATACCATACATTTATAATTTGTTAATTCTACTCTTTAATTGCTATTCATTTATTTTACATTCATGTAAAATAAATAGCTAAATAAAATGTCCGTTGATTAATGTAATAGATACTTTATTCTACCTTCTCACTATTTTATATACACATAACCTATATATTATATTTAAAATGGTAAAACCAGGTAAGTCATATTTTTTATAAAAATGAATTATGGGTATCAATCGATTCTTAATGAGAAGCTGCATACTTGTATAGAGTCAAAAGGTGGAAAAACCAATCTGGTCAAAAACTAGAGATCAGCACAGTTTCAGAATTTTTTTAGGAATCCTTTAAGTTTAATTTCACTTTTTCCTTGAGTTTCTATCAAAAGTTAAAAATTTTGAAACAATAGCAAAGGTTTTATTACGTTGGAATCCTTAAATTGTTTTTTTCTAAGTTTCGATAAAAGTTGAGTTGCCTAGTTTTTCCCCCAAACCTTCAAATGCAATTGATACCTTGAATAGGAAATCAAGAATGAAAAAATTTAAAATTAATAAAAGAAACATTGATTAAATGAATTGGTAAAACTATTAAAAGATAATAATAAAAAAATCAAATGAGACATCAACCAGAGAAATAGAAAGATATAATTTTATGTGCAACAAAACTAAGTTGAATATTTTTCTCACGAGCAGCAGGCAGAGATATTTTAAAAAAAAATAACCGAATTCAAGTGGAGAAAACAAAAATAAATCATCTTATTTCAAGTAAAAGGTAAGAGAAATCTTGTATGAAACATGAAAAAATAATTTAAAGGTACTCCAACTAATAGTAATAAATAATTAAACTTTTGAACTGATATTTTTATTATTTTGTAACAAATGTGCAAAAGTGTGTGTCGTGTGATTATTTATTTATTACTGTCTAGGAAATATTTAGAAATATAAATTTTTATGACGTACTTATTTAGAATTTTATAATACCGTAATTTCAAAAACCCCATATTGTGAAAACCAGATATTCGTTGCTGAAATTAGAACCAGCGAAAACTTACCATCCTGGCTGATGAGGTATCAAATAATCATGAAATTTCATTAAACTTCCGTTCAGCAATAAACTTGCTAGATTCAACTTGAAATTTTTCTCATTAAAACTGATGGAAAAATAATAGCGGTAACAAGGTCCCTGAAATTATTTTTGTCATATCAAACTTTCAAATTTGTAATGCTTTATATATCCTCTGAAAATTTCATCGAGTGTAAAATATATAAGAAGTTATTTTCATTCAATTTATTGACTAATAGAAATTTACTTCATCTACATCAACTTCACTTACTTGGTTATATAGAGACGGTAATTATGAAAATCTTTTATTGAAATACCCCTTGTCAAATAACCTTTTCTCATGTCAGTCATTCATTATCTCAGGAATCTCAAATAATAGAAGTGTCCCAAATTTTGTTCTTATCATTACTGTGAATCTTTATCCGATGTTAACAAAATATTTGCGCATTTATCAGATGTAATAATTATATATGTTGAATATATTGAAGTGAAATATTGGGATCATACAGTACTTTTTCCTCAAGTCCACGAATATTAGAATGTTAATTTTACTGCGCAATATGTTAATTCACGGTTACCGAATTATGAATAATAAACTGTTAAAAGTTTGAATTCGCTCTAAAGTTTGACTGCAAATATACATATTTAAATACGTAACATTAACAAACTTTGTCGTTTGTGTTGTAAAAGTAATTAATAAACTATTAAGGAGCACAGTGAATTTTTTACTTCAATTTGAACTTTGATGTAAATATATAAAACGGAAATGTTCTGTTATTGTTCCTTGGATATGTAAAACGATCTTTGTGTACTTTGCGAAGCGGAAATATAATTTATTTTTTGTCTTTCAGAATTATCGGAAATAGAACTGCAAGTCGTTTTCTTCTATTTCGATTTTTTTGTTATTAAAATGCTCTCAGCTGATCACTAGGAAACTGTGCATGTTACTTTCATAAAGATGATTAAATTCTTGTATGAATATGAGTTATTGAAACAAAACGGGTAATTCACACATAACGTTTAATTAAAAGAGTCTGATAAAATTTAATTTTAGAAATATTAAAATATAAGATTAGGTTAGTTGTTTAAGGCTTTGCGGCCATCGTCTTATGAAAATTGGATTAGGCCGCCGTCGTTGGTTTACTTAGTACTCGACGTTTTGCCTGGTCCAGTGCCTGGCATTTTCATGAGAGATGTTGACTGTTGCTCGGTTTACAGTCGAGTACTAAAGTAAATCAACGACGACGGCCTAAAAACCCGAGAATCCAATTTTCATAAGACTAGGTCAATTAAAATTAAACTCTAATGTGAAGGCGTCTCTCTTTTAATTTGACCCATCTTGCAGCCATTTTCTTTAGTATCATCTTGTCGACTAAGTCATTTTCGCTTTTCATCAGCATCAAAAAATTTAGTCTTTCTTCGACCATTGTCGTCCTGTGGGCGTTTTTTACGAACTTGAGTTGGCTAAATTTTCTCTCACTGGTTGCTTTTGAATAGCCAGTAGTGAATACCAGTTTGCAAATAGTTGTGTTAGATTTCAGAACAGTTTTAAATTTAAGTGCTCGCATGGACTTTACACCATCCGAATAAAAATACCGTATTCCACGTTATCAAAGAAGGTGCTTTTAGCTTTATCATTAGACATTAAAAAGCGAAAAATATGTATAAAAACATAAATCTGGCTTGTAAGTATAATGGACAATGGGTTCATCCGTTCATCAAGCAATTCAGAGAAGATATTTAAGATAGTACCTACCTAAAGCAATCTCGCATAAATCTGATAAAATAAAGAGTTTTCCAATAAGAGGTGTTTTTTTGAACAGCCCGCTATTTGACAGTTGACAAGTATAAACTACGCCATTAATAAAAATGGAACGATACACGCTTCAACAACGCATTGAAATTATTAAAATTTACTATAAAAATGGTGAAAGTTTGGCAGAGACGGTTCGTAAAACTAAAACATTTTTGGGTCGACGTGAAGCAACTTCTCGGACCGCAATACAGAAATTGGTGGAAAAATTTGAGCTGTTGGGACAAGTCAGTGATGTGAAGAATAAAACCTGTGCACGTAGCTCAAGAACAATTGAGAATATTGCTGCTGTAGCCAAAAGTGTTGAAGAAAACCCAGATTTCTCCATTCCTCGTCGTTCTTTGGAATTAGTCATTCCACAAACGTCATTACACCGTATTTTGCATAAAGACTTGGGTCTTAAGGCCTATAAAGTTCAGTTAACACAAGAACTCAAGTCGGCCGATCATCAACAACGTCGTGTCTTTGCTGATTGGGTCCTTGAAATGGATGAAAATGATCCGGAATTTCATCGAAAAATCATCTTAACTGATGAGGCCTATTTCCACCTTGGTGATTACGTCAATAAACAAAATTGTCGGATCTGGGGTTCGGAAAACCCAAAAGTTATTGTTGAAAATCCTCTCCATCCTCAACGCGTGACTGTTTGGTTCGGTTTATGGTCTGGCGGTGTCATTGTACCTTCCTTTTTCGAAAATGAGGCTGAAGCAACAGTTACGGTGAATGGATTGCTTATGGAGAGATGATTAATGATTTTGTATGGCCGGAATTGGATGGTATTGATTTGGACAACGTTTACTTTCAACAAGACAGCGCTACGTGCCACACAAGCAACGAAACCATCGATCTTTTACGGGAAAAATTTCCGGACCGTGTTATCTCTCGAAGAGATGATCACAATTGGCCACCGAGATCTTGTGATTGAACACCTTGCGAGTTTTTCCTTTGGGGCTACGTGAAATATAAGGTCTACGCCAACAGTCCAGCATCGATTCAAGACCTCAAAGATGGAATTCGTGAGGCTATCGAGGACATAGGGCAGCCGCTTTGCAATTTGGTTACGGAAAATTTCATGAAAAGGATATGGTCCTGTAAGCGCAGTCGTGACGGCCATTTGGCTGATGTTGTGTTCCATTATTAACGGCATACCTTCCTCTTTATAATGAAATCCGATCATTTATCTCAAAAAAATGGCATTTTTCTTTGAATATCAAAATAACACCTCTTATTGGAAAACCTCTTATAATAGGCAGATTTTACTTATTTATGTAAAGGGTATGGTTAACTTCTTATGGATTTCTTACACCGTATTTAGAAAACATCAGTATGCTATTGAGGAAATTAAAATAAGCATTGAATTTATCAAAAAACTAGACATGACACATTGTAATTTTCTTTTAGCATCTTTTATTAGTATTGAAGAAAATAGTAAAACTAGAAGGACATAGTGGATGTGTATCATTACACGATTACACGAGTAATTTTTTACCTATCCTAAATTTCCCAACTGCCCACTGCGAGTGGGGGGAGGCGCCCCCCTGCCCCCCATCGCGACGCCGGTGGTAAAAGGTATATTCAAACTATCTAATTGTAAAACACAAACATTTATTTCAGAAAATACATTTTACATAATAAATAACAAAATTACTCATATCCAATGAATATTACGAGTGTTTCAATTTTTTGTTAGATAGTGTAGGCATCAATTAACATTAACATTTGTTTTTGTGTGGCTCAAATATCTTAACGTCTACAGTAATATAATAAATATGATTATTGTTGTAATTATATTTAGGTGGCATAAAAAAATGAATTTTGTATCTGAACTTTTACAATCGAGTTCAAAATAATAAATTTAGTACTGGGAAAATAAGCCAATATATGTTTTTACTTCAGTCATATAAAAACTATTGGTTGTCGAAAGCTTAGAGAAACAAACAATCGTTAACATTTCAGTAAAATGTTTTCAAATTTATCCAAAAATCGAGAGTGTTTTCCTCCTTAACCTACACGTTGATAAAATCTCATAATTATTAAGGTAGAAATTGAAATTTTTAAATTACTTTAAATTACATTTTGTCCAGCAGCTTCCTTGGCTCTAACGAAATATGTTAATAAATCGACTGGCAACGGAAATACTATAGTTGAGTTCTTCTCAGCTGATATAGTGTTCAGCGTCTGTACAATTAACAAGTAATATATGTAAATACGTGATTAAAAAAGCAATCAGTGGATTCAAAAAGCATGATTTCGTTTACCTAAGATAACAAACATTTGATGTAAAAACCAAAATTGAAAATACAATGAAAACATGCAAGGTTGTTTCACAAATCGAAAACAGGTCACTACTTATAATAACAAGTCATATTCTAAAACTATGAACTTGGTTATATGTTCAATTTCTTAGGTATAACAAAAATTTAAAATAATAATACCTAAGAAAAATAACAATGATATGATAATGATAGATATACTAAATGTACAATCACAAATGTCGAAATATTATTGTTATTCTTGTTTTGCCAAAGTAGAACTTAAAAATCAATTTTAGTTTTCAGTGTCCGTTCAAAATTTTAAGGTATTAGTTATGTTAGGTTAACTATCGTATGGTATTAATTCCTTGACTAAAATGACTAATATTATAATGTATGTATGACATATTTGTTACAGACTTTAAATATATTTTATCCCAGCTGAATCGTTGAAAGTTATTAAAATAATTAGCTACCATAAAACGGGGTTACATTGAACCCCAGGATAAAATTGAACAATTTTACAATAAAGATTATATTTTTCCACAAGTTGGCCTGAAATTGTTTTTTGGAACCGATCTAATTTTTTGAGGATCACAAATACGTTTTCCTTGGACTTTCTTATGAAATTTCATTTCAGGTTCTCAAAATTAAGGAGAAGAACTTTGTTTCTGTGTCTGCAGCCGGCCTTCTATAAAATATATCCGTTGAACCTTATTCTACATAAGACCGTAAATGATTTGGGTTCTGAAATATTTTTAACTACATAATAAAAAAATATGTAATTTTTTTGGAAAAGTTGGGTAACATTAAACGGCAAGAATCAGTGTGTTTAGGCTACATCGCGAGTGATTTATGTAATATTGTTTCCTGCCGTTAGTTTTGAATCGTACGCGATCCGTCTAACATTACTCTGCGTCGAAAATATATGGGAGGTTAGGAAATATTAGATAGTGTAGTTCGAAAATCCCGTTAGAAAGTTGGGTAGTCTATCATACAAAAATTACATCACTATGGAACTATGGATACTATGGAACAAGCAATCCGCGAAATCAAAACAAAAAATTTGTCACTTTCCAAGGCGTCGAAGATATACAAGATCCCAAAAGCAACGACGAAGAAAAGTTACTGATTGATATGCTCTTGAAAACCGCTGAGTGGGGCTTTCCTTTGACTCACGACGATGTACGACATATTATGAAAAGCAATTTCGACAAAATGGTTAGGACAGTTAAGTAGTTTAACAATAATTTGCCTGGTATCGACGGGATTAAAGGCTTTCTGAAAAGAAACAGAATAATAAGTTTTAGAAAATCCCAAACTATTAACCCAAATAAAGCATCTACCACTAAAGAAGTTTTCAATGCATATTTTGATAACCTTGAGCAATGTCTAGACGGAGTTTCCCCCGATTGCATATACAATTTCGATGAGACAAATTTATCGGATGACCCTGGGTCTACAAAATGCTTTTCTAAAAGAGGGGTGAAATACCCAGAACGTTTATTGTCTCACTTAAAATCAAATATTTCTTTGATGTTTTGCGGAAGCGCTTCTGGAGTTCTGCTGCCACTGTATGTAGTCTACAAAGTAGAAAACCTTTGGACAACCTGGATGGAAGGAGGACCCGATAAAACAAGATACAACCCTACAACTAATGGATGATTTGATTATGCAACCTTTTTAAATTAGTTTACTTCTGTTTTTCTCTATCACACGAGACATCAAGAAGGAGTCAAAGTATTGGATCGGGGATAACTTGGCGAGCCATTTCTCTGAGGAATTTATCAGACTGTCGGTCGAATATTCGCACCGCTAAAGAAACAGTGGCGTAAAATACTCAGTGATTATAAGTTAGCGACAGGAACAACTGGTCTTCCAAAAGAGACGTTTCCAAAACTCTTAAAGAAGTTAATGTTGAACGGGTATATACCGCTTAGACAGAAATGAAATATTAAAGAAATTGCCTGGTACTGTCCACACTGAAATAAACCAAAATTTCGAAAACAGTTTAAATGACACAGTTGTACAATTTCTTCAGGGTATTAGGAACAAAAAGGACCTAGAACTCAAAGAAAAAAGAAAATAAACATTGCACCGGGTAAAAGCA
The DNA here is from genome assembly GCF_026230105.1 of Diorhabda sublineata. Taxonomy (NCBI): domain Eukaryota; kingdom Metazoa; phylum Arthropoda; class Insecta; order Coleoptera; family Chrysomelidae; genus Diorhabda; species Diorhabda sublineata. Next base: position 27,442,132 of record NC_079476.1, read on the forward strand.
TCGAGCCAGAAGATTTTGAAACAGGAGAAAGTTCTGGATGTTCTGCGCCAACCACCAAGAATAAAAAAAATCTGCTAAGGAATTTGATAGTGATAGTCCGACGTAGAAATAGAGCTTCAGGACGAATCTGATTGTGATCTCGAGACATTTTGTGATGAAGTGCTTCAAGAAGAGAATAAAGAGCCGACGGAGGCTGCAGTCGTTAACGATTATGTGCTTGTGAGATTGGCAACCAAGAAAATTTAAAAATTTTTCGTCGGCCTTTTACAAACAAAACTGCCTCATGGAAACTACGTTGTCAAATTCTGCCTTCTATTGGCAGTAAATTCTTTACTGCGTTGTGCATTATAACGAAATATAATGTTGTTTTTTTCCCAGGTAGACGACGTGTCAATCGTAAGTCCCTCGGATTTTGAGAGATTTCTCCTCGCTCCAGCTGAAGACCGCCGCGGAAAAGTGGTTTTTTCGATTAAATTCGACGGGTATGCTGTGTGCTAAAAGTATTTATAAAGACTGTCGTTCATACGTTTCTCTTATCTTTTGTTATTTTACTTTTGAATTACCAATTTGTTTAGTCTAGAATAAGATTGTATTACACTGTATTAAGGACTTTAATGTTTAATAGAGAAAATTTTAAAAGATATATTTCGTCAACCAATATAACCACCTTGGTATTGAGAAAAAATGGTAAAATAAAATGACTCCCTACTAATTTTTACCGCTTGTTTCAATGGCGGAGTTATATTGAACGAATAATTAACCCGTGGGTACGTTGAATCCGATTTATACCATTGTTCAATGTTATCCCGATCACGGGGTAACATTGAACAGCAACTTTTCTAGAGCTATTTCTCCATAGCTACGCTCAATTTATAATCTGACGTACGTAAAGTCTTGTTTTTGTAGTGACCCATAAGTGTTATATTCCTCGTTTCAATTGAACCACAGGTAAAAGAGTTATTCGACAAAATTTAAAGAAAATGTTCAATGTAACCCCGTTTTACGGTAGTATATTTGACGATTTTGTTTTTTATAGGTGTTAATTTAAAAGGTAAAATTAAATCACACAGAATATCGATTTTAGATCACAGATTAAAGATTCTACTGGTTTGGGTGAAAATATTATTTTGTCTAGACGAGAACATCAAAACTTTTATATATTTTACCTTAGTGCAGTAAATATTCAAATGTAGTGAGAAAACGTGAGAATTGAAATAATCTACAATAATATTTTTTATTAGAAATTGTACGGGACAAAAGGTACATATAAAAATAGACCAGTTTCATTAAAATACTCTTATAAATATTTGAATTATAATCGAAATTACATGAAATAGTAGGAACTATCCCAATATTATGAAACTTACTTAAAGTATTATTTAAAAGGCAAAAATTTTTATATAAAAAAAGAATATGTCATTACCAATACTATCCTCAAACATTATTTTAGATATTGTTCCAATAATTCCTATTATATAATTTTTGGCACTATTCATATGAAGAAACATAACATTTGAATATTATGAAAATGTTACGTTACGTTAATGCCATTAATGGACTACTACCTTATATAACGTGTAGTAAAATACGAAAACGTTATTTCGTATTTAAGGTCTATTCAAGTCTTAAGCTTAGTAATCTATATATTTTCCTGATATTTTCAATATTATTTTAATTTTTGTTTACAAAGTAGATTTCATTTAGTTAGTATCGATTAAAAATTTGGATTTGATATGGATAGGTTCTTCAAACAGTCTTAAACGTGAAGAAATCTACACCAGTCGCGTTTTTTTTTTTATTTTGGCACACAACATTTTGTTTAGTAATATATAAAAAGCTTTTTTTTGGTATAATATTACGAGGAGCAGCATTATCGAGAGTGTTTTGGGTTTATACCTAATAAAGAATTGCCACTTTTGTACCTATTCATAAAATTATTTACTTTATCCTACATCTTTGAGAACCCCTCCTTTCCACGAAATCCCTGGTTCTATTAGGAATCCTCGTTATTTGTGTTCGCATTCAATTTTCTACAGAACTATTCAGCCTCATATCGATTGGGATTGGATAGATTATAGTTGAACTTTTCGATGTGCATATTTTCGTCAAAGTCTGCGTGAAATAATTCCCAGTTAATTGGAGAAAATATTACAATGGTGTAAAGCAATAAATTCAATTTCATCATCAAAGAAGATCAAATGGTTTTGTAAGCTCCCATAGGTTCGATATTAATTTGAGAAATTGAATTAAAGAAAAACCTAATTAAGAAAAATTGTAATAATATTCAAGAAGAATGCTCATAAACTTTTGTTTGTTGTATTACATTTTGTTAATTGTAATTTACTATCCGTGACCTGATGTTTTTAAATACTACGTCATTTCATCTACTACTCTACTAAATTATATCGATTTTGAATGGCTTCGTATTCCAGTTATGATCTGCAAATGATTAATATCTATTGTGTATAATTATTTTTCTATATAAACTATAATTCTTTAAAACCATGTTCATTGAAATTAGTTTGCAGATCGAATAATTAGTGCCAGACAGTATTTGTAACAACATATTTCTAATTTCAATTTTATAAAAGATCCTTTCACAAAAACGACACTTTGTATATATCAAGACTCATTGATTTATTTGTGTCGAAAATTACCAATATCTAAAAAGTCGTTAAGTTTTGGAACTATGCTATATTTGTGCCTCAAGAAAATCCTTAAAACTTTGTATCAGATGTGAGTTGATCATATAAATTTTAAGAAAGTTTTAAAGCTCTTCTTATTTGCGTTTTAAATAACTATGTATTAAACAATCAATTCATCTTGTTAATAGTTTATACAGTCTTCATTTTAATGATAACATAGACGTTTAATCTACACTTTTCGTAGTTATATAAATTCGTTTATTTAAGTAAATTATGAGTATTGAATTATCATTATGTGTCAAATAATAATGATATATAATAGTTTATATTAAATGTTCCTTATTTACGGTAAAGAAAAAGAAAGCAGGAATTATTATAGTAATTAATTTTCAAAACTTCACAAAAATATTTTCAGTGAACATTATCTACTGTTTTGCATCCATAGCTTTCACGAAGTACGAAATGATATCGATTGGCAGAGGAAAAACAATGGTTGAATTCTTCTCTGTTGATATGGTGTTCAATGTCTAATAGAAAAAAATAGATATTAATATATGTTAATTGTGAGTATAAATGATTTGATAACGGAAATTAATCTTCGCATATTTTTTATGTAATATGAGAACGTTTAACTAATACGCGACCTGACAAATAAGAATTACTCAATTATAATATTACCTTTATATTTAATAAACTGTTTACAATAGTTTGATGTATAATCTAAGATTGGGTGGGACAGAATGCATAATTTCACTTCAATTAAAGGTTGTAATATATAAATGCGACTACCGTTTTTGTAATGTAAATTGCTAGTTTTAAATTACAGGTATAGTTATCAACAGTTACATATGCTATTTTAAACACCTTTGCCATCCTTTTGAATATACCGTTTTAGGTAAAATTTATTCATTGTAATTGAATAAACTTAGAAATATTATTCATACATTTGAAAATTCACTGTAAATATATGAAACGTTGCATTTAAATATTCGTTATTCATTCTCTAGTTCTAATAGGTATTCAACAAATAGATACAAGATCTAATTAACGAGAAACATTGTGTATTTGTCAGGTCACGGATAGTTCGCTAATTGCTAATTTATATGTTAATCAAAGAACAAATGTAGTTTATTCAATTAATCCAACATTAGATAATTTAAATGTTATATTCATGGATGAGCAGTTTTCCGATGTATATTCTAAATTGATCTGTAAAATCATGGAAAGATCAAAATATAAAACTAATTTTTATTTGATTATAAAATGAAGAATAAAGTTATTATTGATATTTCGAGATTTCGACAAAAATGTTTCATAAAAGTTTTTTTCAAACAATTGTAGTGTACACGGTTACACCAAAATATCTATAACATTGTTTAAACAGTAATACTTGTATATATATATTCAGTTTTTCGGAATTTATTGAATTCACAAAATACAACCGTCAACACCACATAATTATAATTTCGTTTATTATTCAGTTACCTGAAAAATAATTGATAGAAACCTATTTTTTTCACAAAAGTAATTAAGAGGACCAGAGGACTTGAAATTGTTACCAACTGCGTTCATTATCGTAGGAACTATTTGTTTTTTAGACAAATCTAAATACTCTGGTCGGCTCAAATTAAATAATGGTGGAATAATAATGATGCGGATAATACTTTCATAAACATTAACGTTGAAATGACTTGTATTAAATTTTTTTTGTAAACATAGAAAAAACCGATATATTAACAAGTTATGATGCAATTAAATTGGAGTATCCAAAATAGACATTTCCAGTTTTTCAATGACAATAATAATATTACAATTATTTCCAATTTCACACTGATTAAGCTACAAAATTTCATGCAATTGCTAAATTTATTACTCATGCATATCAGAAATTTTGATCAAAATCAAATTTATTTGAAATAGACTCCTTAAAATCATTTTATAGCAAATAATTCTGTGAATTTGCAGATCCTATATACTTATACTAGCTTCGCTCGCATCCAATCCATTAAATAAGTATCAGAAATCATTATAATAGAAATATATCAATATGATAACTTTATTTTATTGCTTGGTTAGTATTATCGATTTTTAAAAATTACTACATACAATGAAGTTTCAAATGTATCTTTTGATTTTACTCAAAAATCGCTTCGACTCAGCTCGCTTTAGCTCCTCTACAACTCAACCGATTTAAGTGTTCAAACTCAAAAGAAAGAATGTATTTCAGCGAGTGTTCTTAAACCAAAACGTCTCTATCTTGAACAGAACCTGAGATATAGATCTTTGAATGTAGAAAAATTGCCAAAAACCTACAAAAATCCATAACTACACGTTGAATGTCCGCGCCTAGCTCCTCTCCAACTCAACCGGTTTAAGTATTCAAAAACTCAAAAGAAAGAGGGTGTTTTAGCGAGTGTTCTTAAGCGAAAACGAACTCTGTAACTATATTAGAACCTGAGATATAGATCTTTGAATGTAAAAAAATTGCCAAAAACCTACAAAAATCCATAACTACACGTTGAATGTCCGCGCCTAGCTCCTCTCCAACTCAACCAGTTTAAGTATCAAAAACTCAAAAGAAAGAAGGTGTTTTAGCGAGTGTTCTTAAACCAAAACGAACTCTGTAACTATATTAGAACCTGAGATATAGATCTTTGAATGTAAAAAAATTGCCAAAAACCTACAAAAATCCATAACTACACGTTGAATGTCCGCGCCTAGCTCCTCTCCAACTCAACCAGTTTAAGTATCAAAAACTCAAAAGAAAGAAGGTGTTTCAGCGAGTGTTCTTAAATCAAAACGAACTCTGTAACTATATTAGAACCTCAGATATAGATCTTTGAATGTAGAAAAATTGCCAAAAACTTACAAAAATCCATAACTCCACATTGAATGTCCGCGCCTAGCTCCTCTCCAACTCAACCAGTTTAAGTATCAAAAACTCAAAAGAAAGAAGGTGTTTTAGCGAGTGTTCTTAAACCAAAACGAACTCTGTAACTATATTAGAACCTGAGATATAGATCTTTGAATGTAAAAAAATTGCCAAAAACCTACAAAAATCCATAACTACACGTTGAATGTCCGCGCCTAGCTCCTCTCCAACTCAACCAGTTTAAGTATCAAAAACTCAAAAGAAAGAAGGTGTTTCAGCGAGTGTTCTTAAATCAAAACGAACTCTGTAACTATATTAGAACCTCAGATATAGATCTTTGAATGTAGAAAAATTGCCAAAAACTTACAAAAATCCATAACTCCACATTGAATGTCCACGCCTAGCTCCTCTCCAACTCAACCGGTTTAAGTATTCAAAAACTCAAAAGAAAGAAGGTGTTTTAGCGAGTGTTCTTAAACCAAAACGAACTCTGTAACTATATTAGAACCTGAGATATAGATCTTTGAATGTAAAAAAATTGCCAAAAACCTACAAAAATCCATAACTACACGTTGAATGTCCGCGCCTAGCTCCTCTCCAACTCAACCAGTTTAAGTATTCGAAAACTCAAAAGAAAGAGGGTGTTTCAGCGAGTGTTTTTAAGCCAAAACAAACTCTGTAGCTATATTAGAACCTGAGATATAGATCTTTGAATGTAGAAAAATTGCCAAAAACCTACAAAAATCCATAACTCCACATTGAATGTCCGCGCCTAGCTCCTCTCCAACTCAACCGATTTAAGTATTCAAAAACTCAAAAGAAAGAAGGTGTTTTAGCGAGTGTTCTTAAACCAAAACGAACTCTGTAACTATATTAGAACCTGAGATATAGATCTTTGAATGTAAAAAAATTGCCAAAAACCTACAAAAATCCATAACTACACGTTGAATGTCCGCGCCTAGCTCCTCTCCAACTCAACCAGTTTAAGTATCAAAAACTCAAAAGAAAGAAGGTGTTTTAGCGAGTGTTCTTAAACCAAAACGAACTCTGTAACTATATTAGAACCTGAGATATAGATCTTTGAATGTAGAAAAATTGCCAAAAACCTACAAAAATCCATAACTACAAGTTGAATGTCCGCGCCTAGCTCCTCTCCAACTCAACCAGTTTAAGTATCAAAAACTCAAAAGAAAGAAGGTGTTTTAGCGAGTGTTCTTAAACCAAAACGAACTCTGTAACTATATTAGAACCTGAGATATAGATCTTTGAATGTAAAAAAATTGCCAAAAACCTACAAAAATCCATAACTACACGTTGAATGTCCGCGCCTAGCTCCTCTCCAACTCAACCAGTTTAAGTATCAAAAACTCAAAAGAAAGAAGGTGTTTCAGCGAGTGTTCTTAAATCAAAACGAACTCTGTAACTATATTAGAACCTCAGATATAGATCTTTGAATGTAGAAAAATTGCCAAAAACCTACAAAAATCCATAACTACACGTTGAATGTCCGCGCCTAGCTCCTCTCCAACTCAACCGGTTTAAGTATTCAAAAACTCAAAAGAAAGAGGGTGTTTTAGCGAGTGTTCTTAAGCGAAAACAAACTCTGTAGCTATATTAGAACCTGAGATATAGATCTTTGAATGTAGAAAAATTGCCAAAAACCTACAAAAATCCATAACTCCACATTGAATGTCCGCGCCTAGCTCCTCTCCAACTCAACCGATTTAAGTATTCAAAAACTCAAAAGAAAGAAGGTGTTTCAGCGAGTGTTCTTAAATCAAAACGAACTCTGTAACTATATTAGAACCTCAGATATAGATCTTTGAATGTAGAAAAATTGCCAAAAACCTACAAAAATCCATAACTCCACATTGAATGTCCGCGCCTAGCTCCTCTCCAACTCAACCGATTTAAGTGTTCAAAAACTCAAAAGAAAGAAGGTGTTTCAGCTAGTGTTCTTAAACCAAAACGAAGTCTCTATCTTGAATAGAACCTGACATATTGAGGATAGAACGTGTGTATGTTAAAAACTCCCATAAGTAATGTACAGGGGGAAATCGCATTTGAGTATAACTTGATAATGGTGAAAATTAGATGAAATCCGATGGTTGATGGCTGATCTGGGCATCAATACCTTTCATTGAAAAAAAAAATTAAGCAAATCGGTTGGGTAGAACGCCTGAATGGACTCGGAATGGAAATCATCAATTTTTTTAATATATAAGATTAAAAGTCTACTACATTCATGTTTCATTATTAATCTTAGCATTGGAACAGGTAAAACTTATTTACTGCTCGAATGGATCATAATGATATTTCCATGCATCATGCATAAAACATTCTCATTACAACGAACTCGTCAATTATTCATACAACTTTTAGTGATCAATATTTTCAGTCAGCTAAAGTAAACAGATTAAGCTATATCCAAGCAATCGATGTAGGAGATTGGAAATTAGTAAATTAATTATGACCGTACTAAGAACATAAGGAATTTAAACATTAGTGAGCGTATAGATTATTCAATATAATTATTATATTATCAACAAAATAGAACAGAAAATGTCTCGTTAATCAATTAGAATAGTTAATAAACGAAGATAATAAATTTGAGTGTATTTTTATAACGTCTTGAGACGTTCTACATAAACAAAGTTAAATACATTGTTACAATAATGATATTTCATTGAAAATTTTTGCTATAAAATTACTTCAAAATTTCTACTTTTCAGAGTTACAAGGCAAAGTTATTCAAACGTTGTTATATTAATGTCGTTTGTTCACTCGAATAATATTAAATTCAAGATATAAATTACCCAAATGTTAATTAGACATTCAAAGGCCCAGTTAATTTAATGTAGCAATGCACGCGCTGTTCACAAAACATTGAAAACACTTTTCTCGTCCCTTTACTGCAGGACATTTCTAATCATTTTACACAAAATTACTAGTTTTATTCCAACAGTAAAAAGTAAATCAATATGGAAACAGTCGTTGACCACATAGAAATGTAAGGATAATTTGACGAATGAAATAATCTACATAATATTTCGTATAAATAGCTCAACATAAGATTATGGTTATCAGTAGTAACAGCTTGAGAGAAAATTCTTTTTCCCACATGAATTGTTATTTCATAGTATTGTATTTAATGTATTACTTGCTTTTCTACTGATACTGTCCAGGATATACTAACAATTTAAGGCAAAAAAGATTTTTCTAATCAATGTAGCAGTCCTCAAAATATGATAATACAGCACGATATGCCTCATACAAATGTAAAATCGCTTTAGAATGTTTTGTTTTAGTAGATTCTTGTAAATATATTATTTTTTGTTTTATGCATTTGCATTCTAATTTAGTATTACTAACAAAGTATGTTAGTTACACATTGTTCCTGCTGAGAACAAAAATATATTTATGTTCTTCTCCGTTGATGATCAATATAATAAAATCTGTATATAATTCGTGTAACTACATGGGGATTCGAGATCTTTTTAAAAAATCAGACAAAACAAACAAATATAATAGAATGAAGCTCAATCAACATATTTTGAAGCCAAATATTTGAATGTATACCTTAAAATTTTTATTTGGACCAATATTGAAATAAATTCCATAATCGTTACTTCGTCGCCCCAAAAATACAGGGTTCTAAGTAACATTATTGTAGATTCGAGAAAAAGCAGTTTTAAAATACAGCAACCCACAAAACTGTAGATATAACTAAAAAATTATTATACTCTAATTAGTTTTAGTATTGGAATATTTCATAATGAACTAAAGTAAAAGTTTTGTATAAGTATTCTCTCGTTGCTTGAAATAAATAATATTTTGTTGAAAACATACAACTTTGAAATTCTTGTATAATGTGTTTATATTTTATAAACACATTATACATTTTATGAACAACAACACAAAAAACACTTTACTTACCAAAAAGCAAAAGTATTGATTACTTTATCAATGTAAAAAAAAAAACTAAAAAATAGCTTACGTACGAGACATTTAGTATAAATAAAAAAAATTTTAAAACTCTTGTAAAATATTTTCAAAATTAATTATTCTCTTTATTTTTTAAACGTTTATGTTTTTAAACATAAACAGGGTTCCTATAAGACAATTAATTGAGTAACAACAGAATACTATAAAATTGTTATTTTTTCTTCATTTGCTGTAGAAGTTGAACAAATAATGGTGTCTATCCACAGCTGGCATCCATTTTATCATATTGCGCAAAGTATCTATTTTATTTTTAGCTAGAGATACCTTCGTATTTTTCTAATTTTTGTAGTTTTATTCACTCCTCCGGTCTCTGTGTAATTTCTGTCTTTTTACGCAAGCAATTTCGAACTTGGGCAACAGTCTAATCTTGTTAGGTAAAAAAAATTTTATATTTTACTATGGTATGATCTTTGTTAAATTGGAGCATGCAAACTTTAGAATATGGTACTAAGCTATAATTCCAGAAGCGTGTACCTGCTTGGAAGTCAAAGAAGTCCACTGGTTGCATCTGCATAACACGACAAGAACTACGTATATTCCATTTTCCGTAAACTCTTTTCTATGCAGCTGTGTAATGCGTCTACTTCTTGTATGCAAGAATGACCGGGGATAGAAAATTTCATTGTAACTTTTACCACATTGTATGTTTGTATGATCTGAGCAACTGCGTAACTGATGAAACTGTTTCCATTCTGTGGTACGCAACTATCACTCCAAACCACTAACTTTGTTATTTCAAGATGATCAGTGAAGACTTTATTTAGAATTTTATAAAATGAACTTGCAATGTCATTTCCAGCTCTTCCTTGTAAAGTCTTCGGCCATACTGGGCAATATACTTTTTTCCCTATTTATAAATGGGCCGTCATATTATAAATGTTTAGTTTACTTTTATAAGTTTATAATATCAGCTTTTGGACACGTGAGGACGTTCTGTAGATCAAAACACAAAACGGTTGTTTCTCCTACTCTATCGTTTCTTCGTTCATTCCTCATGCTCTCTTTTTCGGTTATTATATTCCATCTTCAAAAACTGGACCTTCTTTTTCTTTAATTTTAATTTTATTTTCCAGTTTCTTCCTCACATCAACACATGAAACGTTTTGATATAACCTTAAAGTTGAACTACCTGAGAGAATATTACATAGTTGTTTTTTTATAACACACACCAAAAAAATTTCGTTAAAACTCTATCTTAAGAACTTGATAGTTGTATGTTTAACATACAACTCTGTTAACCCAATCGTAATATTTGAAAACGTACAACTTTGTAATTTTGTTATTTTAGAGGTTTGTATACGTGCTACGATCTATGTAAGGGTAGCAGAGGAAAGCTTATGAAATGTAGAACCTTGTTCCATTGGTAACTGAATTTTTCATAAAATGTAACATACAACCATGTAATTTTGGGACGACGACTTATTATCGGTGACGTGTACAAATGATATATATGGAAAACAGATCTACAAGCTGTATACACGGCTGATGCAATATACATACATAGTTTTTATAAAGTAATAATCATTATTAATCGGTTAAAGTGACTTAAGTTTGGTGTCGTGATCCAGATTAGAGGTAATGTGAAAAGGTTTAGATTGAGTAAAAAATGCAGAAATCACAATGACGATATTTGAATTATTCAGATAATAAATGATAATCAGACATGTATATATTGTTCATAAGTTATTGTAATTGGGTCCCAGAGAACAATGGGTTAGTTTTGAGAAAGTTTAAATATTTCAAAAATATATTATTTGCTAAACAAAAGTTTAAAATTGTTACCAACAAAATGTAGTTGTTAATATGAATAAACAATATCTAAAAACGTGAAAAGGTCTTATAGTTATTACTTTTGAAAATTTATAAAGGGTATTTTATGAGAATAGGTACTAAATAATGATAATAAAATATCTTCAAAGGTTTTGGTGAGTTTGCTGGAATAACATAAAATAACGCCAATGAAAGTATTAAAAACAGGCCCATCCCGTTTTTCAAACGAGGGTGAAAAAGACCCTCATAAAATGTTTTTCAAAATAATATAATTTAATATGCCAATTATTTTACACAAATTCCCATGATTTTTATAATAACAATTGAAATATTGAACTCAAAAAGCTGAATTATGAAATGTGAATGAGAATTACTTTATTTGCTACAACTCCAATCCAAAAAAGCAAAAAGTACTACTATAAGCATGCGAATATCAAACATTACCTGAAGATAACGTAGCTGCAATGCTGCAGGAGAATCTCCTATAACTTCTGATGCTTCTCGAAGAGCCCTAGAAGCTTTTTGTTCTCCTTCAGCTGCAATTACTTTAGCGCGTGCTTCTCGTGCTGCCTCTGCTTCTGCAGCCATAGCTCGTTGCAATTGTACCGGTAAACGAACATCTTTACTGTATAAAAGATGAAGATTATAATTACGAATTAGATTATTTCCATCGCGTTCGAATATTATATTGTTTCTATAGTTGACAAAATACAAATCTCGTGTGGTGAAATCAAAACTAATTTAACTTTGAACAAGAGCCTCGAAATATTCCACCAATTATCTAACTTGTTGTGAACTTACAATGATTTGAAGGGCCATCCTTAAAATAATAACTTGTTGAAAACATCAATTTTAGGAATATTAATCCCTCAACACCGATGAACTCAAATGCAATTTATTGAAGTACATAATATTCTATGGTGAAATTTCAGTTGTTATTTGGGAGGATGAATTATACCGTCTATAGTCTATACCAGGGACGGGGAAACTACGGCCCGCGGGCCGTCTCCGGCCTGCAAAGCGTTGAAATCCGGCCCGCGACCATCAAACAAAAATCAAGTACAGCTTTCTTATTATCAGAAGTTACATTATTATTAATTGGCAGTAATGGCAGTGCACGTCGCACATAAAACAACATGTGCGACCGCGGACGGGGATATGAGCGAAAACCGAAAATGAAGCTCGAGTAGGTGCGTCTGTCGTCGAACGCACTACCCGTTTGAAGCAACTATTTCTGAACACCAGCAAATAGGAATTTTATAAGTCCTTATCTAGGACACAATACCCAAATATAGTTGCCTACGCCCAGAAAATAATGGCTATGTTTGGTACAAACTATTTGTGCGGACAAACGTTTTCAATAATGAAAAAATGGTCTTCGTAATAGGCTTTCGGATGACCTCCTTTTTTTATTGTTAGCAACTCAGCATCACAAATGGAACCGGCTTGTGATGAAGTCATGCAGAAACAAAAACAGTTCCACATGTCACATGTTCCCACAAAGACCAGCGCTCCTCAACCTTTTACTTCGCAGCTAACTTGAGCTCAATTAATTGCAATTAAAAATGTTATTTTTTAACATTGTCCAATAAATTAGTGTTTTGAGAAAAATTAAAAAAATATTTCTATTTCAGTAAATAATGTAATGCTACTTGGCCCGCCATATATTTCGTTAGCAAAAATTGGCACGCGAAGAAAAAAGTTTCCCAATCCCTGGTCTATACTATGGATAATTTTATAAATAAATAATTGATTTCTCAAATTTTGTGACAAGTTGATAATTTTTTTATTTAATAGAAAGCTTATTCCATCACATTATTGTTCACAAAATAACCTCGTAAATTATCAAATTAGAAGTACGTATTATAGGTAAGAAAAGTGTTATTTTGTCTACTTAACATTTCGACACGTTCAACGTTAATTCCCCAGGAGTCGGTTGCTTCGTCTAGAAGAGCCTTCATATGCTGGGAAATACTTTCACGTTCACTAAGGATTTCATGTAGCGGTCTTTGGCCCATTATATTTCGTAATGTGGTTTGTGCCAGTAATCTGGTGGAATGGTGAGCATTTTCGACATTGGCAATCGACACCGTGGCATTTGAAACCCTGTAATATACCACCGCGTCAACGGAAACGGTAACGCTATCTTTTGTTAAAACCTATAAAAAATATACTTAATTGGACAATATTGTCAATATACATTGTTTTCATAAATGAAAACAAAAACATAAATACCTAAATATTAATAACCCACACAATACGTTACCTCTTGAGGAGGTATGTCATATGTTCTCGTGCGTAAGTCAACTCTGGCATAAGCATCGATGCATGGAAGAATAAAAAATATTCCTAAAACCAAAATTGATTTTCTAACAAATATATTAGAAGTATAAAATTCTATACTTTCTAAATTCCAAAACTGTGTCTTAGGAGGTACTTCGTTATTAAAACTTCAATAGTTCATCATTAATTTTAATAAAATAATTATATTCTCACTGTTTTTTTGATTAATCTGAATTTATTGCAGAATTGGGAAAAAACTAGAAATTGAAAAGTATCACTTACCTGGGCCTTTAGCTCCACCTGAGAGAAGACGACCCAAGCGAAATATTACTGCCCGTTCGTATTCCTGTACCACCTGAAAAGAGTTTAATAACAAAAAAAAATGTTGATTAGTTAGATTCTGGTGAATAGGGCTTTGGATAACCGACATTAAGATTTATTTTGTAAGATATTGCTGGAAGTGTTTTTTGATCAAGTTTCTACGGATTACTGGGTTTATTTAGGTCCTTTTGATATAACTAACTATAATACTAATCCGATTTACTCGAAAGTATTCTATTGAAAAAAAATGAAAAAGGAGAAATATAAGTAGAGATAATAATAATATTAAAATATATCTCAATTGAATCCATTTAGTCTTACCTTAAAACAAACCATGAGGGAAAAAGGCATGGTAAGTATTACGATAATCCATGACAAAACTGTTAAAATTTTACCACATGTTTTGGATTCTTCTACGATTTGTTCGGCTGGAAAAAGAGAAATGATATTTTAGACAGATGGAAACAAAAAATATCATTTTCGACAAATTTAGAAAAGCTAATGGATATGAAAGCATGATAAATTTGAAAAAAATGCGAAATTTTACGTCAATATCTTGAAGAAATAGGAAACTTTTTTAGAAAATTTCATCTCTGAAGTTAAACGTCGAATCAATACTGCTTTTGGACATAATGATGAAAAAATTCCTAATGGTAAATTGATTTTACATTACATTTATTCCCAATAATTGGGCGATCCATCAAGTTTTTTTAGATCGAAGTCTGAATATCACTTTTCTCCATCATTTCCACATTTTCTTAAAGAATCGCCGTTCAAATATTCAGTGTAATTATGTTCCTATCCTATTGATATCACCATTTTTTAAAACTGTATAAAAAATAGTACTTGTCACAACTTTCAATATTGCCATGATAGAAAATATTTTATTCGAATATTGATTAATAATACCTAATTGAAATCAAGTCATCCATTATAGTATATTTATTTTCTGCATATTCAGTCGAAGAAACGTGTACGAGGCATATTTTCTAAGTAAGTACCGTTTTGGAATTAAAAAAATAAGTGCAAAGATATCGCAATTTTTTTATTTTTACATGAAAGCCTGTACTTTAATCTACTTTTCTACATAATTTCCGAGAATATTGAGGCACTTGTCATAACGTGGCACCAGTTTTTGAATACTCTCCTCATAAAATTCTGCCGCCTGACTTGTTAACCACTGTATCACAACTGTTTTGACTTCGTTATCGTCTTGAAGACGCTGACCGCCCAGGTGTGCAGGAACAAATGGTAATCGCTGGGCGCCAAATCAGGGCTGTCGGGAGGATGATCTAGAGTTTCCCATTGAAAAGATTTGATCTTTGGTCCGATTAGCCACATGTGGACGGGCATTGTCATGCAGCAAAACGATACCCTTATTCAATTTGCCACGTTTTTTGTTCTGGATTGCACGACGCAGATTGTTCAATGTCTCACAATAAGACGCTGCATTCACTTCACTATTTTGGGTGATGATGAATGTCGCCATTCCATGGATTGTTGTCTGTTTTCTCTCACTTTTTCGTCCACTTTCTGCACCAAATCTTCATTAACGTCCGAAGGATGCCCACACCTCATGCACATTTGTGCGGCCATCTTTAAATGCTCTCACCCATTTCCTTACCATTCCA
This sequence comes from Diorhabda sublineata, assembly GCF_026230105.1. Lineage (NCBI taxonomy): Eukaryota > Metazoa > Arthropoda > Insecta > Coleoptera > Chrysomelidae > Diorhabda > Diorhabda sublineata. Next base: position 27,457,659 of record NC_079476.1, read on the forward strand.
TCACTCATAATGTTTTGTCCGTAAACTTCATAGATCTCACGATGGATACGTCTTTAGCACTAAGAAATCGTACTTCACAATCGGCGGGACTCACGATTGTCGGAGGCCTCTTAAACACTCAGTAAACAACGTACACAATGAAGAATCAGACTGTAATGGCGTCATTGCGTAGACAAGAGATATGTAAATAACCAGCGCGCATGTGCAGAACACTGACCGCAAAACGGTACTTACTTAAAAATTATGCCTCGTAGTTTCCAATCATAAACTTAGATGGTTGAGTCATTCGAAGCCAACCGCTTTGTGTGTATTACAAGTTGCATTTTTATTTATTAATTTATATATAAAATTGTGTGTAATCCTAAATTTACTTGTATATTATATTGTTTTTTCATAAAACGATTTAAAACTTCACTTTCAATAAAGTACTCAATTGAAGTAATTATAGACATCCAAAACAAAATTTATATTGGACAATATTTACAAAATTTCACTAAAAGCTAGATTACATGATATCAAGAAATATTTAAAAATGTTGTACATTAAAAATTGGATAGAGAAAATCTCTACATAACATAAATACGCTTTATGAATGACGTAAAAATCATATTTTCTTTTAAACAGTACAGAAAATGTATATATTTTAAATTGAAAATGAAAAATATATAGATAAATGAACTGACCTTCGTGCATCTTTATATTGGTATTTAGGTTTCGGCTCTTTGATTAGAAGGTCAAGAACGAGGATAAAAACTCATGATTCTCACTGGGATAGTATCTAGGACAATACTAACAGGATAGGGAAAGCTGCAAAAGCTCTATCGTTGTTCCAGCAACTTGCACATCAATCGGACTCTTTCGCCGTTCGAGCGAAAATAAACGAGATCACATTTTTGAATATTCTCAAATGAAACTCACATTCAGGAATGGTTCATAGAATTTGATTTTTATGTGGGTATATATGAAAGAAGTGAATAGCCAGAATAATTTATGAACCAATCACATTTTTTGAATGCAGTGGATTAAATAAATCTTGTATATTATTCAAGAATATGTCATTTAGACAAACTATTTTATAATGTACAATTCCAAAGGGCGTTTGTCCGGCTTGAAAATTAAACACTATACTTCTAGTAGGTAGCTTTGACCAGAAAATTGTTTGCGTTGAAAGTAGAATGGAAAAAATGTCGGAAAGGTATTAAGGAAAAAATAAACAATAGTAGTACACCCAACATGCTAAATTTTTAATAGATTAGAGATACTCACATGATGCATTTCCTGAAACAAATAAATCGTACATATATTATTTTGAGTTATTTTGTAGGATGTATAGTTCATATATGATAAGAAGAAATCAATGATAAGATCGAAGTTAAGCACTCACCTCCAAAAACATGTTTGGTAAAATCTTCTGTACTGGTATTGTGTCCATTGTTGATCGCCGTAGACATGACTGGTGCTACTCTAACTTTAGCTCTTAGAACCTGTCCAAAAAAGGTCAAGTTGATTGAACAAAATATATTTGTTTAGTTAAAATGTAGGGGTATATTAGAAACAATGTCTATCTTGAAGTATTTCGAATGTAAATTTGTATGTAAAAGTTCATATTCAAAACATTATTCCGAGAAAGAAACGTTCTCAACAATATGGAATGTTAACCTAGAAACAACCTCAAATAAAGTTTTCTCTTTATTTTTAAACGACATTTATATTTATACGCAGAAAGAACGATGACGCTGAAACCTAAAATAGTTTTACAAACTTACTTTGTTGTGTGACCGTAATTCCAGATTAGAATACGTTACTTCGAATTTAACTGATTTAATAGAAAATTATGTTAGTTATTCAACGGTTAGTACACTAGTCTCACTAGATGTTGTAGACACAAATAGAAATTTCTTGAAGATAAATTAGAAGTGCCGAGATTCGAACTGAGCTGGAATTAGCCACGTCATTTATTGTGACACGGCGCAAATGCGCGTCTTATACTATTCAATTCTATGGCAACAAGAGGTATCATATTCAAAACATGCCTAATTATTTATATAGGAGGTATGGGAATTATTGCCATAAAACCACTAAAGTATCTGATCGCCACTGTAATATCCGTAAACAATTTTTTTGCCAGCAAACTACTCGTTTAAAGGGCATATTAATCAATTCTAAGATGTTCGGTATTATTAATATGCATTGATGATACAAAACTATTTCTTTAATTTTCATGAAAATATTCTCAAGACTTTATTTTCACATTTCTGAATTTGAACTACTATTACTTGTTATATGAACGTATCAATTTTTTTCAAGTTTTAATTTTTTTTGTCATTAAATTTAGAATGGTTTCGATATACAGGGTGATTCATTAAGAATGTCCAATCTCGGAACTGTAGATTCTAGACCTCAAAATATGATGATTCTGCTCAACATCCCTTATGCAAATATTGCTAGTTTCCGAGATACAGGGTGTTCACAGTTTAAATTTCGATTTTCGCAATAATTTTTTATGTTATTCACAATTTCTCTTTTAAAATTGGCGCAATTTCACTTTTTTTTGGAATGAGGAATCATAATTTGCACTCTAATTTAACATTGCTAACAGGGGGCACTAGTTACACTTGTTTGTGTTAATTAAATCAAAGTAAATTTTTTTTGGGTTAAACTTACAACTGAAATAATAAAAAAATATTAAAAAGCGTTAAATTCTACAAAAAAAGTTACTCTTGTTTGATTCGTGTAACTCAATCGGTTATCGAGTTATTTCCTTCTAAAAAGTTCAATAAATTGTAATTTTTTCATAAAAAAATTTAATTATTCCTTAAATATGTAACAATAACAAATTTTTAAACAAAAACAAAAAACTTCAAAGCAAATGCTCAAAATGCCCACCATTTACTTCAATACACTTTATGATCCGCTTTTTAATTTTTAATTACATCTGCGGCTTCTTCTATTTTCCGTCGCTGTTGTGGAAGAGAAGTAATTTTTTCTTTGTAAACTAATGCCTTCATTTGCGACCAAATTGAAAAATCCAAAGGATTTAAATTAGGGCTCTTGGTGGCCAAGCAAACTCATTTCCACGACCAATCCATCGATGCGGAAACTGTTCGTTTAAGGATTGACGAACTTGTAGAGAATAATGTGGTGGTACTCCGTCGTGCAAAAACCACATATTTTGTCTTAAAGCGAGAGGTATATCCTCTAGTAACTCGTGTAAATGTTCTTGAAGAAAATCTAAATAAAGAGGTCCATTTAAATTGGTTGGCAGTTCAAAAGGACCTATTAAGTACCCACTTATTACATACACTCACCAAATGTTAACCTTGAATTCGTGATGAAAATGTGTTTCCCTCATAGCATGTGGATTTTCAAAATCCCACAAATGATTATTTTTATAATTAAATATTCCTCGTCTGGTAAATGTTGCCTCATCAGTAAAAAGAATTGTATCCAGAAAATCTGGATTAACATTTTGTTAACCAAAAAATGGGCAAATTGTAGACGCTTAGGTAAATATTGAGATAATAAATTCTGAACAGGAGTGTAATGATATGGATGCAATTTTTCCCTCTTCGGTATTCTAAAAATAGATGATTGGCTTATACCTGTTTGCAGACTTAATCGGCGAGTACTGATATCTGGATTCTCCGTAACACAAATTAAAATTTCATCTTATTCATTGGCAGTGATTTTTTTTGTAGCACCGGGCTAAGTTTTAGAACGTAAAGACCCTGTTTCACCTAAGCCGTTGTAAATATTTCGGTACAGTTTGTAATTGGGTTGCCTTCGATTTGTGTATAATTGTGAATATCTTCTAACCTCAGCTAGACCACTATAGTTTGACTGAGCAAACACACAAATCATATCCATTCTTGGAAAAATCGTTATGCCTAGGCATTATTTGATAAATAATTATTACACTTGTTAATTACTAAATTGTTAATAAATGGTATATTAAAGTAGTACTTATTCTTATACTTATCGTTACATACTTAAGGAATAATAAAAATTTTTTATGAAAAAATTACAATTTATTGAACTTTTTAGAAGCAAATAACTCGATAACCGATTGAGTTACACGAATCAAACAAGAGTAACTTTTTTTGTCGAATTTAACGCTTTTTAATATTTTTTTATTATTTTAGTTGTAAGTTTAGCCCAAAAAAAGTTTACTTTGATTTAATTAACACAAACAAGTGTAACTAGTGCCCCCTGTTAGCAATGTTAAATTAGAGTGCAAATTATGATTCCTCATGCCAAAAAACGTAAAATTGCCAATTTTCAAAACATAAAACATTATTGCGAAAATCGAAATTTAAATTTAAACTTTGAACACCCCGTATCTCGGAAACTAGCAATATTTGCATAAGGCATGTTGAGCAGAATCATTGTTGTTAATTTACAGTGGGTTTTGGGTTTGTAGTTGCAAATAAATTGAGTCCAATCTTGATCAATGTTCGATTTATTGAACAGGATTTCAAAAGTGCGTTCAAATAACAATAATAACGGAATAACAATTTCGGAGCACGTTTTTCTTTCGCCTTTCTTTTCGCTCGTGTCACTATTACATGAAACTGTCAAAATGTGCTTATCTCTTAAATAAAATCAGAATACATTAGAATACATAATTACCAACTTTGACTCTATATAAAACAAAAGTATAGTGTGAAGTAGGATAGGGTCAAGGTTGGGTTGGGTTCGGGTCAGCTGTCAATTGATCAATTCTCAACAATCATCATATTTTGAGGTCTAGAATCTACAGTTCACAGATTGGACATTCTTAATAAATATATACAATAAATTGAAAAGTTCAAACTAATTATTATTCCAACATAGGGGAAACCCTGAAATAACAGAATAAAAGAGACTTTCTCTTATTTTGTACATGTATTTGATTGAAATTGGTTAGATAGTCAACATCGGAGATGGATAACAATCGTTCAAATCAGTATAGACAAGTAAAAGTATATAGATTCTATTTAAAACAAAATATGTTCCTTTGGGATAACACTGTAACCTTCAAATTCATTTATGCAGTTGGCTTGAATTATTCGTTCAAACTTTTATTGAAGATTGTGAAAATGAAACAGGAATGATACGTTATTTTATACAATTACATTTTATTAGAAAATACTGGGACGTCGATTAGAATTTCCACTCAACTTTTTTTACATGCAATAATAATGTATACAATTTTTTCCATTTAGATATATGCCGTCATGGTTGGTTAGGTTAAACGGTAACGTGGCGTTTTTATAGAGGATTTGTATATATCTAACTGCCAAATATCATATTTTCATTCCTTACCATTAACCGATAACCGATAAAAGAAAATAATTGAATTTAATGATTATACTTTTGTCCAAAGATTATTGGACAGTATTATTCGAAATTCATTTCTTATTCAAAATACCCAGAAGATTAAAATATGGAGATCTCTGTGGTGATTTCCATCTAGGTATTCTTCTAACCGAGTAACGAAATACTCATGAACGGGTCTTGCGAAAAGGTGATCTTGAAATTAAGAAGCCTCTTCTCCGGACACAAATTAGCAAATTGATTCACTTATTCTTCTTGCAAAAACTCCAAAAATCGTATAATTTTTAGTAAATTTTTAGAGCTACCTGCGCCATCTGTATACGGAAGCATTTACTGAACTTATTTCAATATTAATGTTTGCTATTTCCTATGACTTGTTTCTTAGCTTTTGTTATCTACTTACAAAATTGGAATGAAAATGGCGTCTATTAAAGTTTATTTTCATTAATATCAAAGTTGTGTCGGAGTGTGAAAACATATATTCTATTAAATTATTTGTCCATCATCGAGGAAATATAAATGGAAACGTATAAAAGTTAGAAAACAAACATTCCAACAGTTGAATAGTGCCATCTCTTATTGGATAGTTTTGAGTAATAATTTAAGTAGTAAACTTTATATGTTACGTGCCCAGTTGACTTTGTATCCAATAGATAACTATATAGATATACAGGGTGTTCCAATCTTACGACAAAATACAGTATTCAATGTAATTTTTTTTAGTATTGCTAGCTGAAGTCCGAATGAAATCAGTGTGCACGGCGTCGTGCTTTGTGTCTGTCTTTTGTATTGCTTTTATTTTCTTAATTGGTTTCGATACAATTTCGGTTTATTTTGAAAATTAAAACATTTGTCAAGATTTATTTTATTGATATAGACAGATGAATTTTGTTAACTAAATTGTTGAGATTCGAAAACATTTGTAAAAAAAATAAATAGTTATTTTTTTTATTAAAGTTATTTCTGTTTTCTTGAATTTTTTGGTCGAAAATCACCTAACCTAATTTATAAAAGAACTTGAATATAATTTTTATTAATATTTACATTTTTCTTTGAAATTCTTGAATTTTGGGATTTTCTTTGAAATTTAGAATATTTTCTTTAGACTTGGACATTTAAGATGTTGTTTTTAGTCTTGGATTGTTTTTAGCATCTCTTTAGCAAATAGAATTTTTTGATTTTCTTAGCAAATAGAATTTTGAGATTTTCTTTAGTCCTTAGAATTTTTAGATATTCTATAGTCCTTAGAATTTTTTAGATTGTCTTTAGCAGTTCGTAATTTTAGATTGTCTTCAGAAGTTTTATTATTTTTAGATTCTATTAATCTTAGAAATTAAAACCTAACCTCGCCGGTTAGCATTTTTTTTTTATTTTTTAAATAAAAATTTCTCTCCCATCTTTTAGCAAATTTACAATTCTCTTTAGAAAGAAGAATTTTTAGATTTTCTTTAACAGTTTTAGTATTTTTAGATTTTATTAGTCTTAGAATTTAAAACCTAACCGAACCTCGTCAGTAGGTCGAAATTTTTCGATTCTTTTTAATAAAAATAAAAAATCAACCTAACCTAACCTTGTCAGTCGTCAATTTTTTATTCTTTCTAATAAAAATAAGAATTGAGTTCTTTTCTCTTCTCTCCCACGTCCATTTTCCCAACCTTTTATTTCCAAGGCCACGTTTTAAAAGTAGTTTTTTTCAGGTCAAATTTATAAGCTAAATTTTTTCCAGGCCGTTTTGTGAACTTTTTCTCAACTGCGAATTTTTTTCGAAGTTAAATTTCAATTCAAAATATTCAAGAAGGCAATTTCTAATTTTTCAAGTCCAACCAAACAAAAAAAAATATGGCAAATTTTTAATTTTCCCCCTTCCCCCCCTTTCTCACTTCACTTTTTTACCTTTTTCTTCTTCTCTTTCCCCAAATGTTGAGTGATGTATATTGGCGACTATTAATGTAGATTCACGTCCATTCATGTTATTTGAAATCATTTCTGTCAATTCATGTCGATTGACATCCATTGAAGCCGATTGAGGTCGACTGTAAATTGATGTTCATTGATAAGTTTTCATGTCTACTAACATCGATTGATTTGTTTCAAACAAAAGGATGTTGTTAAAGATGACTACAAATTTGTGAACACTATACATTAAAGCAAAGTTGAAAAAATATATTAAAAACTTAACAGCGAATAGAAAGAGTAATATCACCACAAATTTATTTTTATTTCAAACATTAGTTGTAAAATGTAGATTGGTACCTACAGGAAGTTTTAAGCCACGAATCTGAAGTTTAATTGAATTCTTCGAATATAGGAGAGGTCAATAACAAATTAATATCTTCAAAAAAATGAACAAAGGAATTATCAAAATATTTTAAGAAAAACATAACAAATGGCATGTTCAAAAAATATGGAAGCCAAATGACATGAATCGAAATCATTCAATATCATATAAAAATCGATCTCAATCGGCTCCAATGGATGTCAGTTGACAATCGACCTCAATGGACATCAATGGATGTGAATCGACGCTAAATACAAGAATTGACGTGAATCGTCATCAATCGACGTTAATTAGCTTCAAAAGACATTAATCAACATCAAATGACATATCGGCTTCAATGGATGTCAATCCACATATTTGACCAAATAGTCACAAAATGTCCTCAAATGACATGAACTGACATTATCATCATCAATCGACGTCAATAGACATTAAAAAGACATCAATCAAGATCAAATGACAATCGATATTCATCGGCATCAATGGACGTCAATCAACATGAATTGACACCAATCGACGTCAATAGATATCAAAAGACATCAATCAATATCGAATGACAATCGGCTTAAATCGATATGATTTGACAAAAAGAGATGTGAAATGATCTCAAATGAATGAATTGACATAAATCGAAATTAATCAATATCAAACGACATTCGACCTCCAGCTGTTTAATAGATGTCAATCCACACGAATTGACAAAAATGGACGTCAAATAATGTCAAAAAATATGATTGACATGAATCGACACCAACAGACATCAATCAACATCAAATGACAATCGATATCATAGGCATCAATGACGTCAATCGACATGAATTGACAAAAATAGAGGCAAAATGGCCTAAAATGACATAAATAGACGTGAAAGGACATCAATCGACGTTAATAGTCATCAAAAGACATAAATTTACATCAAATGACAATCGGCCTTAATCGGCTTCAATAGATATCAAGCCAAATAAATTGACAAAAATTAACACCAAATAACATGAATAGAGGACAATCGACATAAATACTCATTAATCAATATGAAATGACGATCGACCTCAATAGGCTCCAATGGTGTCAATTGTTATGAATAGACAAATATACACGCCAAATGATATGAATTGTCATGAGTCAATAGGGGTTAATACACATCAAAAGACATCGATTGACAATTGACCTCAATAAGCTACAATGGATGTTAATCGACATGAAATGACAAAAATAGACTCCAAATAAACCTACATGACATGATTTGACGCGAATCGACGTTATTAGACTCAATCAACATCAATCAAATGGCAATCGACCACAGCTTTAATGGATGCCAATAAACATGAATTCACAAAAATGAACGTCAAATGGAGTCTAATGATATTAATTGACGTGAATCTACACCAATAGACATAAAAGACAGCAAACAACATCAAATGACAAACGACCTTAATTCAATGTATTCAAGCGACATGAATTGAAAAAAATAGACAGAAATAAAATTGCCTCTATTACATGAAATCAATTTTTGTCGGAATTTATTAGTATCCAATTGATCGATGTGAGAAAATAAGCAAACATGCGTCATGAGGTTTTTATCCTTTTGATTGACTTTAAGGAATAAAATACAACCGTGAAGGCGGCATATTACTCTGACTTAGTTGTGGAAAAAAAGGCGCGACAGAATTAACCAAGGTTTGGCCTTGCCTTATGAAAATGCTGCGATAAAATTGAACAGGCGGTGTACGGTCATTTTCCCTCCATAAATGCGTCATATTTTTATAGTGGCATAGAAACTTTAGTCAGAGCTTTTGAAAAGAGTGTGGTATATATTGAAAAATATTAGTTTTGTATTTATGACGATTTCTTGATGTTAGGCTAAGAACTCATGGAGCGCATTACGTATAGTAACAAAATTATATACCTGCAATTTTGAATAACGATATAAAGATTTTTGTACATTTTAAACGTACTACTCAAAACATTTCTTATTTTATTGTCACAAGATATTGCTAGTGTATCTATGACTTGGGAAATCTTTTATAAAAATAATGGGCTATAAATATTCTAAATTGGGAACAAAAATTTTTAATAAATTAAACCTTAAATAAAATTCTTAGTCGTTTAATCAATAAAAAATATAAAACAATTTTTATATCATAAAAATAGTTATATGTTTTATTTTATTCTGGTCTATTTTTTTGCTTGTTCAAGGATGGTCCTAGAAATAATAAGTCTTTGAATTTGTGATGTCCCTTCATATATCTGGTAAATTTTGGCATCCCTCATTAATTTTTCAACAGGATATTCGCTATTAAATCCACACCCACCGAAAATTTGTACAGCATCAGAAGCGCATTTGTTAGCTATGTCAGCAGCATAACACTTGGCTATAGATGCTGCTAGAGTGTTTTTCAAACCATTATCTACTTCCCAAGATGATTTCATCCAAGCAAGACGTGCAGTCTCAACTGCAATTGCCATATCAGCCAACATGAAAGCTACAGCTTGATGTTGGGCAATAGGTACACCAAAAGTTTTTCTTTCCAACGAATATTTAGTCGCTTCGTCTAGACAACGCTGAGCAAGACCAGTGGCTCCTGCAGCAACCTAAAAGTTATACATTTGGAATTTTGAAATGATATGTAGCAGCAATGATATTTACTGGTGGTCTGGTTACGTCAAAGGTTGTCATTGCTATTTTAAATCCAGCTCCTTCTCCTAACAGAACATTTTCTTCAGGAATGCGTACATCTTCAAATATAATCCCTCTAGTATCTGAACACCTTTGGCCCATATTAATTTCCTATAAAAACATAACAAAAACAAAAAGACAAATTTACAGTATTTTGATAAATAAAAGTTGTTAGTTTTGAAGTACAATTATGTCAAAAGTACTAACCTTTCTTCCCGGATTCACACCCTGCCAATCTCTCTCCACGATAAAACCGGTAAAAGCTTTACTAGCTGATGCTTTGGGATCGGGATTTGTTCGGGCTAGTACAAAATACCTAAAACAGCAAGTGTCTTACAAAATAAAATTCATTTTAAATAGGTATTCCTTATTAATATGTAAATACTACACTGTGTTCCATGGTACTACCATAATCCCAAAAATGAAAATATTCCTAACTTGTCAAAATATCACTAGGTATTATAAAATATTAAAGTCTTGATTCTTAGAAGGTTAATTAGATAAAAAAATTAATGGTAAAAATGTGTTACCAGTTAGCTATTCCTCCATTAGTTATCCACATCTTTTGACCATTAAGAATCCATTCGTTTCCCTTCTTTACGGCACGTGTTTTAATTCCATTTACATCAGAACCTGCAGATGGTTCAGTAACAGCATAAGCAGCAACTAAAGGCTCTTCTATTAATCTTCCCAAATATTTTTTCTTTTGCTCGTCGGTGCCTGATTTTATAACGGGAGTTTGCTGTAACAATTTAGTAGCAATATACGAGATGAGACAAAAAATACGCAGTAGGAAGATAAAATTTGAATTAATCTTCTTCAAAATACCACTCAAGAACGAATCCAGGACTGAAAGGCTTTTCCGAATGACTTTCATCTACACTGTCGTGGCGTTTCCACTTCATGATATTTTTTTATTTTCGGAGCGAGTCTGAATGACTCGCGAATGAAAGCAAGGTGTTTTCACCTGGTTTTAAAGTGGAAAGACTCATACCACTTCCATTAAAAGAAACTATGCTCATTGTTTTATTCACATTTATTTATGAAAGCAGTACAAGCGATTAGAATTTTTCAAAGTAGCACCCTTCCGCATCTACACTCTGCTACAACGGGATTCCAGTTTTCGTACGCCCCCAGAAATGACAGCATCGAAATTCTGTTCAGCTTCTGCGTCTCTACCGAGCCATGGTGCTTCCCCTTGTGTGTCGAGTTTATTCTTGGAAAAAAACACAAAATTTGATCGCGTATCGCTGCTCCAGTAAACGCTCCATGTTTTTCCGTAACAAAGCGTTTAAAAGGGGTTCACAGTACAAGCTATCTGCTTATTCCAACGGCCAGGTGTTGACTGCAAATTATTTCCTGCGTTCCCAATTCTCTCTCCTTCCATCATGAGTTTCTTTGATAGGGAAGAGTTGGGTGATTTTATCCTATCTCTAGTTTTATTAATAGTACATATTTCATTCAACAGAGGGGATCAATTATACCCCCTTTAAGTTGTTCCCTGTTGCAAGAAGATTTGATCATCTGACAAATTAAATTTAATTTTTGCTTCAATCTACGAGGATTGTCTGAAACGTTTCCGGCGTCAAATGTCAGCACTTATCAATATAAGTTAAAAAATATGTTTTGTAACATTCTAGTTTTATGTAATTTGGACTTCTTCAAATCAAACACACGTTTGTCATATTGTAAAGTGTATAGCATACAATCACAATTTGTGCATACGTCGAGAAAGTCACAATGAAATTTCGGTCGTTTTAGTCTCTTAGTAAAATAGAAATTTGACAATCGTATAAGTGCGTCGTTGTGAAGATTTTTCTGAAATATTAAATATCAAGCTGTGATTGAAAAGGCAATACGCCTACTCGTATGAAAGAGCAGTTAAGTACGGGTGACTCTGTATCATCACTTACAAAGGTAAAATTTTGAGCATCTGATTCAAACATGGCCATATCAGCTTGAGAGAAGATGAACGTTTGGAGCAGCGGCCACAAATTGCAACAACCAGCGATATCTTCGAAAAAGGTCAAAAACTGGTACTGGATGAACGTCAGAAAAAGGTTAGAGGGATAGCAGACACCATCAGCATACAAAATAAAACATTTCCCATATACCAACTGATTGGCATTGGATACCGCGTTTGCTCACTTTGGACCAAAAGCGCATTCAAAAGAACATTTAACTTTTCTATCGATTCGTTAGTGTACATGAAACCACCACTAAACTCTAAATAAATTAAGACTGGATTGCAGAGGGCGAAGTTCATTCAAAAAGTTAAATCAAAAACAGGAAAATATCACACATCATTTCTTGATAAGGTAATTAAATTCCAAAAAAGCAACCGCGTTTGAAAAAAAATCAAGTCAAAACACCTTTCTCTCACATTTTGGTGATCGCAATAGCTGAATTACACAAATTGCACTCTGACTCCCAACAACTTATTCGTAATTTGACTTGATGAAAAGATTTTCATCAAACAATTATCGCACTGAGAAGAAAGATATTTGGAAAGGTTGAAAAGGTTAGAGCCGCATTGCTGGACTAAGTTTATTGACTTAATAGGAGGAGACTATATCGAGAAATAAAAATTATTAAACAAAAAATGTCTCGTTTCTTTGTTAGGTGGGAAACTATTTAAGCAACCCGCGTTACTAGTTAAGGCTAGTATTGAAATAAAGAAGCGTGAACTAATAATAAATATTCGAAATACTCAAATTCAGTATTTCACTAACCTTATTAATTTGTGAGATAAATGTTGCAGAAAAAATAAATATCCCTTCAATTTACCGTTCTTATTTAAGATACCAAATTATTAAACTGACTTACCCCCAAACCTGAACCTTCCAAAGCATTTAATATTCCAGTGCAACCATAGGCTATTTCTTCTGTTACAAGACAACCATCGAAAGTGTTCAACCCCAAACCTCCTACAAAGAAACTGTTTAATAAGTTTTATGCATAAGCATAAAAAACTCGACAGGTCAATGACCTTCTAATCATATACGGTCATCTGAGATACCAATTCCGCTTGTACACGGAAGAGGAAGAAACTGCAGATCACGTCACCTATGAGAGGCCAGCACTCACGCGTACGTGGTTCAAACACTTACGCGGGCCCTAGAGTTTGCTTGGTTGTATCAAATGTTTCAGCTAAGATACCTAATTAGCTTATTGTTGCCTTTGGTAGTCTTAAGCGGGGTAGGACGGGCCCATCAAAAGGCCAATATCCAAACATAGAGTCAAAAGTATGATAATTAATGAAAGAAACACAGAGAAAAGATTTTAGGCTTCCAACAGGTAGATATTGAAACAATAAAAAGGATATATAATGTGATAAAAATAATATATGGAACAGAGGGTAATCCAGATAAAGCTCGAAACTAAAATGGAAGTAAGTAAAATGTAATTTCTAAGAAAAATAGGAAGGAAACAGAACCGATTAATTAGAGGAAATTATGAGACAACCAACAACAATAAATCTATTCGTCACGGCAAAAAACTTAAACAGAATAGCTTCTAAGTGGTTTGAGATCCGGAAAACCGTTCCACATTTAACAAGAGGAAATCAAATAGATCTTCGAAATAATCTTACCTAATGAATTTAGACTCACGTGTTGTGCCTTTATTGAAATAGCGACTTATTCATCAGATATCTGTGTGAATACCAGCAGTACACATTTAGAAGAAGAGTTTGGAGTCTCAACCACCCTAACAGAAATTCTTAACTCACAATAATTATCACTTCAAATTATTTTAAACTACATCAAAGACGAGTGTAATTCATATATTTAAGAGGATATAAAAATATTTTTCGGGCGCGGAAAAACGTGTGGAAGTGTACCAATCCGAAGCCGAATTGTGATTTTACAATGCGTGTTGTGGTTTTTTTTGTTTCTTTTGGTATCATCATAAGAAATATTATTAGCAAACATTAGGGCGTGAAGCCAAAGGGAACAGTTTGCCTTCTGTTTTAATTATGAGTATATATTATGAACTAGAGAATTTTTAAAATTACTCACCATATTTTTCTGGAATGTGTTGATTAAGTAATCCCACGCTGTGTGCTTTGTTTAATAAATCAAATGGAAATTTTCCGGTTCGATCATATTCAGCTGCAACAGGAACGATTTCTTCCCTTGTAAATTTTCTGGCTAAATCTTGGATTTCTTTTTGTGTCTCGGATAAGGCTAAAAAGAAAAATAAATATCGTGGAAAGCTCATAAACGTCCTTCCCAACTACCTTTGAAGCCTTCAAGTGAAGATAAAGTTGATAAAATTAAGAAAATTGTGCTTAACAATCGTCATACAGGACAGTATTTGAGTCGATTATTTCTGAAACCAATTGTGCGCTTTTTTCAACTTTCGGAAAACTAAAAAAACTATCTTGCAGCTTGAGTATAGGTCTAGTCTACTTCACATATTTTTTCACCAAATCAAAAACATGCTATTGGAATAATCTATTTTTTTAAGTAATAAGATAAATATAAAAAATTTTACTATGTCTAAATCGAAAAATAGAAGTATGCCTATTTACTAAGATTTGGACTTATTCACTTAATCAGCTTCTGGTAAGTCTTCTGACAACTCCTTGTCAGTCAATGTAAACGTTTAAAATAACCTTGGTGAAATAAAAGAAAACATACCTTCCCCAAAGGATAAGCTTTCTCTATTGGTATTTACGGAGGGCTGGTAGTTTTTTGGAATGTGCTGGTAGATATTGATTATTGAATATGAGTATTCTTGTACTGCTTGTACTTGGACACTTTGAATGGCTGCTTATTTTCTTTGGGTACTTGCCTACCTAATGTTTCGTTCGAATTTGGCATTTTCTTATATGATTTGGGTAATTACGTTTCTGAACCTGAAAACATCGGCTAGACTTACTAGCTTTTAGTATGAGCTCTACATATTAATCAGGAGTATAAATCCTGTCCGTCTTTCTCAATAGACTTATGCTTCTGTCACATGGGGAAATTGAGTGGTGTTTCAAACCGACCGAAATTACACGGGTTAAGTAAAAAAACCCAGAACTGTATGATTCTTATTTTGGCCTGATGGTCCATCACAAAACAGTTTGAGATGCTTCACAGTTACTGGAATGTCATTGAAATAGTTCAGTAAGATTGAACATACTTCCTTTGGGCCTTTGTTTGCTTCGCCCTCTTGATAGAAATACAGTTTGGAAGGATTAGTTTTAAAATTGTTTACACATTTACCCAGATCTGCCTCATATAGAAAACCTCCTATACAGGTATGTGCTGCAAGGGTAAGTTTTGCTTATAGTCGAAGGCTAGTGCGACCTTGTTGTAATCTTTGTTTTTGCTTGCGTCATTTGTAGACATTATTGCTTGCCAGGAGTGTATCTTTTTTTAGCAGCTACATTCTTTTAGCATTATCACTCAAACTGTTGTCTTTGTTTTTCCCCAAAATGGATTTCCTTGACATCAAATTACTCAATGTGCTGTTGTATTCTCACACAAACGTAACCTACATTTTCCCCTCATATCTACAAGTCTTTTGTGAAAGACGGAACATTTATTCATTCTTTGAATTCTATTGTCAGAAATTCCAAACACTTTCTCATTATTTCCATTAGGTCTGCGATTTTTGTGTCTACATTTCACAGGCCTGGCCACCACTAAAGCTTGGAGGTACGTGTCTTGGGTGTTTTTATTTTCCAAAGAGTAAAATGTTTCCCATGGTTCTCATTTTATTTCACCTGTAATTTTTAAATAACATTTCAAAGTGCTCTCACAGTTTACATCATTCAGCTAGGATTTAATGGGAACTTCTTTTCCTTTGTACGGACGTACTGCAGTCCTTTCAGCCTAGCATTTCGTTTGTATTTTTCTTCTTGCACAACTTCACGCCTACGCTTGGGATTAGGTTCATCATCTAAACTATCCAACATTGCTTAAAAACTATATAAAGTAATAGTAAACAACAAAATAACACCTAATTTTCACCGAAAGCTCACGCAAACTAACCACTCAGTTTTAGGGAACCTTTGAATCAATTGTTACTGTATTATGAATCCACAAAATATATATCAAAAAGGCCGCCAACTGTCACGAATGAAATTTATCGCGGAAAGAACTTTGCTTCTTTCTGAAACGGATTATGTTCCAGGATGTCAAATGCTGTTTGATGGAACATAGGTTATTTCTGCACTAAAAGATATACTAAAGGTAAATTTAGATTGTACAGAACCATCAAAAACATATTTTATTTTTGTCGCTTAATTGGTTTCTGAAATAACCGATTCATTTAAACTCTACATTTCTCATGAAACCACTCGTTTGATTTTGGTCAACCATTTGAAGATATAAGTCTTATTCCGATTCATGAAATATTTTTTTCAAAAGCAATATCGTGAATATGTGAATTCCGATCCCACGGACAGGCCCGCCGAAGGATTTCTGGGGCCCGAGGCAAAAGCTGTCTCGGACCGAGACAGCTTTTGCCCCGGGCTCTCCGAGACTCTCGGTGGGCCCTGTTTACATTTGGGTCTGATGGTGCTGGGGAGAGGGTGGGGATCATTCTGCGAAAAGAAATTTTTTTGCCAATTGATTTTTTATTTTTTTTAGTCGCATAATTATCGAAATTTCATTACTCCAATGAATCATAATCAAAATCGAACATATTTCAAATAATGTTTTAACTTAAAGGTTGCTATTAATAAGCACCTATTTTTTTGTACCTTATTAGTTACTAGGTTTTTATTGAAATTTACATTTTTGTCTCTATATATCTCGAGCGCTGACTAGGATTATTTCATTTCATTGAGAAAGCAACTCTATTGAAATATATATATATATATATATATATATATATATATATATATATATATATATATATATATATATCTTCTAAATGAGAAATCGAAAAGGTATGTAAATATTTAAAAGCTGCTTATTTTCAAAGAAACGTATACAGACCAAAACATAAATTTTTTTGTATAAAATTCTGAGAGCTCGATACCTGGATGCAGAAAACCGGAAACTAAGTTCCGTGAAAATCCGAAGCCAAAGGCTCTTTATGTTAAAGCCGACTCTCAATAACTCGAATTTCGATAATTTGAAATTTTTGATAAATCAATGTCTTCATCTGATGGCTTTGGTAAATCGAAAAAATGCCGTGTTTGATACTTTCAATAACTTCATATGCTTATCGTAATTAGAGGGGGAGAGAACCTTCTTTAAATCGAACTAGGCCGCTTCCCTATAATTCGCATTTTTCCTAGAATGTTTTCATTCATTTTCCGAGTTATGATTACCTCCTAAGCCTTTTTACTTTATCTTCGAAATTTTCTCTAGTTTGTCACGATGAGTGAAAGCAACAAATACGTTATAACAGAACATAATATAATGTTATTCAACAAAATATTAGTTTTCTATCACTCCACATATAAAGTATTGTAATATTTTAAATATTAACTTCATGAGCTTTTAAACAATAGAGAATTTAAATTTATATTATAAACATCCAATAAATTGATTAAAAAAAATAATAATAATTTTTCCTTTGATTCGGGGGCCCCTCAGCATGGGGGGCCCGGGGCAAAGTGCCCCATCTGCCCCCCCCCTGTGGGCGGCCCAGCCCACGGATCATAAATGGTGACGAGATTCCAAAAATGATTCGCTAATGATCGTACGTATTAGATGGAAAAAATTTACCGTTATAAAAAAAATCGCATCACTTATATCTAGAAAAATCCAGGCTATTTTAAAAAGTAAAAAAAATATTATGTTTCATAAACACTTGATTAATTCGACTGTTGAGATTAATTAAGTTCATTCAATATTTTGTAAAATTATATGTTTTGTTTTTGTGGTGAATAAAATTTTAAAAAATAAAGTTAAACATATAAATCTCCAATCATCATAAGTTTGTTTCGAAAGTAGTGAATTTAATTTTGAAGGTGATTCAATAAATAGTACAAATTAGGGTTGCCAGACGTGCTCGGGAAAAAACAGGACAGTTTCTAATTTCAAAAAATAAAGCTATTTGATTCCATAATAAAAAGATTAAAAAACAAAGAATATATAATATTTTTGTAGGTAACTAAAAAAAACTGAAAACGTTAAACTTTTTTTCACTTTCACATTAGATGCCGCTGCTTTTAACAACTACTTATTACTTGATATCTTATTTTTAAATTCGATGCAAGTACTGTTTATGTTGAAAAAGCACGGAGGTCACACTTAACGCTTTATAAAGAGAAACGATTTCTTTCGTTTGTCCAAACATTTCTCATAACACTAAATATCCTTTTCTATTAACCACAAATCTATTAATTGATCCAGGGTGAGCAATATTCCGGATTCTAAATCAGCTGAAAGTCTTAAAATGGTTATTTTAAAAGCGATGTAAACCAGACCTCTTTGGTAAACATTTAGAGCATTCGTCACAAATTTTTTAGAATGATATTCTGAAAGACAGCCTTTCTTCAAGGCCATGTGTATTTTTATGCCAAAATGTTGGTAGATTATTTTTTAAAAGGGTGTTCCTGAATTTAATCATTATATTATGCAGATTATAAGCTAATGTTGTATATTTTTCTATCAAAATGAAAATTTCTTGGAAAGACGCCATAAAATTATAAGTAATATACAAATACAGTTCATTATAATTAGGATTGGTCTAATTTGCAATTTCGTTTTCTTTCTTCATCTGATAAGATACCTCAAAGTGCTGTAGGACAATTTTCGGGGCCTTGTTCTAAGAAATACCGTTTTAATGGTACCCATGATGAGAGTACTCTATCAAGTGTTCTAAACAAACTTAGCCATCTTGTGGGAACGTGTCGAATAATATCCCTGTATTTACTTTCAAAGAAATCAAAGCACTCCTTCAACTCTTCCTTCCAAAAATTTTCATAATTATATTTTCGACATCAATGAGCATTACTTTTGAAGCATTCTTGGCGCAATTATGATATATGATATTGATTCCGTAGTTAACAGACGCGTTATCTGCTCCAAATGCTGCTACTCTTATCCATGGCAGCTGTGCTTTATCCAAGACCTGGCATAAATGTTGTTTAATAGATCCAGAATCGTCGAAGGAATCTGAAAACAATTTCTTAATCCCTTTGTTAGACGCGTCGGTAGAGACAGAAAACAGAACTTCATTTTTGAAATCTTCTTGAACAAGTTGCATGGAATACGGAAATAAAACTTGTTGTACCAAGGCTGCACATTTAGTGCGTCCTCCTGTCATTTACTTTACGGTCGTCTCTGCATCAGTAATTACTTTTAACGAACAATCTTGAGCAATATATGAAATATGATGTTTGAGACTATGATAAACTTCAGTTAATTCGGCAACACTAACTTTTTCACTTTGCACATTTCATTTTAGTGTAAAAAAAGAGTGTATGCGCTGAGACATGGCTATTGTACTTTCAGACTCCTTATGCTTTTTTGATGCTGCGTGTTGTGTTACTGTACTTGTTGACACAAACTGCAGAAACCTTTTGTGTCATCGTCACACTTATGTATCCAAGAAAATTACCTTTCCCAGTCTATATTATAATGACACACTCTTTGTATTTTTTAGGCGCACTTGCTATTCTATTAGAGGCGTTTTCCAATTTTATTGATAAAGTTCTTACAGTCAACACACCACATAAAATATTGAACCTATATAGTTCCAGAATATCGCGAATTGTTAGCTCTAGAAGCACGAAATGTACGTGCGTATACACAGACGTTTAGGATAATACAGACCAAAAACAAACCCCACTCTACAACGCTTGCGATGCGTAATCGCGATTTGGGATATTTTAAGTCGGCGCTCACTACCATCTATTAGCATAACTTAGCCTTATTTAGGGATGGGCAAATGAAAAAATTATATCGATAAATTCAAAGAATATCGATGTAAGCAGCGTAAAAAATATCGATATGTCGATATATCGATATTTTTATTTTAGAACGTTGAGTATTCAAAAATAAAAGAATTCTTCGAACGTTCAAAAAAAATTAATGCATTTTTTATTTTCGTCAGTTCTATTTATTATTTGAATAAATAAATTATATTTTTTAAATCAAGTGTCATAAGGCCCTTATTAGTAAAACCCTTGTATTGTTTGCAAATGAAACGTGCAGTTCTTTGTTTACCGATTAATAGGTGGCGTTGGCACACTTCATAATTGAGTTGAGTACCGGTACGACGTACGTAAGGTCAGCGGCGAAACTCCTTTCCGAGCGCATTGGTAAAGACGTATGTTGTTCTTTTTAGGCAATAAACTAATATTTTTACCCAAATTTCCGGACAGTTCATGAATCAACCAAATACCGGACATTTGCTTGTCCGATTTACCAACATTTTTTCAACCGGACGATCCTCGAAAAAAACGAACTGTCCTGTCGAAAACCGAACATCTGGCAACCCTAGTACAAATTTTCCGTTTTATTTCAAAATATCCCAGTACTTGTTTATATCAGAGTTTGGCTCAGGTAAAACGATATGTCGATATGAAATACGTAAGAAATTGCTTGTTAAATATTGTAACAAGTAGACGCTACATCTTAAAACATAAACATATTGGCAGAAATTTGATAAAATGTAAATGAAGAATCAAAGGTGGATGATTGAAAACACTTCAAAAATATCGTTGGTTATCTTGCAAATAAATATGGATTTTCCAGAAAATACTTAATACAATGAAATTGGTAACAATATAATAAATTACCATGATGATTTGTTTTGGTACACAACCAATAGAAAAAAGTAGTTCACATTGTTTTTTTATTTCATTAAATGGACAGTTGACGTCAAACAAATAAACCAGAGTTACGCCACTAAATAATTCTACAAGGCATACTTGGGCTGTTAAAACGAGTACAAAAACTAAAACTCCAAGGCATGTTATCGTATACTTTCAAAACAAAAGAAGGAGAAATTGAAAAAGATATGAGTAAATTTGATCATTGCAAACTGACAAATTTGCGTATATTTCTCAATTCGTAAAGATATCCATATCACGGTCTCAATTTAGATTTCAATACAAATAAATTAGCCTCCTTGTATGAGATGTTTGCCAATTTTCAAAAGTCCTATTACCATCTTCAAATCAACCAACCTATTTTTACTCCACAAGAATTTAAGGATAATGCTACTTTGGTACACATTGGTTGTTCAAGACAAAAAAAAGTTATCCAATCTGGTAGTATTCTTTTAAGAATAGAGTTTGAGACTGATGAAGTAGCACCGAGTGACGTTTCAGCTTACTGTCTTATATTACATAAAAAAGAATTCTCCTATAACCTCTCGAAGACTGTAATACGATTGACATAGCTCATACAAGATCGCGATACCTCTACATAAATTTGGTAATATGATGAAGCATCTAATGCGGATATCGTTTATGTTAAAGGACGGGAAAATTACACCTATTTGTGAATTGGAGCCACCTTTAGAACACTCCAAGCCAAAATATATTTATCACAAAAACAATGTATGTATTTGTGCACTATCAAATGTACTATTTTTATATGATGCTATTATAATGAAATTAAAAATGTTTTCAATATTTCATTGTTTTCTTCCGTCACAAATGTATATAAGGCAGACAGGATGGCAACTATCTCTAATAGAGGATAATGTAAGCACCTCCGATTATCGCCTTTTGCGGTTAGAGTCAAGGTTTGTTGTTGTTTAAAGTTGTAACCCTACTAACTTTTTTTACCCTGTGCGCACCGGTGCCGCCCTGCTGTGTAAAGGTATGTATCATCTATTTAAAAACAATACCATCTAACTTCTAAAATGTCTTCACTTCCCAGGGTCACGTGGGCTCGTATAAGTGTATTATTTGACATCTCTCTCTGACATCGATATCGCCTCACCTCACTTTTTTAAAGCACCCCGTATTTCGATACTTATATGTTGTCCTCTTACAAAACACGTACATATAATTTTGCAAGTTTTCTAGATCTACTCTGAATGCACTACGAGGAGGTAGTTACAAGCATTCTTTGTGTATTTGTCTATGTATAATGTGTAAGTATGAATGTGTGTGTTTGTCTGACTCATTGCGTAGTACAGTCAAAGCTTTCGTCTTTGTTGCAGTCAAGTTCTTCCAGTTCTTCGTTACTAGTCGATAAGCATTTTATTAAATTAGAAAATAAATAATGGATATAAAGTTATTAATTTATAGCCTCAAAATTCATTATCTGGACTTTAAAATCATTAAAATCAATTTTCGATCTTTTCACCTTTCATATCTTGAAGAGTGGGCATTAAATAATTTATTAATTACTTTTTTTTTGGTCCTTACTTGTGAAAATATAAGAAATGATATTGATATCATTAAAATTTTCAATATATTGATTTTTGAACTTTCACTTTGTGGTGTAGGTAGTTTTTTATTTATTTCTTTCGGAATATAATTACTCATGCTTTGAATATACACCTTCGATATCTTGTACCGTAGGGGTGCTAGAATTTTTTAATAATTTGTTCCCATTCTCTCAGTGATGGACCCCTCTATGGACTATTCGAATCCACAGTACCTCATTTTGCAAATGCCCTTTATTTTAAAAAATGTACAAACTATTCAACTGTTGCCACTTAATCATTTTTTAAAAAGTCTGGACAACCATTGTTAACAACGTTATATTATTTTGCATCTAAATGTTCTTGATTTTAGGTCTCTTCTGTTTTAAAATTAGTTTTTTTTTTTATAGTTTTTAAAAGATAAATTTTGACGTTTCGACTTTTCTTTAAGTGTTTATCAAAATATGATATTGACACTGACAATTTGCTTATTTATATTGATTCATGATCACCTTCATCATGAATATCATAATAAGGATAAAATCAACTTAGAACTTTGTTTTAATAAGAAAAATTAATGTTTTCTTGGTCCCTACATCTATACGAGGATATATTAAAAAATTCTTAGCCTACTATAGAACCTAACAAAATTTCAATGACAAAATATTTTATTACGCAACATATTCTCCTCTTAATTGGATAAATTTATTACAGCGAATCTGCAACGTCTCTAGACCTTTCAAAATAAAAACCAGACCTCCACACCTTTTATTACCTCCTCGTTGGAAGAAAATTTACGACTTTTTAAACTTTTTTTCAGTTGAGGAAAGAGATGATAGTCGGACAGAGCCAAATCTGGTGGATAAGGGGAATGTTCTAGAAATTCAAACCCTAAATCACGATTTTTTTGCATGGCATCATGAGATTGTGTGCAGAGGCGTTGTCCTGCAAAAATAAAACACGTTTGGATAGCTTTCCGCATCTTTCCTATTTAATTTTTTTTTCCCGTAGAGTGGTCAATAATGTTGAATAGTAATCTCCAGTTATTGTTCTACCCTGATCCAAAAAATCAATTATGATTACTCCATGGCAATCCCAAAAAACTGAAGCAAGAACTTTTCCAGCAGATTTTTGGACACGAAACTTCTTAGGTCTTGGAGAACTAGAGTGTCGCCATTCCATCGATTGTTGCTTTGTTTCTGGATCGTAGAAATGTACCCAAGTCTCCTACATAGTAACAATTCGGTTTAAGAAGTCTACATCGTTTGGTTGGCACACTAATGGTAAGATAAGTTCTCCAGATAAAACACAATTAATTACATGAAGTATTACTAATTAGCTGGAAATAAGGAAAATAATATAATGTTGTTAACAATGGTTGTCCAGACTTTAAAAAATGATTAAGTTGCAACAGTTGAATAGTTTGTGCATTTTTAAAAATAAAGGGCATTTTTATGCCCCCTGAAGGTGTATACTCAAAAAAATGAGTTACTATATTACGAAAGATATAAATAAAAAACTGCCCACTCTACAAAGTATGGAAGTTCAAAAATTAAAATATTGATGATTATAATATCATATCTTAAATTTTCACATATAAGGACCAAAAAAAAGTAATTAATAAATTATTTAATGCCCACTCTTCAAGATATGAAAGGTGAAAAGATCGAAAATTGAAATATTAAAGATTTTAAAGTCGCTTCTTATGTTTTCACATATGAGGAACACGAAAAAATAATAAAAAGGTTCCCGGGCAGGTAGTTTTTCAGATAATGAATTTTGAAGCTAAAAATTAATAACCTTATATACTTTATTTATTTTCTAATTGAAGAATATGCATATCCACCAGTAACGAAAAACTGGAAGAACTTGACTGCAACGAAGACGAGAGCTTTGACTGTACTATGCAATGAGTCAGACAAACACACACATTATACACACACAAATACACAAAGAATGCTTGTAACTACCTCCTTGTGGTGCATTCAGAGTATATCTAAAAAAATTGCAAAATTAGAATTATTCAAGTGAAAAAGGTCTAAATACATTTTAATAATGATTAAATTGTAAAAAATCAGTTTTTTTGACTTTTTACCTTTGATATATATTGAAAAGGAGATAAACCAATTATATTTTTTATGTTCCTTGTATATGAAAATGTGATAAATCATCATTTATCACTAAAATCTATATTTCAATTTTATCCTTCATACCTTAAGGTATGGGCGTTCTAGAAATTTTCAATTATTTTTCCATATTTCTTATCTGCAAAAACTACTATCTAAAAACCATTCAAATATAGTGACTCAATCTCTCATGTTTCGACCTCGACGAGTAGGGGTGCTGCAATTTTTTTTATTCTTTTTCCCAATCTCCCAGGGATGGACATTATCAGAATCCACGCTCAAACTTAGAAACCACAGAAATCGTAAACCCTCTCAAAATGATTTTTTTTCATTTACTTTTACATATGCACACATATTCTATCACCATAATGTTAATAGAGATGCCTTTTCTTAACAATCGACAATTTACAAAATTGTGTCGTCGCTAGTGAAGGTCAACAACATTCATTAGTTTCTATTAAAAAATTTTGATTCATCACATAATATTTTTCATTTTGGAATTTTGGAATGATAACTCTAACCACCAATGAAATCATTTATTTTTATATCATATATTTGCTGTATACTTATCTCTTCAATTAAACTGAATGTTATCTAAGTTTAATCATAAATGATAATATCAACTTGGATATTTTTTATGTGAAATTTTAATAAACCATTAACAACTGTTTTCACACTTTTTGTAGATTTACATTTAAAAAAAATTCTTTTCCCAAATAAATCCATAATTATTTATAGCTATGTGCCTAGTGATCCTAAATATTTTGTTAATTTCACAAAATATACATTGAAGTGAACTATATTCTCATAAATAATCTTATTTTTAAGTACTCTAAATGTGATACTTACTGAAGTTGTATCCACCTGATGCTGATGAAGAGACATAATTTACTAAATTGGGACTTGATCGAACACTGTTTTTTAGCAAATATTTGACAACCTTAAAAACACTAATATTCATTCAATACTTATTGTTAATTTACACCAACCTGTTGCATGCCTGCCATTTTGATTTTTTGACTATATACTTTAAAGACCAACGTCAAATTGATTATTGTTAGTTATTGGTCTTCTGTCGATTTGCTTCAGTAGTATTCTTGATAAAAACAAGCAAAAACAACCTAATTAAATAATCAGTACCTAGTTATTGAAAGTGATACCCTTTTGTATTTTGAACTTTTTGGTGGGAGAATCTGAATTATTTGATTCAATCGATTTATATGATATAATCGATAAGTTATTTAGATACACAATTAAATTATTAGTTACAGCAGTGGAGAAAAATAGTTTTGAATTATTCCATTAGTCCAATGAAAGAATGGAAACTAAATATTTTATCAAATTTTTTATTTACTGTGGATGATTTTTGTCATGTATGGGGTCACTCACCAGAAAAAAATTAGTCTCTAAATAAGAAGAAAGAGGTTATGTTGTTGTTTACAGCTTACATATTTTTCACTTATTTATTTCATTTGTAGTTCTAATGTATTTTAATCATTAATTAAAAAATATGTTTTCCATTTGCCGACAAAGTCATCCAGCTACTGGAGTGGAACACGCAATATCCTGCTATTTTTTTAATAAAGTTGAAAAATGTTTGGTAACAGCGGGAACGAATATACTAAAAGTTTATAGACTGGTTCCAGATGTGGACGCACGATCCAGATCAGAAAGATATTCTGGTAATATATCATAATACAGATTCTAGTTTATTAAAATGAGTCAAATCATTATACTTGCAACAAAAAAATTATATATTTTATTTCTAGAATTTCATCCGCCAAAATCAAAATTAGAATGTATGGCACAATACACTCTATTTGGAAATATTATGTCTATACAAAATGTGTCTCTAGCGAGTTTTCAAAGAGATGCACTTCTACTTGGTTTTTCGGATGCAAAATTATCTGTCGTGGAATATGATCCTGAAAATCATGATTTGAGAACTTTAAGCTTACATTATTTTGAAGAGGAAGATATGAAAGTAGGCTTTATTTATGTTACTTATCTATTCAATTGTAGTTATGTGTAGAAATTGGGTGAATTTAAAATTTATTCGAATTTGCCAATAAAATGCTAACTTTAAATAGGTTAGTTGTACAATAAATGTCTTATTTTTCTTGATATAATAAATAACTCATCTTAATAATGAGACCTAGAATAATTCAATTCCATATATTCACCATTAAAGTTTATGTATGCCAGAATTTCTAGAAATGATGGTGTTAATTTAACCTGAATGTCTAAGAATGTGGTTTCTTTAATTTTGTCAACTACTTAAAGTACGGCTATAAATGTAAGTACTGTACCTTCTACTAAATTATTTTAAACAAATTTCTCTGGATACAGCTGCAACAAGTGGCAGGTTAACCCTCCTCAAATTGTACACCACAATCATCTGCTTCTGCTATATTCCTTTCGTTGTAGCCAGCGTTAAATTAAGAAGTAGTGAGGCTTGGGGCTAAAATCGAACCGAACCCACTTGAGGAAATCAATATCAGCTCAAACTATATAAATTTTAAATTAAATATGAATTATAAGTAAAAATGTCACTATTAATTGGATTTTAAATAACCTATATTTCATTTAAATTTCTGAACAATTTATAGAAAAAATGCAAATTTCGCTACAGATCCAATGTTGCTTTTAAAATTAATGATCAAATTAGTAATTTTGCGGGACCCCTACCTTCTAAGGGCCTGCGGCTTCAGCTACCTCTAGACCCTCCCTAAACCCCACGCTAGCTGCAGCTGAAAACATAATTCATCAAGGTGTGTGGTACCTATATTTCCCATGAGATTACATCAAATAATTTCAAAGTACTAGACACAAATAGTTCTTAAATTTTTAATTAAAACACACTGTGATTCAGTAATATTTTTACTTAATTCACAGTTAAAATATTTACTATTTCAAAATTTATTTCTTGATATAGGATGGTTGGACACACCATCATCATGTTCCATTAATAAGAGTAGATCCTGAAAATAGATGTGCTGTAATGACTGTATTTGGTAGAAAATTAGTAGTCTTACCATTCCGGCGTGAAACTTCCATAGATGATAATGATGGAGATGTTAAACCAATGTCTTCTAACTCTAGTGTTGCCAAAGCACCAATATTAGCTTCTTATATGATTGTATTGAAAGATTTCATTGAAAAAATTGATAATATAATTGATATACAATTTCTTCACGGTTATTATGAGCCTACATTACTGATTTTATACGAGCCTTTGAAAACTTTCTCTGGGTAAGTTATGTGATAAAAGTTATGTTCTTTAAAATGTATAATTGATAATCCATAGAGAAATTGCATATTGTTATATAAAAACTAATTTGAGGAAATTTAACAGTTTATTTTGATAAATTTGATAATTAATCATTTTTCAATTTTATTTTAAAAAAATAAAATATTTTGAATTTCTTTTCTACCTAAATAACAATAGTAAACTTAGATTTCATTTATTATTTATTTCAGGCGAGTTGCTGTAAGATCAGATACTTGTGCAATGTCTGCAATTTCTTTAAACTTGCAGCAAAGGGTTCACCCCATTATATGGAGTGTTGCTAATTTACCATTTGATTGTGTCAAGGCTGTTCCCATTAAAAGACCCATTGGTGGAACCCTCATTCTAGCTGTTAATTCACTGATATATTTGAATCAGAGTATTCCACCATATGGTGTATCACTCAATAGCATAGCAGAAACATCTTCAAATTTCCCTCTAAGTAAGCTTTCTTATAACAAACTATACTACTGTATTCTTTAATGTGGTATCAACAAATATAAAATTCATTCATTTTTTAGAACCACAAGAAGATTTGAAAATAACATTAGACTGTGTTCAAGTTGCTTTTTTGGAAGAAGACACTTTGGTTTTATCTTTAAAAGGAGGGGAATTATATGTTTTAACTCTTTTAGCTGATAGTATGAGATATATTAGAAGCTTTCATTTTGAAAAAGCTGCTGCCAGTGTCCTTACTACATGTGTAAGTATTTAAAAAATGTAAAAACGATCCTACCCTCTATAATTTTAAACATACATAAATAATGTGACCCATTTTATAGTGAGTTCTAGGCTAATATGTTGCTTATTAATTTTGTGTGGGTTTTTGTTTTATTTAGATATCTGTATGTGAGAATAATTTTCTATTCTTGGGCTCTCGATTGGGCAATTCTCTGTTATTGAGATTCACAGAACAGGCGAATGAAGTAATAACTTTAGATGATAATGACGAACCGAGAGCAAAAAGAAATCGTAATGAGAGAGCTGACAAAATGTTGGATACTCTCACAGATTGTATGGCTAGTGATGTTTTGGACATCCGAGACCCTGAAGAGTTGGAAGTATATGGCACTCAAAAACAAGCTGGTTAGTAACAAATATTGTTCATATTTGAATTATAACTCATTCTGTAATCAAATGAATCTATAACAATTTTTATTTGAACTGAATAATATGCTCTCTATAATGGTAGGTATTATCACATATTATAAAACATCAGCATATTGCTCTGACTGTTAATGATAAACTCAAATCTCTTTGAAATATAACAAGACAGTGCTTCATGAGGCAGTCCTATTTTATAAATATTCTTTAAAGATAGTTTATGATAATTATTCAATATTCTAAAACTGGTTACATACTATGAAAGTTAATTAAATGGATATATAATCAATCCATATTAATACATAAATTTTCTCTTGTTCTGTTCACTCATAGTATTTTTCACACATCTTCACTGCTAATATCAGGTGAATCGTGACAATGATTATTTGTTTTGTTGTAAACATTATTTGGAGTGCAATGTCACTTTAATATTTTTTTACTTCTTTAGGTATCCAAATAACGAGTTATGTGTTTGAAGTATGTGATAGTTTACTAAATATAGGCCCTTGTGGAAATATTTCTATTGGAGAACCAGCATTTTTAAGTGAAGAATTTAATAATAATGTGGATATGAATATAGAGTTGGTAACTACAGCCGGATATGGAAAAAATGGTGCACTCTGCGTATTACAAAAAAACATTCGGCCTCAGATTGTCACTACTTTTACCTTACCGGGATGTTCCAATATGTGGACAGTTAAAAGTGGCGACGATCAGCATGCATTTTTAATTTTGAGTCAAGAAGATGGTACTATGGTAAGTTTTTCAATTCCATTGAACACAAAAACATTGTTTGTTTTTATTAACATTTTATCTAATTGTGACAACTTAATATCAAATTGGAGGAAATAAATTTTCTAGACCAAAATGAATTAGTTGCCTCAAACTTCCCAGTGTGAGACAATTCATACATATCAAACAAGTCAGAATATGTTGAAATGTTGATTTTCCCACATTTCAAATAGACTTATGATATTTTCCCTTAAAATAACAAATTCTTCTGGAAGCAATATATTTATTTTGTAAACCATTTAAAATTTTGTGTTTATCAAGAACAGCATTATCTTGAAAAACTATCAATAAATTCGAAGAAAATTATAGTAGGTTATAATAATAATTGCTATACTTTTTTCAATTTCAATTCAATTTACCATTTTCAGATACTGCAAACAGGTCAAGAAATTAACGAAATTGATAATACTGGCTTTGCAACTAATGGACCTACAGTATACACTGGTAATTTGGGGAATAATAAATACATAGTACAAGTCACTACAGTATCTGTAAGGTTGTTACAAGGTGCTAATCAGTTACAACATGTACCTATGGATCTTGGTTCGCCTATTGTACATGTTTCTAGTGCCGACCCGTATATTTCACTAATGACAGCTGATGGACAAGTTATTACCTTGATGTTAAGGGAAACTAAAGGTACTGCGAAGCTGGTGGTTAGTAAATCAACACTATCAAACGTAAGTATTAGACAATATATTGAGAGCAATTATAGAAAGAAACTTCATGGCTGCTATGATTTTAATTTTTTCTCCTATCACTCCTTTACTCTCTGTTGGGCTTATGTTTTCTTTTATAGAATAAGTATTTAAATAACTAGTTCATATTTTATTCAGAATCCTCCTGTATCTACAATATGTATGTACAAGGATACATCCGGGTTATTCACAAGCAAAATACCTGAAGAATTTACTCATATACCAGCCCATGTTATTAAAGAACATGAAACAAAACCAGAAGTGGAGAATGAAGATGATCTGCTTTATGGTGAAGGTGATTTCAAGATGCCTTCTTTAAGTGCTCCAGCTCCTAAACAGAAAGTATACCATAATTGGTGGAAGAAATATTTAACACCAAATAAATCTACGTATTGGTTATTTGTTGTTAGAGATAATTCTAATTTAGAAATATATTCCATACCAGACTTTAAGCTTAGTTTCTTTGTTACGAATCTTTGCTTTGGGTATAAGGTAAGTTGAATTTGCTATTAATGGGTGGGGATGGGCATTGGCATCTACATAGATGGGCACACAGATTTAAAGATCATAGAAAGAGTTTTTTTTAATACTTCCAGGTATATTATTGACGTAGTACCACAAGTTGTTTCTATGTTTTATTCCTTTCTTTGTGTGATAATACTTGACTACATATCGCAAGAAGGGTCCTAAATTACCTTCAAAAGATCTAGCTAATATATTATTGTTAAATTTTTTCCTAATACCAATAGCTGCAGAGAAAAACATAAACACCATATTTCATCCTTTTTTAATAAACTGAGTGGAGAATAGTAAAGATGTGAAATGTAATATGATTAATAATAAATGCTGAAAAGTGAAGATTGCTAATTTCACCCCTGTATAATGTGAGTAATATTGAAGAAATACCCGTAGTTAGTCCTCTGCGAATGCGCGAAAATTACAGAATTTCAAGTTTCTAACTTACTGAAATTTTAGAAAAAATAAAAACTCAATTATAGTCATCAATTTTTAAGGATGATATCCCGGAAAGGGGTGGATTGAGGAAATTTTGTTTTAGGAAAGACCTATATTAATTTAATATGAGCAATCACTTCCTTTCCCATTCCCAAATTCAATAAACTTATGAATCGCGTTCGGACACATTTTTATGTGAAATTTGAATTTATTTTGTACTGATATACATTTTCTTTAAGGTGTTGGTAGATAGTTTGGAATCAGTTAATGCATTCAGTACTCCATCACCAAATGATAATCAGTTCCAAGAACGGTATCCTGTTAAAGAATTATTGATGTTAGGCTTGGGAAACAATGGTATGAAACCATTGTTATTGATTCGACTCCAGCGAGATTTGTATATATATGAAGTATATAGATTTCATAGGGGAAATCTTAAGCTGAGGTTCAAAAAATTGAAACACAGCATATTTTACAGTCCCAACGTAGATACTACAATTGAAACTGAGAATTCTGATTATTTCACTCTACAAGAAAAAATTATTAGATTAAGATATTTTGATAACATTGCTGGTAAGTAAATCCTTTTTTTTAATTTTTGGATACTCTGTTGATGTAAAATAATTTTACACAAAATATATAGTCATGATGAAAAGTCAAATATATTAAAATGGTAGTTAAAGCAAATATGAAAGAGTTCATGTATTTTCTTTTCCTTCTGCTCAAGTTAGTTATTTAATGCCAAATAAAATGTAAAATGTCTATATATCCTATTATGACAAAAAAATATGTTTTGATAATTTTTTTAAAACTGTATTATTTTCCCTCATTTGTTTTTAGGTTATAATGGGGTCTTTATCTGTGGTTCCAACCCTTATTGGTTATTCATTACTGGAAGAGGTGAGTTAAGAACTCATCCCATGGTAATTGATGGAGAAATTTTTAGTTTCGCTCCATTTAATAATGTTAATTGCCCCCAAGGTTTTCTATATTTCAACAAGAAGGTATGTTGAAGCAATAACTTTTTTCTAATTTATTTATCATTTAAATAAAATTCACAAATAATTTTAGAATAAAATTGTCTTCATTGCATTCACTGAAATATGAGGTCTACTATTTACAATTTTTTCATACCTTTTTTGGATCACTAAATTATAGTCTCTTTTTATCTCATCCTTCTTTTGCTTCATTTTCAAAAATGCATGAAAATGGACTGAATTTTGTCAGGATAAATTTAAATATCTAACAATCTACTTTTGAAATTTAAATAGTATTTTCGAAGTTTTTTACTTACATACAAGTTTAAATAAAATTCTATCTTTTTCAGTCAGAGCTTAGAATTGGAGTTTTACCAACCCATTTGAGCTACGATTCTCCATGGCCAGTGAGAAAAGTACCCCTAAGGTGTACCCCTCATTTTATATCATATCATTTGGAATCTAAGACTTATTGTTTAGTAACAAGTGTTTCAGAACCTTCTAATCAGTATTATAAGTTTAATGGTGAAGATAAGGAACTTTCTGTAGAAGATAAAGGAGACAGGTAAATAATTGCACGAAATTGCTGATAATGCAAAAAAATAAATTTATTGAACTCGACATAATAGTTATTATTTTTTATAATCATTTATCAATATTATTTTAGGTTTCCGTATCCAGCTCAGGAGCTATTTAGCATATGCCTTTTTTCTCCAGTTTCCTGGGATATCATTCCAAATACAAAATTAGATCTAGATGAATGGGAACATGTGAATTGTTTGAAAAATGTTGCTTTAGCTTACGAAGGTACCAGATCCGGTCTTAAAGGATACATTGCAGTTGGAACAAATTATAATTATGGAGAAGATATTACATCTAGAGGAAGGGTTAGAAATTTGTGAATCAATAAGATTGTCTCCAGTGGGCACATTTGTTTTGAGCTTTTTGTATATTGCAATTTAGTGAATGGTCATAATTAACCATTTCTTGAATAATATCTAATATTTACTTTCTTTTTAAAGATATATATAGAAAATATATTTTGGATGCAATATATATATAAGCAATAATGTATGCATATGATATACTGTATGCTTAATATCAATATTTAGCACAGTGTGTATATGAAATATAAATTTCCTCTTTTAGATTCTAATTTATGATATTATCGAAGTAGTACCAGAACCAGGTCAGCCATTAACCAAAAATAAATTTAAGGAAATTTATGCTAAGGACCAAAAAGGACCTGTAACGGCTCTATCTCAAGTAAAAGGTTTCCTTGTTTCAGCAGTGGGGCAGAAGGTATATTTCTTTACCATGATATCCTTACAATATAGGCGCTAATATTTTGCTATAAATGCCATAAAATCCATAATACAAAGCAAATATGTGTTCTCACCAATTGTTCCTATTAACAATATAATGACAAATTAATATTTACTTAATTATGACAGAGGAAACCACAAATTAAATCCTTTTATTATTGGAAAAGCTGAACAACCACGCACACTGCTTTAAAAATGTGACTGAATTTACCACAGAATACACGTCGGATCCAAAGACTTGGATTAATGGTGAGGCCTTTGATGAATGGCCTCAAAATCTCAACAAATAAATGAAAAAAAATTCTCGTCTCTATCGATAATTGCCCAACACATGGTAATATTAGGAAGCTGAGTAACATTAAAGTACAAGTACAAATATAACTGCCAAACTACAACCAATTTATCAGGACATCATACGAGGCTTGAAAGTCAATTATAGAAAAGAGGTAGTTCAACAGTTCCTTAGGAATATGGAAAACTGCTTACCAACAAACATCAATATCTTGGATGTCATATGGATGACAACAAAAGCATGGAATTAGGTACATTTTCTAATTGCTTCAAGAAGACGATTTACCGTTCCCATTCAAGAGAACAATGCAGATCAGACTTCTATACAAACCAGCGACAGTTTAGAGAGTTGAAAAAAAGTAACATAAGTACTCAACTTACCGAAATATGCAAAATTTGAAGATTTCGTTAATTTTGATGATGTAATCGTGAGTGGTTAATGTAACTTCATTGAAATCATTAGCTCTGTAACTTCAGTTTCAAACGAAATTTCGAATGTGGACGATGATGGAGAGAAAGAAGACTGTGAATTGCCTGTCCCAACTTCAAAAGAGGTTGTGATGTGCTTAAACTTTTATCATAATCAATATCACAACACATAAGCAGACTGCTATCACTGACTTTTTTTCTAGTAGGAAACTGGTGGAAAGCAGCCAACATATTAATGATACCAACGAAACTTAAAATGGAGACTGAAAAATTCAGAGATAGATATGATTTAAAATTTTATAAGCATTCATTATTCTGTCCTTTTTACATTTTGATAATGAGATTAAATTTTTATGGGTCATTGTTTAAATATTGTTTCAACATTTTCTCATCTTCTTACAAGTCTTTGGTAATTATGGGAGGAAGGGAGTTTTATTTTATTTTCTTTACATTTTATAATGCAGAATAAGTAGGTCATCGACCAAAATTGACCACCCGTTGCCTTTGAATCTCGATATAACGAACCTCGCTATAACGTAATCCTCGATATAACGAATTTTTTATTCAGTCCCTTGAGATTTGTTGTATCGAGGTTTGACTGTACTTACATCCATATTGCTTTCATTATCTTTCATTCATCTCAATTCCTTCGCAATTAAAAGTGGCGAATAGAATTAGTAGTTTAACATGTATTCATTTTATAGATTTTCCATATTTTTAAAATTTGATCTCAAGTATATCCTTAATCCTTAATAATTTTCATTGACTATCTGTTTATATATTTGTGAGAAATAAATGTAATGATTATTATTATTATATACATGGAACCTCAAATTTGTGCTGTGAGTTATAAAATGACAGGCAATACATCTTTTGATTTGAAATTGATCATTGACACCTAAATTTGATAAAAACTATAATGATAATAAAATAACGAATGTACTACCTTAGCCAAGAATGTACTTTTTTTACTTTGTTTTAGATATACATTTGGCAATTAAAAGATAACGATTTAATTGGAGTAGCTTTCATTGATACCCAAGTTTATACACACCAGATACTTACCATAAAAAGTCTGCTTTTAGTTGGCGATGTTTACAAATCAATATCGTTACTACGTTTCCAAGAAGAATATAGAACTTTGTCTCTAGTATCTAGGGTAACTATCTATAATAATTACTAGTCTATATAGAGATTATAGAGCATAAAATAGGGCTTCTAGATACTATATATTATGGATTCTTGTGGTACTTGGATAGATAGATTCAATTAGAGGTCAAGTTAACTGCAACTGTTTTATTGTGCGCTCTTATCAGGTGCTGCAATCGACATTGACAACTCGCTTTCCAGTTCCAGAATTTTAATAAAATCCAGTAACCGTGCTGATTTCAAGAATTTATGTTCCTAGTGGTTTCATCTCCAAAGCATTTTTTTGGTTATGGTAACCTAGAAATAAATTAACTCAAGTTTCATTCTGCTCCCCAATCTGTTTTTATCGCACCTAATCCTATAAGTTGGTCCCTGAAAGTTGTAACGAATTCAGTGAGGCATGTAATTTATTTTTGCAGAATTCTAAATGATTGATCTACCATTGAATGGAACTTTTATGAGTTCGCTTCTTATTCTGAAACTCTTCCTTCTAGAGGTATTTTTCTACACTACACAAAGGCTCTGTGTCAATAAAAGGTGTAAGTTCTCCTTTCCTGATAAGTTTATGGGCTCTTCGTTTCCTTTGATTATTGTAAGATCAAGAACCCAGGCTTAAGACTTTGTTAAGTTTTATTTGGCATTCCCGTGTCAGCTTTTATTTGAAGCTCCGATATAAAAATGAATGAGTGTAGCATGAAAATTTGTTCCACCTTTCTTAAACACAATAGAACGTAACTTTAGGACCATATGAAATTTTTTTTGTCAAACCTACTTTTCTCAATCTCTAGTTGAATATAATGGTAAACTAAAATCCAATAATTTTTCTCAAATTTTATTTTCATTCCAAGTTCCTAAAATAAATTATATTTCATATATCACATATGTAAGTAAAAATGTCATAGTGATCCTTATTGACAATCTCGATGAAAATAGTGTTTAATTCAATTACAATAGTTATGATAAACAATTTCTGAATCTGTTAAAAATAAGAACATCTAAAAACCACCTCATATGCTCCTTTTAGGATTTTAAGCCTTCTGAAGTATATGCCATAGAGTACATGATAGATAATTCAAGTTTAGGATTCCTAGTTTCAGATAGAGAAAAAAATTTAGTAATGTATATGTACCAACCAGAAGCAAGGGAATCCTTAGGAGGTAAATATTTTAAATAATCGAGGTCAAAACGTGTAATATTATTTTAATATTTTAGGTCAAAGGTTATTGAGAAAAGCTGATTTTCACCTAGGACAAGCAGTTAATACATTCTTTAAAATTAGGTGCAAGTTAGGTGAATTAGGAGAAGACAAAAAACATTTTTCTGGAGCTGATCGAAGGTTCATTACAATGTTTGGTAAGTTGAATAACTGAATCAGTTTATTTAATGAAGTATATTCTCTATAAATCATTGTTTGGAATACCTTGGAGACAATTATAAGATAAATTTTATTTCCAACACTCACGTTAATTGAAGCTACTTAAACAGAGTATAGTCTCATTTTTTCTTCAGATTATGTGAGAGAACTCAATATATTTTATCTTATCCAGTCTATAATAAAATAAAGTTTTATTCCTTTTGTTTCTTTTGGTTTCTTATTCTGGACGTTATAACAATATTTAGCTTTTTAATTTACAACAAATTTAACCCCGAAAGCTGATATTTAACGTTAATTAATTGCTGATGACTTCATAGTTCATTTTGCTACTCCAGTCAACCTGTTTTTCCTAATTTAAAACACCAATGTCCGCCTGAATGTATAAATGTTTATTTGATTTATATGTTAAAAAGGTTATGACAGTGATATTTTATTATTAATCCATTGTTGTATATTCTTTTTAGCTACTTTGGATGGTGGTTTGGGATATATAATGCCGGTACCAGAGAAAACGTATCGTAGACTTCTCATGTTACAGAATGTACTGGTATCTCAAGGAGCTCATATTGCTGGTTTAAACCCTAAAGCTTTCAGGTAATTACATTTTCATATAGAATTAAATATTCACACAATGTGACTTAGAATAAAGGATTTCTTATCGAAAAATTAACTTTATTTCAATCCAAATCTTGAAAAACACAATAAAGATGTAGACTAAATTTACTATTAGAGTCATACAAAAATAAGACGAAATTAATCGATAAATGGTTCTATGGATTAATAAGGATTTAATTTACAGTTATTTTTTATCATCTGACTAGCAATATTCCAAATTTTGGTTTTTAATAATAAGAATTCAAGTACGTAGTTGTTTATAACTGAAAAATTGTATAAAATTTATAATATAATTTCTTATTTCTGAGACCTTTCCGCATAATTATTTTCTTTCAATGCAGTTTTTGCTTTTTGAATAGTGGAGCATCTAAATTCAGGATCTGATAGTTGGAAAGATCTATCAGCCAAACTTATTATCACTGAATTTTTTTATGACATGGATGACATGAATTGAAGTTCAAATATCTTGAGGACCAAGTTGGTTTCATATACTATTCTGTTCTTATGTTATTGTTAATCTTATATAATGTGACATCAAGGAAATTGATTTTATTATTTTGTTCAATTTCGATTGTGATTTGAAGTTTTTTATGTTAAGAATTGAATTTTTTATGTATGTTTTTAATTTGATTTTTGGTACGGCAGTAATGCAATCATCTACATATCGGAAAAAGAATGGCATATTTATATCGAGTTTACTTAGGACAGTTTCCTTAAGATCTTCGATTACTAAATGTGCTATAACACTTGAAATGGAAGCTCCCCATAGCACAACCATCAATTTGTTTGTATATTTCATTTTCATATTTGATTTGTTGTAAGAGTGAATTCTATAGCTTTTATAAATTCGTTTCGAGGTATTTCTGTATATTCTTCAATTTTTCCCTATTTTTTTTTAATTAATATATATTTCACAATGGTAATAATACAATATTTGTATATAAAGAAACCACATCTAACGGAATAAATACATATTCGTTAGGAATTTTTATACTTTTAATTTTTTCTTTGAAATCCCATGTGTTTTTGATATAGTACTCCTATTTGTTTTGGTATAAAATTTTTTCAAAAAATTATATAATGAGGTAAGATAAATGTAATGTGACTAAAATCAGGATATAACAGACGTTTCAGAACTACATGTGATACCATTAGGTATATAAAAGGACTCTTATTAATGCATGATAATGCACGCCTTACTTGGCTAGAGTAAAAGGTTACCCAGGAAGTAAAAATTTCAACTCTAGTTTGATCCTCAGGAAGTCCCTTCGAGATTATATGGGTTGTAGGGTTGAATCCTTACTGTTTGTAGATAATATTATGAAGCAGAAATCAGAGCCCAGAGTCAATAAACAGTACTAAATTGAGCTTTAATAGTGTAATGTAATTTTTTTCTCAAATTTGAATCAAAAAAATATTTTATATTTGATACATGTACATTCATTGATAAGAAACTTCAAAAATATATTCGGACTATTCCAAAACAATTCTTTTGGTCCAATGGCGTCAATTTTTACAATTGCATATGAGAATGATTGTGTTTTTAAGTTTTGTTTTGCTTTCAAAATAAAATACCATAAAACTTCCTATAGGACTTACAAAAGTTGGAGGAAACTGCAATATAATCCTGCAAGATCTGTAATTGATGGAGATTTAGTCTGGAATTTCCTTAATTTGTCAATTACTGAAAAATTAGAGGTAAATCCAATCTGTTTCTGAACGATTAAAAATAATTCATCAAATTTTTTGTTATAGGTGTCTAAAAAGATCGGTACTAAAGTCGAGGAATTAGTGGAAGACCTTACGGATATACATAAACTTACAAATCATTTTTAATTTGTAGAATTTGTACATTACATATTTGAAGTTATTGGTGTAATTTTATTACAGATAGATCAGAGCAGTAAACTGAAATTTAAAACAAATATATTTTCTATCTGTTCATCATTTAGTTGAAGCTAACATTTTTTGTCAGTATTTCTCAGGTAGTCGTCAATCATCGATATAACACTCCCAATATATCATGAAAGCAATAATTTTTTCATTATTTAGTTATGCTTTATTTTTTTAGTATATTAATGTGGCGACCATTTCAAGTATTAGTAGTAAACACAGATCTTCATTTGGGGCTGATATTTTAAATTTTAATACTCATATGTTAGAAATGCAACTTGAAAATTTAAAAAAATTCTTACGAGAATAACATTGCAAATATGAGACTATGCTAAATACAAGATATATGAACAGACTTTTTGTAGATAATTTGAAACTGAAATTTTTGAAATTTGAAATAATAACAAAATGCGTGTTTTCTAACAGGTTAAGGGCGTTCTGCTACCTACTCAGAACTGCAATCATACCTAATTTCCACGGATGGCAATTAGTTAAGTCCTCTACAACAGTGTATCAAAACAACAATCAAGAGAATAAAGTTAAACTAAATTTTAATTTGTCCTGTTGTGAAAGTAATAGGACTCATTTTTTTACATAAAGTGCAGTGGCAAACAGTGAATTTTAAAGAAAAAGTGGCAATTAATGATAGGAGCATGAAAATTGGTATGTTGGGCAGTGATGCCAAAAGAAAATTTTAGAGATCGGGATCTCCTCGAAATTCGCCATAGGAGGGCCGATTTTTGAGGTTCCACCCTCCCGTGAATAAGTGCGGTGTGCAAATTTGACATATTTAGGGTCGATTTTACATATTTTGAACATGTCATTACTTTCAAGATCCGACCTCGAGAAGTGCCCCAAATTTTAAATTTCCTCATTTTCCGATTTTTGTGAAAAATACGTCAAAATTGCGGTTTTTCTTCAATAGTAGAGGTCAAATATGACATTTTAACGTATATATTATCTCGATATGTCGAGGTGGGGGGAAAACAGGAGATACCGCAATTCATTATTGAGCCTTTTACTACATTTTATTTAACATTTAATGAGCCATAATTTTTGTTTTCTTCGGAGCATATTCGACGAATCTTCAGTATTGGGATCGATTTCAAAATTTTCATCGTAATAACTTGTTTTTAAAACAATAATTCATTGTGGAGGTGTAGTATTATACTGAAGCGAAATCCTTTTGACCACTTTGCAGGGGCGCGGGGAAAACAAATTTAGGAACAAAATTTGATTTTTTGTAGTAGAAAACAACTTAACTTCTTTCTTTCGAATTTTGACCTATTTTTTCTTATACTTTTTTTGAGTGATTGGGAGATACGAACGTTTATTCAAATTTATTCCCCTCCATTTCAGAAAAATGACCCTTGCGTCCATCCCCAAGTTTAAAGCTTCACACTTACAAGCTTGAGACA
This sequence comes from Diorhabda sublineata, assembly GCF_026230105.1. Classification (NCBI taxonomy): domain Eukaryota; kingdom Metazoa; phylum Arthropoda; class Insecta; order Coleoptera; family Chrysomelidae; genus Diorhabda; species Diorhabda sublineata. Next base: position 27,498,647 of record NC_079476.1, read on the forward strand.
TTGCATTAGAATGAAATAAATTCCCTGAATATAAATAAGATATATGTAGGTAATATTTTTCGTGTAAATACCGACGAAACAAAGCTTATCATGAGGTTTAGTTTTTTTTAACCTTACATGTTTCTGTGACTTCAGGAGAAAGCAAATTAAAAATTAATAAAAATTACTTGAGAAATAATATTATATTTGCACGCGGGCGGCCAATACCCTAGGATCGGCCCTGTACGCAGATGACTTAGAAGAAAAAACAACGCATAAGAGCATCGAACAAACAATAGCTACAATAGAACATTACTCAAAAACAAGTGGGCTGCGAACCAATACATCGAAAACAAAAGCGATATGTTTCTCAAGGAAAACTCAACTCCAGCCCAAAACTTTATATCTATATAGAGAAAAGTTAGGATATGTAAAGAAGTAAACTTTCTAGAAATGATCCTTGATCAAAGATTAGCATCGAAAACACACATCTATACAGTATGAATCTGCAATTTCCAAATATCTATGATATATCATCAATAGATCCTATTCCTCCATGGAGTGTTAGAAATGCTATGTTGGATATTCTACAAACATCAATGTGGATGCGTTCGAAGGTCTTTAACGCTGTAGGTATCAAATTAAACTTCACAATTGTCGTTCTGACAATTATTATCATTACTGATTCTTTGTACAATAATACTTCTAAGCAATTGCAATCTATTTCCAAATTCTAATAAGTTTAGGCCTAGTTCTAGTTAATTCCTGAGTCAAACAATCTAAATTTCGTTTGTCAGAGAAACCTTTTAACGAATTTCAATTTGTCAATTCTACTCTATTTCCAACCATCAATTCTACTCTCCCTACGAGCTTAACCTGAATACATTCGAAAATATACTCATTTAATTCTTCCCTATCAGTACTTGCACTGTATGTCGCTATTAAGCTTTCACATAAGGAAATAAATTTATTCAATGTGTTGCTATCCCCATCCTATCTACTTTTGATTTAAATAATCCTCAGTTGATTGAGCGCCCTTCTTGTTAGGTTAGGTTCGGCCATTGTTATTTGATTTTACTACTTAATTGACTACTTTCAGTTTTTGTTTCGTTTATATTGAGATTTATGAGAAGTTCTAATACATTTTCAGGATCATTCATCGATTAGATAAATATTTGAAAATTTGTTATATCCAATGTCTTAACAACTCTTTCCAGATTCCTTAAAAGGGCAATTATTAGGGAAGGCGAGAAGGGACTTTGCCCTTACCTTGATGGTAGACTGCTGCTTCTTCCCCAAATCTCGTCGCTTGAGTGGTTGATTCGTTGATTACTTTTTTGTTCATTTATACGTAATGTTCGTAAAATACGCGTTACGCCGTAGAAACGACAAAGTCTACTAAGCGAACGAAAGCGAATAAAAGAAAACACTTTTTCTTTTTCACAGACACACGCGTATTCTACTGACTGCGCCAGTTATAATTTATGAAAATAAGGATCACTTTTCAAAAAAAATACAAAGTACAATTAATATATTAAGAACGAATTCTGAACAAAAGCTAAGACTGAATATACAATGAATTTTAAAGAATACGTAAGATTACAAGAGTACGAAAACTTCATTTCTCAGAAGAGTCTGTTATTACTGTAGCTGTCACGATAAAGTGGCCTCGTAACTCAATGTAGTCTACTTTGAAAAACATTTTCATTTTTGAAACGCGAAATGTATCATACGCATCAATGCGTCAATTTGAATGGCTTTAAATGAAATATTTATATTTAGAAACATTTTATTTATAAAAATAAATCACAGAATAGAATTGATTACAAATCACAATCTTAAACCATCGAAACACTATACACACATTTTGTCAGAAAAATTAGAACTATGAAAATGCTTATAAATACATGCGTAATTAACGAACTGCATTTTATAACATTTTGTCTGTGACCTTCTCTTATTTTATAAAATTAATAACTGGACACCAAAATTATAATTTAAATTAATATTTTATGTTTTATACTAATTTTATATTTTTTAAGTCATCGCACACGACTCCTTATAGGATTATATATAAAAATTCAATCTTACCAATACCAATTCAAAGAAACTACAAGTCAATAAAACAAAATAAGTATATTTCGTCTATTGGTACAAAATAATTTCCATCTACTTTCTTTATACGAATCTTATTTTTTTTTGGACTAAAGTCTCTTGTTTTTCAGCCAAAACATCCATTGATTGTTTATTTGATAAATTAGCAAGGTGATGGAAGGCATTTTGATTCCAACTAAACAGAGACTAACCAAAGTATAATGATTAATATAGTTTACTTAAGCTCAAATAATTATTATACACTATTAGAAAACATTTATAGAACATAAAAATATCGATGTAAAATCTTACAGTTAATTACAATTCACCAGTGTCAATTTCATTAGAATTTCGCGATAAATTAAAATAAACTCAAATGTTCCACTTTACCATAGTCTAGTGAAATATTTCTAGCTCAAATTTGATTGCGCTGATTAATCTCACAATTAAATCATCGCTATAAACTGAAACAATTGTAAAATATGTATAAAAAAAATAAAAGCAGTTGCTGTTACTTTAAACTACAAACAATCCTGGAACTATTGTTCAAGAAAGATCAATTATTTGGTCTGTTGACTATGAATTTTTTTAATAACGGATGAACCTTTAATTTCAACAAGTGTTGGTTGTTGAGTCAAAAAATTATTCTGAAAAATGGTTTTTGTAAGACGTATTTGGAGATAAATCATCAGATTTATCTCCAAATTATTTTTTCTTCCTTTATTTAAAACAAAATCTTTGTCGAGCTAGATCATTTGTGTTGTAACTAATAATAATTTTAATTCAATACACTATGATTTTTGTGGATTCGACATGCGCCGAACTCGTTTCTGTCCCGATTTGGATTTTAGACGCTAATAATCAAACTACAGCAATGTAGGATCAAAATGCATTTAGAATCCATTGATCAAGTTTAAAATAATTCATAGTGATGTTTTATTGAAATTAGTATACCGGAATATATTCTTATGTGCTTTAGAGACAAATGTACTACAACAATAAACAAATACATTCGGTGTAGTTAATATTAGTGATATTAATATATCTTGTAATTTCTTTAAATTTGAATTATCTTTCAAGTATCAAGCTTAATTTGATTTTTATAAATTTATTGATGCAAATCTACGAATATTCTTATTCAATGATTATATTATTGCAATATAATACTAAAATTATTTATATCAGTGTATAAATAACATTATATGTTCATATTTTGCGTGTTTTCAATTACTGTAATCAATGACTTCAATAGTGACAATATAGCTTGCTTTGAAATACTGTTTGAGTATGTATTTCAACCAACATTTGCGGTAGTCGAACGATTTAGGTCCGTTAAAAATATTTTATTATCACATTATCAGAACTTAGAACCTGCTCAATACTTTCAAAGAAAAAGTGATAGTTAATAAAAATCTTACATTAGAGTACCATATATATAGATTGATGAATGTCTACAGTTAAGTGATTTATTATATGCAAATAAAGGACTAGCAATGCATACAGGCACTATTTTATGGTGGGCAATTATCACTAATAAGTCATTGGAAAATCTGGTATAAGCAACCATCAATTTAGAAATAATAATTAGCTACACGTGAACTGAACTTTAAAGAATAATTTTAAATTTATGTTATAAATTATATTATAAATATACTTCAGTCGACTGACTACAATATGGAAAAATAATCAGTTTATGAAATTAATACAAATTTGGTAACTAAACGCAAAAAAAATTGTAATTTAAAGAGGGTTGTATATTAAACTTACTGACAAGAGCTTCGGTTTTTGCACAACATTAATCAAATAATAATCCCCTTCTATTGTGAAATCGACCTTTATTTAGCAAAAATGTTATTCTGCTTTAAAAATATTAAAATTCATATAGTAACTGTACTGATGTTCTAAGAGTCGGTATTATTTGAGCAAACTAAAACCTGGTTTCTATAAATATATTTCATATTTAGATAGTCAAATTACACTGTAAACATGCATGACTAAGAAATAATTATTCACCAGTATTATTTTGATCAATAATAATCACCAACACGCAAACAGTTTGGTCAAATTTCTTTCATTTTTTATGCCATAATCCTATGATCATTTACAAATTTGATTAGGTAATAATTATATATATATATATATATATATATATATATATATATATATATAAATGTTTTTGATTTTAGTTCTCTTCTGTTTCAAAATTAGTTTTTTTGATAGTTTTGAAAAGAAAGATAAATTTTGACCTTTCGACTTTTCTTGAAGTCTTTATCAAACTATGATACTGACACTGACTATTTGCTTATTTATATTGATCTATAGATCACCTTCATCATGAATCTCAAAATAATGAAAATATCAACTAGAACTTTGTTTCAATAAGAAAAATTAATTTTTTCTTTGGTTTCCACATCTCGTGTACTAAGTGTTGACGTAATCAGTTATTCAGGTGAAGACACACTCAGAAAATTAGCGTTGAAAAAATTTACAATAATAATAATAGTTTTCCAAATTGTGAACTTCTTTGCATAATATAACTCAAGTGTTACGAAAGGGAATAAAATTTTATAATTGATAATGAAAATAGAAGATTTAATGAATTAATCAAAATCCAAATAATGATTTTAGAATTTTCTTGAATGGTATTCCTATTTTAATAAAGAATTTTTTTAATAGAAAGCATTTTTGACCGTTGGCTCAATTATGGTGTTTAACAAACTACTTTTTAACATTGATATTTAACCAGGATATAAAGTAAATATATAGTAAATGACGAAAAATATTTTGATGAAAGCCAAAACCGAAAAAAATATATATTAAGGTAAGTGAAGAATTGAAATAATTTCCAGTTTTTTATATGTATTAAAATAACATACTTAGATAATATTAATATAATAATATAATAATAGATAAAAAAATGTCTTTGTCATAACATAAAAAAAAAACAAAATTCTTACAATCATTTTACTCGTTGACGTATAAATTTTTCATATTAAATACAAAAATAAAAAAATAAACTGATTATTTTAGACAAATACAACAAACAATAACAAACATCTAGTTTTCATCATACTTTAATACTCTAAATTATAATGTAACGTAGCTTTGTTACAGACAGTATTTCATCCCCGCAATCTGTAATTTCTTCGGTGAGATAAACTTTTTGCCTTTTTCGCGACTACGTCTGAGAAAGGGACTTTTTTTCGACCTGTAACATGAAAACTAGTTTTATTCTCATTTTTTGCAGTGGTTTAAGTATAATCTAAGGAACTAACTACTGAAAATATTCCATAACTGATTGGACAGTACAAAATATTTAGAACAGTAATAATTTATTTAGTAAATAAACAAGCATTGAATTCCCCGAACATTAACATTGGACATGAAATTTTGTTGATCTTACTCCACGCCAGAGTGGCAAATGAAATCACAATAGTTCTTACTAAATTTCTTTGTTAACTCTTGATCTGACATTTTTTCTTTGAAAAAAATATTTGCAAAAAAATGTAGTTAATGTAATATAATTACTCTAACCATTTCAATATTTTTAGATTACCTAAACAAAATTCTGTGATCGTTTATATAATCTTGAGACACAGTTATTAAATCCTAACATAAAAATTTTATGCTTAAAACGACATCAGTAGTCAAGTCACAGCCTACTTTATGATAACTATTACTTACCATTTAATTGGGGTTTTATCTTCGAAACTTTTTCCATGGGCGATGCAGATCTTTTAACTCTTCTTCTAAAGTTTCTTGTGTTATTGTTATTAGGTTCCTTGAAACCATTTACCATCATTCCATAAAAAATCTCCTTCCTTTCTTGAATTTTATTGTAAATACTCATCATAGCTGGAGTATAGCCTTCTATGTTTTCAGTAGTAGGGCTGGAAATAAATCAGTTATGAATTATTTCAAAAGATAATGAAAATGGTTTTTTTCAGTTACCACATCAATGAAATTTTTCCTTATATAATTAGTAATCAAAAAATGGTATCTTTTGATTTTTGTATTTGGTTTTAATACGATTTAGATTAGATAAATAATAATTTATAATCCCAAAATAACATGAAATAGCCTAGCCTCTGAAATTCAGCAACATGTCTCTATACAATCAAATGTATAATGTGGTGTCCCTTATCCAGGATAAAGGTTCCTGTTTCCTCTAAAAGTGACCTCGCAGCATATAAGGAATGACAGCCTCGCCCTTTGGAGATTGTCACAACTTTCTTAACAAAGCTGTGTATCCTACCTAGTTCGTTATTAAAATATATGTATCAGCAACAAAATTTGTAACATTGCTAAGTTAAAGAACACACCTTACCTACCACTAGAATAACACTTACCATTACACAGTTTATGTTCAGTCCCCGAAGAAAATAACCAAACATCATGAGTCAGTGTAATTATGAGTATTGGTACAATGGTAGTAAACAGTGTGTTCAGTATGAATATCTCCAACAGTTGCAGAAATTCGTATAAAAATTTATTCTATTTACTCTTAAATTGAAATATTTGATGATTTGAAATCTCACCTATCGGTTTTATGCACTGGAGAAGCTTCTCGTTCCATGCATTTATTATATATGTTGAGCATTTCTGGAGTAGGATTCATACTATCTATATCCAAGGAAGATAAATTGGAGCTATCACTCCCTTCTGTCATTTTTCTCTCTCTGGCTTGTTTAAGAATAGTCTCTGGATCTATTAATATCTTGGACCAATTCATTATGCTGGTTTGGATCTTCACATCTTTTAGCTGTTTCCTCAACTTGGGCCTTTTAAAAACGATGTTGGAATTCAACGGCATTAAAGGACTGGTTTTGAGAAAACTACTATGGGTGATAATTTTCTTGTTCGATTTTATTTTTTTCTGTTTGTCACCCCAACCTTCTTTATTATCAAAATCTAAGGCAGAGTCTTGTTTATATGCATAAACTTTTATAGCTTTCTTGAATATACTACGACAATAGTTGTAGTCGGGAGTTTCCTACAAAATATGAAAGTATTTGCTAAATATTTGTAAATAAAAAATATATTTAACCATATTATTAGTTAGCTGTATCTGTATCTATTTTAACAATATTAACAAAAAAATATTAGTTCCTGAAAATAAATAAATGGTATTTCACACAATAACTATAAACACTGAAATAATATCATGGAAGTATAAAATTTTTACATTTGTAAATTTCTAATATGTACAAGTATATACATATAATTAGAAAATATTTGGGGAATATATCAATGTAAAATCCTAATTCCAATATACTAACGTAAACTTTAATACAAAGTCTCGATAAATTATATTGAACTTGATTGTTCCACTGTAATCAATCTCAGAAAATGAGAATAAGGTGTCGACAAAAAAGATAATTAAAAAAAAATAATTAGATCTCTGTGCCATGATGGTTGGGAAAAAATAGTTTTAAATATCATTTTAAAAAATGAAAAACAATATATTAAACAAAGTTTTATTGTAAACATTGTCAAACAATCAACAACTCTTAGCAATATCCAAACCTATTAATCCTACCACAAAATTGAAATATTTTTCACTTAATTTGTTAAGATATGCGCGATAATATCAATAAACAAAATAATTTTATAGAGAGCAGGAGAACCAGCTTGAATCACAACTGTAAACAATGGATTTTAAAAAATTTATGTCCTATAGAAATAGTTCCTGAGTTCTTGGTGGTTCTTTGGAGCAATGCCAACATGTTTTTCATATTTTGTATAATGATAATTTCTCAACTTACAGCAAATTAATCAACAAATGTGAACCAAAGATAAATCCTTACTCACAACTTTAAACTACACTCTAGTAATATGGAATGGAGATTCAGTGGAACAAACAAGTTTATAATAATTCATCCCGAGGTTTTATGATGTACACTATTACACTGTAATAAAGTGAAATCGATATTCCTCTTTCATAAAATGTTTTCCACTACTGTAGAATTATTCCAAGACGATTTTCAGAAGTTTTTCAAGATTTTACTATATTATATATTAGTTCTAGTACTTTTTTTGATCCGTGTTATATGAAGCTTTTTAATGAAATTCTAGCAATAGTTGTATGGTCATCACAAAAAATCATTTCTACTTATTCCAAACAGTTTGTTCATAAGTAATCTGAATTTTGGATCATCAATGAAATACTAATTGAAACATTTTTGATAAAAGAAGAATCTGTTTTTAAATAATTACAAAATTTTAACATTATCAAATGACTTTTAGTATATACTCAAATAAACATTTAAATTTGTAGTCAGTTTTTAAAAAAACTCACCTTGGTAAATTTTGATGGTCTGGAAAAATAACAAATAAATATATTTTCAACTTTTACAAACAAAACATAAGTCATCAAGAAATACCTACCCAAAAAGTTATACAGAAACAAACTTACCATATATTGCAACTTATTTAGATATTCAAAATAGTCCATGACAAAACGAGGTGCATCATTATTGAAACAAAAGTCTAAAAAACTTTTTAAATTCTTGAAACAACGAATTTTCTTTTTTTCTACCTCTGTAGTTTGTTCTAAATCTTCTATCCAAGGTAATGTTCCAGTTAACCAATAAACCATATTATATGCCAAGCTCTCTAAATCAGACCTACTGGATGGTACACCTTTATGAGCATCTCTTGAACAGAAAAGAATAGTACCAGCATGTGCTCTTCTTTCATCACCAGAAAATTCCTTATATTCACCATTAGATTGCAAAAATTTTGACGCCAATCCAAAATCAACTAAATACACTTGATCCAATATTTTAGTTTCAACTTTATTTATTTCACTTGATGAATAAGCACTATCACGGTGGTGTTGAGATTCTTTCAAAGTCTTTGCATTTTCATGCATATCTAATACTTCATCTAAATAAGGTATATCATCTACATAATTTACAATATTTATAGGCCTTAGATTCCTTTTGGATTTTCTGGAGTGTTTAGGATTCTTACATACTCTTAATTTTCTATCAAATATTTTGTGACTTTCTTCAAATTGCACATTTTGATTTGGAAGTTTTAATCTAGATTCATTACCCAACATTATGTTAGAAGCCTTGATATCACAGTGAACATAACCTTTACTATGAATATATTCTAAAATATCCAAAATTTGTATGCATATGTTAGACACTGTTTTAATATTAAATACTTTTTTCTCCTTAAGAATTTGGCCCAAATCTTTTTTGTATTTTGGTATTAGAAGAAAACGATACTTTTCATTATTATGATAACATGAACCAGATGCGACGTAATGAGGCATTCCAAGAAATTTTAGTTTATTCTGTTTCTTCCACTGTTCAACTAAAAAAATATATAACTTGAAAAAGTCTTATATTTACAAAATGCCCTATGCAATACTTTGTACTGATACTACATAGGATGTAAATTATTGTATGTAAATTCTACTAATCTTACTCATTTTAATTTTGGTTGTTAATATTTGAAGATTCAACAAACATTTTATATTCACCTGATGAAGGAACATTGTAGTTGGAATAAATATAAAAAAATTTATTCTATTTGATATAAAATCAATATGTATATTTTTTGAATATGGTTCATTTCCCACTAGTAGTTAAGTTTCACAATCGAAAAATTATAAGTATTCTAAATATCTAGGTACATACATAAGTCTACATCTTTTGAATGACCCCCAACAGATAAGTCTGTTAGTTGTACCTGCTCAACTTGAACTATTGTCTGCGCGTAACAATGTATTAATATTAATTTTATGTTCATATTATAAACCATATCTCCCTAGAACTATATCAGATAAATTATTTCATATGAAAATTCCCATTAAATGAGCTTACGTTTACAGGTACTCGGAAAGTGCTAAGCAAGGATTTTTATACTTTCTATGTGTTTGAGATTAAAGCAATATCTGTTGTGTAAAGGAAAGTTAGTTTGATATATATACTTGGAGAATTGTCTATTTTCACAAATCATTTGGCTCACAATTTAGGATATCAAATCACTATTACAATTAAAAACATTTTGCTTGATTGTTAAATGGTTTTTAAAAATTTACAACATATTGTTAATTTAAAAAAGCATCCATTATCTTATTCATATATAGTACAAAAAGGATAGAATCTGTCAGAAATTTGTCCAATCCAAGCTCTACAATTGTAGGATTAATTTTAGTGGAATAATAAAGTGATGAAGGAATTAATTGTAAATGAACTATGAAGAAAAAAAATTTAATGAATATACTGATCTCAAAATAATTAGCAAAGATACTTGCAATGTATGTAAAAAATATACAAATTCTAATATCTCTTCTGGGCACTATTTTGGAGAAATCTTGCTCTTAAAGTGAATATTGATTTGCTACAATATAGATATATATTATAGTAATGCAACAATACTGTAAACAATTTCTATTAGATAGCCTAAATTTCATTGCCACTGTGCTTCTGTATTTGAAATGATAAAAAATGTGATTCTGTAAGCATCTGAATAAAGTAAACTTATTATAAAGTATCTTGAGAACTCAATCATACATTAACATTAGCAATTGACAACTCTGAACTTTCTTAAGCAGATTGATTTTTGTGGAAATCACTTAGGATTGAACAAATACAACCAGTTCATTTATTAAACACTTTTAAAAAATTATTTTCTGTCTCTATGGTAGCAATAAATAAAAACAGTAGACATCAGTAATCTTAAATTTTAAGCAAGCATTATTAGAAATGAATCAAAAACCCTATATAACTAAAATACCACTTACTCATTTCAAGTTTTCCAATCCTAAGATAACAATTTATTTCTACAAACAAAGGGCCACTTGTATGTTTCTCAACTTTTGCAACATAAGAATAGTCAGCCTTAAGTTCTCTAGCTGTATTTTCGGATGCTTCATATATCACCCCAAATCCTCCTACGCCAATAGTTGAACCCAACTTCCAATTTTTTCCAAGAATATCTGTTACAATTTCGCCTTCTTCAAATTGAATAGTATTACATATTCCACTAGAACTTTTCTTTTTGGGTGGCTCATCTTCATCAGAGGAAGAATCTTTGTAATAATATCTCCTAGGCATTTTATTTTGCTTAAAAGTAAAAACAACAAATAAATAACTTCCAAACAACTTAATTTTTATAAAATAGAATTCTTGGCCTTTTAAATCATTAAAAATATTATTGATCAATACTGTATGTACGTATCTATCTAATAATATGATGTCAATATAAATAAATACTCACCTAAATAAAAAATGTTTGTTAATAAACACAAAAAAATACTAAATATGTTAATACTTCAGTCAAATTTCATTTTATTCTTGTCTCTTAGAAACAGCTCCGGCCATTTTAACTGACATTACTTTTAGTATCTTAGCGCAAGCGTTAAAATAAGTGATGCGCAGAACAAACCGGATGATTTAAATTTTATTTACAATTTTTATAATGTCAATAAAAGTTTCTTTGGTATTGTAATAATTTGTTTATTTGTTGTTTCTATAACTGCTATCAGTGGCAAATAATTCTTAATAATTATCGTATAAACTAAAATATTGTTCCCCTCCCACTACAACAGCTTAATTTTTAAAGGAACATGACAACCCACTCACTGTTCATGTTGCTAGGTAACAGTTTTTAATATGTAAACAAAAGCTTTCTGGCATTTTTATGTGTACATGTATAATGATTTATGTTTAAGACATAAAGTATAACAAGGAGAAAAATTATATTTGAATGTACATCTTCATGTATGGCAGAAGTTCATATTATTGGGCAAATACGAGAAGCAAAAGATTTTCCTAAAGATCATTTATTTTGCAGATGGCATATACATATAGGTAGGTGTTCATAATTTTACAAGTTTAATACCCGAATACATCCTATGCTCTAATCGAGTTTAATTAATAGACGTTGCATACGATGCGTCGATCTCTCAGTTTAACGAAGTATTGTTGATAAGATCAAAAACAAATAACTTTATTTCCAAATTATTTTTAATATTGCTTCGATAAATGAAGATCAACGCAGACGACAAATAGAAAAAAACTGGCTTGCAATGAAGAGTGGTACTTAGTTCAAATGTCAAATATGAAGTGAATAATATTTTACGTTAGAAACTTGGGTTTACATCTTCGTTTAAATGAACCGAATGAATATATTAATTTGATGTTTTAATCCACAATTTCTTCTCTCTATCGTTTTATATTTTTTTTCGATTTTTATAGCGTAAGTCCACATTTTATGGATGGAAACAAAGCAAACTGTTACTTAGAGATTCTGTTGACAGAGCTACAGAACTATATCACTATTAATAAAAGAGTTTTTTGTTTTCTGCTTTCTTGTATGCTTGTTTTGTAACAGTTTAATAAAATAATACATTCCAGTTTCAGTATTTACTCAGGAAACAGTTAGGTATTGAGTACAATTACTATCGAGAACTTAGATAGAATATATTTGTTTTGAAGTAAATTTTCTAATATAAAATCCCCTGCATTTGTCGAAGCAGCATTATTGTATTTCTATCATTCATGCAGTTTACTTATGATTGTTCAGTTTGTGTTTTTTATTAAGCGCCTCTCATTTTAAATGCTACTAAATTATAGGCTATTAAAAATCTGTTACCCTTGCAAAACCAATATCAAAAATATTTCTGTGTTAATCAAGTAACTCTACTCCTTATCAGGGACATCACATATCAGCTAATTGCAGATTCCAACTCAGAACGAGATTTAGATTAGTTTATTTCTTTTTTTATGCATTAATTGTTCCATGATATTTATTTAGTTGTATAATAGTAATTTAATACTAATAAACTCTTTTTATGCTGAAAAGTACGAAATTCACAAACCTCAGTAACCTATCAATAATACTCATGCGAATTAATAGTAGATAGCCATTTAAGTGGAATGAATAATTTTTAAAATTCAAAAAAACCAAACAAATGGAATAACCCGTCAGCTGATCGCATCTACGTACAAAAATTCATGCATGGTTTCAATGTTGCTTATAGCGACGTACAATAACATTTTCGCTGTTAAAATAACTACGACAAAGCAGTCAATGTCAGGAGTATTTTGTCACTGTTAGTTAAAAGTTGATTTTGAAATTTTGGAAAAATATGAATGATCTCATTCCATTTTGACATATGGTTTACAAGGGTCATATTACAGAAAAGTACAATGAAATATTGGAAGTTGACAGAGTAGTTAGAACAAGTTATATAAAAAATTTATTGTGATTTTATCTACATTAAACTTCGGATGTTCATTTTTATGGAATTAGGAAATTCAATTTATTTTTTGCAATATCTATCTCCTAACTCTATATTTTTATAAGTTTATATATAAGCAATATCTCTATTTGGCTTCATGGCTTTCAATATATTATTTGCTATGTCTATTGAAGGAGTTAGTCGCCTAGATTTTTTATATATTTTTGAATTCACATTTGTCTTCTCAACTTTACTATTTTCTATATTGTCAATGTGAATCTATTAGCAATCCTTATCTGTTAGCTTCATATTCATTAATATAATCTGCTAACTCCGCTTGGTCCATTACAGACATTTCACCAGAATTTATGGCAAGCTTAGCTTCTACAACACCTTCAAATCCTGCGATTTTAATCCTTCCTCAAACATATACACCCCTATTCTTTAATGCTATTAATTTCAAGTTGGATGGTGGCCCTCAACCTACTGCTTTTCGCCTTATTTGAATTTTTTTATAATTAGATGGAGTAGAGCTCTTCTAATTTTTGAATCTCTGTAATTTTACATTTGTAATAGTATATTAAAATATAAGTAACAGAAGTCATGCTTTTACGTTAGAAACTTGGGTTTACATCTTCGTTTAAATGAACCGAATGAATATATTAATTTGATGTTTTAATCCACAATTTCTTCTCTCTAATAACAGAAGTCATTTAATTCCAGCAAGAATTCAAAATTCGGATAAGAACGCGTAGCGCGAGCGTCCCAACGAACAAATGCTGGAATGATCTGTTTTGAGTGCTCATACTATTTCCTCTGTTTCGCCTTGTATTCACATTATTTATTGATTGATTTGTAGCACTGATTCATGTTTAATAGTTGACGAGGGTAATATTATTTGAATTTAAAAATGTACTCAAATCATTTATTTTAAGGTAAGGTCTTTCCAAGAAATTTCTTCACTGTGAATTTGTATGCCTCGTCCATATTTCATGACTACATTTACTTTGTGTAAACGCTCTTTAAAGTTCATTGTAAATAGTATCTTAAAATTGAAATAACCTCACATATGACCGAATAATGCATCGTCAGCTGTCAAAAAACGTTGTTCTAATACCGAAACAGAAAAAATATACACCTACACATTTTTTAACGAAAATGTCCTCCTCCATTCTTTCACAGTAAATCCTGGCTCATTTTGTAAATAAACTTAAATATTAAATAAACAAACTAATAAAATATATATGAGTAACTAGTTTTTAAATGACAAATACAAAAAACCAGTTCATTTTTGTTGGGAGTCCTTGACGCCATTCTATATTTTGTTTCTTTAGACGGCCTTAAACTTTCAGAGAATAAAATTTTTGTCAGACATTCTCATATATGCTTTCTTTATTCCACTTAATTCTATACCAGCTCCCTTAACAAGCATTCTGATGCTATGATCTGATTTCTTCTTAAATAAAAATCGATGGGACTTTATTTTTCTCTATAAAACATTAAATTAAAACATTAATTTTATTATGATGAACTTGAGAGAGAATATTTGTTCTTAAACAGATTATGAAGATCAGAATAGTATTAGTACAAAATGAGTTTGATGGAGGAAATGATGAGATTCTAAAATCTATTGTAATGATAAATTACGTGTTTTCGCGAGAAATATTTTTTTTAAACAGATAACAACTTTATTAACACAAAAATACAATAAAATATTAACTGAACAAAAGTTACAAAATTTGATAGTTATTATTACTATTATTGCGAAAATTGTGAAAATTATTATTTTGGTATTGATTATTGATATTATTGATTCTAAATTTATTATAGTTATTTCGGACAGGTTGGTTTCTTGGTTCACCGATTTGACCATACAATTTTCCAAAATTCTTATACCCGTCTACCTATGCCATTGCATCTTCCAAAAGAATTTGTTTTTTTAATATGCATGTTATTCTTCAGGACGCCAGTACATCCTACTATGAACGTATTCGATGCAGTTTTCTTACAATGATTGGTATGACATTTCTTATAACTTTCATTGAAATTTATGTCATTACTAATTCTTTATATAATTTTACTTTTTAATAACTGAAGTCGAGTACCGAAATCAATTAATCTATATGGTCTAGTCCTTGTCAGCTTGTCTAAGTTTTGTTGATCTAAAAAGCATTATATTGAAGCTTCTTTCAATTTTGACAATGTATTGAGCTCCACCCTGTTTCCAACCATAGCCTCTGCTTTCTCTATTATTTTTTCTTGAATACATTCGAATATATTATCATTTACTGAATATCAAAATAAGGATAGAATCAACTTTGAACTTTGTTCCGATAAGAAAAATTAATTTTTCCTTGGTTTCCACATCTCAAATATATTAAATTTATTAGAATTTACAAAATAGAGCTTTAAATTTTACTTAAATTATTTAGATCTTTTTTATCATCGACAGCTTTTTCGTTCTTATGAAAGTGAACCATTTCCAAAAATTCGCTTTTATGTGTATGTTTTTTGATATTTCATGGTTTGTTAATGCAGTTCTATTTTTTATATCTTATTGATGACCTCTTAGTCTATTTTCTAAATACTGAGATGTCTGCCCTATGTAGGCAGCGTCACAATTAGTACACTTAATTTATAATATTACTTCTTTTGGTTTTTGGTTTTGTTTTCGATTTTAATTTAGTGAAATATTGGATGGATAATGTAGTATTATCATATTTATTGAAATAATGCGATAATTGTTGGGAAAGTCCTTGTACAAATGGTAAGGAAAAATGTTTTATGTTTCGCTTCTGTTCTGTGTTTTAATTGATTGTATTGTCTGTTTATCCTTTTCTTGTATATTCATATTTGAAATATGTTGTTGTAAGTATGAGTTCTATAGCTTCACATAGTGATTCAGTTCTTTATCGACATTTTTCCTTAAATTTTTGGAAAATATTAATAGGAATTACTTCATTTATTTTGACTGTTATGTTTTTTAAATCATTTTCTAATTTTCTTATTAGAGTAGTTCATTCGGTAATAGATAGTTGTATGACTTGGAAATAAATCTAGATAAAACATGTTTTTGATATTCTTGCTTACTCTTTGTAAATTTTATATGGGATAATTTTAAATTTACATTTTACTTACAATAATTATACATTTATACAAATCTCTTATATTGTATTTGACCATAATTTCAATCCCAGACGATAAATAGATAAGCTCGGAAAAGATATTAAAGTTAGTCCACTTTGGTGTTTCCTTGCCACGTGAGGATTCATCAACTTCACTCTCCATAGGGAAACAAAATATCAAATAATATTGTATACTTCTTACTAAAATTAATTTGTTTGGAGCCCAATCACTGAACTAAGCTTACATATTAATGCAGCGTATTACATAGGGCTCATCATGAATCAGCTCTGCAGGTACATACTTCGAAATACTAAGTCTCTTGTGGTTACTTGGGATGTTGCTTTCTTCGTATTGCCTTTATAAAATATGATCAACACTTTTTTTTATAGGGAATAACTGGAGACATATTGCTGGAAAAAAAGAAGGTCAAACACATGTTAGTTGGTCTCAATTCAATAATATTTGCAGATGGGCGTTTCCAATAGACATTCATTTAGCAACTACAGGAATACAAGGTAGTAGAAATTCTTAGATTTTTTAATAAAAGTTCTAATTGTTCATTTTAGGTTGGCCAAAATTTTTTATTGAAGTTTATCATTTCGATTGGCTAGGGAGAGCACACATTTTCGGATACGGAACGGTAACCGTTCCAACCAGTCCAGGTTCTTATACTCTAGATTGTTATACGTGGAGACCATTTGGTTCGATCCGACAACGTTTTGTACAATATTTTTTAGGTAAGTCGTGAGTCTCTATTTTTTTAAGTACTAGTATAGAGATTATCACCTCACCTGCTCAATTTGTACTTCACTTCTCTGATTGTGAAATATATTTTCTACATTATGTTGCAGTATGTAGTAAGGTACAAATCAGAAAGTGTTATAATTTGGAAGTGGTTCCATCCCATTTTTGATAATAAAATCTCGAAAAATTAATATTTTTAATATTTTTTTCTATTTTGTCGGCGTATTTAAGTTGAAAATGAGACCTATGAATATCCCAATTTGTCCCGTTGCGTGAATTTGTTAATAAGGGGCCATCCATAAAGTAGGTCACACGAATTTTAGGACTTTTGGACCGCTCCCCCCGTCCTTGTCACAGATTGTCACATTTTATAACCCCCTCCTCCTGATGTGACGTCACACATTTTTTAAATTTATGTATGCATTTAAAAATAATCGAGGGAAAACAGCTATTTTCATTTTTTACTTATTTTTATTGAATAATAATCTAATAAAATCAACATAAAGTACAACATTTCATAAAATTTTTTAAATTTTCAATTCACATCCAAACTTTGCGTTTTAGTATTTTAAATTTTAACATGTGACGTCACAAAACTATTGATCCCCCCATGCCCCTTGTCACACGATGTCACACTTCGGTGATACCCTCCCTCCCCATTAACGTGTGACGTACTTTATGGATGGCCCCTAATAAAAGTAATAATATTTTTTATTTTTTTCACCAACCAAAAATTTTGTATTCAAACTTAAATATTTTTATTTTGTTTGCGTCAAAAATATTTTTCAATTTTTTATGACCAAAATAATCCCAGTTCCAAACATATACCGGAGCAATTTTTATAATCAATCACATTGAAGAAAGTTCTTAATTATATGGAATACTGATTACTGAAAACAATGTATCATTTATTTCAGGCGGTGGTTTACAGCTGAAAAATCCTGATCAAGTTTTTTCATCAAATGAAAGATACAAACTATCAACCGAAGCCATGGGAGTGGTTACGTTTGATCTTAATGTGGTTTTTCGAAATTTTTCAAACTACGGAGTTGAATACTAAAATAAATATATTATGTATAATTTTCACTGTTTGTGTTTGTACTACAGCTGCCCAATATAGTAGTACAACAGAAATAACAAGTACGAAAGTAACGAGCTTCTCTTCTGTCGTTACAGAACAAAGTTTTGATACTGAAAACGTTACATTATGCGGAGACGATTCCACGAATTGTAGCAATTCTACTTATTATTTAAATACATCTATCATCACCCCCAGGACTGACGTTTCTTTGAATTCTATACAGAAAGATTATTGTACATGTGATTTACAGGTAAGAAATGTCAGCAGCCTTGAACTATTCTCTAGTATAATTCTTCATGTTATCGTTGACCCCATTGTTTTTATCACATAATACATACTTGATTTCTTGTATCTACATTGCTCGATAAGTTCCGTGTCTGGTATACAGAGGGCACGAAGAACCTTCTGAGAAACTTTACAATTTGGTATTATATTGATATCATATTGACTGCAATTTTTTTAAACCACTTTAGCTGATCTGACACATATATTATTATTATATTCTATATCAATCGATCATCATTTATGCCAGTGATACTGGTCATTGTGTCTTTATGTTTTGTAGTAAGCATTAAGATCTCTCGCTTATCTTTCCACTTGAGCTTTTATTTCACCACTTCTTCTAGGTGACTTCCCCAATTTTCCTCAATATCCCTCTACTATATTATAATTTTTTCAGATTGTAATTTTTCTGCTAATTGGACGCTTGTAAGTATACAGCTTGAATTTTAGTCTACCACGGAAGAGCCCCATACTTGCTTTTTTGACAATCTAACAATTTCAAACTTTCCGTTCAACATATCCACAAAAATTTAAGTTTTGTGTTATCTGTTGCCATTAAGGTACAAGGCATTGTCTGCGAAATACCAATATTCATAAGGCCTCAGTACAAATAAGATATTCTACAGTTTAGGCCCTTTATCCAAATCCATCCACACTAGAATCCCCCGAAAACAATACATCTCGCCTCTAGTGGTGGGATGTCAATTATTTAGCCAAGAAGAATTTGTAATCGTCTCATCACATATAACTCTGACAATGCTTTTTCTGCATATTCATTTTTTTGATGCTCAAGTACTATAATTTAGATGCCTACAAATATTTTTAAAGAATCTACTTCGGCATCGCTTTGAAGATCAAGAGTTTTCTATGATAATTAATATCATCATCAAACTAAAAATTTTTAAAATGTTCCATTACTATACGGATCATCTGGAGGATCACATCCATGGAATGCCGGATTTTAAAGCAACAAAAAAAATTATAGTCATTGAACACGGAGGTACAAGAAAAAAATGAAGACCAAGGAAGAAATGGTGAGTAGAGGTGATGAATCTAAGAGAGAGAGAGAGAGGAATTCAGGACTGGAAAATGAAAGCACAAAATAGGAAATAATGGGAGTCACTTCCATGCTATCGACCTAAAGTGCATGCGCTTAGCACTTATATATTTATCTTATAATGACAAGGCCTTAATTAAAAAAGAAAACTATTAAAGTGACTAAGACTGTTTAGGTAGTTATACTAGCATAGGTATGTATAGTAATTATAAACAACAAATGTTTTTATTCTGTTGATTGATTTTGAAATACACGTTGGCAGCCCAAGTTTTTAATCCCTTGTAAATGAAAAAAAATAGTAAACATAAGAAAAATAACCCAATACTTATTATTATCTTGTACATTTATTATTTGAATCTTTTACGGCGTGCCGTGTAGTGCTAGTTGCCTACATCGCAAGACGTTCAGATGCTTCTGAAACTTATTGAATATAATCATAAAAGAGATAATCAAATTTTCATATACTTCTATCAACAATTACCTATAAAATAATTTGCAACTCATTTTCTACATATGTATATTATTTTCAGGATATGTTTTGCGACATTAACTGTTGCTGCGACGAAGACTGCTCTACCGAAAATAAAGAAGTATTTCAATACTGTTTACCAGAACCCAGATTTTTCGATGCTAGGTTTTGTGACTACATGAAATATATTTATATTAATAATACTCCAGTGCAATGGCACATAAACCAAAATGGAATGTTTTGTATTATTAAAAGCAATTATCCAAAGTCCTACATCCTACAGCGCATAGACGTGAGTTTACCTTTTAATATCTTTTGTACTAAAAAATTACAAAGTACAAATTTTTAAACATGTAATTCTTAGTTAGAAAAATTTTTAGAACGTTCTAACTTTCCACCATTATTTTAATATCTAGTAACTTTCTGTAGGTGCTTTGATGGTACAAATAATTACAAAAGTTGTGAAATACACTAAGAGTTAACGCTCGGTTTATGCAGCCAAAATTAAAACTAAATTCACATTAGACTAAACTTTGTTGGTGGTTATTTATTTTACTAGTAAACCAATAGAAATTCTCTGTACGTCTAAAGGACATAGGTGACTTTCGACATTGCTTTTTCCTATTTTTTTGATATCAGTTTTAGAAATAAAACAACACAGCGGAAATCAAAATATTTTGATAAAGACTAAAAGTCGAAACGTCAAAATTTATCTTTCTTTTAAAAACTATCAAAAAAAACTAATTTTAAAACAGAAGAGACCTAAAATCAAAAACATTTAGATGCATATATATATATATATATATATATATGTACTTTTTGTCACAATTTAAACAAGACATTTCAAATACTATGCTAGGCAATTTGTGTGTGTGTGTGTGTGTGTATGTGTATATATATATATATATATATATATATATATATATATATATATATATATATATATATATATATATATATATATATATAAATCAATAGATTAAACTAAGAAGTTAAAAGTTGGCCAACTCTTCGTTTAATTTCAATTTGAATTTACTATTAATTTTTTGCATAAACAAGTACCCTTCCCGTGTTTTCAACTAGTAATTCGTAATCTTAATGTTTATTTTTACTGCATAAACCAAGCGCTTAATTCTTACTACGCAGATAAAAAATTTCATTCAAAAAATATTTAGGTTTAAACAGTTTAATTAATTATTTCAGCCAATAAAAAATTTTGACGAATCTCAAATGGAAAAAACAAATAAATTTTCGTGGTCTAAGCTGCATTCTGATACAAATGAAGATTTTAATTCTTCTTTGAAATTAATGTACGGAACTCCTATATGGCTTTTGAGTAGAAGAGGATTCCACAAGTTTGGTAAGTGGTGGTAAACGTGATCATTAAAATAATGTACCCTGGATTATTCAAATACCGAGTAGTGACTATTTAATTCAATTTGATGTTGAAGTGTGGTTTATTAAAATGGTGCTCTCTATGCTCACCCAGACAATCCGGGTTCAAACGTGGATCCAGACAACAACGAAAAATAGGAATTCGGCTTGCTATCTATCTCAAGGCATACATAAACAACCGACTATATTCTGACTAATAAGGCTTCTCAATATAGAAGTTCGGATCGTTAAAGAGTAGATCCTAATATATGTGGTAACTAGAGAAATCATTACAGACGCAAAAAGGAAATAACCACGTCCAAGGGATGAAAAAGGACCAAGAAAAGGATGTAATATATCTGATTGAATGAATTCTGCAATTTTTTTCTTGTACAAGTATTGAAAACTCTTTTTGTGATTGGCACATCTGCATTTATCAATTTTTTTATACAAGTAACCTATTTATTACCAGAATTAATTTCTGGTTTATATATTTATATGAATTTCACATTTTTGCATTAAAAAGTATTGAATGAAAGAAAGTAGAATGAGTATACTATATACAAGAAAACGTGAAAATTTACAGAATTTTTTTGCCTTCTAAAAATCCATATATTACTTAGAGCAGCATTGAATTATTATTCAATGAAAACAATTATTTACCATGGAAATGTATAAAACATTTATCATATATTACCGTTGTACACAAAGTTAATATGAAAACAAATATTACATATATTGTTAAACCCGTACAATAGATTCGAAATACTCAACAAGCTTTGTAATAATTACACTTCACTTGTTTCAAAGACTTAATATTAAAGTTTCCGGATCTCTCAGAGGCAAAAGATATTTTTTAATCAGATTTTAGACAGCTTATGGCTTATTCACAATCATCACAACTATGACGGATCCTGATAGAGAACAGGTCATATATAATTTTCTAGGCAATAACAGAGATCTTAACTGTAAACAAATCCTCGAAAGAATGTTAAAAACATTTGAAGCTTTAGGTTGCCTGTAGAACTTGAAAGTGTATTTTCTTCCCCAGTAAGGGCATGGTACTCGGGCCATCGACCCAATTTTTTGATGATAACCAACAAGCTGGAAATTTGCAAATCGCTTGTTTAAGTCAAGACTACTAAAGTAAGTAGATCAACAGAAAAAGCCAAAAAGGAAGATACAGTTTGTCTATTATACTGGACAAAAAAGCAATTGTGTTTTTTAATTAATAAATTAATAGGTCATTATGAAGTGAAAAAAAAATCAGCCTGTTGGTAATCAGTGATGCATTGGTTTTTAAAAACGCAGGTTCCAAGTGTCGGACTCTTAGTAAACAAGCGATTTACAAATATCCAGCTTGTTGGTCGAGGACTACAATTGTTTCGATATTACCAAATAGCATAAATATCATTTTTTTAGAGTTATTTTCAGTTTTTCATTATATCCTGGAATTATTTAGAAGCAGTGTTTCATTTAAAAAAAAAGTAATTTGAGTAGATTCAACACAGTAAGAGTCTAAACAGTAAAATAAGGAATGTTTATAAATAAAAACAGAAGGTAATCATGTTTATGATTATGATTGGCGGTGTTATATGCAATGCCTTAAGGCGAAATATTCCGAACATAACTTTTCACTCTTAATGTAAACCATATAATGACAAAAGTTTACCACAGTATAATGTGTGGTGAATATATTATTGCACCCCTGAAACACAGTTTACTTTCTAAATAACAGCATAATTCCGTAGCTGAAATGAAAATTTAAAAGAAAAGTTCATATAAAAATAAAAAAAGTATTTTCACAATAAAATGATACAACAAAAAATATTGATTAACATGGAATATTAATTATTTTCATTGGAACACTCTGTATATTATTGTAAATGTGTTTTTCAGAAGGTACATATAACAAATTTAAATGCCGTTCCCTAAATTATTTTGGCGTGTGTATATTAAAATTAATTATAAAATGTGAATATAGATTTTCATGTGGTTTTCAACAATTCAATTATATATAGGGTGATTCTAATTTAAAGTCTACAACTGTACAAGTTTCATACTTCCCAAATTCAAATAAAAATGCATTGTTTTTAAATGGTAAAACAAAGATATACTTCTACAAAATAATGTTAAACAACGACTTATTAGAGAATGTTAGAAATGTTTTAGATCAAAACACTATTAGTCACTTAAATTCCGGCCTTAGTCATATAGTAAAAGAAATACTTTTTTGATCAGATTAAAATCATGATTTAAATCAATTTTTTTCTTTTTTATTCAGAACCAGATAACAACATAATATAAATTTTTTTTCAAAAATCAAAAGAAGTATCTGCTTTTAGCAAAAACAACAAAAAAGAAGTACATAATTCCAAATTCTTAAACTAAACGTAACACCTAAATTTTATTAATGTATATTTTCAGTCTATTCATTTTCGTTATACAATTTAAGCAAAAACACAAGTTTTCCTCCTTTTTCTATGCCTAATCTGTTTCTAATATCCCAGTGTTCAAGACCAAAAGAGCTAAATAGCGCGTTCTACTGAAGCTGAAGAAGCAGTTGCAAACTGTTTTATTATTGGCAACTGTTTCAAGATTTCCGGCTCATCATTTTGTGATAACAACCATTATAGTCTGTTTACATTTTTTATTACTTCGTCTGAAAACATAACTTGCTTAAATGGAGCAATGTGGGTATTTAACTTTATTACTAAAGGTGACAGTCCAGTGTTTTCATATAACTTTTTAATTGTTTCTAAAGCTACATTCTTTTTATCTGGTGTTAACTGGTATTTTGTTTTTTGTGGATTCAACAAATACGCAAATAAAATGATATAGCGTTAGTGCTTGCTAATATCGATAATGCAGTTTTTGAGCCGCTAATTGTATTATAATTTTTAGACTTATGCATTAAAATAATTAACAATAATTTAAAAGAATCAAAATGTTCAAATTTTATATTCAAATTTAAAAAATCAAATAAATCGTGATTTTTTGAAAAAAATCAATGGTTTTTGATTTTTTTAAAATAAGATTTTGCCCAACTTGAAGTATAAAACAGGCAGATATATTTTTGTATAAATAAACAAACGAGAAAACAATTAACGCACTTCCAAAAAGTAATTAAACAATATAATATATATAAATAACGAGTGAGGAGTAACAGACCTAAAAAGGAACTAAACGGCAACGCAAGCAGCTAACTTCCTCTTCGACTCGTATCTTGTATCTTGGCGGTATATTTAAAAAACGAGCCAGAGAGTCGGTAATTAGTTGGCATGGCGAGCCTTAAACCACCAAAGAAAATACAGTGGTGGACCAGAATATACCATAAGTCTCTGGTTATTACAGTACGGGCCGAGTACGGTACAAAACGGATTTTCTGTGATCGGTGTGTCGGTTCTGTGCCACTTCGGAACAAAGTTGGTAGTCACTAAATCGGGTGGTAATTAGTCGGTCAGCATATGATCCGAAAATGGCTAATAAAGCCAGAGCTTTGGCGTAAGTGCCAAGGTGTGGCCGAGTGTTTGCCAACTAGTTTTGGTTTATTGGATCATTTCCACCTCAACATCTCTTCATAAAATTTAAGAGATGTGACTAAAGAGCGAGGTGAAGTATTTCACTAAGATATTAGGGAAGATGGAGGATCTCAATGATGTCACACCACAAGCGATAATGTGCAAAAAGGAGTCTTGAAAAAGAAATGTGCTAAGACTTACTTATGATCTGATCTATATTCAATTTTTTACAGACGTGTGTTATTATTGAATAGTTATGATTGAATTACCTTGCACATAGAGTTTTGACCAAATTTCAAAACCAACAAACTATTTTTAAAGTTAAGAAAAAATCATCACGACAAGAGGACGGCAGGTTACAAAAAATCTTACAATACAATACGAATACAATTAGTAGAATAGAAGTTCAATAGGTAGATTTATGATTCTTCACAGTCACTTTAATATAAGACAAAAATTAGTTAATCCGAGACGATACGTTAATGGAGTATAAAATAAGAGACATATTGTATAACTTAATTTATGGTTAACAGATCTTAAATGGTTCGCATCAGGAGTAGTGAGATAATTCACTGGTAGCGAAGCAAAATCTTGGCATATTACCCAATTTAACTTTGTCTTTGAAGACGATAACTTGGTTATCGTAACGCGCGACAGTCTGCGAGTCTTGGTGTAGTAGTATTGTGAACAGTGTGTTCAGTATGACCCGCGGAAGTATTTCTATGCTATGACCTGATTACTTCATTCAGATTTCGAAAAACTGTGAATATGATCCGGAGTACATTCCAAAGATTTAGATTGTTTTCGTGTTAACCCGATAATAGTTCAAGCCGTTGTATTTAAATATTCTTTTGATTACTAAATACATAGAAAAGCAATAATTTAGAAATGCTGAAGTTTAGATGATTGCATAATTTGTATATTAGAACGTTCTCAACCCTACTACATAGCATGAATATAATAAATATAACGAGAACATTGTTATATTCCTTTAAAATGCTTTCTTGCCTTTACTACTCTTTTGTTGTTGTATCTTTAGCATCATATTGGTTTTCCTGTCGAAATCTACACAAATAATTTATTATTTGTAACATCACTATGTAAATACTTTTACATTGGTACTTGCTAATATATTTTATTTTTTTAAGGGATTCCCAATAGTTTTGTAAGAAAAAATTGTTTAATAAAGGAAGAGGTTTTTTATTTGAAAAATTTTGAAACCGAATGCTTCCAAACTGATTTAATTGAAAGTAATCCAAATTTGAATTTGCAAAATTATTATGAAAACATTTTTTTTCTGTCTCATCCAATGTTGATAGATATAAAAAATTGGAAGGAAAAAATTATTGAGGTATGTATTCTTTACTATATGAGGTAGATTCTATAACTTTCTCCGTGGAAAGGGCAGGACAAAATTTTGGACGAATACATAGTGACACTTATTTATTTTATTTCAGAACTGTCCGGAAAACGTATGTCTATCAATAGTTCCAAAAGTATGTGACGAGACTTTTAATAACTGCGAATATATCTTAAAAAATAATACAGAAAGAATAACAACCCGGTGCAATTTCGCAATTTCCAGTAAAATGAATACATGTTACAATATCGTCAAAAAATTGAAATACAATATTTTCCATAATGGTACTAAAGGAATAATCTCAGTATCATTATTAGCAGTTATGGCCAACATAACCTATGAGTTCGGGGAAAACCCTTTCGAATTTAAACAAGAATTTTCTGTAAACTTTCTTTGGGAAAATAATAAAGAGAAAGCAGTTATAAGTTTAAGCGGTAATCCTGGATACTTGATAGGAAAACCGATACTGATAAGCAGATTATTAGAAATTAAAAACGGTACAGATTTGATAATGAAAATAGAAAGAAATATTACTAACAATTTGGAAAGTGTTTATGTAATTCCCAAAACTTTCAATGGCGACTGTCTATTGAATAAAAGCGAATTCACTAATTTAGAATTTGGCTACAACCTTCTAAATAAATGTAAATTTCAAACAACGGTCTATAATGACAAAAAAATTGTAAACGCCACTGAATTGTGTAGAGCAATTCAAGGATCAATCCTTAACGTATGGAATATAAAGAACAATACCATGGTAGGCCTGTTCGGTAATGCTAACGCAATGAAATTCGACGATTGGCAGAAAATATTGTACAAAATTGATCCAGATAGTTTGATGAACAGTACAATTGGACTGTATTCTTCGAAAAAAAGTTACATATTTTGTAGAAATTTAATAAGCGAACTAGAGATTGATATATTTCACTCAAAAGTAGATATTGATTCATTACTAAATCAAGAAAAGATTTTAGCTTTATCCATATCTTTTGGAGGTTTCACAAATAAATCGTTATATTATAGGAAAAATAGTAGCTCCGTTTATTTCGAAAGCGAACTTAAAACATTTGTCACATTCTATGATTTAACTGCAAAAAAAGAGAGATTGGCAGCTAGTCCGCCAAGTTTGAATATGAAACTGCCTTATGATTTCTTTTATCCATTTGTACGAGTCAATAATGGCAGTGTTGGTGTTAAATTTTATTTATTTGCCATACTTTTATGTTTAAATGTGGTATTTGTTTAATAAATGTTTTTTTTAATTTTTTATTTACAACCATTTTCCTTTTACCAGTACGAGTAAATCTAATCCTTTGTTTAATCGAACAATGGAATAAGAGCTATGGCTTATGGCTGATGAATTAAAAAAAAGTATATAAAAGAACTTCGATTACAAAACTTATATACCGGGGCGAGTTTTAAAGAAACGTTTATAATATACGTGCGTTCAAATACAATAGCTGGCTGATTATTATTATTTGCATTCAATAAAATATTTTTATTTGTGTTTGTATTTCTTTTTTGTGTCTAGGTACTGAAATGAATGGTCATTCGCTTCATGTTCAACAGCAGTCAATTACATGGCAAACAGTTTATAAACTTTACGAATAACTCAAACTGTTCTAAGTTGGAATTTCTCGAACCGTACGAACGCGGACGCGCGTTTCGATAACCACATTATCGTCTTCAGAAACTGAAAGTAAACTCTAATGTCAGACAGTGTAATTGTGAGTGTTGGTGTTGTAAACAGTGTATTCAGTATCAAACTGTTCTATTACCATTAATATAAATAAATGGGAAGAAATGAGATTTGCACGCTGATTTTCAAAAAATAATATTATTCAGCTGTGTATCGCACTCATAACCTATTCTGTTCGGCACAATTCCTAATATTTTTACAAGTATTTTTTAATCTGGTCGATTTCGAAAATCATGTAAAAGTAACACGACACTAAAGTCTCTTTTTGTTACTCGTCTGGTTAGTTACCTCTGAAACTAATCACCAGCCACTGAAAAAAAATATGACTGGGATCATTGTCATATGGTATAGTTATGATACAAATATTAACTTGTAATTTAACTACGACATAACATTAGCATTAAAAAACTGTTTAGTTTACAGCAAGAAGTTATTTTTCAAAGATTAATGTCATTCAAATAATGGTTTAGGCGGTGTAATTGTTTAAAAAAATTTAAAATTTCTTGGAACGAATTTCCTAGCTGGTGGTTACGGAAATTATTGGAGAAATTTGAACACTTGTAAGTATGTGCTCAACTGTGAGTCGTATTTGGTAGTGCTGACATTTCAGAAAGCCAGAAGCGGCCATTGAAAACCATCGAGTTAGTAGGGTATGCATCAGAATGTTTATTATGGAATCATATCCTATCGTCTTCGACTTCGACAGGAATGTTTATTAAGAAGGAAGACATATCGAGATCAAACGAAATCTAGATTGATACAAATGACTGGGTTGATGATTCTAAAAATTGTTTCTTGAATACTCCTTGTTCAAGGTAGACACTGGTAATTATTCTTCATGGTGGCAGTGAAGATGATTTTGTACCAAATGCATTACTTTCATCCGTTAAACACAATTTCGACATGGCATTATTTTAAATATGGTTCACTGATCAACTCCTACCAAAAATTCCGCCAAATTCAGTCATTGTTATGCATAACGCATTCAAAAAGATTACATATCAACATTTATAACAAGAAGAACATGAATTTTCTTAAAAAGATTCCCACGAAAAGTTGTTACTACAACTACGCTAAGCAAATACATTTTCCTACAGTAAGTACGGTAATGAATGAAACAAGTTATATCGGAACTTGAAAACTATGTAGGTATAAAAAACTTGTGTTGAATACGTAATAAATAAAGAAAATAGCTATTCTGTTTTACTACCAAACCCATATAATAAATTACCTAATCTTGACGATGCCACTTTTCAATCAGTTATTCTATGAAAAGTTCAAATCATTTAATCTATTTATGACCAAAGCAGAAAACATTTTTTAGGAGTAATTTAAAAAAGCTTTAATAATCTACAAAAGTCCACTGTTTCTAAGCTCAGTTAGTGAAATATAAACAGAGTGTCATTGTGTGATTCAAAAGTAATATTCAAATAAAATTTTTCTTAGTAGGAACCTGACTTTTATAAAAGTTGATCAAATTCTAATACAAACTTAAATGAATAAAATCAAAGGAATGGTCCAAGTAATTCTTGTAAATAGTGTCAATAAATTATGTATTAATGCATCTAAATGTTCTTGATTTTGGGTCTAAGACATAAGAAATTGAAGAAATTTAAATTATGTATTATACCTACCTCAAAACTGTAATATTACTTTTTTAAATACATATTTTAATCATGCAGTGCTTAAAGATTTTTTGAAGGTTATAGGTACAAGTGGGATGTTCACACTTTCATAAAATATTACATCTATAACATTCCAAAATAAGTTAAGTTATAATAGCGGTAGAGTTGAATTTAAAATATAAATTGATAAAAGAATGACCATTGAACTATGTATTAAAATTAATAAGTTAAATAAATGACACGCGCAAACGCATTAGACTTTTCCCCTTAAAGCGAATCTGAACCCAAGATGGCTGACACTTGTTGGTCTCGATAATTGTAAGCGATAATTTCGAAAAGTTTTGGTTATTTCGTCGAACTTTTTTTTTATTTTGATCGATATGTTAGTGATGTTCTTGTGCGGCGCTTAATTTTTGCGGAAAATCGTAGGCAGTAATGTTATTTAGTGAAATATTTGGAAATGACTGCTTCCGTGGACATTCATTATTTACTATTTTGTGGTGTAAATATTGGATTATTGTAGATAGAAATGGATAATTTCTCTGCACAAACTGATAGGTGAGTAAAGATCAGTCATTTAGTTTTGTTTTAATGATTGATGGTCAATAACAAAACGAAGGGCAGTGATGTAGTTACACTTACGTCACCGTATTATTTCTTACCTGTCATCTAAATTTAAAGAAAACAACAAATAGTCGTATGTCTAGGATTGACCCGCCTTATTGTATTGTTTGGGTAGATTCTATAAAGTCAACTAGAAATAAGTTTTCTAGTTACTTCTACTATCCTTTTTATCTACCCAATCTTTTGTTATGAAATGATTTGATTATTCATCAATGAAAACAGTTTTTGGCACATATACTTGTACATAGTTCATACAAATAGAATAGCTATCTTTAAATATAAAATAAAATTTATTAGCAAAGTATTTTTGTAGTTAAGTAGGCGTTCTTTATGCTGGTTTGTTCATGACTTTATGTATATATGCCTAATTAATGATTAAATATCTATTTTTATTTCTTTTTAACTATTGCAAATGTTAAGTCACTATGTGCTTACATCTGGAATTATTATCATTTTTATTGTGATGATTCGGAATATCTAGTGCAGGTATTACTCAAAGAATTGTTTTCATTTGAATAATTCTTGATTGCCTCTATTTTTATATTTTTAATAGGCTAATGTTTAAAAACTTGTAAAAACAAAACTCTTTTAGAATTACATGATTGTGTACACATTTTTGCATATAGGAAAAAATAGGTCAACTTTGTAAATGTTTTGTTGATAATTATATTGATCATGATGTAACATTACTATCAGAGTGGAATGAAACCTTTGTCTACATAAGCAATGTTTATACAATTATTAAAATCTTCAAAGTAATTTATTGAGAAAAAGAGAGAGATAAACTTTATTATCCTTAGAAAATTTTACAATTTTATGGACAAAGCGACACAATTTTATATTAGATAATATAAAATAACAATTTGGCTTAACAATAATAACGATAATGCATATAATATCTTACTTCATACTAAAATGAATTTTGCCAGTATATTGAATCTATGGTAAATTCTAGAACCCGCCACAGAATAATAAGGTCCTTCAAGGAGAAATTTCTCTGTCAATTTTTGGTAGCTCATTGAATAATTTTTTGTTACTGAGATGGAATTCTTTAACAGATCAGAAGTGTGTATAGTTAAGTAAATGTCCAAATTCTTTCTTCTAGTAGGTTAGCTATTAATGGGTTCTCAGCTGAGTTGTGAAAGTGTTTTTGAACCATAAAACGGATTCTAATATGAAAAGACCGGGGAGAGTAATAGATAGTTTCTTTTAAATAGAATGCGTTCTTCTCCTCAAACTCACAATATCATGTTATATACATATCCATATTGATATTAACTTCAATGAAAATGAATTTATTTGACCATACTATATATATATATATATATATATATATATATATATATATATATATATATATATATATATATATATATCAATATCAACGATAAAAAAAATAGAACTGCATGGACGATCCATAAAACATAAATTCAATTATAAAGATTCAAAAATCCTTGAAACGGAATCTAATACACAACAAAGGGCATTTTTAAAAATGGTTCACATTTATAAAACAAAAAAGCTATAAATGATAAAAAGATCTAAATAATTTGAGTAAAATTTATAGCTCTATTTTGTAAATTCTAATAAAACTACAAATAATTTAATTGATTACTCCTATATATTTGAGATGTAGGAACCAAGGAAAAATTAATATTTCTTATTAGACCAAAGTAAGTTGATTTTATCCAAATTTGGAAATTCATGATGAATGTGATTCAAATTGTGATTGCAGTATCTGCATTGAAAGAAAATAATTATTCGGAAAAAATGATAAATAATATATTCAAGAAATCAAGAAAAGTTTAAGTCATGAAGGACTCTGTATATATATATATATATATATATATATATATATATATATATATATATAGAGAGAGAGAGAGAGAGAGAGAGAGAAAGAGATTTGATTTCAACAGTAATTTTCACTTTAATGCCATAAATACAGTATTTTTAATGGCTCCTTTAATAGTATCATTAACACAGTCTTTGGTATTTTAGATCTCCGACTGGGCGTTACTGTTGACAATTTAGTACTTTGTTCTCTTTTTATTTGTGTCAAACTTCGAATACTAATCTTCGATGCAATTTGTTGAGATGGTAGATATACCAATTTCTCTGTTGAAATTTTCCAAGAATTTGATACATATTTGAACATTGTCCATTATTCTATTTCCAAGCAATTTTCTAGCTTTCAAATTAAAACTTTATGTGACCTGTGGTCACTTAGAAATTTATTAAAGCAGAATTCGAACAAAGGTGTTATCTAAATCATATTTGTTCATATTATTTGTTTATGTACTATTAAATAATCTATATTTCGTTTTGATTTTCCGTTATATTCTTTTTTATATTTAGTTTAGCAGTAAGTTTATTTCTATAGATATATGGTTTGTCTTAAGTATTCTTAAGTATGTACAAAATAGGTATTATCAGTAAATTTTTCATAGAGTTTGTTAGGAAATCGTAAACCATTAGTAAGTAGAGGACTCACCTTTGCGGGTCTAGAACCTGTTTGTATTCAGTCCATTTGTTTCATTCTTTTTTATATTTAGTTTAGCAGTAAGTTTATTTCTATAGATATATGGTTTGTCTTAAGTATTCTTCAGTATGTACAAAATAGGTATTATCAGTAAATTTTTCATAGAGTTTGTTAGGAAATCGTAAACCATTAGTAAGTAGAGGACTCACCTTTGCGGATCTACAACCTGTTTGTATTCAGTTCATTTGTTTCGTCACTTATTCCAGAACAAAATTCTCTGTTTTGATAGTAAGTTGGAATATTTATTTTTATAAATTTATACAATGATCCCTTATGCTATCAATATAAATAACTTTATCTCTCTAAATTTATCCTGTATATTATTTGGATAATCAGGGCTCTCTGAACTCATTCATTCCATTCCAAGTATTATTTTATTTTTATACAAAGTTGTGTATGAAATGGAACAACTATCCAAATAACAAGATGATTGTTAATAGGAATAATTTTAATTGTTTTGAATTATTTTGTTGCTTTTAAGTTGATTTTGTTAACTAAGTCTTTCAATGGTTTCGATAGATGATTACTTGCTAGTAAATAATATATTCAGTATAAATGTCACCAAGGTTTCTATAGATTTGTTTGCTACTTCCATTGTAACCAGATATCTTGAAAATATTTCTTATAGTCTCACTCTGTATAATTCGTGTTTATTATCGTTTTTGTAGTTTATCCTTTGGTAGCTTATATTCTGGAAGTAATTATGTATTAACAAACTTGCTTATTATATCCTGTTGTATGTTATTATTAAAATTACTTGAATGCTTTTTCAAAACTGATCTGTTGTATCTTGTTCATAATGTAAATTTTACTTATTGATTACATTGACTAACTGAATTCACTGAGAAAGAAGGTATTAGTTCCATTAACATATTTACTTGGACATTAAACTGATTTATTGTGTAATTTGTTTAATTATTTTAACAGAATAGAAAGTTATTTGAACATTTACAAACATAATTATATATCTCTTTATTATACAAAATTTAATCTTGTTAAAATCATACTTGTTTTGTTTATTGAGCTTTTATTAATTATTGCAGTTTTATCTGAAGTTTGTATCTATAATGGATCACACTCTAAAATATACTTAATCATAGTACAATTGGAGGCGTTGATATTCATATTTTATGTAGGACACATAAAAGAAAGGTGTTTTTCACTCATCAATTCATATTAACATTTTAACATATTAACATTTTCAATATATGTTTTACAAAACTACTATTTATTAGTTTAGTTTTGAGGTTTGATTTCATAAATCAAAAGTAGTACTTTGGAGACTGTATATAAACAGCCTTGAATTTAATTCTCCAATGGTATGTACTTAAGGATTTGTTTTCTAAAAATTCAAATGTTGAATCATATAATCTAGGGAACCGAATCAAAAAGTAGAGTACATGAGGTTAGCTAATTTCTTTGCAGTAATTTTATTGTTTCACAGACAAGTTATAAAGGCAGAACATTCATATTCACTGCCTAACCTTAGGTAATAAATTTGTTGTAAAAAATGAAAATATTTATTTTGATTTAAACTGTCATTGATCTCAAGTCAACAAATAACTAATTTTTTTAATGTTTTAGTTATTCTTTTCTTATGCAATATGGAATTAACTACTTTTTTATTATTACTTGATCAATATAAAACTGTAAATTTAGTTTCAAATAGACTTAAAATAGGAAAAAAATACAATTGTTTTAGGATAGTTTGAAGCAAAGTGATGGAATAAAAACAAATAATACATGTCAATTATAATAACAAAAATTGAGGAATTTTTGTACAATTCACTATATAACAAAACATAGATCTACTGACGTATATCTCATTAACTGTTCCTGTCCATTTTGCTCTAAATCGTATCGTATGTTGTTTTCGAATTTCTCTTTGATATTTTGGAAAACTTCACCAGGATACTGTAATTCCCCTATTAAGTTTATCAATATCATGAGGTTGTTTTTTTGTAAACAACGAAGATGCCCTTAAATAAACAAATTTTAAGGAAGTTGAACTGAAGCTTACACAATTCAATAGCTTGAAGCCAATTATCTATCAATTAATTGCTTAATATGTCGTGGGACTACCTAAGAAAAACACAAACGTTTTTACCAAAAATCGATTTTATTCATCAATGTAATTTCCTTTAAAAGCGATACAGGCAATAGGCTTCAGTTTCAGCAATTTCTTCCCCATTTTAGCTGATTTCTTATTGACGACCATTTTTTTTGAGATCAGCGAATAGCCAGCAGATACTAGGTGCCAGATCTGGACTATACGGTGGTTGGGAAAGCAATTTGAAGTGTAATTCATTCAATTTAACCATCGTCGGCGAAACAGTGTTTTTTTTTCGAGATATGAGGCCATTTTTCCTTGATTTTTGCATTCAAAAGATCCAACAACTCTATGTGCATCCCAAAATACTGAATCCATAACTTTCCCAGATGACTGTTGTGCCTTTGAACGCTTCGGACGTAGTTCCGGTTCCAGCTGCAGTCCACTCAGATGATGATCTTTTTGATTCCGAAGTGAAGTAATGGATCCATGTTTCATCCATTGTCACATATGGACGCAAAAAATCTTATTTATTACGTGGCCAAACACTGAGTCATTAACAGGTTGTTGTTTGAAAAAAGCTTTTGTATGGCCAATTTGTGGATTTATTTGATGTTTTCTGGAATAACCACCTCAATTGGACGACCAGAACGTTCACCATCATTGGTGTCTGTACAACCACGTTCAAATTCAGCAAACTAATAACAAATGGTTCTTTTTGAGGGAGCAGAGTCCGGTTAACACTTCTGAAGCCATTGCTGAGCTTGTTCAGTTCAGTATTTTTTTTTTCATCAAGAAGCAATGATAAATTAACAAAAGAAATTGTTTTGAAAATAACAAAAGTAGCTTCACTTGAATGGCTACCACTTTTCTTTGACTAATCGAAATGTCATGAAATTTCACACATAGTATTTTAAAAGTTAGGTCTGGAGATTTGGGGACCGCACAACCATCATGTTGTAAGAACATGTCACGATGTATGGCTGAATTTTAGTAAATTTATTGAAGCAACGACTAAATTGCAGCTAGAGCTTAGAGCTATGAAGGATAGTGGTATTTAAAAATGTAGTGTAATCAAGGTTAACTTTCCTAGATTGGTGGGATCTCAAAATATACGGCGGTTTTTCGTCCGGGTCAATACCGACAACTTTATAAGTAGATATGTATAAACATTTTAAGAGAAGATTATGGGAAAATTTTAAACCATATTTCTATTAAGTTATTATTAAAATAAACCAAAAAATAGATCGAAATGTTGTTGTAAGTAGTGGAAAGATTGAAGAAATAAATCTAATATAAAGCCAAAAAAGAAGTTTCAGATATGAGAAAATTTACACTGGCAATTAAAAAGAATACAGTAGCCGGTATAAAAACACTAAACTAATAACCAGACAACAGTATTGATATGAACATAAGTAAAATCCAAAAAAAAACCTTTTTTAAAAACAAGCTTCTATTATTTGTTAATAAAATGAACTAAAATATTCAAAATAAACCAACTCTAATAAGAAATATAACACTTTATAAGTTCATTGTAATCTTTAACGATAATTGAGCTGATAATTGAGCTTCTTCGTCTACGACAATATAATTCCATGTCGTACATGATTATATATTTTTAACACTAAAATGTGTTACATTTGGGATGTAATTAAGAACATTTAGCACCTTTTTCCTTTTGCTATCACAATTTAAGAAGTTGAGTTTAGTTGAGCACGTGTCTGTATTATGGCCATATGATTTCGGTGATGTGACCTATTGCTCCATTTACAAGTCCCTTTGCAACGTCCACGTTAGACCTCAACACATTTTTTTAGTTTTTTTTTGTTAATGTCCGACTGTATTATATTATTAATATCAATCTGATCATTGTTTTTTGTTCCATCAATTAATTGATCTTGGGCTGTTATTTTGTGTATTCTTATTCCTGAATTGTTCGAGCTACATTATGTTTATTGACCTGCTGATTCGTTGGGTAAATACATAGAGCTTTTTCAATTGAGAACTCTCCAGAGCTATTTGAAGATACTTTCTGCATAAGATCAAAAAAGTGTGTCTTACTACTCTTAAGCGTTCAATATATTCACACACTTGTCGCAACCTTATTATCTCATGTTCTCTATTAGCTCTATTAAAGAGAATAAGCGCCACAAATGTGTTGCCTGGAACCATTCTTACTGGTTGAATGAATACTTGGATCCTCGTATTGGAGGTAGTTGCATTAGATCGCCTAACAAGAGCACATCAGGACCACCGAACATGCCTTCCCGCATTCCCTGTAATGAAGAGCGTTAGTCTGTTGTCGTTTCCTTGAATATTTCGTATCACAAATCGAAAGACTTCTGCCTGATCAGTATTCATAGCTCTGCAAGACGTATTGAACGCATTAGCAGCCATACATTGTTCAGGTGCTTCCATTTCATCATTGGGTTCGTCGTTAGGTTATAGATTTTCTTCGAAATGCATGAACTTGGATAAAAGCATTTTTTAGCTGTCGGTATCGTTCTCTAAACAGTTGCATACGCTCGTTGGTTTGGCGGAGGCTTTTTTCTTTTACTAGGAATGCTTCCTGGGCGGAGTCGGGTTCTTTCAGTAGCTCACATTCATTACGATACGGAATTTATTGTAGCAAAAGACTAAAATAATAGTTCTGGGAGTCTGTTGCTGCAACAAAATATGGAACTCGTACCGTCCGTGGAATATTTCGAACTATAAGTTTCATTTAATGATTCTAGCAAACTCATATTAATTAAGTCGAATTCTGGGTGGTCATGTGGACGTTTTTCGCACGTGTCAAATATATTATGACAATATCCCGTTGCTTGTTTACTATCACCAAATTTCAATACTCGGTATCCGACTTCGGGTTTATGAGTGTTTGAGAAAATACATTTTCTTGAGCTCGCTTAGATTTAGAAGAGACAGTCTAAATGCGGACTCACGAGCAGAGATTTGTCGTTCTTGCATAATTCGCATACAAACCTTAAAAGAGTTTTCGGGATGTGTCATTTTCTTCACGTTGAATTTGTCGCACTGCTTGGGCTATTCTTGAATCTAATGCGGTTGGTTCAGAGATATACTTTGCAACATAATATGCTATTGCTTCATTTGAGCCACATGGTTCCAAATATATTCCCATTACAAACCCAAATTATGTAAGTTTATAATTATTATCCCATCTGACATTTACATCAGAAGTTTAATCAAGTTAATCCGAGTTTGGTCGGATTATTGTCTTGGAAAATCGAACCGGCAAGTGTTGGTATTATTCCATTGACATGTATGGGTATGCCGGTGAATTTGATTTTTTTTTCCAAATCATAAAGATCAGTATTATCTGGTGGCAATTAGCAGGATATAACTTGGTGAAGGAGACGAATGCCTTCTTCATTTTCAAAAGATGGGTCATTTTCGATATACATTACCATATGTGGGTTCCCGCGATTCTGATATTTAATGCGCCACCAGAAATCTTTCATTTGTCCGCCGGGTACTTCGTGATTCGTGATATAATTCAATTAATGTCTGAACATCAATTAAATTAAGGTTGGTAGAATCTTCTGGTCTCCTGTCAGCAATCAAAAGAGCCTCTCATGTCAATTCAATTCAAATCGTTGCAGCTGAAAGTTACGTACAATTTTATCAATATTACCAATCCGTTCAGTCAACCCGGAGTAATTTATGTTTAAAGGAAATTGTTTAAAATTTACAAATTTCTTAGGATATTTCGTAATACGAAAAAGATATCGACATGCGGTTTTCGCTATTCTGTTGGTAATTTGGTCTACTTTTATATTCCTTAATTAAAACTGCATGTTTCCATTCAACATTTTTCAAGAATAGCTAGATTTAAAAAAATAAATAAATATCGCCGTCTAGCGTATACGTTACTCATTAGGTTGTTTCGAAATTATAACTCTTACATTGGTAGAAATGAGCTCTCTTCAAAAAGACTAAGTGTGCATAGATAGGTTAAGTAGAACTGGACTTACAGGCGTTTTTTTATAATAAAGCTCCCGCTTCCCCCCATCTCCTATTTGAAGAGATAGACTAAAACTTGTAAAATCAAATATACGCTGAATTTCTTGAAGAATACGATAATCATAGTTTAAATACATCTTTATTAGGCAAAATTTGTAAATTATTCATTTTATAATTTTTTGTATCCAATTACGCCCTCTAGCGGTGGACCTACAACTCTGTAAATAATTTCCAGGTTTTTCTCGAAGTCACTTTTGTTATAAATTTTTTTCCCGAAGCTGTGCTATAAACGGTTCCCGAGATATTGCCGAGAGCCATTCTTATTGAGACATCCGGTACATTAAATCACGTATGCTTTGCCATTATTAGCTCTAGCACCTTTTGGGCCACATGAATGAGAATAAGTTAAATAAAAATTTTAATCTTAACAAAAAGTCCCAAAAGATTTTCCAGCAGTTATAAATATACCAGTTTGATATGTCAAGAATAATCTGCACAGATAATCAACAAAGAACTGTCACGCTAATATTCTAGAGCAAAGGTACGACCAAATATTTCCAATTCAGCTTTAACTAAATCGAAATGCATTATTTCTAAATAATCGTCTTCTTTGATTAGATACCTGCAGGATTTTCAGCATTCAATAATCGCAGTTTGACATACTCGTACAGTGAATCTCTTTCTATCATGTTTTAATTAAGAGTGTTTTTGCTCCACTGTTGAGATGGAGTGATAGATACTCTTATGATATTACTCATTGCTATAGCACATCATTGCACGCCTGCACAGCCCGATGTAAAAAATTCAACATTTCCTT
This sequence comes from Diorhabda sublineata, assembly GCF_026230105.1. Classification (NCBI taxonomy): domain Eukaryota; kingdom Metazoa; phylum Arthropoda; class Insecta; order Coleoptera; family Chrysomelidae; genus Diorhabda; species Diorhabda sublineata. Next base: position 27,538,275 of record NC_079476.1, read on the forward strand.
GATGCCATGATGCTTCTAAAATATGAGAACCGTTATTACTTTGTACTGATTATTTTGGAACGCACTTTGAACAGTATTTTGCGCTGTAGAACAAGCGTTGTTGTCTATAAGGACATCATTTTAGAAGGGATTGTAAGTCACCAACCCTGTCAAAGCCTCGAACACATTATTGTGAGACACTGAAAACTCACGAGTAATATTTAAATTCTCCAGATGCTCTGTAACAATCACAATTCCACAGTTATCTACAGATCTAGGCAACATATGTGGCAGTTTTTCGATAACCTCGAAAAAATCTTGAGCAAAAAGATTGATCACGAAATCCATAGTGTTCAAATAAGCCATCAAACTTCACAATTATTAAAAACTGTATTATTCGAGAAAGAAAGCTCTTTTCAGTTTGCGACAATCGAAGTATAATGTGAGGTATATACCCAGGTTCTATGCTGTTCCAATATGCTTAAGAAGGAGGTACGGATCTGTTACTTTTACTAACATATCGTTACATCGGAAACACAGCATCAATTATCCTTTATTCTCGTAGAAGACAAGTAGGCGTTATTAAAGTACTCAACGCTGACACGTTGCAAACTCCTCTGGTTAGTCTTTTTCTGCCGTAGATTCTGTGCTGTTACAATACGTTCCTCTGCTGTTCGTGTTAACTGTTAACTGACTTGCTTGCCTGAGCATTCTGTTCCTTTCGAGTCTGGTCAAGTGTCCTTCATGTAATTCATTTTTTCTTCTCTCTTGTGTACGTATTCTATCGGTATCCTATTTTTGCGTTGTGCTAACAATTCATTTTCTCTATGCTTAGATACTGCTAAACTTATTATTTCCAATTAGCAAGAAGTTGCTAAGATGGTCGAAATGAATTACTTCTGCGTAAACGTGGTTGACTGATCAAGGTCACGATATGAAGGAGTAACAATCCCGTCAGTTGCTTAGGAGGGTAAGGAGATGGAGAAGTATCTCATATGGGAGAAAAATTGAAAAAATGTCCAACTATATACAATAAATAACAGTTCAAATACTTTCCATAATGTAGTAAATGTAGATGATTTGAAGTATGTAAAGTTAGTAAATTTAATATAATTTTAGACTCAAGAATTACTGAAAATTTTCATTACTTGCAATATAGTAAATATAACCTAAAACAATTATTAAATTTATCCTGATGCATTTAGAATATTTCGGGGGCACATTTTCATATACACAGATGGATCTTCTTACCTCTGCCCTCCATAGTTCACAGGAACAGCTTCAATTTTACCTACCGTTGTGGTAAATAATTTATGAAATATCAAGACTTTTCAAATAAAGCATATTTATGTTACTTACGGTATTCTAAAACCACAAAATTTATTACGTTTGATAGGTATATGCATGTAAATTTTTACGAATCAGTGAATATTTTCATAATTAGATTTATAAGAAAATGATGTTTGTTTCAATTATTTTATCTATTTATTGTTTTTTGTTTCAGTAGCCCCTCGCCGTGTATGAACGGTTCTATGAGGCGGCCGTCTCCGAGTCCAAGCACACCGGTTTCGGGGGCAGTGGGACGGCCTGCCTCTCTCATGGATCAATCCCAAAACCAACAGCATGTGGTGCGCGTCTTCGTTATCCGCGATGAACATGGTTACGGGATGAAGGTTTCTGGCGATAATCCTGTTTATGTACAGAGTGTTAAAGAGGGTGAGTTGCCAAGAAAATTTGATTTGATTAGAAGAAAAATACAGTGCTTTTCAGATAAAAGTATCCACCTTTAATAACTTTTGTAATACTGGTATTTAGAAAAAATCCAAAAACACGTCAATTTATGTTGGAAGGGGCAAGCATTATGGCTTATTTAAACTTACTGGAAAAGCCACCCCCTCACCCCTAGCAGCATCCCCTTTATTTTTTTAAATTACTTGTCATATTTTTTATGTAAAATTTGGATACTCCTCTTTGAGCTGATTTCAAAAATGTATAATACTTGTAGGTTAAAGTGGTTAGTTTATGAGATAAACAATTTTTCTTTTAAGAGCACAAATTTTACTTATTATTTACTTTCACCTTATTTCCCTGTACTAAAATGGGTTGTACAACAGTTCAAACTCTTTAATCTTTTTAACTGTGCTATTTATTCTACTTAAAAAATCCAAACAACAAAAAACTCTACTTTTTATTAAAGTTTGACATTGTCAACTAGAATTTGTAGTCACTATTGATAGTGTAATTTGATACATTATTTATTTTGTTTCTCTGAAATGGTTTACTCTTTGCAAGAAAGAATTGAAATTGTAGGTTTATACTACCAAAATAATAATTGTGCAAGAGCTGCTGCTAGAATTTTTAACGAATTACATGACGGAAGACATGCAACTCATAAGTATGTAATTCAACTGATGGAGAAATTTACCACAACAGGGTCTGTTTGCAATAAAGTGCATAAGCGAGAGGGACTCGTAAATAACGAAGCAATCCAAGTGGCAATTTTAGGGCAAGTCAGCTTAGAGGCTCAACAACCCCAATCGTTGTCAACAATAAGTAGAGCGATCGGTGTTTCATCTTCTACAGTTTTCCGAGTTCTACATAAATTCAAGTACCACCCATACAAAGTTAAGTTGGTGCACGAGTTGAATGAAGATGATTTTGATCGTCGTCTAGAGTTTTGCGAATCAATGACGCAAATTATCAATAACAATCCACAATTGTTAAACAATATTTGCTTTTCTTATGAATGCTCATGGTCATTAAATGGCTTAGTAAGTAGGCATAGTTGTAGATATTGGGCTGAAAGTGATCCACATATTATGCGTGAATTCCATACACAACATCCCCAAAAGTTAAACGTTTGGTGTGGTATCCTAGGTGACCACATTGTCGGACCTTTCTTCATCAACGGAAATTTAAATGGTGAATCATATCTTGAGTTACTCAGGGAAGGGGTTGACCCACGTATTACAACAATAATAGAAAATGATGATAACCTTTCCGAAGATTTACTGGTATTTCAACAAGACGGAGCTCCCCCACACTATGCTATGCCTGTCCGACAATTTTTAAACGAAACATTCCCCGCTCGTTGGATAGGTAGAAGGGGGCAGATGATGGAGTGGCCACCTAGGTCACCGGATTTAACACCCCTAGACTTCTTTTTATGGGGGTATTTAAAAACAAAAGTTTATGCTACCCAACCAGAATCTCTGGATGATTTACGAGAGAGGATAGAAAATGAATGTCGACAATTAAATCCAGCCGTATTAAGCAATGTCAGAGAGGCATTTCAAAATAGATTATACCATTGTATGGAAGTGAATGGTACTCATTTTGAACACTTATTGTAACTTCATAATAAATAGCACAGTTAAAAAGATTAAAGAGTTTGAACTGTTGTACAACCCATTTTAGTACAGGCAAATAAGGTGAAAGTAAATAATAAGTAAAATTTGTGCTCTTAAAAGAAAAATTGTTTATCTCATATACTAACCACTTTAACCTACAAGTATTATACATTTTTGAAATCAGCTCAAAGAGGAGTATCCAAATTTTACATAAAAAATATGAAAAGTAATTTAAAAAAATAAAGGGGATGCTGCTAGGGGTGAGGGGGTGGCTTTTCCAGTAAGTTTAAATAAGCCATAATGCTTGCCCCTTCCAACATAAATTGACGTATTTTTGGATTTTTTCTAAATACCAGTATTACAAAAGTTATTAAAGGTGGATACTTTTATCTGAAAAGCACTGTATATTAAAAGTTTCAAACTATGAGGTATATATTCCATTAGGAGAAATCCTCCTTAGAACAAGTGAAAACATTCTAGATGTAAGTCATCATTTTTTAAAATTATGTCTGTCGGGACAAAATCAATTACTCTGGACAAAATTTGACAAAATCAATTAAATGCAAATACTGTTTACAAAACTATTATATTCGTGTGTCGCTGTCAACAAAAATGTAAACAACTATAAAACATTTTCAACATATTCAACATTTGCCATAATAAACGACTTAGTAAGTGACAAAGCTAATAATTAAGTGGAATATTTAATTAGAATATTTTTAGAAAATAATAGAGGAGACTTCTAATGACCCTACAATAGGATTCATAATTTTACTAGCAGAAATTGGCGATTTGAAAAAAATGTTTTCCACTGTTGTATAATTAATAATAACCGTTAATCACGGCAGTGATAATTACGGCTGTCAAATTATATATTTAACTTTCGAAAATTTATTTTTAAAAATTTGATTAACACAGAAACACAAATTACAGTATTACAAATGAATGAATATTCTAGATTTTTCTTCATGTAACTCCCCCATCCTTGAGATTGAAAAATAACGGAGGTATTTTTCAGATCCTGTTTTCTTCAGCTCCTCTTCTTTCGTTAAATTCATATTCTTCATTTCTTCACTTTTCGGATTTCTTCGAATTTTTCTTTTAAATTTTTGGAATTAACTAAAATTTTGAAATAATTACACAAGTTATTGCTATTGATGAAATAGTCCAATTGACATATGGCTTTGTGGATTTTGTATTTCATGAATCGGTTTTATGATTATTGCAATTTTATCTATTTCATAAAGTTTTTCAAAATATATTTTACATAAATTCGGAGTTTATATATAATTTTGGTACGATTATTGATTTTCCTATTTTAATCTGTGTATTAGTTGAGAAAATCTCGTTTTCTATTTGAATTCTACAATTTTTTGAAATTCTAATAATTGATGGATATTTTATTACTAAATAATGGTCCGAAGCACATTTGGATAATACTTTAGTTTCTAAATTTGAAATTACTAAAACTTCACTGTGTGTCACTTGTTCTATTATAGTTTCTTGAATATTCACATCACTAACGAAACAGTTTCTAGGAAAGCGGCCATTTAAGAGTTCTATAGAATTTAAGTATATTATAATATATATTTAAATTTTTCTTTGCAGTAATGTTTTTCTTCCAAAACGGGACATTCTTCTTTAATTAAAATTACTTCTTCCGGATTCTTGGCCTAGTAAGGTTGAGGAGGAATAAATATTTTTTGGTTTTGGATAACGGGATATAAGTGCAAAAATTCAGACGCTTGGGATTTTAATATTGGAACATGGGTGGCAAAGATTTTTTTGGATTTGGAAAAGGCTACTTGTGAGCCCAGAAAGAGATAATATGTTAGAATATTATTACATTTTGGAATTTGTTTTTCTTTATAAATAGTATTTAAATATTTCAAAATTTCTAAAATTTCTTGACTAGAGATTACTGAACTATTGATTGTATTTAATTTAAAAAAGGTTATTGCATTTTCAATATTATCAATATATGTAATTAAATTTTGACAATCCAGATTAATTTGTGAAATTGTACTATAAAATAATAATAATAATAATAAAATCTAATGATATTATTTATTAATATTTTATTATAAGTTATTATTTTATTTTCTAATGATATGTGAAATTTTTCTAAATTATTCTGAAGTTTTTGTTGTTTGTTCCATAAAATTGTTATTGGTTTATTATAATGATCAATTAATTTTTTATGTAATGATATTTGTAGATTTACTTGATGAATTATTTGTTTTTGATTTTGCTGTAGAACATTTATTGCGTTATCATCTTTCTTCATCATCTGAATCGAGAGTTCCAAAAAGCCATTTATCTATTTTTCATATAGCATTTATTAAACCTCTTTTTGATCTAATATGTAGATAAATATTTTCTAATTTTCTATCTAATTTCTATTTGTTAAATAATATCTTTTAAATCTATACAATATATAAAAGCATGTTTAGTGTATATAAGGTTAAATGATCTTAAATTAATTGGTAACAAATAATTATTTATCTGCGTAATTTCTATATCTTCAGTTTCAATCTTCCGATAAATCATGAGAAGTATTATCAACGTTGCCAGCTTCATATTTCATTTCTAATTATATTTTTATAAGTTACTTTATTTGTTTCTAATTGTATATCAGAGTCTTCTGTAATTTCACTTTTTTTCAATTTAGGTAATTTTGTATCTCTAAATTTGGTTCTGATATATGCTATTTCTTGATTTGTATATGAGGGTGGATCAGTTCTGTTTTCATTTCTTATATTAATTATTATTTCTTTTACTTTAGAGTATTTCTTTGTTCTTTATTATTTTTTATATAATGGCATATTACCAAATGGTCGTTTAAATCGAAAGGATCTAGATTATTTATATGACCTTCAATTATTTCAAAGGGTGTAAATTGGTTAACAGAATGAGTAGAATTATCATATGCAAGACTTTAATGTTTCATTAATTGATCTTGTGTCAAATCTTTATTTGTTTATTTTGAACATCTAAAATGTTCAATTAAACTATAATGATATCTTTCGACAGGTGAATTAAAATTACTGTTTTTTGTTGTTATATAATGTAATTCAATTTTATGCAATTTACAAAAGTCTTGCAAGTCATTGCTCTTGAACTCTTGAAGTCACAATCAGCTGTTATCTTATAAGGTAAGCCGTGATGATTAATGTAATTTGGTAGGTTGTCTACAACTGAAAATCCGTTTACACTTGAAATAGGATATGCATTTTCATGTTATTGCTAAATATAAATGATTTGCTATCTTAAAAACATTGATATGTTAAATTAAATTCAATTACTGTAGGGTTTTTCTCATTTATTCATTTAGCTTTCACAATTATTAACAAAATGTTCTACTTCTTCTGAACCAATATTGTTTCTTTTATATTGAGCCAATTAAAAGTTTCATATTTATTACACTGACTATAATTTAATTTTTTATATTATTTGCTTCTTTTTTCTTTAGTTAAATAAACAAATTATATTATTAAGTTTCTTATATATTCTAACTAATATATATATTTTTTAATAATCTAGTTTCTAAAAGTATCTTAACTATTCTATGTGTTCTACTTCTTCTAATTCTCATTAATTCTAAATCTGATCTATTCCTATAAAATAATAAAAAACAAAGAATGGTCAATAAAAAATGCATTTTATAATTTCTTGAATTGCGTACCACTTCAAAGAATTATAATATCTATGTTTTCTATAGTCTCTTTCAGAAAGGTGTAGAGCAATAAAATGGGTAATTCCGTCCAGTTCGGTTCAATTTCAGTGTCGGCCATAGGTGTAGGTCTTGAAATATTGTGTAAGGATTACTTAGGTAGTAGATTATACATTTACGTTTTGTATCTAACAGGTACCGTTTAACCTTCTATTAGTGCCTCTGCCTAATTGCACCCTATTTCAGATTCGGCCTAACCAGGCACCTTAAGGGCAATGGTACCTTACCCAAAATTTTTAGACCTTTATAAGTATATTTGTTTAGTTTAACGCATCAGTATTTGCTGTTAAACCGTAATTAGTGATTAGTAATAAAATGGCGACATTTACACCAACGAAAAGATGTTTCCATAATTCTCCACTGTGAGTGAATAAAAACCTATTATTTTAAATGTATTGCGTAAAATACTATTACCTGAAATTTACTGTACAAGAAACTGTCGTTCCCGAATGACTGGAGTTAAAAAGTCCACCGTTTTTAAATTATTGCGGGGAAGAAAGATAGCAGGCCAAGTGGAACCTCCCAAGAAAAGTCCAGGAAGACCAGTAAAAGTCCTTGATGAAGACACCAAAAGTGTAGTTAGAAGAAAAGTTCACTCTTTTTATTTTAAAACAGAAATACCTTCCCTAGATAAGATTTTAATAGAGCTCGGCCAGGATGACAGTATTCCGTTGATAATTGAAAAACTTTTATGGGCCACTTTGATGAATATGGATTTTTCCTGGGAAAAGCATAACCGTGAAGCACTTTTACTGGAAAGCGACAAAATTGTTTGCTGGCAACGAAAATACTTAAGAAGTATAAAGCAGTACAGAACAGAGCAGAAGAAAATCTTTTATCTTGATGAGACGTGGATTTAAAAAGGTTATACAGTACCAAAAATGTGACAAAACAAAAATATAACTGATAGAGTGATAGAGATTTCGCTCTTATCGAATGTGCCAAGAAAAGAGTGAAAGCACTTGTTTCAGGTGATTGGAAGCACGTAATAGTTGGTGCGAAACAAAACAAATCTTTCTTTGTCTCTGAAATGGATCAAAGAGATTTTAAAGACATTGAAGCGCTTTCCGCAAGAAAACCTAGAAAAAAAATCAAAATAACAAAATACGTCTGGATGAAGATAACCCAGCTTTACTGTATGTGAGGGAGGCACGCAACATATTGCGCCCTTGGATTTCAGAACAGGTGTTTCCGATCCGATTTAATCCATGTGACGTCAAGGATCTTCCCAACCTCTACTCCGCATTCCTGTCAATACCAAAAGAGAAGAAGAAAGACCTTATGGATATGGCTCGGTATCTCACAGATCCTGACCATGGGGCGTTTCATGAAACTATTCCATCAGTTTAATAGTATTTTGGAGCAAGCTGAGTGTAGCACCCTTTTATGTTTTCTTCGGTAACACAAACTTGTGTTAATTGTAAATGTTTATGTAATTGTCGTTGTTCATGTAAGTATTTATTTATTTTCTGTCAATAAAATTGGTTCAACCGCTTCAATTTTATTCTTATCCCTCCTCCAATATCCCATGTCTTTCATTTTTCTGTCGTTAAACACCAAAATGTGAATGAACATACCAATGAATAGATTTTGTAAACCCCATAAGTATGTTTTTGCAACTGAGTTTTAGTGAAGAAACGTTGTATGTTGCTCTTTAATTTGCCAGTTGCCGTTTTAATTGCGTTATGGACATCATTCGTTCTTCTGTAAAATTGAACTTCCGCTACATGCAACGTTTTTCGAGCCAGATATTCATTTGCTGAAATATAATGAATATATTGGGTATTTACTTATATTTTCACCTAATTAACCTGATTCTATGTTTTCTAAAATGTTTCATTTTTCCACAAGGTACGAAGAAAATATTTTTATATAGGTATAAGGGTTTTAACTTTGATTTTTAAACAAGCTAACGTTCATGAGGAATAATTTTAATATAAAAACTCACAAGTTTAGTAGTAGAGCTACTTCTTATAAATCTAAATAAAAATTGGAATCGGAAGATAATTTGCTGCAACCAATATTTACAATTAGTGGCTCGATCATTTCATCAGTAATATTGTTCCACATTTTGTCTTGTTTAATCGTATAATTTACTGCCTTTTCTCCAAAAACAACTAAAAGAATTATTTTTTCTTAAAACTTCTCCTTTTAGTGCGCAATGAAATGAATAGATCTATCCATCGTGATTCCACGATTTTCTATTTCATCATTTAGAATTTCTTGCTATGAATAAAGTTCTTTTCTCACAGGAGCGGGATGGAACTTTGAATTAAACCAATTCTGTAAATATTTTTTAACCACTTGGTTGTGGGCAATTTTTCTATAAGTGTCCAGTGATAACTTGCATTATCCATTACTATTATACAATTAGGAGGAAGAATATCTATCATTTGTTCATTCTTTGAAAACATGAGCATTCATGGCCTCATGGTAGTCATCAAATCTTGCCATAATTAATTTGTTGTATGTCCCTCATTGATCCATGGTTCATCTACATAAAATATATTTTTTCTTTGGTTTTTCATTTCTTTCAAAGTTTTTAGATAATTTCTTTTCCATACTACAATATTGTTTCTTCCTATTGAAATAAATTTTCTGTAATGCTTTTCCCAATGAAAAGATTATCTCGAACTGTGATAAGAGTTTTGTCTATTGTCGGAAATTCATTTCTAAAAAAAACTCATGTACTTTTAAATTTCAAACTATTTTCTATTTTGGTTTTCCTGGAGGTGTACGTGCTGTTTGAAACTCGCCATATTTCTCCGTAAATGATTTAAAACAATTAAATTTCAAGTTTTTTTATTAACTGTTAATGGACATATAATCAAACTAGAATTCACTTCGAATCTTGCAAGTTGCAACTAATTTAGGTACTAATAGATCTCATAATACGGTTATGTAATCTTTAATATACAGGGCTTTTCATCATTCCAAACGTTTTTTGTTCCGTACAGCCTATGATTATAAAAAGCGTGAAAACTGATATTAGATCAGGTATATTTATGAAAATTTTGGGCAATATTTATATTATTTTGTAATAATATTTAAAATGACCGTACTAAGCTTTAGATTAGTAAGTAAGTTTTATTCTTCTGTCATATATAAAAAAACTATGATATTGAACGATAATTTTGAGAATATGAATGAAACCTAGATTCTCATTTTTTATGGCGATACGACCTTGAGGAACGTCCCTTCGATGTTCAATCGTCCATGTAGCACTAATTATCTTTCCGCATTTTTTCTAATGCGCGCAATTCACTTATCTTTTTTAAATCTCGGCCTTTTCTCACCTACGTTCACGGTTCAAATTTAACTTGGTAATCAACATGTACTGAAACTAGTCAATATACTTTTTCAACCTGCACTTGAAAAGTTCCTTAATCACTTTTTTCTGTAACTGCAAGAAGGGATTTATCCTGCACCAGTTGTTAAGACCAGTCATGTTCAAATGTCGACTCTCAACAGAAAAATATCCTTATATCAACGATGTATCTGTATTAAAATAATTTTTTTTCTTCCCCAAGTTGTAAATAACGCATATCGGCATTGTTTTGAAGGACAATTACCAAAAAGTATTGTCCTTGACGACGGATTGAGGTCAACACGATGACGGGTTTTTGTAAGTTGTCTTGTCGTTTAATAATTTCATTATTTTATTATTATAATCTGCTATTTGCTGATTTTATAATAACAGTCTTATTGGATTTATCTACTTGAGATTCCTATTTTGATTGATAAATTTTTTGGTTTTAGTTATATTTTGGGGTTTTACATTACTCTCTTGTTGTCTATTTTTCAATTTATATTTAAAATTATTTTATTTTGAGTTTCGTTATTTAGATGTTTGGTGTTTCATTCAATATTATTTAACACAGGCAATTATTTGTCACTAGAAATATTGTGTGCAAAATTGGGACGTAAAGATGAAACTTTCACTTCATCTGGTATGATAGTATCAGTTGAATTTTCGATCCATTTTGATTTTATTTCATTTGTATTTTCAGTAATAGGTTGTTGTTTTAATATTATGTCATCACTTTTCTCAATGTTTTTCTCTTTGCATTTATTAAAAACAATTTTTTAGACGACGCCAACACTTTCGACTTCCTTAAATGTGACTCTAGCCACTTCAATGTTGACAGTTGACAGTTTCACTTCGATGATTTTGCATAACTTTCTTCCACGACAAATACGAATCAATCAACAAATTCTATCGAAATCACAAACACATCTACGAGATTCCATCAACATCTACTAGAGATATACATATTCCATCTGCATCCAATCCAATAAATATTAATAATTGTCCTGGAGGTACAATCAACATTACTTTTTGCAAATAATTAATAAATCAATATTGACATTGCAAATATCATTAAATACGTTCGCTAAATAAAATGTTTTGAATCTTGTGCGTCGTCTAAAAAATGTTGTGTACGCCGCGGCTGAAATACTACTTTGTTGGACTCGTTTGTTGCTCGCCTCGCTTTGCTTGTCTCGCAATTTTCAGACTCGTCCAACAAAGCAACACTTTCAGTCCTTGGCATACAAATAACTATTCTAATTTTCTTATTAGAATAGTTGATTCGGTAATAGATAGTTGTATGATTTGGAAAATGAACCTAGATAAAACGTGATTTTGATATTCATGCTGCAGGCGACAATTTGTAAATTTTATATGGGATAATAAATATAGGTATCAATTATCTTTTCTGCATCTGAGTAGAAAAACATTTCGGTTTTTCTATTTTGTGGAGGATATTTTCGTAATTTTTCAGATTCTGTTTGGATTCAGTTCCAAATGTAAGTTCAATGATATGGTCGAAGGGCGCAAACAACTCTTACTTGATTTGGCTCATCTTGAAAGACCCATACAGTCAACTGTTGTTTAGTTTCGGGTTCATATACATAGATCTATTATTCGTTGCCTATGACGATCTTAGAGACGTGTTTGGAAGCACTTCGATCGAATTTTTCCAGGATTTTTTTGCACCAATCTACACGAGCGATTGTCAAATTGTGCGGTATCCAACGCAAAAAAATCTTTTTGATAGCCAAATGCTCATGCAATTTCAAAACATGTCTTCTCCAAAATAAAAAAGTTTCAACAAAATTTGCCACCTTTGAAAATGTGCCGTCCTAGACTGCAGCGTACTTAGCCTTCAGATAAATCCACCACTGAGTATAGACGTTATGTCATCATTTTCACCTCCTATTTTTCTTACAAATAAATTTTCGTATAACTTTTATGCGTAATAGGTAGTCATTACCTTGCTGATTAGGTAATTTCCGACCGCAAAACACTGTACCATTCTATTTTTGATCCATTACTTCTTTAAAACTCATCCTATTCACAGAATATCTACGATGGAATTACGAAAGCAACTTCTACCATTAAACGAATTCATCAGTTTTATCCGTGATATAATTCTTTCAAATTGCTACTTTAGCCCATATTGGAAGTGGTCCGTTCTCAATGGTACAATCTGTACGAATATAAATTTCTAACCCTTAATTTAAGCGTAATCATGTAGAAAATTGTTGTTCGTGTTCAATCTTATATCAAGGGTATACATTTAATTTAAATATCTTAAGGGAACGCCCCCTTTTCATTTTGGTCTGTATTAATTTTCAGGTGGTGCAGCAGAGAAAGCAGGTCTTCATGCCGGGGATAAAATCGTCAAAGTGAATGGGGTTAATGTAATGCAGTCGACTCACACCCAGGTTGTTGCCCTCATTAAGTGTAAGTTTATTTTATTATTAACTGATTTTTATTTGATATTCAGCTACGTTTATACACGACGATTTAAAATTATCTCCCAGTAAGAGACGAGACAAAGCATAGGGGCCATTTAGACATAGTCCGAAACAATTTTTCTTTCGCAGTAACCAATAACCACTTGTCGACTATTCTCATCCCGCAATGAAGGCAAAGTATATCAACGCACATATTTATAGTGGCACTTTCGAATGACGCAAACACGTACGAGGCCTGTTTGACCAAAGAGTGATGTTTCCGATGTCACCTGTCAAAAGGCTCCACAAAACCGATCGACATGAAGAATTCTAGAAAAAGTTACGTGAATATTTTTCTGAAAGTGCTCTGTTTTATAAATGATTTGTAATTGTTTCTCGGCTTTTAAAAGTGTGAATACAGATGATACCGAATATCAGGTACCGTCATTTACTGTATGTAAAAGCCGACCCAGGTTCTCCACGAGGCTACTCGCCTTCTTTCGTCTCGCCTCTTATCGCTTCGTTTTGTGTCGGTGTTTCGAGTGCGGATCAAAGGATATGAGGTTGAAAATGAAGTGAATGACGCGTGGGAGCGGATAAGTAGATAATTAAATATGGTTTAATACTTCTTGTAAATTGCGAAAAATTGTGAATAATTTTTGTGTTGTATTATATTATGTAGAACTCGAATTTTTGAAAATAAATTTTTTCAACGTTATGTTTTGGAACCATAGAACAATCCAAGATACTATAAAAATACAGAGCAAGCTCAAAAAACGTTATTTTTCAATTTAAAAAAAATTGCGTGTGCAATATATAAGAAGAAAATAAAAGAAAGTATAACAATTGAATTGAGGTGTAAGAATTTTTGCATATGAAAACCGACATTGCTTATAAGGCCCTCTCTATAAGTGTGAGGTGATGATATATCCCGTATATTAAACTACAATACTATACGAGTATGGTTGATTATTAATAAACAATAAATCTTTCTTGTCATTATTTTCTTAATTACTGATATAAATACGAAGTGCATTACGTTAGAGTAAACTGGTTACGGAAATTCCAACTGTACTTTAACTCAACCGTTTGCCAATCACAGCATTTGAATAATTCATAAATTTACAGTGGTTACCAATCCGTTTATAAATAAGTCTGATACATCTACACAATGTTGTCACATTAGGTCAGATTCAACGTAATAAAATATAAAGAATATAAATGACATTCAGGTATTACACACTCTTAACAACAGTATAATTGAAGACCTTGACGGAATAAAGGGATGTGCCACTTGTTAGTTTGTTATGAGATATTTAAATATAATTAATCTAATTCTGAAATCATGTTTACACAATATAAAATACTTTTATTATTCGGGTTATAGGGAAAAAGATAGATAATTATTTAAATTGGCAAAAATACTAACATATTTGTGAAAAATGTGTGGCTTGTCCCCTTTGCTTACAGAATAAAAATACTTTTTTTGCGCTATGCGATAAAAAAATATTGAAAACTACGAGAATGTATTGAAAAATTCTTAGCTTACAATAGAACCAAACAAAATTTCAATGTCAAAATATTTTATTACTCAACATATTCTCCTCTTAATTGGATACATTTATTACAATGAACCTGCAACGCCTCTTCTTTCAAAAAAAAAATATTTCTTTTTGCTCTGCAAACTAGACCTCCACAGCTATTATTACCTCCTCGCTGGAAGAAAATTTATAACCTCTTAAGGTTTTTTCAGTTGAGGAAAGAGATGATAGTTGGACGGAGCCAAATCTGGTGAATAAGGGGGGTGTTCTAATAACTCAACGCAAGGGGCGTTGTCTTGCAAAAACAAAACACCTTTCGATAGCTTTCCGCTTCTTTTCTCATTAATTTTTTCCCGTAGAGTGGTTAGTAATGTCGAATAGTAATCTCCAGTTATTGTTCTACACTTATCCAAAAAATCAATCACGATTACCCCATGGCAATCCCAAAAAACTGAAGCAAGAACTTTTCCAACAGATTTTTGGACACGAAACTTCTTAGGTCTTGGAGAACCAGAGTGTCGCCATTCCATCGATTGTTGCTTTGTTTCTGGATCGTAGAAATGTACCCAAGTCTCATCCATAGTAACAATTCAGTTTAAGAAGTCCACATCGTTTCCAAATTGAGCACAGATCGAACGCGATGCTTCTATCCTTGCACGCTTTTGGTCAACATTCAAACATTTGGGGATCCATTTTGCAGCAATTTTTCTCATGTCCAAATTGAAGTGAACTATATGGGATTACCATGGAGTAATCATGTTTTATTTTTTGTAAAAGGGTAGAACAATAACTGGAAATTACTATTCGACGTTACTGACCACTATACGAGAAAAGACGCGGAAAGCTATCTAAAGGTGTTTTGTTTTTGCAAGACAACGCCCCTGCACACAAATCTCATGTTGCCGTGCAAAAAATTCGTGTATATTCGAATATATGGAAGATAGAGAGATATTATTATATATGCCTTTATTGTCGGAAGAAGCTGCAATTTAATTATTATTGGTACAAAATGTGCAGGAGATTTCTGAATACATCAGGATATGATTGTCGACGATGCTTCTTTCCTTTCTAAACAATTTGCATAATTATACATCACCAACATAAATTTTAAACTTCCTGACGAAAATTTATTTCATTAGATATTGTTTCTTATATACTGTTACGAACGAAAGGCGACAGTGGAATTCTAAAATTCGCCGAAGGCGCGACACGTTTGAAATACCCGGAATTCGTTTGATATTTGTTTTTATATAAGTTTTTTCATAGCAGTCCTAAACCTAACTTAACCTAACTGTTCCAAATCATTTACAAAAAACATTTATGTAAAATTTCTTAGAACACAATGGAATTAGTTACTAGTACAAGTTGGCAAATCTGCAATTTACAAAGTTATTAAAGAAATATGGTGAATCTCAAAAGCTCCAAAAAAATCGAAATAATTTTAAATAGAAAATGATTTGAAAGAAAAACTTCGAAGGAAACGCATCTATTCATATTTAATAATAAGGATTACCCTGAACTAACTCGAAGCACACTATGTCAACTTTTGAAAGGTTTTTGCAGGAAAAAGCTTCCCAGAAAGTCTCTATTTTAATAGAAAGGAACGATATTGTAGCAAGGAAAAGAAATTACATAAGAACTTTAAAAGAAATGAGAAACCAAAGAAAAAATATATTTTATGATGTTGCAACATGAATTAATAAGAAACATACACCAAATAACTTTTGCAAAATTAAACTGTTACAAGCAACAGGCTGTTAAAAGAAATAGGTTTTCGCTGGAAAAGACATTCCAGATAGTCTGTTTTATTTAGATGAAACATAGATCTACTAGGGACATACATCAAATAAATATTGGCAAAGTGAAGCTTACAAGTTGAAAACAGGTTTTTCAAATAATTTATCTACTAGTTTAAATCTAATTCATCTACTGGTTTAAATCCACCAACAGGAAAGGAACGTAGACTGATGATAGTAAACATCGGTAGTTCAAACAGTTAAAGGTGGTTAATTGACTTTTGAATTTACTCATTTCGATGACTACCATGAGCACATGAATGCTGATGTTTTTAAAGAATGGTTCGAACAATTGATACTGCAAGGATAATGCAAGTTTTCACTCGGGACTTTTAGAAAAATTGCTCATAACCAAGTGGTTAAAAAAAGAAAAAAAATTGGCTGAATTCAAAGAATATTAAGTAAAATCTCGGTCCTGTATTTTTTGTGTTTTCTTCATAAAGAGAAATTGAAAAATATCAAATTGATGAAATTGTAGAATATCGTGGAAAGATGGTGGTGAGATCTCCACCATATTATCGCGTACTAAACCCTATTAAATTGGTATAGGCACAGATAAGGAAGTTTCATGAAAAAATAATTCTTTTAAAATGAATGTTTTTGGAGGCTGTGGAAAATGTACTCAATCACACGATTAAGGAAGAAGAAAAAATGGAGGAGAGGACAATATTTCTGATGAAATTATCGAGCCACTTATTGTGAATATTGATTGTCTAAGTCACAATAATAAATTGATGAAATTGAAAAATATATTTGATGAAAAACGTAACAGTCCGATCGCCATTTTATTAGAATAAGTTTCACATATCAGTCATTATATTGATCATAGTTATCTTTTTTCTGCAATTTTTATAAACAATAACCAATTATTGGCTATTGCAAAAATTTATTTTCTGTTACAGCTTCTTCTCAAGTTGTTTTAACCGTGCAGCAAAGGTCGAGTGTGGCTAGAACCGTTGGATCACCTAGTACCCACAATCGACCAGTTACTACTCCAACATCTTCATCAAGAATAACTGGTCCTCAACCTGTTGATGTAAGTTTCATATTGTTATTAATTTGATTTGAATTTGACTCCTTCGAAAGACAGCTGCTCGGAGAATAGACGAAAAAAGGGAAGTCAAAAGAATGAATCTTGATTTTTTTTACACTTGTGTCAGTTTACATTATTAAAATAAATTACTTTACTATTTTTATAAAGTATAGTCGTCAAATTAATTATCGTTTGGGAACTTAATTGTTTTCTAATTATCCCAAACGACGCCTGATTGTCGTTCCAGTTGATAGATCTGATCATTAAATTCCAAAAAAATTCTATTCATTTATACTTAATAATTAAATTCATTGTTATCTGCACGCCAATGTGCATAGTCAATATATCAGAGCTATTTGTTCTAGAACGAGAAACAGTATCAATTGCAGTTGGAAAAAGAACAATATTATAGATTGATGATAGAAAAAGAACAGCATTACATAGACCTTCTTCGCAGCCAAATAGCCTCCTCTCCAGATGAAAAGAAATACCAGGAATTAGCGAAAACAGAAAGAAACCTTCATACGTTGCAAGCCATGTTACAAAGAAGTCAGAGTGAGGCAAGTGTATTTTATATTTGTGTCTTTTACAAAAGTGTTTAGTATTTTGATTAAGGTGAATGAATCTAATTAGAACTGAGTCAATTTTTTCCCATTAACGATACCAATGTTTGTAGTAAGGCAAGAGATCTCTATCAAATCGTGTATTTTTTCAAATTCCAATTTTCACCGTATCCGCACCTACGAGTAACTTCGTTTTGTATTCTGTTTTGGGCAAAATTTATACAGTGCTCGAACACTATGCTTTGAACGGTCGACAATATCAATTTTTTAACAAGCTTTTATTAATTTTACCTGTATGTTTGCAACCAAGATTGTTGCATCGATTTTGCTCTATTTAGAGTGATCAGATTTAATTCAAATTTTGTACACTTGTCAAAGATTGACGACTATGCAATAATTTCGATATGATTATCTGGTTAGATTCGCTAGGTTTCATAAAAAAATGCGCTATTACTAGCGTTTTGTTCATCCGTCTGTGTGTAGCAGCGATATCTCCTCACAAGAAGTATATAGCAATCTCGGGTTTTTGCATTTAATTTCTGTATAACTGTACATGTGTTGAATCGATAGAAAATTTGGGCATTACTAGGAAAAAATAATTAAATTAACCAAAATGTGATTTTCTAAACAGTAAAAATTTGACGTTGAAACCTGTTGTGGTCTTTATCATAATATTACTTGACATGGCAAAATGATATTGATTAATAGATCACCTACAACATGAATATCAAAATAGAAATTTGTTTTAACCATAATAATTTTCCGCTTGTTATGTTTAAAAAATAAAAGAAAACTATTAATTTTATTTTGGTAGTTGCATTGATATTCATGTTGTAAATGATCTATTAATCAATATAATATTGCAACTTGATAAAAACCATCAAAAGACAGGTCAGAACGGTTTTTTCATGGAAACTACTTTTCATAAATTAAGATTTTTGTTAATATTTACTGATTGCTAACTGTATTTACTAAATACTGTAAGTAATTAGTAAATATTATCAAAAATCTTAATTTAGAAAAGAAAGTTTCCATGAAAAATAAAATAGGAAATATATCCATGATTTCATTTATTTAATAATTTTGTCCTCATTTTTCCTTGACCATTCTTATAATAATTGAAATGAAAAATGACCTAAAATGACACGAATTGAAGTCTATTGTATCACGTTGATCGATGTCTTATAACGTCGATTCATGTCAATTTATACCACTTGAGGTCAGATAGTTGGGTAAATGATGAAATGGAGAATAAACGAGGGAAAACGAACTTAGTGAGTAATTTTCGGTACGGACGACCGGGAATGAGAATCGAACCTAAATCTACTGGTTACGCATCAGAAACCTTACCAGTTCAGTTATCCTTGAGACTCGTACCGAATTTATATTTCACCTACATAAGAGAATCCACCATGAAACAATATCGACATCTTACTATAGAGAGACATTTCGAGCTTATTAAGAAAATGCGGGAAGAAAGGAATAATGGAAATGCAGGTCCCGCTCAGTGAATAAATTTCAGTAACCGAAAAAATCAAAAGAACAGTCCGCGGCAATCTAAGAAAACAGCTGATCTACTTCAAAATGAAGGCCGTGGGGTAAAAAATCGACTATATTGTATGAACCCGCGTTAGCTTTTCTAGATTTTTTTCGGTAGTTCAGTTTCTTAGATTTTTTATTTTTATTTTATTCTTAGATTTCTGGGAAATTAATTTCCACTCTTGCGCTCAAGTTTTCGAACATGATTGAGTACTTTTTAAGATTGCCCTAGTTGCAGCTGGAAGATACAAGAAAAATTTAGGTAGAATTAACCCATTTTCATTAGATAAAAGGGCTTTATTCAGAATCCCGCTTCCATCAGTTTCCCATATACTCCCGCATAGTGGAACAAAAAAAACAACATGCCACATTTCCAGAAGAAAGTTTGGTACTCCTTTATATAGCAATTTTTGAGAAGCCATTTCGTAATAAAACTGGGAGTAACAAGGTCTAAAATGTAACAAATAGCTTCACAAATCACACAGAAACTTACGATAAAAGCATTTGTTTACCCCACCACGGCCATCTTTACATGAGCATCATCTGATTTCGACAATTTTTTAGATTGCTCAATTAGTTACAGAGCGCCTTAAGTACTCTAAACGAGAATTCCTAAAATATTTTCGAGTGAATCGAGTTGACCATAAAATCACTAAAAGATGTTAGATGATTGACATAAGAAATTTTAGAAAAACATTAAAATTTGACGCTATAAACAAGGTCTAGATATCCCACTATGTGACCGCCAGGTCGGCGTTGTGGTCGGAGGATGGATAAATTGAATATACAACTTCAAAGGAATTATAATAAATATGAAAAACACAGAATATTAGGTTGTATACTCTATGTCAAAATTTTATCCCTACCCACGTTCATCCCTAGATAGCAGCGCCGCGCCATAGCTATTTCAAACACTTGAAACCCGGATCACACGCCACTCTGAAGAAATTGTTCTAAGTTTCAAGAGCTGTATGTAAGAGCGTAGTTATAAACCATGAATTTCATAATAATAGGCAATATTTCGACAATAAAGGCACTAAAGGCTACCATCAAGGAGTGTTCTATGGTTTCAGAAATAATACGCAAGTGACAAAGACAGAAAAATGACGAAATAATTGTCTTCTGCCATGAGTTTCCTATTATAGTCAAGCCGATTCTCTTTCGAATATTCTCGTCGGCCCTTTAAACAAAGTGTATAACACCACAGAATCTTCGATTTTAAAAGAAAAGGTCATGTTGCAAGATAAAGAGGAATAACTGTGTAACGAGGCTAGATAGATTGTTTTTATTTAGGCTATTATCCTCGACTTGTAACTTCACCGTTGTCTCAAGTATTCTTAACTTCTAGAATATCCTAAAGTAAATGAAAGGGTTGACGTGATTGAAATATGAAATTCTAGAAAAACGTCAAAATTTTTATTGAAAATTTTAGGTTCATTTTGATGAATAATAATAGTATAATTATATTATTTTTCGGTTTCCGTATATTCTAATTTCATATCTGATTATTTCATATAAATTGTTGCTAAAATTTTTTTCTCGGTTGTATGGGGCTTCGGCTAGCTTACAGTGACGACAAGTATGAATACTGAATACTCTTTAAGATTTCCGATGTTCAAAAGCACTGGTTTATCAATTTCGTGTTTCTTATAATTTCTTTGGAGTGTAGTTCTAAAAATATGAACCCTCCATTTGGCCGAAATATTTACCAAAGCTTACCTTTGATTAGAGAAAATAAAACCTAAAGGGAATTTTGCCGAAAAAGCTTCATTTGCCCGCCAGTCCCCTTTAAAGTGCTATTAATTTGAGTTAAATATCTCTGAAAGTATTTATTTTAGTTTAGGTTAGGTTAGTGAATTTGACTCTTGCCGAGATATTTGGGTCATTGTCGCCAAAAGAATAAGTTCATGTAAAAAATGTATTCAACTGTTTTTGTAAGCTACTTTTTTTCTAAAATCAATATTTTTTGAGATATTTAGTAAAATTTTTCTAACTTTGAAGGGGACCGGGGTGTTAAACGAAGCTCTGTAGGTAGAAATCCTTTTAGGGGTTTTTATATATAAATTTCGACAAAATCGGAGAGCTTAACTTTTCGTATCAGTCTTTCTTCTGTTATCTTTCACTCATTATCTATATTTTGACTCAGATCTAATTAGACTCTTCCTTTGGATTATCAAATTTTGCAATTATTTGCAGTAGCGAACTGAATGTCTGTGTGCTGATATTGATTGATTGCTTTTTATCGAGTAAAAAGGATAAGAATATCAAAGGAGATTGAGTAATATGTCAATAATGTATCTTCAAAATAACACAATCTCTATATCCTATGTATATACTCGAATTGTATTTATTGTTGTTACCGGTGAATTTTAAAATATCACTCTGTATAATCATGGTAACCAATAAGTAAGAACAGACTATATATTTTCAATTAATTTTAAACATGATAGTTTATTTTGTCAAACAATGTAATTCGTTATTGATTATAGATAGTTATTTTTAAAACCATAGATTTTTTCTATGAATCATTATTTTATTTATACATTTAACATAAAGTGTTTCATTTATTTACTGCGGCCTTATCTTAGTTGTTCAATTTAATTTTACGGTTTCTAATTAACTATGCAAACTGTATCATCAAATGGAACATGTTTATTTTTCGGGGAAATACTGAGTCAAGATTCTAAAATATCTCAATATAGCATGGCTTCTAAGAGATAAAAATCAGAATAATAATCCAGATTCACTACCATTCATTATTATTTTCAAAAAAAGTAGTTTGGGTTTCTCTAATTTTCTATGTGATTACTGAAACTTGTGTTCACCAGCTACCATAATATTATTATATTGTTTAATATCAAACTTATAGTCACTGGTCTCAACAAAATCTACAATTTTTTGAAATACTTTATCAGAACTAATTGCTAATTGCTTTGCTTTTGAATCACCGGAACTATTAGTTTGCCGTATTGGAAACTACTCCTTAATCGGAATTAAAGTTCCTGGGGAAAAATATATTTTGCATTTAGCAGCATTTTGGATGATTTTTCCATTTTCCAGTCAGATTTATTGGATTATTAATCACCGTTTAAATCTCGAGTTTCCCTTGTCTTTTGCTTTAACTGCTTTACTACATAAAAATTAATAGTCAAATTCGTTGTTCCTTTTACCAATAACGAAAACAGTTTCCCTTGTCTCTTCAATTACTTTTCCATATAAAAATTCCCTTTCTAATTATTTTTGTTTAGAAAAATAAACAAATTAATGATTCATAGATATTATAGATAGAATTGATTGACTGAATTATGTTGTCAAAAAGTTGATATATTACTTAGATCTCAATTTTATGCACCATTAAGCAAAAAGAAAAGAGTTACAACAAGAATTACATTCCTACTAGAACTTATACATAAACAAGTTTAATTATGCCGTATGGGCATAAATTTCCTACAGCAAACATTGGTCATGATTCATTGTCTGGGTCTCTAATTTCTGTAAGAAATGATTTACAACATCATTAAATCTTCTTTTTTGGAGAATATGGTGTTTTCTGATTATCCTTCGGCAATGTACTCTTCCATACACCATAGTTGCTCCAGTTTCTACCAACAGAGGTGCCGATGTTAACAATGACCAGTGAAATTTTCAGAATTACTCATATCCAAATATTTTCTATCCCTTGTCTCTAGGTTAAATCTTTTTTTGAGCAGCCATGTGACCACCAAAAAAATTAATCGTTTTCAAATTTGAAACTATTCATTTACTCTTTAACCATGATGTAAACTCATTTTTGGTGACTGATTTTATGTCTTCTTCTTATTTGAATTACATATTTACTCAATCTTATCTTCTTCGGTGTTTTTAACTGTCTTGTTTTTTCTTCCTCTTCTGTTTCAAAATCTTGTATACGAGTACTTGTGTTAGCTGTTTTGAAAAGGAAAACAACTTCTTTTGTCATGTTTTCTTTCCTTTATTCAAATTACTATATTGATGGGAAAACTTGTTATGCAAATTCATAGAATTAATGTAAACATAGTAAAACATTAATTTGTGTTGAATGCAGAGAGAAAATTTTCTTTTTGCAGATGGGTACTGTGTATGAATTCTTATCCTTTAGGAATGCTATTGTTAGTTGAACTAATGCGGTGGCAATAATTGTGATGGTGACTGTCTAATATGTGACTTGGGACAACCAATTTAAACGTTTATTTTGAATAGAAACTTGTTTTTTTATCAATCATAAAAATTTGAATAAAAATCTGTTAATATATATAAGAAAGGTCATTATTATTTTATGAGTTGAAAGACCAGCTTCTGTCAAAAACTTTGTTCTTGCAAATTAGGAAAACTTCAGAAAAACCCACCCACGAGTGAGTAGATAACTTGAAAATAATGACGTTACATAAAAAAACTTGTCTGAAACGACCCCTCGTTTCTGAGTAATAGGCCTTTAAAGTTGCAAAATCAGAATATATATTTAATTATATTTTCTAAATTTTACATTCGAAAATTATGAATTTTCAACAAATGATTACTTATGTTCATGCAGTGTGTTTGGTGGAATGAATAATTCTACACTACTATTTGAAGGCCAGGGGCGCCTCATGTACAATGATTAATATTAATATATTTTACAGGGACAACCCGTACAATCTAAATATAGCAAAAATACATTTGTCGATAAATTTTTGAATAACAAGGTACTCTTTGTTTAACTTGATAAAATTTATGGCTTAGGAGATATGTAGATTTTTAGATCGTTGTACATGCCAAGGAAATGGTTCGTAATAAAGAGACATTCATAAAATTATTATTTATTGGTAATATTTACAGAAGTTATTAAAACACAACCAAATATTTTTAATTGAACTTCATACTGTCGACCATTGGGAAAAATTTAGTTGGTTAGCCTACGACTTTCACATCAAAATAAAAAAAAAACTATAAAAAATGTCTAAACTGGGCACCTTGCACTTCTACACAATTCTGGAGTCTGCGGAGAATATTTCTTTGAAATTGGAAGAGCATTCCAAGATTGTGTCTTATAGTGTCACTCTGGAAATTTATTGTTTACCGGTTTTGTATACCAAGCTTCTAAGATATTCCCAAACAAATAAATCCATTGTATTAGATTGAGTGGAACGTGGTAGCAAAGTAAATGGACTTCCCCAACCAATCCACTTATTAGGAAAACTGTTTTAAGATGATTTTTGAAACATTTAGGAACTGGGGAAGGAATCCATCGTGCATGAACCATATGTTTCTGCGAATGTTTAAAGGAATATCTCATAACATGGACAGGAAATCATTTTGGACATACTTATCCAACAAATGTATCTAGAAACCAACTAGCGTAGGCCATTCTTGCTGGATAATCCTCTACTTCCATGGCATACATTGAATGTGAAGGTGGTATGAATAGTTCTTCAAGAAATTTTTTATTATGATTTAATAAGTATTTTCAATAAATAATTACATTTTATGATAATTTTCTTCAGTATGTCTTTTTATGACAAACGATTTCCTTGGCATGTACAACAATCTAAAAATCTACATAATATCTCCTAAACCAAAAATTTTATCGAGTTAAACAAAGAGTACCTTTTTATTAAAAAATCGATTGACAAATTTAGTATTGCTATCTTTACAGGTTGCCCCTGTAAAAGTTATGGATTGTTAACCATTGTACATGAGGCGCCCCTGACCCTCAGATACTAGTGTAAAATTATAAATTCCGCAAAACACGCTACTTGGACTTACGTAATCATCCAGAAATTTTTTTACGTCATACCATTATTTTCAAGTCATCTACTCACTCCTGAATTTTTTGCATTAAGACCCGGAACACCCTGTATACAGAGCTTTGCATTTAGATTATCGACAATGGAGTCCTGTCGGTTTAGACATACAAGGGACTAAAAGTTGGTGTGAATATTTATGAAAACACAATTATAATTAAATGCGATCCTGCTCTTGAAAAAAAGGTTGCTCAAGGTCAAAGGTCTAAAAAAGAGTGTTCTATATTTTTCAACAAAAACGATTAGTTTTATAATAGAATTAAGTCAGAAAAAATTTGTAGACCATGTCATAATGTATAAAAAAAGCATCTTTTTCATACATTTACTTACTCTTCTGATATTTTTGGAATGTGATTTCTTCCCTAACCCTATTTCACAGTCCTGTTTAATTTAAAACTATTGAATGATAAAAAAACTAGTAATGGTAATAATGAATATGAATATGAATTTTTAAAAACTTTTCCTCGTATACATAATCGATTTAGGAAGAAGACAAGTTAATTACGCTCGTTTTTTTATTAAAAATTAAAATTTTTCCGGAAATACTATTTTCTGATTAAATTTCATTAACAATGCTTTAAATAAAAGTTGTAGAGTATAAACTTTTTGGCCTAGCTCATTTCGACCACTTTTCTTATAAAACGCCCGTAGGACAGTTCAGAGTACTACAAAAATTGGAATTCAATGAAAAATATAGAAATTTGGCTTTTAAAGAATAGTTGAGAAACAAATTGATTTATTATTTCTATTTAAAATAAAAGGGTGAAATGATGAGTTTCAGGGGAAGTGGTCCAGATGAGGTAGGCCTACAATTTTAAGCTTTACAACTTTTATTTGAAACTTTTTTGATGTCGTCAAAATATAAAGCAAAAATCGTATTTCGGAGAAGTTTCCACCTCCGTCCCAGAAATTGAGAATTTTTTTTCTTTACCCTCAATTTTGTACGCATTTTTTCCATTTATTTCCATATATTTTCAGCCGTATCTCTCAAAAACCCGATTCCACAGTCTTTATGACGGTACTATTTTTCTGCGTGTTATCGAAACGCGCGTCAGACAGTGTAATTGTGTGTGTTGGTGTAAACAGTGTATTCAGTACACGAATAACAGTTTCAGTAATTGATACGTGGGGTATTTAGCTATATCCAAAAATTAGATATTTTCTAATTTTTAAATGAAATAAGGATTGAAACATTTTTTTATAAATAGTCTTATAATCTACAATTTTTGACGATCTATTTCATGATTTAACTTATCGTTTTTCTGAAAAACGAAAAAATCTCATTTTTAAGACCATTGACCCCAAATTTAAAATTTTCCAGGCACGAGATCGATAGGGACTATTTACATTAGGCTCTGTGCGCATTTATATAGTTTTAATACTATTTTAGAGATAATTCTATGGGACTAATGCTTCAAAAATATAGTTTTTTATTCCAGAAGCAACTTCGAGCAGAAAATATTAAACTATTAATAGTAACATACTATTTGGAAACTAAACAAAATATAAAAAAGTTATACCTTTTTCCAAAAATGCCAAAAGTAAGAATATTTTGTATTTTTCAAGTACATTTTTCAAGGAAATACTGATAACAATATATCAGTGAAGCCAGGTAATGTGAAATTTTGTAAATCCAAAATATTCATAGTTACAATAACTCATGTTTTTCATTTTTTGAATATTTGGATTTATAAAGCAGTTACAACAAATCTTATGATTGATAAAAAAATTGAGTGATTTCATTCTATCCACTTTTTCGTGTCTATATTCAATTGTAATAATATTTATGATGCCAATTTAATACCCAAAACATGTATATATATTTTGGTAAAAGCCGAAAAATTTTGGAAACGTAATTTTGTGTGTGTGAAAAATACATTTATATTTAGTGAAAAATTGAAACGATTTTCAAAATATTTCTTCTTCATTCGAATCTTTTAAAAGAATTGATTATTTTCTAAATGCTAGATATTATTTGCAATATGAAAACTAAAACAAAAATCAAAGCAATAGAAATGAAATAGCAGAAGAGTAACTGGAAAACTAAGTGGAAGATGATAAAGAACGAAAACATAAGGAACGTAAAAAGACAAAAAGATTAACAAGGAAAATAATAAATAGTGAAAACCAAGTACTTGGGGCAAAAAGAGAAAAAAAACTTGTAGAAGTTGAGTGGCAAAAATGAGTATAAGGGAAAGAGAAGAGGGAGGTATTAAATTAATTTTTAAGAGATATTACAAAGACGCATTTACACTGTCACGTCCATGCCTTTTATTTCGTTTGGTTGGCACACTTTCAAGATACTTCCAAGACTGAGTGGATTAATATCCTCTCGAACGACACATCCTGCCATCAGATATTACAGTCTTTCAACTACAGAAACAAAGATGAGAACCCTGGATGAATTCACTATTTGAATGTACTCATACATCAAAAGTGAAGTAGTGTAACACTATCAGTTTTAAAATTTTTAATTTAATTTATTGAAGTTTAATACTTGTTTTTACTCCCCATACTATTAATTCTGTTATCTATCACGCTAATTCATACATACTTGCTGTATATCTTAGAAAAATTAAAAGATTCCAAAATATATTCAATTTAAATTTAATAATTGGTTAAAAATAAGTCGAGATTTGAAGCAAGTCATTTTCAGGATTCATTAAAATACAAAAGAAATCAAAGGCTCATGATATCATAACATGATTAACAAATTTACACAGTATATAAGCTAACGATGATGAAATTAAGATGTTGCGATGGAGCTAACAAAACTGAATACAGACTTTCGAAAAATACCTTAGATTGAACCTCTAGTTGTTAATGTAGGATATTTTCGATCGAACCATGGCGACTGCCAATGTATGTTGTTGTTTGTTACAAAAGTGGAGCATTGGAATCAAGTTTTGTGTTAAATAGGTGAGTCTGCGAATGTGGCTTTTCTTCGAGCTTTAACTAGCATACATAATTTTCGGAAGTCTACGTTTAAGATCAACCTTCTTTTGGTAGGCACTCAACTTCAAAGAATGAGGAAAGCATTGAACGTGATGTAACGTCGTTTAACAATTAGAATTACGAGCAAACATTTAAATTTTAACACTTTCACTTGAATTTTGATGGACGATTTGGACCAAAATGGGACTGAAAAATCTCACACATTAGCAGAAGGACGTGTGCGTTGATTTTGTCAAGACCGAGATTCCTGACTAGAGTCTTGTGATTATTTCTTACCCCGAAATTGAAACTTGTCTTAATCAAACGTCTTTTTGAATAACTAGAAAATCATTTGAAATATTGTGACCGACAAATTAAAATCTATACCACTTAAAAACTTCCAGAGCTATTACCAAAAGTGGGAACAATTCGCCGGGGTATAGTTACTTTGAAGAGTTTGAAGATTTATATCACACACTTAGAGAAATTATACTAAGACTGTCTTGATATAATCTATATTATATGGGCTACAATGTACGGGGTATTAGTTTGTGAAATGTGGAATATTTTCCTCTCTTATTTTAATTCTCTTAGAATTAGCTATCACCTCTTTTATTACAAAGATGAAATTTTTTTTATAATGTATATTCGTGTATATATGAGATATATGATGCTGTTGATAATAACAGTAAAAAAATGGATCAATTTTTGACTAAATTTAAATAAATTTTTTATTTTAAAATCGTACGCACAGAAATAGTCCCAAATTCTATTGACATGGTGGTTGGGACATCCAGTATATATGCTGTATATAATAATTGTTAATAATTACTAACTCTGTGATTCACGGAAAAACAAAATTATACTTATTTTTAATCGCTAAGATTCATAATTCCATAAGGTAATATCAATTTCTAATTTTAAAGTGAAAATAATTTTTAGGTGTTAATATGATAAATCAATAAAAAATACGAGTTTATTTACATTTTCATAAGGAAAAGAGGTCAGATACGGTATTTTCCTTTATTTACTAACTTACGAAGACTAATCCCTTTTCATCGCGTCATTGTAACCTAGTTTGTATAGAAGTTTCAACTCTTAAATTAAATTAAATACTAAAAGGTTGTGGGATGGTTCTAGCCACAAAAGATCTTCATCTACCATAGTCTTTCGCACTTGGAGAGAATCTGTACGCTGCGTCCTTTGCTAAACTAACTAAAGCATCAGTTCATTGAGGTGGCAATTCTCCGACAGAACTCTTGTTAGGATTTGTAAATTATTCTCGCTTAAGTTGATATCTTTGTCTATCTAAACTCCTGTAGATTGTTGTAGTAATTGCTTTTTTCAATCTACCATCTTTTCTAGTGTTTTGTCTTTTGTCCTGTAGCCAATTTCACAAGAGTTCGTATCTAGTATAGGATTTTGATACCATTCACTTTCACAGTTTCTTTTTAAGGTAAATTTTTTCTCAAAGCTTAGCTCTGTTTGTATTTCATCTTGTGGCATGTTGCAAACATCATTTTATGAGAGTAGTTTCGATATATCATCTTCCTTAGTGAGATTTTTAGTTTCCGCTAGACTTTCCACTAATATTTGATAAGGTGGAAGATTTCTAGAACAGTAGTTGGGAAGATATACACGTCAGTCTTTGTAACTTTGAGAGATTGATTCTTCTTCTAACCTCATTTCTTCACATTTGAATTTCCCCGTCAATTGCATTGGGTATATGAGAACTAGTATGTGTCAAAATGGGCGTGAATTATTAAAAGACAATCTACTTATAATTTTTTGGCAAAATTGCATATTTCTAGACTCGACTAAAATAAAATAGTAAATCATTTTAATAACGTTATCGCAAATAACATACTCTCTAAAATAAAACCATAACAAGTGAATTTTAAGGAGCAAGTGATACATTATTCATTATCCGATAATATGATGTAATACTTTCTGGAATTATAAATCTTTCAGCCTACAGTAACGTATTACTTGGCTGTCCCAGGCCTCTGCAGCATCATTACATGAACTAACTTCGCTTTACTGTCTCTCTATCTCTCTTGCAGCAACACTCTCAGTTTACTGACTCCTCTCTAGCCCTTAAAACCCACACTCCACAATCACCAAATGGAAATTCCGATAATCCACCACCTCTCCCTAAAAGAAACAATCCCAACACTCGCCAAAGGGCCACCACTGATCCCAACAAATCTTCCTTTCCCAATATAAATGGCAAACTATCATTGGACGTTAACTTTATCAATAACGAAATTAACGCTAATGCTCCTAAGAGTCCTAAAAGGAAAAATAAACGCCCGTTAGGCCCTTTGGTATTAAGTTCACTCGATCAACCTCCACCTTTACCTCCTAGATCCACACATTCCGCTCCTACGAGTATGTCTTTGGAGGACGCGGTCAACTCGATAAATAAACAAATGTCGTACCCGTTAGTGGCTACATGTGCTACATTAGTTAACGATGATGTAAGTAACCCTGTGAGTTTTTTTTATCTGAATAAATTCATTAATCAAGTAATCAGTTTTTATTATATCCTCAATTTGAGAAATAGAAATTTTCATACAGGAAATATTCATAAAAATGAATAGATCTCAATCTACCACTACCACAAAATAAGTATGTTTTTCTTCTAAATTAACTTTATTTCTATTTTCGCCACATATATTTTTTTAACTTGTCTCTCATCCATTTTTTTAAGTATCTACCACTCACTCTTCTTTTATTTTCGTATTTTGTTATTTCTACTCACTCCACAAATATTTCATTTCTGCTGCTTCAACTGGGTGTTTTAAAAAAGGTGACGCCGTCTCTATGGAAGGTAGAAAACTGAAAAATAATTGGTGTTTAGTTGGAGAAAATCATCCGTATTCAAGGTAAACGATATTTAATTACAATGTTGCCGGTGGTGTATAAGTTTCTTTTGTTCAAAGTCCTCCCAATTATTTTTCAGTTTTCTACCTATACTAGAGACAGAATGGCCTTTATTGAAACATCCGGTATATTAAATGACGTGTTACATCTAGAAGGAAACATTTCTCATCTGGTTTTTTGGTAACATCATTAATATTATCAGCAGCTTTCTGTGCTGTGACACATTTTTGAATAATCCGTAAATCACTTCAATTTTAATAATAAATAGTAATAAACTAGGATCTAATTAAGGATTTTAAAAAAATCTGATTACTTGAATATTTGATTTTTCTTTTTCTTATGTATCAACACCAGAAGGTATTTACAATTTACAGTACTGCCACCTCACTGCTGTTTTGCGCTTAGGCTTTTAATATCTGTTGTTTGTTCACAAAATAATAATGATCTTGAATGAAAATTTGCATTTTATTAACTAGTTCAACAGTGAAGTAATGTTTCGATCAAATATTTAATATGATTCTATGATCTCGAAAATGCTAAAGAGCCTATTTTCATTAAGATCCAAACATCTAACAAATTATTTCGAAGATGTAATTTGTTTAAATTTTTTTTGTTTAGTTTAGTTCAGTAAAGTTTGAACATATGGAATTTTCAAACTATTTTTCAACAAAACACCTAAAAATTTATAACGTACGTTGTTTTTTGATATTTTTACATTTTTAGGTGGACAATAAATTTATTGCAAATATTTCAGTTTCTATTGTGAATACGTCAAAAGTAATTCACGATGATATTATACAAAATTTTATTCCTTACAACTTGTGCTTCGAACTTTTTAACATATATTTGCATCTTTTTGAGATATTTTCAAAAATTGGGGTAGTTTTAGCCGTTAAAATGAAGTTTTTTTACAATATATTCTTCAAATGTCGTAAAATCAACTCTTATTGAAAAATACAGGCTTGCCTTTTGGATAGCAATTTGAAAAATATTCTGACAAAAAAATGGTCGTCATTGAATAATTTTACAATTTCAATCATCAAAGATTTAGATACTGTCATTATTCAACTTATTTTTTTTTATTTGTATTCGGTGAAACTGTTCTAATATTTTTTTTTTCATCACTACATGGAAGATATTATAAATTTATAATTTAATAAATATCGTTGAAGCAAATAAAATGCAAATTTTTCATTATTGTAATTAGCGCATTTGATGTTTTTGTTTAAAAGTTTCTGTGTAGTTTGTTTATTGTAGTTGATTTGTCTTTAGTATCCACAGTTTTTCCTCGATATGTATGTATGTATATGATGTATTTATTATATAGTTTATCACTCATGTCCATTCAAAAACTAGCAATGATGTATGCGGGGTATGCCTTATAGCTCAATATCATTAATTATAGGTTGATTGGTATGATAGGTTCAAAGAATACAGAAAACAAGAAAAATTTGATTTCAATTCCACCTTGCGAAATTGATATGACTCTCTTTGTTATTTTCTTATTACAATAATTTCACTTTGACTATCTACTAACTTGTAACTGGATAACCAATGCAAATCTAATCTATCAGAGTTTAATTGAAGTTGAGATACACATTCTGAAAAAATACGATGAAAGTATTTTATAGTTTCAATTAATTACTTTAGTGAGATAGTGTTTACAGTGTTCGTTGTTTCAAGATGGAGAAAGTATTTTTGTACAACTGCCATTAAAAGTGACACTTTCAATTACAGCCGACAGAGTTAAAAGTGGTGGTTTACGTGAAAGGGTGTTGAAAATATTTTTAACACAGAGTTGTGATTATTTGAATATTGAAATGCATTTTGAAGTATTCCATATTCGCCCATTTTATTATCAAAATGGAGCAGTTATATGAAAAACATTGATGACTTTGGTGTTGAAAGTGATCGCTTCGCTCAATTCACAATTTTTTTTTTTTCAAAAAATAAAACATCACTTTTAATACTCACACCATAATTAACTATTACCAAATGTTGTAATATCTGCAAGACTATCAATTAGAACACAAACGGTCGAGACTTCTTTCGAGATTAAATTATGTGGAAAGTACAAACATAGAGTTATTACATTTAGAGTAGCCATGCTATAGGTGCGCATGAAAGTGGAAGTATCTGGCATTTAGTGATAAGTAACACTGGTCTTGGTGTTGCAGAAAAACCAAGTCAAATAACAGCTTTAAGTCTGCATGACGAAGACCCAGTATTGCAATCCTTCTCAAGATAAAGTCCTAACATACGATACCTTTGCAGTTTTTTTCACAATTTTCATTTGTTCAAATACTCCTCTCGATTTTAGGATCTAAATATATTATAGATGAAAAATTTCTTTCGAATATTTGGAGAAAATTGATAAATGGCTTAAAGTTACTAACTTAGTCTGATAATCAATATATTGATTAAAATCAAATTGGTGTCTTAGTGTCAAAGTTTTTTTTGTCCATTAAAATAAATAATTCTTTACCATACACGGATACGTAAAATTCATTTGCTGAAAAATTATGAAAACTAATGTGCATTTTATTATTAAGAAATAACAATTTTGATTTAGTTGAAATCTCATATAATGGGCTTTCTAAGAATTGATTTTTATAGGACATACAATTTTTGATATATCTTTTTTCAAACTTATGATCGTATAAAATTATGGAAAAATATTGGAAAAAATGAGCACAATAAAAAAATTATTTTTAAATGATCAAGAAAATAGATAAATACTCCTATTTAGATACTTACGAGCAACTACGAATTAGAAAATGAAATGATCCTTTATTTGATTATAATAAAATAGGTTTGGTGGGTGATAACGTTGCAGTTAGTGAACAGAATATTTTAATTTTATACCGACAAACTCATAACTATAACCAGAAATGTTTTCCTAGTATTTTTACTTAAAAAACTTTGTGATTTAATGTTTACTTTGCATCACTTGAAAAAATCAAATATTAAATTTCCTTTGAAAAATTGCCTTCAATAAAAATATTTTTAAAAAGTGCAAGACATACAAGAATCTTTGTTAAGTCCAAGACTGGATCTTAAAAGACCAAGACCAATATCACTTATTACACCACAATGCCAAGACCATGAATAATCTGATCTTGGTCTCGTTTTCTCGTGACTACCAGCATTTAGAACGGGGGTGTCCAACTTACAAAGCCTCAAGGGCCAAAATTGAAACCTTGAATGAATGAATAGCAAACATAGTTTAAGGAAGGTTAAAGTTAGGTTAAATAACTGTTAAAGAAATTTTATATTTAATTTTTAACAAATGCGCACAAATAGTACAAACATATTAGTTTTATGAATTAATACAACTACTTTAGTGAGAATAAAAATTGTTATTTAATGCGAACCTTGTGGTCGATTGGCTGCATCTCCAACGATCGAATATCCTCTAGTTCTGCGGTGGCCAACCTCATGAGATGACGTAATGACTCACCAGAAAGCTTGATTCTATTTTGATTCTTTATATACTTCGAAGATGAAAACACACTTTCACATTGGTAGGTACTACCAAATATTGATGACCAAAGTCCAAAATCTCGCAGTTTTGGGAATCTATTTTTAGTAAGTAGCTTAAAAAGTTATAAGGATTATTATAAAGCTGTAGACTGCTTTTAAGATTGTCAATTTCCTGAAACTTTCCTGCACTCAACCACCTCACATGGTTGTACAAAAGTAGGTCCCCATACTCAGCCTCTGTTTTTTGTAAGAAGTGCTTTAGTTGCCTATGTAAAAGATCTCGGTTTCCATCTCACCTCACCTCATCCTGCTTGATAGATTTTCCACATAGAGCTTCCTGGTGAATAATACAGTGGAGTTTCTCCATTCTCCATTTGCAACCCTACTAATTCAGACTTTTTCCCTGTCATTGCTGCTGCCCCATCTGTTGGCTGAGCATTTATCAAAGCCCCTTACTCTATTAATTGTTCTAATCAAACCCTCATAAATGTTCCTTTTAGTTATTCCACGTAGAGAACACAAATCAAATAGTTCCTCCTTACTAGAGACATTTTCAAACTTAGTACGAACGAATATTAAAAGCTGACTGACTGACATCTGTTTGATCTGTACTTTCATCCAAACAAAGAGAAAATTCGAACTTTTTTTAACCTGACTTAGCAAGGATTTTTCTACTTGCTCACCCATGTCAACAATTCTATGTAGTTGAGAAAGTACGACTGATTCAAACTGCTATTTTAGAATCTTCAAAAGCTTTGCCATTTCAACGGCACAGTTTTCAATTAAAATGCCATCAGTAAACGGTTTTTTTCCCTGGTCAACATAACAGACACGGTATAAGAGGCAAACAATGAATGCGTTTGGGAATGAATTATTTTACTAAACATTTTAAACTGAATCTCTTAAAACCTTAGGACTTTTAGAGGAATTGTTACTAAAAATTTTCCGTTTTTGTTACGTTGAAAAGTTTCTACAAAATGTGTTTCACAAATTGCTTCTTTGGGAGGTTTTGAAGTGAGAACCACCTGAAATCGACCGAGTCATTTATCTATTTCCAAACGGGTTGGTAAATTTCATTATATGACATGAGATACATTCAATGAAAGGCAGTCAGAAATGATCCATCCAAATGTACTCTTTGGCAAAATTGCATTATGGTTTATTAATTTTATTGCCCAACGCATATAAGATGCCAAAAATAATCAGCGTCTCTAAGAATATCAACTTTACACAGGAAAGTTAAGCAATACCTTTGTGATTTCGGGACTAGACTTTAATGCTAAAATTGTTTCGACGGGATCTACAACAATTTCAATTTTAACAGCAGAATAAGCCTGGTTTAAGCCACAAACCTTGATATTGATAAGTGATAATTCGAGGTTTAGTTTGTTTGCTAAGCCTAAAGTGATAACTTCCTGCATCCACGAGAGATGGCTGAGTAAGATAAATACGCAAACAGAAACGGTTGACTAAATACTTGATCATTGAAAGAAGTGCTTCGTGAAAAAACAAAGAATGCTTTAGGGACTTGAAGTATTTTTAGTTCTTAGTGCAGGCTTGATAGGATTAGAAATATGTAATACATTATATTATGGTAGCGCCTTTTACGAATTTTACAAGAATTTTATTTTATCAAGTGACCGGGACGTAAACAGTTTATACACCATCTCTTTCTTTTCTTCGTTAATAAGATAATTAACGCTTAATTTTTAAAAA
Source organism: Diorhabda sublineata (assembly GCF_026230105.1). Taxonomy (NCBI): domain Eukaryota; kingdom Metazoa; phylum Arthropoda; class Insecta; order Coleoptera; family Chrysomelidae; genus Diorhabda; species Diorhabda sublineata. Next base: position 27,574,368 of record NC_079476.1, read on the forward strand.
TCTTGAAAATGATTTTAGTCGAAGATATAATTTGCTTTTGGAGAGTTTTCTGACGTTTTTACTATTCTCTAACGATTCTAAAAAGTCAGCGCAATCTTCAAGAAATCTTGTACATTTTTAAGATTTGGTTTGTCACAAGCTGCTTTTTTCTGTTCCCATTCACGCGAAGTGTTTGATCTAATTTTAATGAAATTAAATATATCATTAAAGTGTCCCTATTTTCAGTGGATTCTTCGATAATTTTCAATGCCCTTAAATGTTTTGTTACATTGGTCCTAATTTGTCTAAGTGATTGGAATGACTGTTCGTTAATTTTTATTAAATTTAACAAAGGTTTCTCATGGTTTTGTATTAAATTACGATTATTATATATAATTTGCAAATTAATTCCCAAGCGGGTACGTAGCTCGCGTCAGAAAACTCTAGGCTATCAATAAATTCCAGAGGGCCGATCGAGACTTAGAAAAAATTGTTAATTTCGCTTCAATTACACCTCTTCTACGTGTTAATATTTCCAAGTCTGCCACAATCGTTTCCATTTTAAAGTTATATCAATGATATAAATAAAAGATAAATAGGAACCTTTCTAATTTTTGAAAAAATCTTACTAAAAAGCAAAATAAATCGTGAAAGAAAAGGTGTACGGTAAAAACTCTGTCTGTCGATGATCTGTTTTTTGCAGAATATGATATGGTGTGTAAAAGCTCCACTTTGAAGGTTCAAAAATAGTTTTGTAGGATTAGTTCGATAAGTGAACTGTATCTGGTTTATTTTCTTGTGCTTCATTGACTGTTGATAATGAAACACAATAAATGTAAGAGACTTCTTTTTTATTATAAATTATATTAAAGTACGTTGATTGATGTTAATAGACGTTCAATATATTGGTACTGCTACAATCGGCTATAATACCGAGCGTTTTCTATTATCACTAAGAAGAGGGAAACAAGTTGCCGTTCGGCATTATTTACAATATTCACCAAATGAAATAGAATATAATAATTCCTTATATATAATGAAACCGTATCTACTGCTGTTTTTGTCTAGAAAAAAACACAAGGCATTTCGGACATTAGATCATTTCTACCTCCGTCCACATCTACCTAATATAGTCTTATTTTTCCGATAATGAAAAATGTGCTTAAAGAAAAACGTTTTGATACCAATTATGACATCTAGCAGGACACGTTAGAGTTGGTGAATTCCATTTCTGAAGAGGCAAGGTATTCGATGATATGATAACTACGTTGCTAGCTGAAATTTTATATTCCTTTTTTTAATTGGATAATTAACAGTATTTTTATAACATCTCTAGAAGCGAATAAATGAGAAGGTTAGCTTTGGACGGAAAAACAAATAATAGCAAATAAGAATTGATCAGAATTTTATATGTATACTTTCCAATAATTCAGTTTCTAAGAGTGCGTAATGTTAATGGAAATAGTGTATTGTGCCAAAAATTCAACAAATGTGTAGGTTAGGTAAGAAAAGTACTTTCCCCATATGTTGCGTACTATACTTTTTCTACAGCTGTACAAATATCTATCTAGTAGAATTTGGAATAGATGAAAATAGATAGTATTATTAAGATAGTAACTACTGTCAGTAATCATATGACTGGCTGAAATATTTAATGGAAATTGCGATTTTTTTAACACGAATTAAAACTAAGTAGTTATTTAAAGATGACAGTATTCTACAAGTTTTTATTGTTTCAAAGTTAAGTAAACTATGCGAAATACATCACTACTTATAGCAGTTGTAGAAAAACGTTTCTCGAAGAAAACTATCGGTTAGGTAATAATGAAATAGATATATATTTTCTTTGGTAAAAAATAATAACGACATGAACTATAAAAAAATTTATCATTTCCTTATATAAGTATCCGCTAAGTGGCATACCCTAATTTGTGTATTGAAAAATAACACGTGCACATATTTCAAATGTATCGAGAATTTTCGTTTTTCAAATTATTTCATTTAATTATATTTCGTCTATAATAGAACTTTTTCACGCGATATTATCACCATACCAAAACCCAACACGTTCACACCATTCTTAGCTCTACACTATTTCTACACTATTCATAAAGCTTTCGCTTTACTAATGTAATTAGCTGGTAATTTTATGAATTAAAATATTTCCACTCTACAAATCTACAAATTAATTGGTCATTTATTTTTAAATTTTTTGTATCCACTGGTTTATTTGAAAATAAAGGTTATCATTCATTTATGTCGGAACTGATTGATAAATTTGTTGTTTTCCCAGAAAAATACGCAGCTGCATAGTAATGACGTGTTAACAAAATTTCGACTATTAAATGAATATCAATGCTAGCGAATTATTTATTATTCACAATAATCAGTAACTTTATATTTACTCGTATGTATATACAAATTTCACGAGTAAATTATAATATCTTTAATTTTAATTTTTTTTTCTAATTTATACAATTTTACCCCTATACTAAACTTTTTGCTGTACATATTGATGGAACCCGTAAAATGTCGAATATAAATTATGTATTGACATGCGTTAACGTGAAAATGCGATTCCTTCGTTCAACCCCCTTCTGATAAAAGGTACAACCACCAATTTTCCAAGTGAGAAGCTTATGATATTCGGTTATTTGACATATATGATGGTGTTATTTGACTCGATAATTCATTAAGGATACAGTTATAAAAAAAATGTGTGTGCCTGCTCCGACGCACGACTGGAGTTTACTCCTTAAGTTCGATAGTCTAACCAGACGCAAAAGAGTTTATTTAACTTAAAAAAGATTGATACTGTATAAAAGGGTAAATTTGTTAATTAATGAAAATAATATACATATATAAATATATATTTATTCATTTCATATACATTTATTATAACTAATCGATGAAATATTTTACATTAAACTTTTTACAATAGTCAATAATCTCGATAATTCATATTGGGTTGATTATCTAATTTTATGTGTTGTTTTCAAATATATATTTATATGAACTACATCGATAATTATTAAAATATTTAATAAATACAAATTGCACATGCTCATACATATAATACATGAATTATAACGTTCCTTGCAACCACGTATTTTTTAGATGTTCCGGTAATATCATCTACACCTCTTTCGGCAATAGTTATTTGAAAATACTTTCAGTTCACTTTAGCGGAACACAATGATAAAAATTAAAACTTCACAATAACAATATTAATTATTGATATTGATATAATAAAAACAGCAATATAAGTATGTCGACACTGACAAATTAGAAAGTTGCGCATCATAGGGTGCGCACCAAAAACGTAACGAGGTCATTCATCGATAGATTTTACTCCTCACATTTTTCTCATACCGGGCCCCTTATATATGCAAATCGATTCTTAAGCAGTAAACTCCAAAAATGTTTATTTTCTCAAGTACAAAAGTAAATAGAAAAACTAATAAACTGAAATTGAATTTCAGTTATTGCACCAATAAAAAAAGATTGGAGTTGTTGATGCATATTTTATGAATCCGTCTATTATAACTTGTACCCATTTTTCTGCTCTTACAATAACATTTGTTAGAAATCAAGTACTCATGTAGGTTTTATGAATATGAAGTAGAGTAAGAGGGTGTGTTCATCCGAACTTTCCTCCGAGTGCCTTTTTCGTACTGTGCTCGGAGTTTTTTGGGAATTGATAGTTACCCTCCATTCCCTGCACCAATCCGAGAATTTGGTCAGGATATTTTGGGATCGGACGTTGAGAGAACTTATCTTTGGGAAGAAAGCATTTTTGCGGCATCTCCAGGTGCTGGAGTATCATACTTAGAAATGATGTATAGGAGGAAGGGGGAAGTATGGATCTTTGTGAAATGCTAGTCAGAGGGTTCAACGGTTGAGATTAGCAATAACTAACTTTGATATTTAAGGAACGATTAGTGAGCTATAAATATATCAATTTCATTATCGTATATGGTAGGCGGATAGTCAGAAGCTTCCTAACAAGTTTGGTGTGTCAAACCCAATCGAAAGCCTTCTAGAAAAATAACTTGGGTTAACTTCATCTACTAAAAATATCAGAAAATAGTTTTTCGAAACATAATGTTGAAACAAAGGACAGTGGCATTGATAATGCGTGGTTATAAGATAATATTTGTAAAAAAATTGTTCAAATATTGTAGTTTGTTGTTAGAGGAAAATCCCTTTAAAAGACATAACAGAGCAGTCTTTGAAAATATAATAAGAAACGTTCTTATAATATATCTGACGGTTGAAAATGTTTTTATATGTTTAAAAATTAGGAATATTATCTGAACGAATTGTATTTCACAGTATTTGCTATGATTATAGATAAATGTAAATTGCTCAATATATCAATTTTTTTTATTTGGATAATCACAATCGGTATTAAGGTAGTTTCCAGAAACAAACAAAAACGAGTTTAATCTTTCATTAAAAGGGTGTGTAGACATTTTTTTGCAATAAATTCATAATAATATTTTATAAAAACTTCTGAAGATCTTTTGATGAGATCTTTTTTATTAATAGTCATTCCGGCTCATGAATGATAACATATTTTTTAAACCACTCAAGGGCGAACATAACTAACAACCCTGCAATCTCATAATTCGTTCTACTTATTTATTTTAATTTACAGTCACCGAATCCCACGCATCATAGAACAAAGTCTAGTCCCGAAACTTTAACAGGGACACATGAAAGTAGTAGTAATTTGAAAACGTCTGAAAGCTTAAATGATTTAAATAGACAGGAAGATTGGGAAACACCACCTGGTACACCACCACCACCCTATCCCAGTCCGCAGTCTTCAAGAAAAGAAGGAATAATAGGAGTAGAAGAACAGCAATTTGATGAGGTAAGCATTTTAATATGATTCACCTCTGTACTAAAGTTATGTTTTTTACTGTTTTTTGTATCTAAGTAGACCTAAACTAAATTGAAAACACAATAGTAAGACTATTCAATATTCCAATTATTTATAAATAAAGAAATGAATTTTTGGAAAGATCTAATAAAATCCAGAACAAAATGTACACTTTTTCATGTCAGAAAACCAAAAGTACAAAAACTACAAACCTCAGTGACATGTCGATTACATTGCTCATAATAATTAAATTACAAAAAAACCCTTCAGCTCATCGTATTTACAACTTGTACAATTTCACCTGACTTGGAGATGCGCAAAGACCGGATACCGCAATTTAAGTAAATACTATGTCTTTATACTCATACAGGGCGACTAGTACATAAGCGCTGCAATGCTGCAGAGCTTTAATACAAATTAAGAAAAAAAAATGATAATTTTTTTTTATCTCGATTTTGAACGTTCTCCGACGTCTTCCGATTTCTAGCTACCATCTATCTTTATCCTACCAAAGGTCATCTATTAGTTCTCTCCCCTGTATTTAAATATATTTGCCCTCTCCAGTGCTCCTTCGTGATCTTCCAATTTCTCCTTCTCCCTTATGATGTCCACTTTGGAACCTGTTTCGGTATTCTGTTGTCTGACAGCCTTTATACATCATCATACCAGATTAGTTGTTTGGTTCCTGGCTTCCTTATGCTGTCATATCTTATCCTGTCTCTCCTGGATTTGCCGGCTGCTCTTCTCCAGAAATCCATTTTTGAGGATCTTGTTATGTATTTATTATTTTATATTATTCAGTCCCATAATATTCCATTCATCATATGTATATATATAGTTTTTCTGCTCTGTACATTTATTTCTTTGAATGCTGTGCCCACTTTGTGTTATTTTTCTTCCCAAGTACTTGTATTGCTCGCAGTGTTTTATTTATGTACCATCTTCCAAGTCGACTCTATAAAAAATTTATTATTTTATTAAGTGTTATTCAGGTCTCATATTCTCCGAAGTTATGATCATTAAAATGAATTTAAGGAAAATTATTATTAATCAAATTCATTGTGTGTGACTGATATTATAGCATCCTTTAAAATACGGAGAAGATCGAATACAGCCCCGGATCTAGGAGAGGAAAGTCGAAACATATGTCGTGGGTAATTAATTGAAAGAACGGCAAACTTTTGGTTATTAGGTAATTTTTATAAAATGAGTTATTTTTACTGAATCTCGTAAATGTTACATATAAGAGAGCTGTTCCCTTGCTCCGCCCCTGACGAATTTACAATGAAAAATTGGCAAAGATATTATTTTTATTTTTTATCTAGCTGTTACCTGCGACTTCTTCCGCGTAAAATTTAACGAAAAAGTGTAGTTTCTATTTGCTTCATTTACAAAAATTTAATAATACTATATTTCGCATTAAGAAATAGAAAAATTCAATGTTATAATTCTACTTTGTGTAACGATACTGTGCTCTTTATTTTTTTGTTTTCCTTGTTGATTGAAAAATCTCCGTATATACAATAATTGGTGTTTGATTTTCTGGAGCTAAACGCTACTAGCACGTAAAGTAGCCAATGAATACAGAAATCCTTAATTATAGCTATGTCAGCTTTGCATAACATTCGCCCTTGTAACTTTGTACAGTTTTTTTAATTCTTAGGGGAAATTCGACGGTATTATGGGAATTCGTAATATTAACAATTTTTTCGCATCTAGACATTATCCAGCGTTCTATATTCTTTATAGCAAGGACACTATTCACGAGTACCTCTACAAAGTTTCGATGGATTCAAATTACGGAGTAGTATTCATTCTAATTCTAGTTTATGAAGAGGTAAACTAAGCATAATTATACAAATTCTATTGGATAACTAACTTGAATGCAAACTTTTTTGATATAAAGGTATGTTTGAGAATATCCAGGAAGCATATCTAATATGTATTGATCAAAAGTTTGTTTAAAAGCATCTGTCAAGATTTATGGTACCTACCGTTTCAGACAATTTGTTCAGGTTCTCATTGAAATTTCAATCTAGTTGACTATCGAGTTTTTTATTGTTCAAAGACAATACGCCTACACAAATGAAAGAGTACAATCGTTACAATTCTTTAAAAACTTTCAAAATAGGCTCCTTCTGCGTCGATGCAGCGCTGCCAGCGCGATTTCCAAGCATTGAAGGCGTCACGGAAGGCATTCTCCGGAATAGCCTTGAGAGCCGCGGTGCATGCTGCTTGGATCCCCTCCGTCGTCTCGAAATGCTTCCCTTTCATCGGCCTTTTCAGGCGAGGAAACAAAAAAAAGTCCGGGGGGGGGGCACATCTGGGCTGTAGGGCGGCTGCGGAAGCGTTGGAATGCCGGCCTTAGTCAGGTAGATGTTCACAAGAAAGGCGGTGTGAGCCGGGGCGTTGTCGTGGTGCAACTTCCAGTCTGCTACGATGTCTTGTCGGACCCGATTGACCCTTCGTTTGAGCACTTCGACACAGTCGACGGTCTGTGTTCAAAACTTTGCGCACACGAGTCACATTGTCGGTGTTTGTCGAAGTCGAAGGTCTTCCAGCACGGTCTTCATCGGCGACCTCTTCCCGGCCCTCCAAAAAGGCCTGGTGCCACCGAAACACACAACTTCTTGCTAAAGCAACATCTGGGTAAGCCTGCTTGATCATATCAAACTTCTCTGTCGCAGATTTACCGAGTTTCACACAGAATTTAATCGCGTACCTCTGCTCTAACGAACGCTGCATTTTCGGCTTGCATAACTCACAGAAACACATCGCGCGAAAATGCCTGTCCTGACTCTCCAGGTGCTCGGAGACAACTGACCAGCCGCTCGTTTGTTAGCTAGGAACGCCCTCTACCGAATCCAGTCGGTGCGCGCACGCTCTGAAGTACAATCGCGGCGGAAGAAAATCAGTCCTATTACTTTCCGGACAAACCCTGTATATGAGTTTGACTGACAACTAGCGTTTGGGACGACCAAAAACTTCAAGAACCGACGATCGAAGTCAGATTATGATTAGAGAGATATCAAAAAGCGAACTTGCTTCGAACAAGGCCAAGACTATTCCATCGGGGTAAAGTAATTGCAACCATTTTTTGGGTTAATCATGGAATTGTGTGAATATCTTCAAAAAGCGACCGCATTAAAAAAAAGAAAGTGGTTTTCCATCACGATAACGCACCTTCTCACACTCCGTTGATCGCAATACTAACATTCACGAATTAGCTAAGCACCCACCGTATTCACTAGATCAGGTCCCTAGAGACCTTTTCCTATTTCCTAACTTTGAAGTCTTATAGAATAAAGATTTTCATCAGAAGAGGACGTTATCGCATAAGTAAACGCGTCTTTTAAGGAAAAAGTTATGAAGGTTAGAACATCGTGGGACTAAGTGTATGGACTTAAAAGAAGACTATGTTGAAAGATAAAATCAATTTTAAAAAAATGCTTTGTTTCTTAGGTTCTGTTAGGTCGGAAACTTTTCAAACAACCTCATAATATTACATGGTATGAGAGACCACCATCTTTAACGATTCTTCTGATAGCCACACGACAATTTTGCAACAAGAGATCGTGGATTTTCTAACATTTTCGTGTATTGTAGCAATTTTCCCTATATCATATGATACTGCAGATGCTCCTAATGTATCTACCAAAACTTTGTAAATTTATGTTTAGGTCACCTCTTTTAAATGTTTTTATAACGAAATTAAATTATTAAAGGTTCTCAATTGAAACATTGTTTGATATTTCCATGAATAAATATTTGATTTATATACATTCACATTTACACCAGGGTTCTGCATCAATCCTTATAAATTTACAGGAAAAATCACTAAAATTCTTTCTACTATTATGCTAGATCATTACATGAGGTTGTCACAGCATCCCGTTGTTTTACAGTATTGTCACATATAACGCATTCTATGGATATTAAATGTCATCGTACATATGTTATCTGCCACGTGTTTGTTTGTTGTCGGTAGAGCACTAACGAAGTAGATATTCTTATCTGCCATTTTGTATCCTCTAGTTAGACCGAACAGAAGCGAGAATAAGTGTCGTGTTGTGTAGTGTCATTTATTAAGATACAAACTGGCGGAAGAAAATACTCATCTTTCTAGTGCCTTATTGTCGGACGAATCAAAACAGATGACAATGTCTCTTTATAGATAATTAAATAAGGATCTTGATTTTTACAATATTAACAAAATATTTTGGTAAAACTCAAAATTAGTCGAAATGTCAATTTTTATCTACCTTTTGAAAATTATTAAAAAGAATAATTTTGAAACAGAAGAGACCAAAAATGAAGAACATTAAAAAACATAAACATATCAAAAGGTCTAAGAATTAAGAAATTAAAGAAATTTTATTAAATATATTAAAATAAAGATCATTTTATAATTTTGTCCGGATAATAATTTGGATAGATCTATCATCCAAACTTATTATCACTGATCTTTTTTGTAACATGACATGAATTGAAGTTTAAATATCTTGACGACCAAGCTGGTTTCGAATACCATTCTGTTCTTATGTTATTGTTATTCAAATTGATTTTATTAATTTGTTCGATTTCGATTGTGAATTGAAGTCTTTAAATGATAAGAATTGAATTTTTTTATTTATGTTTTCCATTTGATTCTTTGGTACGGCAGTAATACAATCTACATAACGGAAATAGAATGGAATATTTATATCAAGTTTGCTTAGGACAGTTTCCTCAAGATTTTCCATTACTAATTGTGCTATAAAATTTGAAATGGAAGCTCCCCATAGCACAACCATCAATTTGTTTGTATATTTCATATTCATATTTGAAGTATGTTGTTATTAGTGTAAGTTCTATAGCTTTATTAAATTAGTTTTGAAGTATTTCTGTATATTCTTTGTCCCATTTTTTATTAATATATTTTTCACAATGGAAAGAGGAATATTTGTTCATAAATAAACTACATCTAACGAAATAAATACATATTCAGTAGAAATTTTTATGTATATGTTTTGGTATAAAACAAATGATTAGATAATGGGGTAAGAGGAGTTTGAATACTTGAAACAATCGGTCGAAGACTTGTGCAGCTTTGGTAAACCATATACTTTAGGGAGTAAGGCATTTTGAATTTTCAATTTTTTTGCATCTGATAGCGAAATAAAAAGTTGTTCTTCCCAAGATCCAATTAGATCATTATTTTGTTTTTGATAAGAATTCGTAGGGTCTAGTTTAATTTTTTTGTTAGTTGTCTTATTGTTTAATAATGTCATCATTTTATAATTATAATCTTCTGATTTCATGATAATAGTTTTATTAGATTTATCTGCTTTCAAAATTTTGATATTTCTGTTTTGATTCATAAATTCTTTGGTTTTAGTTATATTTTGAGGTTTGATATTGCTCTGTTGTTGTTTGTTTTTTATTTATATTTAAAATTTGTGATAATATTATAAGTATCAGATCTTAATAAATAAAATTATTAAAAAACTAATTTTAAAACAAAAGAGACCTAAAATCAAGAACATTTAGAACAATTTCTAAAAATTCTCTTTTTCGTGTATTAGATTCCGATTCAAGAATTTTCGATCCTTATAATTTAATTTATGCTTTTTTGATATTTCATGGTTCGTTAATGCAGATTTATTTTTTTATCGTATTGATGACCTTTTAGTCTGTTTTCTAAATACTGAGAAGTCTGCCCTATGTAGACAGTGTCACAATTAGTACAAGGCATTTGATATATAATATTACTTCTTCTATTTTTTGGTATTTTTGATTTTAATATAGTGACTTCTACTTGTTGAATAGTTAAGCTAATGCTAAGCTATTCAAGCTACCTTATTTCTTCTTGACGTTTCGCTTCTGACTAAAAGCATGATCAACACACTTGATCGAAAATTATTAAAAATAATTTTAAATATTATATGTATACATTTTATAAAATATGAAATAAAATTTTTGTTAGAATTATTTTTTGAATGTCAAAAAAAAATAATGTCTGTAATGAATAAAATAAAAAATTGATTACAATAAAGCAATTTTAAATAAAATATTGAATTGAATTGAAGTTTGAATTCGATTATTTGTTTTTCAAATCTTAGTTAATTTACGGTTTTTGTATTTAATTTTAATATTGTCCCTTTATTACTATTAATAATATTATATAAATCAGAAAATTTTTTTATTGAACGCATTTAACAATTAATTTTTATATATTATCGCGTTGTTTATTCTATGAATAGTGTATGACTTTTCTAAAGCCCATTTAGTGCCAATATTGGCCACGATTAAAAAAACTGCGTACGCATCCAAATTATGACTATAAATGTTGAGATACTTTGGTGTGTTCTAATAAAGTGTGGTTTTAAACATAAAAAGAAGTAAGAAAAATTTTTGAATTTACAAAGTAATTCTTTAGAACCTTGAAGAATCTATTTTCACAGAATTCCAATATAAAATTATTGTCTGTTAGAATAGAACTTTACAATAGTTATTTCAACAATGGAACGCCGCTGAAGATTGCAGAATCTCCTGTTGATTTTTTCTTTTACCGAATTTTTTGCTTCTTCAAGTATGACAGAACTCCTATAAATAAGATATATTTTTCTTTATTGGTGGAAAGTAGATTAATATTTTCATTTATTCTCTCAATAAGACAATTAATGTGAACATCTATATACTAGCTATTTTTATAATTAAAGTCATCTTCCACACATTGCTTCTCTGTGGTAATTTTCAACAATTTAGGGATTATGGTTTCTAAATTTCTTGATTTCATTATAAAAGACAGTTTACATATGGTAATGAGTTTTAAAATTCCACCTCATGCTCAGAAATCTTAATAATGATGGGGCATCATTCATGCAGTTACAAAAAAATTATCACATTTTTTCTCTACGCAGTTGAGCGGACAGCAATCTTCATTAACGTGTAGGTACATACAAGTTTAAAATAATTCGCATAAAGCTATAAATTGGTACAAATAGTCGAAACAACATTATAGATGGAATGTGATAGGTCCCTTTTGATTCTTCAAATGCAAACCAATAATTTGAAGCTAAAGTTAACAATTATGATTGTTTTACGTTTCTCAGCAAGTTTTATCATAGAAATAGATCAAGCAAGACATCAGCGAAAGTATATAAGTAATTCAATTTTTTTTTATTTCAGAGTTTCACGGATTCACCAGAGACTTCATTTAGAAGCAATGGTTCTAGAATTTTGGGAAATACTTCACCTATACATGCTGCTACCCCTCAAATTTCTCAACAACCAATCATGAGTATGGAAGATGATGAAATCTCAGATCAAGAAATAGTGAGTTATTTTACTTTTTTACAATATACTCGGTACCTATATCTGGTATCCTTAATATTATTTCAATGTGGTTTTTATTATTCTTTTCACAACTCTGAGTTGCAAAGCAATGAATGAATAATTTTTAGAACCAGTTGGAAGATCATGGTCATTTCAAATCTTTATCAAGACTTTGGGAACATCTTCCTCACCTTGCAGTATTTATGAACTACATACTATCCAATTCTGATCCACATGGCTTGATGTTTTACCTTCTGACTGACCTTTACAAAGAAGGTAATGCGAAGGAGATGAGAAAGTGGGCTTTCGAAATTCATTCCTGTTTTCTAGTACCTGGAGCGGTAAGTTCATATAAAATTAATCAAATAAAAAAATTACAGCTTAGTAAACAAGAATAATGAATCATTCCTAGAAGAAGAAACTTAGAAGGTATGAAAATGTACTTGAAAAACTATCAATGTGATATTCAATAGAAATATCCTCATTAATAACAACCATTTCTTCTAGTGTAAATTCATGTTATATTAAGATTAAAAAGAAAAAAAAATTTAACGCAAAGTGCAACCAGATGAAGACAGAAATAGGAGACATTCTATAAATATGGAAACGATATTACCCAAGTAAATATGATAGTCCTACATATAAAAAGAAAAAGTGTAGAAAATAGAAGAAACAACCAAAGAATGAGTTAAAAACTCGATAAATAAAATAAAAAAAGAGAAAAGTTGGTGTAGAAAATACAATAATATTGAATATTATAAAATGGATGGCTAACGATATATAAAGATACATAAAGAAGCTAAACATAAAAGATTCAGATACAGTGAGGAACAATGTATACACATACACAAAAGTTGAGATCAAATAAGCTGCAAAATTACGGTTTTTGGATCAAATTTCATTCAAATTCTATACTAAAATTTCGGAAAAAAATTTGAGAGTATTTATGGAACATAGATTAAAAGAACAATCAGCTTTTCTGTCTGACAGACAAACAAGCAATAATATATGTGTACCCAGAAGATTGATGGAAAGGAAAATCCAGAAAGGAGAAGAATTATATCCAACATAGATCTGAGGACCCCTTTTAATGTTCTAGATAGACATTTAAACCCTTTGCCCTTCATTTTGGTCTTGGGTAAGATAGTTGAAAGACTTAAAAAACGAAGATAACTAGATATTACAATAAACAATGAAAATTTAGAACCAGTTATATGTAAACACCATAGCTAACTCAATGTCAAAGAAAACATTTTGGAAAGAATATTGACATATGAATGTCTATACAAAATCGTCACAGAAGCTGGAGAAATGAATGCAGAATTAACAAAGCTAATAAATTAGTAAGAAGATACAATTCAATAAATTAAACTAGGCCCAAACAAATAGATATAGAAACAAAAACAAGAATGCATAGTGTAATAATTATTCTTCTAGTAGCACATTTCAGAAAGCATGAAACTATTATTGAGACAATTGAAATAAAACATTTGAGAGAAATAGTTGCAAAAACAAAATAGATGAGAATCAGAAACAATTACATAAGGGAAATAACAAGGCAAACATGTACAACAAATGTAAAGGAAAGATATTGGTATATGTAGTGTATAATTAGAATGAGTCAACAAAAAACGGACAGCAAAATGATTCAAGGAAAAATCAAAGAGGAACAAAGAAGACAATGAACTAGGTAAAAGAAATTGGAGAAAATCGGGGGAAAACTCTGGATAATATAAATCGTGGAAAAATAGGTAGAGGAGGACATAGGGGCTAAATGTGACACCAAGCAGGTACAACAAGAAGTAGTTGAAAAATATACTTATGTAGAAACGATCAAGAGATTCACAAACGAAAAGAAAAGAAAGAATGATTTTCAACACTTGGATATGTAAAGTATTGTCGTCACCATCTAACGTATAGAAATAGCCTTCCAAAAGAAAGTTAATTCTACAAATCTCAATTAAAAAAAAAAAAAATTCGAAGCTTGCAACGTATATTTATTCAATTTTATTAAAAATATCTAAAATATGCCCAAATTATTAAATTGGTCAGAAATATGTAGATTTTATATTTTTTATGGTTCACTAAATTGAAGTAAAACTGTATCACATTCAACTACAACAAACAATTTTTTAATAATCTCACTCTCACTAACTCTTTTCGTGCTAATTATTTTGATACTAATTTTGTTCTTCTATTTTTAGCCTCTCAGGTTGAGTAATGTAGATGAAAATATTGCTCGAGAAATAGATGAGGTACTTACCAGAGAATATGACAAAGAAGAAATTCTTCGTAAAATATTCTGGAAAGCAAGATCTCGTGCCAAAGAAGAACTTACTAGACAGTTGGCAGATTTTCAGCAGAAACGAACTGCTGGATTAGGTACAATTTATGGTCCAACTGATGCAGCTTTGGCTGAAGTGTATCACGATAAAGCTAAAGAAACTAAGTTGTATGAAACATTATTTTTAGAAAAGTTGGATCCTTATTTGGAAGAGATCGAAAAGGAGAGTTATGATATTAAACGTTTTTATATGGCGGCTGCATTAACGACTGTCCTTACTAGAATATTTCAAATCCGTCCACCCGCTGTACATGCCTTGGATAGGTGCCCTACATTTGTTAACAAAGAAAAATCATTTAGAACCAAATTTATTGGGAAATATTCTAGAAAGGTGAGGTTTTGGAAATATCAACGACTTATAAGTAGAAACAAACCCATTTTTCTCATTTCTTTATGTATCGAGCAGCAATATTTTTAACTGCTACCAAATTTCTGAAATTAAATTGAACTAGAAATCTAGAAAAACTAGAAAAATAGCTGCAACGACATTTTTTTCTAACTCTTTCGTACAAGATCACACTCAAATATCTTCTTTTGAAGATATCTCTCGCTGCATTAAACAATTAGAGTTTTACTAAATAATAATTAGATAATTGTATCAATCACAGAATATTTTAAATTTGCTACATTATAATTTTGCACTTTTTTGACTTTTCACCACAACTGTATATATGTGTAATATTATTTCAATGATCAAATATGAAATATTTGACCAGCCTAGGTTATTAATTCAGTATTATGTTGGTAAAATGTTCATTCTGTTTTGTGTCAACATAATTGGTATTTGTTATATTTTCACTATATTGTTTACCTCTAACAATCGAGGCCTGAAGCAAATTCATCAGATCCACTAATAAAAAGAAACTGAACTAACAATAATAGTATTTATTATTTTATAATATTCAGTTATTCACTTTTACTTGTAAGTGTTGAAAAATAAATTACTACATTAAGTAGGTACATACAAACTCTATAATACTAATTATATGATTTTCTAATTCACTAATTCATTTCTAATAATTCACTTTAAATTAAAGGTACCTAATTTGAAGTACATATTGAACTGAAATCGCAATTTTAATTTTAGTACACAATTGTAATTATAAAAACTTCTTTCTTTTCAGCAAAATTATTAATGACATCATTAAAGCTCAAATTTCAAATTTTGGACCATAAAATTTTTAAATATGTATGTTTGTTCACGCCTATCTGAAATTGGTAATTTTATTTATTTTTACCATTTTTGCTAAAACTGGGCTAGTACTTTTGTTACCAATGCTTTGGAATTTAATAG
Source organism: Diorhabda sublineata (assembly GCF_026230105.1). Lineage (NCBI taxonomy): Eukaryota > Metazoa > Arthropoda > Insecta > Coleoptera > Chrysomelidae > Diorhabda > Diorhabda sublineata. The sequence continues at coordinate 27,590,190 of NC_079476.1, forward strand.
AATTTTCTACTTCTGTATGCCACTAACTAGGTAACTGATATACATTACAGACAAATATTTTTATTACTAGATGTGTAATAATAAATACTAGAAATTGAAATTCTCTGGTCGGGAGACCTTTTGGTTGGAGGTCCATGGCATTTTGTTGGCTTGCCATCTTGTAGCTACGCTACTGGCTCATTCTTTATTTGAGTCAAAACTAGACTTCTAACATCAGCTATTATTTTCCTTAACCCTCCGAATATTTTATTTTTTCTCATTATATTTGTGACTTAAGTAATTTGAAATATAAGAAATTATTAAACCCACTACTCAATATCTATTGAACATCATCACTGCTTTATTTCAGTTAAATATTATGGGTCATCAATTTGTAGCACAACAATACTATACTGTGATATTTTGTAGCAACTGCCATCAAATATTATATGGAATAGGACCTCAAGGATACCAGTGCACAGGTGAGTGAAAAAAAAAACCCAACAAAATATCTATTGAGGCATACTGTTTCAGGTTATTTTAAATATTTTTTTTATAATTTTGTTTTATTAGCAATCAAAACTACACTTCTATTGGAGTAATCTCCAGTGATAGGTCCTCTTCAACCTTCTTTCAGGTCAGAGGGTCAGTTTATTTTGAGTCATCTGTCATTTGGGGTCCTAAGAGTGAATAGAGTAAGGGAATGATTATAATTCTAGTCCATTGCAGTATTTTGTACTTTAAATCTTCGTGAAGAGATAGGTTTGAAATATACCAGGGGGCATTTGTTTATCATATATAGGATTTTGGATTTACTTCTATGGATAATACTTGTATGTGATTTGCTAGCACATCCCCATAGCTGCACATCATACATCCAAATTGGCTTTATAATGGTTTTGTTCTGTCTGTCAGAAGTCTGTTTTCCAGGGCCAGTGTTGATTTTTTTCCTGGCAACCAGTACAAGTATTTCGTTCATAAGTATTTTATATATATATATATATATATATATATATATATATATATATATATATATATATATATATATACTCGACAAAAAAGAAATCAAGTGGTTCTGTCTCTATATAACTAACTCAGTTCTGATTTTTTCTTTGTTGGTATGTATGATGACTCCTAAGTTTTATTAACTTGTATGTATCAAGTGTATGGCTAATTATTTTTACAGTATTGTATGCTAATAATTTTGTAATGAACTGTTTGTTTTCCACTATTCTATTGAGTTTTCATTTCTTCATTACGTTATAATAAACTATAGATCCATAAACAAATATTGGAGGAGGTGTTGGTATTTTAATCTTTTAGGTGTTGACTGCCTCATGCATCGTTGGCCTCTTGGCTGATTTCTTCATTATGCACACTTGCTGAAGCACTAAATTATATGTAATTTTTCTTTGTTTTTCTCTTTATTTCTTGCTAGGGGTATTCTTTGGGCTCACTTTCATCAAAACCAATAAATTATTCATAGCTAGTTGATGACATTCTTTTCAGATCTTGGTGATCTGACATGTGATTGGTTATTGGGATATAGTATATACGAGTATGATGTATGCATGCTATTATAGAGCTGATTGTCTAAAATTTTGCATTTGTTGATGTTGTGGTAGTTTTTTGTTAAAATATGATACACCCTGTATAACACTGTGATTTGAAAACACTGGTTATTTATACCTGGTCTGATAAAATCAGGTATTCTATTCTTTTTAATCTTTTATTAAAGAGTTGGCCTGTTTTTGTCAATAACTGATAATTTATTTTTAATGGCTGTTTTTGTTTCTTTCTATTGTAGCAATATTGATAACAGCATCGCAAGAACACTCTTTACACTATGAAATTAAAAATACGACTGTTGTTCAAATTGTATGTATTTTTAAATAAAACTTGTCAATGAGATTTTCTCTTATAATCTCTGTAATTTATTTACTTGATAGTTTATAAAACCTAATTTGAACACACAGTTTATTGAATGCCCTAATATTTATTCATAATTATTCTTAATTCATATTTAATGATTTAATGAATGATAATTAGTACATTATAATCTCTTATTCATAGTTTATGTGTAGTTGGTCATTTATTTTTATTCAAGTTTATAACACAAAGATATTGAATTTTAATTGTTGTTCCAATAGTGGATTTAATTTTCAATAAAGTTCTTTCTTTTTTTGAGTTATTTGAGTAGTTGAACTAGTATTCTATAAGCAGAGTGTGACAAGTGAGTGCGGCAGTAACAAAGCAAAGAAATTTGTTTACAAGGGGCGATATAGATTAATCTTCTCTCCTTCGTATTTTTGTCTTTGCCTATATGATTAAAAAATTAATTATAATTTTTGAGTCTTTGATTTTGCTAAAGTATTCTATAACTACTAATTTAACAGATAAATTTGGAAAATGCCAAAATTTTAATTACAAATATATTAACCTTGATTTCTGTATAATTTTCAATCCTTGTTAATAAACAAACTTGGAATGAAAATGTCGCCAAGATCAAGAAGAAAGTGGAGCTGCCAGTGATTGCCGAATAAAATAGAAGAAAAGTTCCTGCAGTGTTTTAGTTTTTAAACAAATGCAGACGTTAAAGTACCACAAAAACATCCGCAATTGACCCTAATCTTGACAAATTGTCAACTTTTTATAGTTCTTCCTTATAAACCATACGAATAGCATTATTTTTTTTCACAATTATGTTTCAATCTACTAACTAATCAAACCTTTCAAATTTTTGAGCGAGCGCGCAATCTTTAACATAACAAGTAATCCAGTTTCAGCCAAGTCCGATTGGACACATAATTTCAAATTCAAACTGTTGCAAATTGGGGTAGTTATCTTCTTACTATTGTAATGTGTTTTGTTCATATACTCAGTTTGCTGCTTCTGTCTTTCTGTCTCGTTGTAATTAAATATAGGAGAATTCTTTTAAAGTGATAGTGTTTTATTTTTTTTTTCCTTTCACATTTTCTATTGTTGAATGACGAGTATCTCGTCCACTTTTTCTGTATTTTTCAATTTACCTAAATCTCCTTAATATTTCTTTCCTTTTGTTCTTTTATCCGGTCTATTCAATTCTTTCTTAGTCTTGCCCGTAAGATAAAATTTCTGGAATCAGTGGTGTTTGATTTGTTTAACGATTACTAAATTTTTCATACGATTCACTGTATAGTTATTATAATTAATTTGTGAATTTGCGTCATATTATTTTTTATGGAGTATACATCCAATGGCTAACTATTATGACATGAATTTTCTACACTCTTTATTTCTCTTCCAGCTTGCCTTATAAATCTTCATCGACATTGTGTTCGTCAGTTTGAAGACAGTTGTCCTGGACCAATAACGAAAAAAGATCGTGGTATAATGAAGCTGATAGGAATGCGACATGATGCTAACGAACACTCTAGGATTAAGAAGAGTTCCCAATTTCTCCAAAGTAAGTTATTGTTGGTGTTGACCAAGATGTAATGGGTTTCTTCTCCAATCATATTGTTTATTTATAATTTCTCCGATTGAATCTGATAGTCATAATTATATTGTTGGCAATTCTATTCGCTACACCAAAGGGGCTAGATAAAATTGATTGTCTCTTAATTCTAATAATAAATTCATGAGTTCAAACCATTATCTTTTCACCAGTAACTTGTTTTTTATTCTTAAATACAAGATTTTCATTTTTACACATATTAAAAGCAAACCCTTGATACAATAATTGAATTTGGAAAAACCCTATATACATCGATATAATAATTATTACATTATTTTAACAATCACCTGTTTTTCAGTGGAAAGAGACAGAAGGCAAGCCGAAGAAATCAATAGTTCAGATTTCAACGAAAATGGTAAGTCATTTTCTACTTTTAATTTGAGGAAAAGATGTAAACTTTATTAATAGCAATCAATTATTTTTCACTACTCAAATGAAATTTGGGTTTTAATTAAAACTACTGCGAATATGTACGATAAAACAAGCTTGCTATTAGATGACCATTATTTAAATCTTCATTTTATTGGACTACAAAGACTACGAAATTTAAATAAAAAACTATTACTAATATTCTTGCGATAAACACATTAATACTTAAAGAATTTTTTAATAGTTATATTAGCAACAATGATGTTTTAAAGGATATATTATTACTTTCAAACGAGACATAAATGTACACTTGACTTATTGATGTGTTATTAGAGAGTTAGAAAAAAAAATGTCAAGAAAAATTTTATTTATAATAAATTGTAAAAAATCATACCATCATGTATGGTAAACATTATATAAGGGCTGCAACTTAAGATTGGAGATACACAAATATTTATAGTTGTATAGATGTGGCTTTATTTTTTAAGAATAAAAAAGAATGTGAGAGCTTGCATTATCGATTATATAGACATCTTTTGAAACACCGCGATTGAATTTTTCCAGCATTTTTTTGCACCAATCGACACGAACTTTTTCAGTGCGATTTTCAAATTGTGTAGTATCCCACGCAAACAAATCTTTTTTACGGCCAAATTTTCATCAGCCGATTTTGGACGACCTAGCATTTATATATGACAACATGTTCTGAGTACGTTGACTATTAAAAATGTCAAACTTTATGATAGTAACTCAAACTTTTGTATCCGATATTCTTCCTAAATGTCAGTGGCCAACTCATCCTACTGGACTGATAGTAGAGACCCAGAAGGATAAGTTGTTATTTTCATCAGCATTGGAACGTTAATAAAGTGGAGATATATCTGTTAACTGGCATTTTAGATATTCTGTCTTATTTATTGTTGGTAGTAGTTTCTCTTATATTAATAGATGACTGAATGAGAACCTTTTCTAATAACAATCAATTAATATGCAATATTGTATAAGTGCCTCCTTAGTTTTTTAATGCTCCATATTTTTCATGTTTCACTTATTTCTTTAATTTCTAATAATACTATAGGTCTTAGGTTGTTATTATCTTTATTATTAACATCCCTTATACGAGGATATATTGATATCTAGTTAGCCTAGACCAGTTCCATGCATAAACAAAATATTGCGTTACCATAGCAACGAACAATAACTTAGTAAAAGTGTCAGTGTAAAGTTTGACGTCAAAAAAGTGAACCAGAGTTACGCAATAAATTCAAAGAGAAAATATGTCCACCGAAATTGTGCAAATCGAAAAATTGGAGAGAGAAAAGGTTAGGAGGTAAGCAGATTTACAAAAATATACTTAATACTCTTGGTGATCAATGTCCTTCGTATGCGACCGTGAAAAATTTGGACTGCAAGCTTCAAAAGATGTAAATTTTCCATTGAAGATGATGACCGATCGGGAAGGCCAGTTTCTGTGTCAGTTCCCGAAAATATCGATGCAGTTCATGACATGATTTTATCAGACTGTCGAATTGGGCTAAAACGGATATCTGAAGCACTGAATATTTCATACGAACGCGTTCATCATATATTTCACGTCAATTTGGACATGAGAAAAATTGCTGCAAAATGAATCCCCAAATGTTTGAATGTTGACCAAGGTAGAAGCATAGCGTTCGATCTGTGCTCGATTTGAAAACGATGTAGACTTCTTAAACCGAATTGTTACTATGGATGAGACTTGGGTACATTTCTACGATCCAGAAACAAAGCAACAATCGATGGAATGGTGGAAGCTATCATCCCTTTCCTCAACTGAAAAAAAGTTTAAAAGATCGTAAATTTTTTTTCAACGAGGTAATAAAAGGTGTGGAGGTCTGGTTTTTATTTTGAAATGTCTAGAGACGTTGGTTCGCTGTAATAAATTTATTCAATTATGAGGAGGAGTAATAAAATATTTTAACATTGAAATTTTGTTAGGTTCTATAGTAGGCTAAGAATAACATATCCTCGTATGTATACCTTTTTGTTCAGAATTCATTCTCCTGTCTAAAAGGATTCGATTCTACTTTTTGAAAATTGTAGATTTTTCATCATTCATTTCAATTTTCCTGTCGTTTATCTCCTTCACTTCTTGTCCGTTTTATATATAATATATTTATATTTATTTTTGTTTATTTCCAGCCCCATTGTTTCTACATTTTGTTCCAATAATATCACAACTTGTTATAACTCCTGCTTCCTTATTGATAATATTACAATTGTAAATGTTAGGCAATTAATTAATATTTGAATTATACTTTCTGTTGCCCAAAAACTACAGACAGATCTTAATCTGGATCTACTACTAGTAGTAGATCTAGTACAAGGAGTAGATCTAGTAGTATTAGAAGAATAGATTATCATTATTTATTATCATTTTGTATCGTTGTTATATCTAAAAAAGACAAAACACCAATTACAGAGGTACATGTATCAAACAAATTGAAGAACTACCAAATGTACTAAATTTATTTCTTTAATTTGAGAGGTTTTTTCACATTTTTATATGAAAATTATGTAATAACTGTGTAAATTGTCATAATGTTTTATTATAAACAAATAATGATAAAAATTGTGGTTACAGCAACTCTAGATAAGGATTGATTAGCAACAAATCACGCATAAAGACATTCATAATAAAATTGGTTTGAAATGTTATAGTATATTTCAATGCATTAATTGGTTTTCATAAAATGAACATCATATTAGGTTCACACCTATTTATACGAGTACATATATGGAAAGCAAATGTTTACACTCTGGTATGCCGTTTCTTTGGCTCGAAAGTAATGGATGTCGTTCTCTAATGACATTTTCTTATGGTTCGCTGAAGGGTTTAGAATATACAGGGTTGAATAACAAAATGGAATAAATCCAGTTGCTCAATTATTGAGTAATTTTCCAGAAAATAATGAGACACGTTAATGTTTCATTCAAACATGACATTTTGTAACGTTAAAATTTAACCTCGTCTAGATTACAGCCGCAACTATTAAATCTCCAAGTTGGGTTGTATGATAACGCATTTAAGATATTTTTCAAATCTTATTCAAGAATTTAAAAGGAAAAAAATATAAGTTAAAATATGAAGCGAGTCTTAAATTTGTTTTTATCACATGTCACACAATATTTTTCTTATAATTGGCGTAAAAAATTCTACTTTCTTTAACTATCTTTTATCCACCAGAACTCGACATTTTCTGACTAATAACTCATACATTTATGGTTACTGAGAAAATTCATAAGAATGAGGTTGGTCTCAGAAGTACCTGGCCCAACAAAGAAAACACCAAAATTTTGGAAAAAAATATAATAATTTTTCAACGTAATCTCCTTTTAGTTTCATACACTTTTCTCAGCGATGTTCAATAAGTTTGATACCCTTTTTATAAAAATTGCCTTTAACTGCCGCCATCACCTCTTCATTGTTAAAAAATCTTTGACCACCAAGCCATTTTTTCAGGTCTGGGAACAAAAAATAATCCGAAGGGGCTAAATCTGACCAATAGGATGCATGGGGTAGCAAGGTTTAATTCATCAACATCAAAACTTTCTTCTTAGCCACATGCGGCACTTTTTGCTTGATTTCTTAGCTCGAACGTTACAATAAGTTCGCATAATACTCGCCGTTGATAGTTTTTCTTTTTTCAAGAAAGTAAATGATAATTATCCCACACCCATCCCAAAAAAAAACGACGCCATGATCTTGCCTGTAGATGGAACGGTCTTTGCCTTCTTTGGAGCCGGCTATCCCTTTTCAGTCCATTGTTTTGATTGTTCCTTTGTTTCGGGTGTGAAGTGATGGATCCGTGTTCCATCCATGGTTATGAAACGGTGCAAAAATTCGGCTTTATTTCTGTGAAACATTGCCAAACACTCGATGAAAACACGACTGTGTTTTCGTTACATTGTGAGAAAACACGGTACCCATCTTGCGCTCAGCTTTATCATGTCAAAATTTTCAAGTTTATATGCATGTAACGCACTTTTTGAAATGACTAGCTCGCACACTTCCAGTCGACGATCACCCAGTACTGCTTTGTCGTTTTTTTTCTTCAACATTTCTGAAGTCGTCACCTCATAGGGTCACCGCTGCGATGGTGGTCTTCGCAAGTCTTACGGCCTCGTTTAAACTCTGTTACACAATATTTCACTGTTGAAACGAAGGAGTAATCTCACCAAGAGTAGAATCTAGCTCAACTTTTATATTGGTTAGGCTAATGCCTTTAAAAGTATTGTATCACATCACATAACTATGACCGCTTTTTTCCATATTTACAAATGCACTGAAAACGTTCACTATTGATGACTGCCAAACAATTACTAAACAACGTGGTGTCTTCAAACTTGAGACATATGCTGTATAAATTGTGTACTTTCTAATACAGTGGTATTTTTCAAGGAACTACCGCCATCTCTAGGTCAGGTCAGGTACTTCTGGGATCATCCTCTTATAATTACAAAAATTAGATACTTTTAAATTTTTTTTTGTAAATTTAATAACTTTTACTTCTTAGTTAAGATGTTTTATTTGGTTTTTGATCACTATTCCAAAAGCCTCAGTCAGGAGAAAAGTTTAAATAAATTTCCGTTTCACTCATTTACTGAAAAAAAGTCAAAGCCTTGCAACAAATCAACTATAAAACTTTTTTTCCAATACTTCCTAACACTTGGTAGTGATTCGCTCATAGCTACAACTCGGATTACGTTGGATGCACTTTGTATCTAAGATATGAAAAAATGCTCACAAAAAAATTAAACAACTTCAGACGAATTCTGGAAACAGAATTGACGGCGCATATTTTGCAGTTCTATCCACAAAATGGGAAATGGGTCTATAATACTTCTTCAGATCATTATTCGGATTTTTTCAATTCAACAAATTTGTCATAAACATACACATGTTTTAATTTCAGTTATCAGATAATAAATCAGAAGCTTTTTCAATGCGATATCGTGGTGTACTTTCAATTATTATTATATATTAATTGAATAATTATTTATTGTTTCTTCATTTATTTAGGTGGCAAAAATATAAAATCTATCATTTTAGTTGACTGAAACAGGATTTAAAACTCTGATTTTCAATACAGGTTACATGAAAATACATTCTTTTATAATTTTGGGTATTATCTTTTCTTGGATCGAAATGAAATAATTATAGTTAATAACAGCTCAGATATTGCATCTTGAAATTTATTATCATCATAAAATTTCATTGAAGAAAATATTTTTAACAAGTATTCACATGTTTTCAAGTATAAGCAGCCCAAATTAAGTATTGTCCTAATCATAATATGAATATTTTACTATAGACTTCTTTGAATTAGCAATGGCTTCAACCCCCCATATAAGTTAAATTGCCCTTGTACATAATTGACATCTAATTTATAGTAAGTTTACATCGTCATCGAAAGCTTGAATTATAAGGGTTACATGTTTGCAATGTAATAGATTAGGTATAAAAAAGGTGAAATTAAATGTATTTTTGCATAGGATACTGTTAATGAATCGCTTTTCAATTTCTATACAGTAATCAGGTAAAATAGGGGCCCCAAGATTTTCATTTTCTGTCATCTTTGCTGTGAATTCGTGGCAACATGACAGTTTAAAGTTTAAAGGGTAAGTGGAGCAGTACAAGATACGACAACATGTTTTATTTATTGGACAGTATTTCAAACATGGGGTTCTGAGAGCCTACATTTGATTGTTCATTTACATTATCACACTGTGTAAAGTATATTTTGGATCAGAGTCATCATTGGCTCATATATTTTTTTTTTTAAATGAAGCAGGTCAAGCAGTAAATGTTACTGAAGCTCGATATTGCGACAAGATAAGAGAAAATTAATGCTGCATCAATAAGATTGATAACCATCTCCTATCCTACCTACTTTAAAATTCAATTAAGAAAATTACAATCTATAGACTAGAAACTTCGTTTCCTATTTAATGCATAAAATATATTTTGCTATTAAGATGAAAGTTATACATTTTGTTCTTTTCCACTAATTCGACCTCCCTTACTATGATTTGTTTTTTCAAAACTTTAGTAAACAATGCAGCTACACTACCTAGGTTAGATATGATAAATATACTAAATGCTTAATATTTAAATATTTTTCTACAAACAATTCGAAGTAATTGTAATGTTAATTTAGAATTAAATTTGTTTGTACATTATACCCAATTAAAATTCAGGTAGCTATTAAAATTGTCACTGTGTGAGAACATTTATTATAATTTTACTTTTCAGGAAAGGTTTATAGGATTCTAAAAAAAATATTATACAGGAATACAACTTATTTGATTTAATATAAAAAATTGGGGATAGAGAGCAACTATTCAATAATTATTTACAGCTATTATGATTGTATGGTATTATACGGTATTAGAACAGTATTTCTAGGAAATATTTCAATTTCTATTATTACACAATTTTATTAAATATATTGCGTGTATTGCATTTAAGATATTGCGCATTCAGAAAGTTTCTGAAACTCAAGTTTGTTTTTGTTCTCCCCTTTAAAGTAAATGTAATTAAAGGTGTCAATTGCGATAGTGTAATTGATGTATGACTTCTCAAACAACCAAGCAGATCCCGCCTCTAGTCAGTAGCGTGGTAGCAGTGGTACGAAATGGAAACTCCTATTTTCTTGCCGCCTGTGCGGGTCTGCGGGTGGTAAAGTACTTGAACGCACAAAGCATAGCGCAAAACACTGCGAATAATGCGAAGTGTTATTCAAAACAACATGCGTTGAAAGCTTGCTGCAGGTTTTGTGCTCGTCCACATACGGCTCGACGGACACCAGCTGTTTCGACGGAATTTTTTTATTAACATCCTTCCACAGCCCCGATCGTGCACCCAGCGATTTTTTTTACATTTTTTTACACCTCAAGAAATTCCTGTTTTTAGGTGTACGTTTTGGCAACGACGAATAGCTTAAGATACCTGTTAAAAGCTGGTCCCACGATGCATGTGTACCAAGTATCAATCAAATATTTATTATTATTTTAATAAATCAAATGGATTCATTTGATTTATTTTTTATGAAACAAAAACGAACTTTGGAACTACAAACAAAATGGAGTCTGGTTGTTTATTATTATTTTCTATTGTTATTCTTGATCCATAAACTGTCCATAAATAAAGCGAACATTGGGACGTAGTGTAACATGTGGTGACGAAGTTTTAAGGGCACTTTTTGAGTAAATATATTATCACCAATATAGCAATTATCAGCGAATTCATCTCGATTGCGTATAATTGAAATGTTTTATTTGTTTCGCGAATGAGGTGCTAAAATTTCTCAATGAACTTAAAAAAATTTAACCCGTAATGCATTCTCTAACGCTGACCAATTAATAAGACCAACTGACCTTTCAGATGACATAGTTTGTCAAACAAAATTCCGCACGTAGAGTGATAAGATCGCAGAGCTGTTTCTGGGAGGTGGTCGATCGTTTCTACGAGAATTGCTACTTTTGAGATATGGTAACACTGATGTGAATATGTCAACTTGGTAAAAAAATTGAATTAAATTGCACACATTAGTTTCACTCGCATACATTCAAAATTGCATTGAACATTTGGTTGTTAAAAAGATGTATTATGTCGATTGGTGCCAAGAAATGCTAATAAAATTCAGTCGCTGTGCTTCAAAAGACGTTTATTAGATCGTGACAGGTGACGAATCATTGAGCATATGAACTCGAAACTAACAACAATATGAGTCTTTCAAGACGAGCTAAATCTAAAAGTTGTCGCGCATGAAGCACTTCGAAGCAAATGGTTGCCTGTTTTTCCGGAATAACTGGACAAAAAATCAAGAAAACCAATCGCAGTAGACGAATCATTCTCCACCACGACAATGCGAGTTCTCACACATCAACAAAAACGTTTTTGAAAGTTAAAATATCGAATTGATGGTTCCGCCGTACAGTTCTTGTTTGGCACCCAATGTTCACTTCGTATTCCCGCAGATCAAAAATAAATTGCTAGGCCAAAGTTTTTCTACACATTAAGAAGCGGTTGGTGGGTGCGATCAAATCACATGTTTTGGAGGTACCTCCATCGGAATGGAAAAAATGCTTTGACAATTGGTTCAAGCGCTTGAAAAAGTGGAGAAATCATATTCAATTCAAAATATTTGTTTTTGTCTATCTCAAAACTCAAGTAGCAACTCTCGTAATACTCTTAATGTTTATTTATAATAATCTCCTGTTCACATTCACACATCCGTTAAAATGTTTTCGAAGGAACTTAAAGCGTTAATTCGGTTACTTCATTTTTGACTATATTCTGGTTAAAGTGTATCTATAAGTGCACCCATAATGAAAGTTTGTAAAGTGTATATTCCAAATTAAAAAAGTAACAAACCGCTACACCTAACTCTAGTAATCCTTCAATTTGTTATTTTGTTACTATTATCTAAGTTGTAAATTTGAATAACATTTTTTGTTTGTAAATTATTTATAAATAATTTTCTTAGTTGACTCCTTTGTAGTATAGCAGGATTCTTCAAAATATATAGTACGCGAATAGTACCTAACGAATTTATTAAACTATTCCTCTATTGTCAATGGCTCAATACAAGTATTTTGTGACTTCCGTCGTTTGGCAGTGGTGCTCCATCTTCTTACCAACACAATTGTAATCATTGAAGATCGCAACACAGAAGTAAGAGGTTACCACGTTTCTTTTTCTATCGACTATGGGCGTTGCACAAGAAGATGAAAATATATTGTGTGATAATGTAATCCTGATGTTTTTCTTTTTCTCTTTTTGATGTTCTAATGAACTTGGAATTAAAATATTTCTAGTACCTTTGATATTTCTCATCTAAATTGAATTTTATCCCATCACTGGAAATAAAGTATTGCTCAAAATAAACAGTACTGAAATTATGTTGTCGGTGTGTTAGCTGGTATAGACCTGTTTGACTTGATTATTAGAAATATCTCATTTAATCATCAAGAAACTTGGAGCGTCCGAGTACAGCTGATCAAAAACAATAACAATGAATTCAGATCTTATAAAAACTTGGCAAAGCTGGCCAAACAAGGATAGTGTAACAATTTGGTTTAACAAGAATTTCCTTACAAAGAAACAAAGAATTCTGATAGTTCTGGGTGTATTTACGTATGTGATTCAGGTAGATACATCATATCTTCAGGAACATTTTACAATCAAATGTGTTTTACGTTTAACTGAGTTATCGTTTATCCTTCACATTCTCCAAACCTCACTTTGTACTTACAAATTCAGTACAGTTTATTATTACAGTAATTATTTACTTGACATCAAGTTCATTAGAGCACAAAATTAGTTATGGATCATCCACGGTAGGTGTATTCTATGACTTTTTCACCACAAACATTATTAATATAAAGAATCGAAATATATTTTTTTAAATTACTCAATGAAATTGTAAACAACATCAAATGACGTCGTAATCATTGACAAACTATAAAATATTAAATTCATTGAACTGAGTGGGATCACAGGTTTATTGAATTGATTCTCCGGATTGTTAGAACAGTAAAAGAATCTTTGTTGCAACCAAACGGCAGTTTCATTTGGCAGGTACTCTGTTAGGGAAAGCAAGTCGATAAATGCAGAAACAAGAAAGGCAGATGGGATGAAAGATATAGGTGATGGTAACAGAACCGGACTTACTAATTTAGACAAATGATTATTAATCGTATATTTGATATTGACAGATTTCATCTTTCACATTTTTTAAATTCGTAAATATTGCAGTCCATTAATATTTCATTCTATTTCTTTAAAAAAAGTTTAACTATTAATTATCTATTTACGAGGGTTACTCAGAAAGTAATGTTTTGGAAATAGAAAAAAAACGAAGTATGAGAAAAAAATGCATAGAGTTAAACCAAATTTGAAATTCTTCATCTCAGTATGCTGTTGGTCAAATCTCCATTGTTGGAAAGAAGTACAAATATTTAGGTGTAAGAATGTGGATGGGGAAAACCTACCATTAAGGAGCTCTGTGAACAATTTAGACCACCATCTGGTACAATATTTCTGGTAGTCTTGGATTTTGTTTGACAATTTCAAACAACAAAGTTTCGTGGAAAAAAAACCTAAACAATATTTATTGTGGTTAAAACATATTTTTATTTTGATATTCATGTTGTAGGTGATGTATTGGTTAATATAATTTTGGATTATCAGAGTTAAATTATATTTTGACAAATGCCAAAAAAGGTCGAAAGTCAATTTTAACGTAATTTAAAAAACCATTTTCAATAAAAAGAGACCTAAAATCAAAACGATTTATCATCAAAAATATCTAAAATGGTCTAAGAAGTAAGAAGTTGAAGCTATTTATACATTTTTGATTAATTACGTATTTTTACTCGAGACGTCCCTGTCTTTGTATTCTTTCAAATATCATGAAGTGCCTTCAGGCCGTCAACTATTATATTCATTCCTAGATATTCCAATTGGCAACATTGCCCTTCAGTGGTAGTTGGAACGCTGGCAAAACACGTCGAACTAGCGATCGACGTCCCGTTTCTGCTGTCGCGCATTTCATATCCCTCCCCGAACAAGCACACATATACCCCGAAACACGAAAAACCAAAACAGACGTTCCCCGATCCCGATTTTCGTCGTGATATCGTCTTCCCCTAGGTCCCGGTGTGCTTCCCGTTTTACTTTTCGAAAATCTCTCATGCTTTTTTGTTGTTGTTTTTGTCACGTGTTACTTTACGGTTATTGGTGATCACGGGAAGTTATAAAGTGAGCAGCTGTTTTTTATCGTGATGATACTATTTTTGAAAATAAATTTCGTCGGTAGGTTTACGGTACAGTGCATATTTAATCTCTGGTAGATCTGTTAGTTAGTTTTTCATTTATCAACTCGGATCACACAAAATTATTTCTTTATGAAGGAAATTGAATATTGTTAACATTATCATCATTATTTTTTTTAAATAAGGATTATTCTGAAAAAGTGGCTATATTGTAACATAATAGATGTTTTGTTTTTTTATTCTTTATACTTGTGTCTAATAATAATAGAAAATTGTTTATACAACTTTTTTATTTGCCATTGTAGATGAGTTAAAAAGTTATATTGATAGATATATTTCTTCAATTCTTAAAATTGGACCACAAATTCATAAATAGTCATTGTAATGTTGTAGATAAGAATTAATTTTAACAATATTTAATAACCATTTGCAGTATCTTTTTTTTCTAGTTAACCCTGTTGTAAGATCTGGAATGAGATTTATTATTTATTATAATAGTTCCTCCAGAGCTATAAACGTCTAATAACAAATTCATATTTCATTCAATAACATTTTTTAACAAGTAGGTATAGTTTTTGTCTACTTTTAGGTGCTATTCTGAAATCCATTTTTTGTTTTAGTTTAATATCGTGTATAATTTTAGTCACTATAGTACCTATATTCAAACCCAAGAGTCACTAAATTCAAAAAAAAAAAACTAGAGGCATGCACATAAACAAAAATATTTATATTTTCAGGATTGTACTAATACTTTTTGTCTAACCTTCAATCATATTTTAATGCTTTATCGTGGAAATTATTAACAGAATACTTAATTTAAATGACGAAAATCAAAATTGGTTTCATTTAAAAGTATTTTTAAAATTTTTATGACGCTATATAAGACAACTAAGACAGTTTTTTTGCACCAAAAATTATGCAAATAGTTGATTCAAAAATATGCCCGACAATAGTCCATTCGTTTAGCGGTTAAGTAAATTACTTGACTGAAAGCAATAACAATAGCTTTGTTCGCGGTTGTTAACTTGAAACAGATTCCTAATAAAATCAAAATAACTAAATGTGAACATTTCAAATGCGCATGCTTTGTTCAGAATATGTACTAAACATGTATTCTTCCACAAACGATTAATTACCATCTAGTTTGACATCATTATGTTCTGTGGCAGACCTACGTACGTAGAAAAACGTATAGATTAGAGGTTAGTTCTTTCTGTGGTATCTGAAGACAACCTATTGTTGATAGTTTGCTTCTTAAATCTACAACTTTTGGGTACACGAACAATAGAACTATGGAGTGAGTCTACATGAAACAGATACATCTCCAAATTCAAAATTTTAAAACGTTAATTGTACTATTTTCTGCAGCTATAAGCTAAGGGGCTGAAACGGTCACTAATTATTATTATATTTATGATTTTTTAACTGCACTGAATATTCAATGTGTGTATTTTTCTGTAATGTGTCATTTATGTGGAACATATGTAAAAAAGTTGTTTAGAATCAGCATTTAGGTCTATATGCCAGCTTTCTTAATTGTGTGTATAGCTTTTTGCAAATTTTCTTTTGAAATTTCTCATAATAATAACGATAGAAGTTCAGAATTCCCAATTATATGGTAGCAACTGCAATTCAACGTTCCCTGATGCTGATTTATATTGCATTGCAAATACTAGCAGTTCTTTCCTCGATATTACTTCCACGTTTCTATGCACTGTTTTTTATTTCAGTTAACAACCGTGGATAAAATGAATAGAAATTTAATCTGACATTATTTGATAGAAGTAGTCCTCAAAAACATCGGCATTCATTTCTTCACGGTAATTTTTTGTAGATTTTGGATTTTTTATACGACTTTCTTAAAAGTCCCTCATTTAGCCAGGTTTGATTTACATAAAAAATTCGTTTTCTGTGTGTTATTCTCGTCTATAACTAACAATCTCGTCTTTCTCATCATCAATTGTTGATAAAACCTTGCCGATTCGGTTCTAAAGAGAATATGAATGAACTTTGGTTCAATAACATATAGTCGTTTTCTATTAAGATTTTCTTAAGACTTCTTCGAAGATTCTATAATAGCATGAACCGTTTTTACAAACTTTTTGAAGCTTGTGAACAATTTTTTATAATTAATTATCGTATTACTTGTAAATACGAGGGAGACCCAAAATCACAGGAAATATCTTTATAAAAATATTTAATTTCTAATTTTTCGCAAAACAATATTATCACCTCAAAGTATTCTCGATTAAAATACACATTTTTTCTACCTGTGGTTCCATTATTCGAAACATTTTGATGCTTACGAATAGATATGGTCAACAACTCCTTCCTTAGTTTATTCATGATGGCATCAATGTTGTAGTTGCCCAAGTCAAACGATTTATCGACATTATGAATAGCTTCTTTTATTGTAATGGTATTTATTTGACATTCTCTTCTGTACTAGATTTTTATGGATTGTTGAAGTACTGCGGGTCTCATTATCATTGTCATTAACATCTTCTAGCTGTATAGGGCATGTCAAATGTTGTTATCAACATTTTATGTACGTCGAATCAAAACAAATACCCATCAGAAAAAAAGAACAATGCCGAATGGTTATTTTCCTAACATAAAAGAATGAAATATTTGTAACTAGGGAAGTTTAAGAATTTCTTCTGACATTTTCAAAATTATAATTTCTCTTTGTAGTGGGCAGTCTAATTAATATTACCAAATTACACGTAAGTTATAATAAATTTCTTTCAAATATGAAATTCAACTACAATCAACTAATTTTTTTCTCGTTGTTGTTCTAATAATTGTTTGCTAAAAAAGTATACAAATAAATCACAATTTTCGGTCAGTATTTGTCGTAAGTTCTATCCCTGTATTGCATAACTCGCATTCCTATGAAACTCCTGGTGTATTGCGACACGCTTTGCTTAATTATAACTGGGAGAAAGTGGAATGTTTAGATTTTCTTGGATGTATTTAGCTATAGTACAGACATCGGAAGAGATACGTCTGCTGTAAATATACATTTCACGACGTAAGATGTAATTAAGATTTCGACGATGTGTTAATTTTTTTAACATTTTAGATCTCGACATAATAAATTCGTTCTGTTTACCTATTATTGACTTGATTTGTATTATAATGAAAACTTTATTAATAAATATGAAAAGAAAATAATCACGCGGCTGCTAGATACGGTATTTAATCAATTTTAGAGACTGTGAAAACTAAGCCTGAGCTATAACCAGTCGGTTCGAATAAATAACAGTTAAAGTAAATTTTTTGATGTATGATAATTTATACTCAACGAACTCCTTTAGGCTTAAGAAAGATTTACATAAATTATAGCTAAATAAGCAACAATTTTTAAACAAAACATTTATTTATAGGAAACTTTCCAGGAAACCCTCGAATATGTTGTGTTTTGAATAGGTAATAAAGTGCAGACGTCATCTATTATTTTTTCACCCTCTTGGTATGACAGGATTACTTTCTAATGTACATATTTGTTCGTATTGAACAAATAAACAGGACATTTTTTTATAATAATTTCTATTGTTCAAATAGTAGTTGCCGTCTTTCTCCACAAAAGAGGCGTTTACTCGTACGTATGCGAAACCGTCTTTGTCTATGAAAATCTCTCCTGAGAGTGAAACGAGAAACGAAAGTGCTTGTCTCTCCCGTTAACTTTTAAAGAAAAGAAGCGTAATAATAATCTCCTGTTATCTTTTTACTTTTTTGAAGATAGTTGATTAGCACAATACCATGACTACTCCAAAAATCAGTAGCCATCACTTTTCCGGTCAATAACACCGTCTTTGCCTTTTTCGAAGCAAATACACCCTTCAATCTACTGTCATGGCTGGTTTTTCGTTTTGTGTTGGATTCAGGTTTCTTCTAGAGTTATGAATCGAAGCAAAAATCTATACAACGACTGACTCTTAGGATTGTTAAATAGAAACCAAACGTCCAAAATAGATAGAACTTCAGTGAGAATCTTTCAACGCATGAGCAAATCTTTTTCTCAACTTATTTTGATTGACGATATGCTGATATCATCAGATTGAGGTTGGAAATTTTTCAGACAACTCATTCTATTTTATTCGATGCCCCTAATATTCACAGTAATCTGAAAAATTTAATGAAGCGCAAGCCCTCTTAAAATGCGAGTCCAAAGGCTATCGACCAAAAAGGCCAAGACTTTCACACCTGAGGAACTGATTAAATTTCTTAAAGAAGCGCCAGGTCATCCTTTTCTTCGAACGAAACAGTAATCAAAATCGAAATTTTGAAATATTGCGTTAATTTAAAAAAAGTCGTAATAATTGGATGGGGCGAGGGAATTTCAACAGAATGGTGATTCTAATGATTCACCAACAATTGTGATTTATTCCGCTCAAAGACTTGGGTTCGAGATAAAGTAGACTACCCAAAACATTCAAAAGTTTCAACGATTCGGTATCCGTAATTCTATTTAAAAAAAAATTCAAGTGCAATCGTTTCTCAACTTTTTTCTATAGTCAATATCGCCAGTCAAATTTTTCGCATGAACAAAAACAGGTGACAAACACTAATAGAGATATAGCGCTCAAACTCAAACCGTATAGAATTTCCTTTTTTATCGTGCAAACTAATTCCAAAATAACAATTTATTTATTATAGTTTCTTGTTTTTTGTTTTATTCAGGGACGTAATATTTCAACGAAAAGAGAATGTCCGTTGAGTGAAAACTTGTCGACGATGTTCTTTCATCATTGCCCAATTGTTAATATAAAAGTTTCTATTCCATATGTTATAAACCAAATTGAAGAAGTAATCTCAAAATAAAAGCTGTTTAAGCGAATAAGGATGCATTTGAATATTACAAGAAAATGTAATAGTAAATGAAACATCATTTCAGTACCAGTAACTAGTGTAGGTTAATATTTAACTGACAACATTTTACTTTTATATTTATATGAAAATTCTGCGTGCATATTGCCGCTAAAATTTGAAAATGTTGGTAAAATAAACCAGAAAAAGATGTTTTTTTTTTATATTTCGTGTTCGATGTTTGTTTCTTTACCGTTATCAACGTATATTGTTGTTTAACAATTTAAAGGGTAAATAGAACCCAATTTTATTTAACAAACTTAACGATAAACAATGTTAAAAACGAACGATACTGTTCAAGGATAAGGATACTCCAAAACTTATTAAATATGGAGTTTGCATTAATAATCTAAATTGGTATATTTTATCACTCGTTTCCTGTAAATTTTTTATCTAAAATATACATTTCGTTAATATAATCGTTAACTTTATTAAAAAATTATTTCGTAATGAATCACATTCTGTTGGTTAAATCATCTTCTTTTTGTAGTTAACCACCCCCACGCCCCTTTCTCACTTTATTTATAGAACTATAGAATCTTCGATATCAAGATTTGTATCATATTTCCATTACCACTTTTTTCTTTGCGAGAAAAACTCCATTTTTATAAAAAATGTAGCCTCGTTTCAGTGAATTTGGATCAACTAAGAAAATCGTTTATTGAAAGAATGAAAATGAATTCAAAACTATCATGAACAAGGTTTTATTTAGAGGTTAACAACTTTGAATTCGCCACACTGCTTTATTTGACAGCACCGTTAACAGCTGATAATTGCTTTTCATTTAGTTTATTTCGAAATTTAGTTGATTTGAAATAATTCTAATGACAATACAATTGCTCTCTTTTCTGCTTGTTCAGTGAAATTATACTGGCATCGAGTTGTTACACGTTCTTCACAATTGCCCATAAAATAAATCTGAAGAAATTTTGGATCTTCATTTGGCATTGGCCTCAATGATCCAATTTTATGATGTACCTGGCCTTGAATTTTGAATGTTGTCTCAAAATTACGACCATCAGATGGCCAATCACAAACTGTGGATGCTCCAAACGACGTCATTTGGAAGCAAGAATTAAATTTTCGGGTCTTACGCAAAAATAATTTTGATTCATTTGAAGTGCCAGAAAGAAGGAATTTCAAAGGTTCAGGTGGAGTATGAAGTGGCGGGTGTTTTATTACGAAATTTTAACGCCTGACAATAATTGCATATTTTTTCCTTCGAACCAATAGTAGTAACTTTGGAATCAGCCGAGTAATTGATGTCTGGTTAATAATTAAATGCAAGACGAACAAATGATCCACGTGTTACGCACGGTTGGTTCGATGATTTTCTCGGTTTTGTTCTCTATATGAATCTATGTGTTGTTGCCGTGCCATCCTGGTTCTCAATGCATTTTCTTGTCGATTATTATCACGCTGTTCTCGTGTACGAATTTCAGCAGTTCGAATTCTTTGAGCTGCATTTCTTTCTAATCTCTATTCGACTGATTCATGAGCTCTTTTAACACGTGCACATCGAGTCTTCTTGCTACAGGCATTAAGGTTGGATTTTTTGGGTGGCATTTTACTAAAAATAGTAATTGAACTTTTAATGTGAATGAATTTCGCTGTTATCTGAATAACTGTAAGTTAGAAGTAAAAAAAAGTATTAGAAGTAATGTACAAAACGAAGACAAAATGAAGAATGATTTGAAAGAAGCGACGGTAAGTGGTATAAGCAAAATAAGACATGTACAGGGTGTAGTCTAAGAAAATATATCACATTAAAGTATGGCGCCACCTATGAGGTGCAAAGGACAAAATTTTACAGTTCTCTGTAAAGAAATTCGCTTAAGGCGCCATCTGTTCCAAACTTTAGGAAGCTACGATTAATAACAACAATCAACGTTGATGATCAGTATATTATTAATTATTGAGACCATTAATTTAAATAATAACTATCCTATCATTTAAGTTGGACCAAATTACATATATTTGCTCACTTTTGTGAATATCGGTTGACTCGTTTTTGAGTTCATTCAACATACACATGGACACCTAATTTTTATATATTGAGATATAGACCTACACCACGGCAACGCTTCCAAATTGGTCTTTTTCCTGTGTAGATAATATTCCTTTATCCTTTAGTTGCTAATTTGTTTTGGTTTATATTTTATGTTTTAGTTCATAATATCAAACCTGTGGGGCGATGGCGGAACGAAAATTTTACATCCCAATGCGTGGTAGTTCATTGAAAGATTTATCACTTAGATTTCCGAATCTAACAATTTTAAATTTTTATCCCTGACATCTATTTACATAATAAGTTTTGAAAAAATCCAGGCAAGGAATAGAAACGGACTTTGACAAAAATTCGAAAAGCATGTACATAAATTACCCTTCGAATACATAAGAATGAAGAATTGAAATAAAAAAAATATTTAGGTGTCTTTAGTTACAGTTAAGTCTTTTATTTAATTATAGTATTTGTTAATTCTGTTTGTTGAAAGTTGAATATAATCCGTTTCTTTGCTTAACATTTTTTATTACTCACTGATAGTTTATTCTAATTCTTTTTTGCAAAATTTAATTTCCTTGACCATCAATTATTGGTGTTCATTTGTAACAAGTTTACGCCTGGTAAATATATGGTTTTTCCATGTTAGGCATCTACATGTGGTTACCATTAAGGTTACCTCTTCTTCTTTTAAGAATGGATGTGGATGTAAGTATACAAGTAATTCTCCTTACCTTGTCTTTGTTCGAGAGGGTTTGAGACCAACTGGTGAAAGAAAACTTTGTCTTTTTCCTATAAAACCTATAAAAAGTTATAGTCCTATGGAAGGAGTTATGGCCCCTTCTTCGTGGGTGGTACACATCAGAGTAATTTTATTGTTAGCTCCTAGTGCGTTCAGAGAAGACATGCATTCCCATACTATCTTTGACTCAATTTTTTAAGAATCAAGTGCTTGTAGATGTGCTCTGCTGTATAATAGAATGAATATTTGCATTGAGATTATTGTGTGCAATTGAAATTGAAATTAAAGTCGCCGGGAAAGACAATTTATGGCTAATATTCATGAGGACACAATTTTTCTTTATTCTTACATTTATGCTGTCATCGAACCTTCGGCAACTGTGGTTGATTTCCATCTTCCTATTTTTTCTCAGCTGTAATGTCACGACCCCCTCGCACACAATTTTTTGCCTATGATAGAGAAAAAAAAATAACACGTGTAAAGTTTGGGATATTTCAGTTTCAGTAATTTAAATATAACGAGATTAATGTGGCAAAAGGTGGTGGCAGTAATAGTACATTATGTTACTAAGAGTAGAAGGCTGTCATTATTGTTTTGTCCAGATTCTTGCACTGGCGAGACTCACTTTGATCCGAAGAAATGAATATCTGGTGCTTTTTTAAGAAATTTATTCAATTTCTCTGGTGTAAAAGTCTTAATTTGGTTGGTTGCCGTACTTGCGTTGTAGGAACGCTTGTTGCACCATATAGTTTTCCAGATGGATGTTGTGGTGTGAGATATTTTTTAAAGTAGCGGTTCGAATTTTTTTTATACAAGTTTTAATTTTCAATTTGTTAGTCTATTATGTCAAAATATCAATTTTTTAAAGGAATTTTTCCGAATGTCTCAGTAAGCTAATAATTGAATATTAATTTTTATATTTGGGTTAGTACACACAAAAATGAAAATTTAATAGTGCTCGTTAAAATAAAATTTCTTCAGTTTCGGCCACATGCTAGTACTAAAAACATCAATCGAAAATAAACTTATTAACTACGGTTATTTTCGTACTCAATGTTAATATTACTCGATATACACGAGCATGTCAATTGTTTTGATTAAAAATATTACTCTAGGTATTTATTTAATTGGCTAAATTAAGTTTTTGAGTATTTGATGTATAGCTGAGATTGTATAGTGGAGATGATCAGAATTTATGTTGATTTTAACGGTTGATTTATCGAAAATTCTCATTGAACTTTGAATGTATCAAAATATTTTGATACAGATTAAACTGAGTTTTTTATTTAACAAATACCACAGTTAAGAGAACTACCTTTTCATTAAAATCTCTAATGAAACCAATTATTATAAGAACAAAATCTTATAGCCTACCCAGAAAGAAAACTATACTTAAATTATGTCTAAATAGGAAAGTTGCACTCATCTAACCAATCTTGATTTTTATCAGAAATAAATGTGGCAACAGAGAATCACACAGTAATGGACGAAATTAGTTTTTAGCATGAAACATATATATATTTACCCATGACTCATTGTCTGTTTCGCGACAGACAGCGCGCTATGTGCAAAATTGAATTTTTACCTGACCGTAGAAACACCTGTTATGATAATTATTGTTTTAATTTATTCATCAAAATATGAGGTAATCTTTTCTTTAGGAACTAAATTTATATAAAGCATATTTGCCAATAATTTTTGTAACGAATTTTTCAATCTTATAAATTTATGGAAGATTAGAACTACTGGAGACATAGTTTTAAAACAGAAGTGATCTAAAATCAAGAACATTTAGATGCGTTAATAAAATTTGTTTTTAATTATTTATTTCTATTGGAAAGTTCTTATGATACGACTAATCTTTAATAAACAGGGCTTTTGACCACTCCAAACCTTTCCCTATTGTACTGTACAGCTTATGGTTATGAAACATCAATAAAAGCCTGAAAACTGGTATTTGCTCAGGTACATTTATAAAAATTTTATGAAATATTTATATTACGTATATATTACCATACCAAGTTTTAGTAGTAGGTTTTATTACTGACTCGTACATAAATATAGACCATAGGGATTAGGGGAGAAAGAATGGTTTGAGGAAATGGTATAATAGAAAATATCCATCATAATTTCATACGGGCAATTACCATCTGAATTTTTTCCCCTAAATGTACAAAATTCCTGTATATTTGAACATTTGGGAAAATATTAATATATCAGCACCACCGGTCGAAGTTTTTAACATGTTTTGTGCTGAAATGCATTTAATTTTAACCGCAATTGTTGGAGAAAATAACTAACTGAAATAATAATGACAACGAAAAATTTCAAACATTTTCACTCGGAAAAATATTATAGTAACTACGACATGGTGTTGTTGCCAAATGTTACTCTTGAATATATAAAATTTTATTGCATATGTAAATAATGGTGACCGGATAATTCTGTGAGGTTTTTTCATTGAAGAGTTGTCAAGAATTTTCACTGGAATGCAAATAATGTAGATTAAAATTTTTTAACACCACAAATGTATTGTCCTAATGTCCTGTAATGTCCTAACTCTTAAGCCAAACAAATATTTATTAAGATTGAAGAATATAAAATTGATTATAAAATTATGTTTTATAAAATCTTCTTGTTAACATGTAGGCTCGACTTTTAACAGTTTGTCTGATAACATACTTATACCCACGGTGTTTGAGTCTCCCCGATTACTCTCAGCATTTCGTTGTCTAATGTTGTTGACTTTTCTGATCGATAGATCAAATTTACCGGAGATCTAAACCTAGAGAATCATCGTTTGCATTTACGAACTCTAATGCACTCGGATAAATATTAGCGTTACAATACGTTATTATCTGTTATTTGGCTGGTCATTCTCCCCTAATTGCATAAAACGATAGGCCAAGCAACGGGGATTTTTTCGTGACACAAATCTTAACAGGTAGCGAGTGGTGCCAATCGATAGAGTAAGTTGCCCCCATCAAAACAGTATACTTTTAAACTCGAGAAAATCGCGCGTTTGTTTGTTATTAACAAAAAACTGTAAATTTTCGGACTTTTTTTGGTTTTTTATTTATAAATCCGAAAGATTTGTAGGAATCGTTATGGTTGTAATACGAAAGTTGTAGAGAATTGGATAACGAAGAAAATGAGCTGTCGCGCG
This sequence comes from Diorhabda sublineata, assembly GCF_026230105.1. Taxonomy (NCBI): domain Eukaryota; kingdom Metazoa; phylum Arthropoda; class Insecta; order Coleoptera; family Chrysomelidae; genus Diorhabda; species Diorhabda sublineata. The sequence continues at coordinate 27,615,637 of NC_079476.1, forward strand.
ACTTCGTAGCTTGATTAGAAGCTGAGAAAACCCGGAAAAACTGGAAAATGCTCTTTTTTTAAAAAATTCATATCTCCGTCAATTTTTGACGTGGAGAGCCGAAACTTCGCAGAATGATAGAAGAACATATGCGCTTTATGCATGCAAAACCCTGTAACTGTGCGATTATTAGTTTTGCCGTAACGGTTGTTTAAACAAATTAACGCGAAATTTTCCCGAGTCTCCTAGTGACACACGGATCGTTTAAATTCAATTTTGAAAACGGATTTCGAAAGAATGCGACCTCAGCTACACAATGTATATTCTGATTTTTCGAAAAAAAAAAGAAAAACTGTTTCAAATCCGACGTCAAAGATGACCGTTTTTCTTCGCGCGCCGCGAAATAGTCGAAGAGTGGGGGGAGCAGAGGCGGAGGAGAGCAGCGCATATATAGTAATAGCTGCGCGGCGGATCTTCAGTACCAATTGGCAACAATCGGTCGTTTCTAATTTTCCAACCCCAATCGGTTGGAAGTAATGTATTGTTACCCAACCAAATTTGCACCTGATAATAAACTCTCATAGCATGTTGCTTTGCGGCTCCTTCTGTCGGCGGTAGTCTTTCTAACGCAAATTTTTTCTTATCTTTGGCCTGACTATAATGCAAGTAACGTAAATCGCCCAATGTAAAGTTATTTGTCTTCGCTATGATTTTCTTATCAATCTGCTTAGTATACATTCCGATAATTAGTTGATAAGCTGCATTAGCAATTTCATCTCGAGTGGAATTCATATTTAAAAAAAGGCGCAGCGAGCTCTAAAAGCTTTTCGGGCTCGAAACAATCAAATAACTTTTGTTTTCCCAGACTATAAAAACAAGAAGTCGTATCACAACCGCAGAAGGCGTGCAGAAAAGCAACTATATTTTGTAAATTGCTATTACTATATATGCGCTGCTCTCCTCCGCCTCTGCTCCCCCCACTCTTCGACTATTTCGCGGCGCGCGAAGAAAAACGGTCATCTTTGACGTCGGATTTGAAACAGTTTTTCTTTTTTTTTCGAAAAATCTGAATATACATTGTGTAGCTGAGGTCGCATTCTTTCGAAATCCGTTTTCAAAATTGAATTTAAACGATCCGTGTGTCACTAGGAGACTCGGGAAAATTTCGCGTTAATTTGTTTAAACAACCGTTACGGCAAAACTAATAATCGCACAGTTACAGGGTTTTGCATGCATAAAGCGCATATGTTCTTCTATCATTCTGCGAAGTTTCGGCTCTCCACGTCAAAAATTGACGGAGATATGAATTTTTAAAAAAAAGAGAGCATTTTCCAGTTTTTCCGGGTTTTCTCAGCTTCTAATCAAGCTACGAAGTCGCGCGACAGCTCATTTTCTTCGTTATCCAATTCTCTACAACTTTCGTATTACAACCATAACGATTCCTACAAATCTTTCGGATTTATAAATAAAAAACCAAAAAAAGTCCGAAAATTTACAGTTTTTTGTTAATAACAAACAAACGCGCGATTTCCTCGAGTTTAAAAGTATACTGTTTTGATGGGGGCAACTTACTCTATCGATTGGCACCACTCGCTACCTGTTAAGATTTGTGTCACGAAACCCTATATACAGGCTGCCCCGTTGCTTGGCCTACGAAGTCAAAGTCGTGCTTCTCCTGAGTAATACATTTTTAATGATTTCTTAAATTTTTCCGATACACTAAATATCGAATTGACAAAAATTTTGGCATAAGAGATTAAAATAAAATTCTCAATAACTTTTTCCGGTATTAATATTTTTCCTCAGATGACCCAAATATGATTTGACCAAATAAAACTGTCAATGTAAATGATATTAAACAATACTATACATTATTTTATTGATCAAAATATCTTGCAACCAGCGCACTACATAGCTTAGTTTAATTGGATATCTGTAAGCGGTTGACTTTATTCAATTAAATTGATTTTAGTCTATTGAAGAAGTTTAACTTGTTTGTCTCCGTCGCACTATCGATGTTATGTGATTTTTGTATCGTCGATAGTAACTTTTGTTTATAAATAACGTGTGTGTTTAGAATCAGTGCTTGCTAGAAAAGTAGAAAAAGTAGGATATCGTGTAATTTGGTATAGTATTTTCGCTATCTGTAAAGAGGAGATTTGTTGTTGTTTTCATTTCATTCAGAATCTGGTATTTTTTGAATGTATATATATATATATATATATACATATTCGCTAATATTCTTCAGTAATTAGCAATTTTTACATCATTAAAAGATATTCATATAAGCTAGAATAGATAGAGGTCTCAAATGTTTGGTTGATGACCATAGTTTTGTTTCTACTTGAAGGTTCACAGCTTATTTATTTACCACACCACTCCTTTTAAAATGTTCAGGATCTGGTATAGCTCTAATTGCCAGAGGTCTTCATTTTTTATTTCATACGTTCCCAGGTATAATGCTCTGAAGTTATGTAGTGTCTCACAATTGGAGAGAATGTGGATAGAGGTTTCTTCCTCTACGTAACAGAATCTTGGCGTTGCACTCTCTGCTAGACGTATTCGTAGATTATTATTGCCTACATTGATATATTCAACAGATCTTTGGTTATAGTTCTCCAGGAGTATCTTTGTATGTCTCAATCCATGTAGATTGTTCCACTGAATGGGTTTATACCTATCTACATTCTTATTCAGAGTCTTTGCTATTGTTCTGTTGCGAACAGAATTTTGGAGATGATTTAAGTCACTAGGAGGAGCATGACGATTTCTAATACGATTCTGGAGATCATGCAAGCCGGTCCAGAACTGTGATTTCAACTTGCATTTGGTAACAATTCCGCCGATATATAGGCGACCATTATCCTGCATCAAAATGAATTGATCACCAATAAATCGCAGTATCGCTGCCTTTACGAGCACTTCTCCAAACTACAGCTATATTATAAATAAAAACTAGTTCTACAGGCGTGGAAATTGATTTTACCATAAACCATAACTGATCTCTTCTCGAAAGAACGTGACTCGCCAAGAGTACATTGAGCAAATCAATCTCCTGATCATCTCTATACTCTGTCTTGATCTTCTAAGAGGTATATATCAAAACGAAACTCATTTGTAACTAACACAATTTCCTATATCTCTACAATCCAATAAAATGCTGGTCGAGAAATATAATTGCCCTTTTTACGATGGCTTTCCTGAGGCTCCATCACGAGCGCTTGCATTGGCTAAGGTTACGTCTACATTCGAAAGAACTATTATTCTAGGCTACAATAAAAAACATTTTTATTGTTGGAAAAGACATTGTTAATAAGTTAAATATCTTGTTAAAGTTGAGAAAACTTACAATTTAGAAGAGAACCGTCAGATGAAGCAGTCTCAAGACAAATAAGTCACATCTGAGTCACATCTCATGCTCTACTTATCCGACAGGATGATTTCAATAGATTTATTCCTTACCTTTTCTGTAATAACCATATTATCAACAAAAACAAATACATTACTGATAATAATATAAATATCAAGGGGTCGGGGTTTCTGTTGTTTGTACATCAGTACTTATTTTTTACGACTTGGGTGTTAATTCTCTTTGCTACACTCTCGTTTTCATACTGTTGCACAATGCTCTAATAGTTTTTATTCTTTTTTTCTATCTTGCCTCGTAGATTTTAATTGTATTTACCTTTCTTGTTTCACATGTGATGAGGTATTTTCTTCACATATGTTAAATGGTAGTGAAGGAAATGGTTTTATTTGCGAAGTTTCACATTCACCGGTTATGTATTTGTTCATACTATTTCTTTTTACAGATGATCTCACAATAACAACATTTCGCGAATAAATAATATCGATAATTGGTATGAAAACAGCGTCTATACTAGCTTTGTGTTTACATTGATATTCCTTTTAAATTAATTTTATGTTTTAAAAACGATTATAAGGCACTTTTTACCAACATTTTGAGGAAAATATTCCAAGCAAAATTCGACTAAACCTACGCAGCGAAAAATCAAACAGCTACATATTTTTTATCGCTTCCAACATTCACAATTCGAACTTGGTCGCGAGTGGACTTCCTAATAACAAACTCTAAAAATAATCATATTCCATTCGTCGGATTTCTCGTTATATACATTTTTAACGTAGAATATTCAAAAAATTATATAATCCCCTAATCTTATCAGAGATTAAGTATGTATTGAAACATTCTAACGCGCGAACCTTTTTTTGTATTAGTGAGATAAACATGGAAGATATTATATTTGTTCAAGTGTTAAGTTTCTGTTGAAAAGAAGTTTTTATGGAGTCGCAGGATTATACTACTCGATCAGGGAGTCTGAAAAGATCGAGCAGTTTTAAAAAATTGCTTAAGCTGCCCAACTGGGGATCATCCAATTCAGGTAAGATGATCTCATTCTATTGCAATTTGTATTAAAATTATTCGTCTTGTTAAACTATTCAAACTTATGATGTGTTTAGTTTTTTATCATGAATATTTAACCCAATTCTGATTATCGATGTATATAAAACCACTGTTTCCGTATTCTCAATATAGAAGATAAAAAATAATCCTTTTATTATGTCTTTAAAATTCCTCATCTAAATATTGTTAGAAAATACAACGTATTAAATCACGAAAACCAATAAATCCCACATTTCAAACATTAATAAAAATTATATGTATAAAATTTTAATGCTCTGGCTAAGAAAGAAAAAGAACTAGATAAGTGTAGGTTCTACTGATAATGCCGTACGTTTAATATTCATTCAAATAGAGTATTTGGAGCAGATCAAACAAGCTAAGAATAAGAGTTAATCCAAAACAAATCCTCCATAGGATATCTCAATTTTAATTTCCATTTTCATTCATATTTTCATTTACATAATCCTGTTGTATTAGTCTATTTCTTAGTGAAAACAGTTATTTCGACAAAGAACCACAGTTATTATCAAACCTATAGATATGAAACGTTCTGCTCAATACCTAAACCAATTTCATAATTTACAATTCAGGACTTTGGAGTCAGAACAAATGTTGCAATATCTACTAAGCAGGAATTAGATAATTAAGTTTTTATGTACAATGCCACTCAAGGGATCTATTGTGTTCTTTTTTCTTACTGTGACACCAGAGAATATCTTTCTTTTTACCAGAAGGCGCAGTATTAACCTAACCTAACCCAATTATAACATTGGGAGACGTAATTCATACGCAAAACTGCTCTGACACAAACACGTGGACACCAAAAAATAGGGCTACCTGGGCACTATGTGTATTCAGAAGAATCTTGGGTTGTACATGGGGTCTTTCACCTTCACTGGATATATCTTCTATGGTCAAACCTTTTCTCATGTACAGAACCATCGTGTGGGAGAGAGTTAAGTGCAACTGAACAGATTTCCGCGGTTTACATGTCCAGTACAGTCTCAACTAGGGCCATTGGATGTTATATTTTTGGATACAATTCGAAGCAATCAGTACAGCATACAGAATATCCTGAACGATTTGCAAGCTGGAGCAACAGATCATGCGAAAATCTGAACGGAGACTGCAGGTAATATCCAATCATTTTGATAGGAAGTCATCAAATGGCGCATGTGAACATTAATAATAAGGCACACATAACTGACAGAGAAGAGGGGGCGACTGACTTTAAGCCCATTAACCGGATACGGTCATCTAAGACGCCATCTTTACATTATATATATCTCTAACTCCCTGGGATGCCACGGATGTATGGATGAGGAGGAAATCGCTGCTCACATAATCAGTGAGTGCGTAGTACTCACACGTATGAGGTTCAAACACCTAGGCAAGCCTCACAGTTTGCCTAGTGACGTCAAAAGCCAAAGAGCTTCTCAAAATATATTGAACTTTCGTAGTGAGACAAGACCGGCCTATCAAAAGGCGCAACTATCCCTGACCGCCCAAAATCCAATTTTGAATATGAGTGAGATTGAGCCCCAAAATATTTGTACCTACTCTCGTCTATTGAGTGAATTTTTTGAAACTTCAATATCTCCAACTATGGCGTGAATAAATGAGCAACAACAGCGACTATCGCTCATTCCACTGCTCTTTGGTAAAGTGGAACGTGAATCCATTGAAACAGTAAGTTTATATTGCATTATAACATCGTAAAAGTACTGTGTGAAACTAAAAGGGATGACGAATAGTTTTTGTAATATGTTTAATAAATTATCTTATTATGTACAAACTATATAACAACGTTTATAAGTTGTTTTTCTTTTGAGAATGTTTATACGAGGCCAATTTTTTAAGTAAGTACCGTTTTGCGATTCCGCCGCCGCAACCCCAAGGTCGGCGTTCCGCACATGCGCCCTGGTTACCTACATCTCTTGTCCACGCAGTGACGCCATTACAGTCTGATTCTTCATTGTTTACGTTGTTTACTGAGTGTTTAAGATACCTCCGACAATCGTGAGTCCCGCCGATTGTGAAGTACGGGCTGTTATATGATTTCTTAGTGCTGAAGGCGTAAAACTGATCGATATTCATCGTGAGATCTGTGAAGTTTACGGACAAAACATTATGAGTGATGGAATGGTAAGGAAATGGATGAGAGCATTTAAAGATGGCCGCACAAATCTGCATGATGAAGAACGGAGTGGGCGTCCTTCGGTCGTTAATGAAGATTTGGTGCAGAAAGTGGACAAAAAGGTGAGAGAAAACAGACGCTTTACAATTTCATCATTGTGCGACTATTTTCCTCAATATTATCGTAGTGTTTTGTATCGCATTGTGACCGAGAACTTGAAATACCGAAAATTGTGTTCACGTTGGGTTCCAAAAATGTTGACAGATTTGCACAAAACCCAACGTTTAGGCATTGCATTGACTTTTCTTGAGCGGTACCACAATTACACCAAATTGTTACTGGTGACGAAACATGGATGGCCTACGTCACACCAGAATCGAAACAACAAACCATGGAATGGTGACATTCATCATCACCCAAAATAGTGATGTTTAAGCAAACAATTTCTGCCCGAAAAATCATGTGCACAGTTTTTTGGGACAGAAAAGGAGTATTGCTAGTGGAGTTTCGGCCTCGTAATAAAACAATCATGCAGCGTCTTATTGTGAGACATTGAACAATCTACGCCGTGCAATCCAGAACAAAAGTCGTGGATAAACGGACCAAAGATCAAACCTTTTCAATGTGAAACTCTAGATCATCTTCCCTACAGCCCTGATCTGGCGCCTACAGCGACTACCATTTGTTCCTGCACTTGAAGAAACACCTGGGCGGTCAGCGTCTTCAAGACGATAACGAAGTCAAAACAGTTGTGATACAGTGGTTAACAAGTCAGGCGGCAGAATTTTATGAGGAGGGTATTCAAAAACTGGTGCCACGTTATGACAAGTTCCTCAATATTCACGGAAATTATGTAGAAAAGTAGATTATGGTACAGGTTTTCATGTAAAAATAAAATTATTGCGATATCTTTGCACTTCTTTTTTTAATTCCAAAACGGTACTTGTATAAATGGATAAAACATATTTTTGTTCAATCAATGTCCTACAGATACTATAAAATATTTCACTTTTTTTATGTCATCCATACGCTGGAAACAGAATTTTTAATGAGAAATATCCGCAATTATAATAAGAAACAATTCCTCACTGTTATTATGATAACCCAAGACAACCATAAATTGTTACATGTCATATTTATTGGGCACGTTTTCCATGTTCCATTAAAACAGTTGCCGGGTTTTCAAAACAACACGAACAAAACTTTGCACAATTATTATTGCTGTCAATATAAAAAAAATGTAATATGAATTATTACTATTACTTTAATTATGAATACATAAAAACAAAACATCCGTAGAAAAAGTACTGTGAACGACTCCTTAGAAAACGACATATTTCTGCTTCACTTGATTAGTACTCGCGAGAAATATTATAATGTTAACTATGCTAATTAACAGTTCCATTCAAGCAATAATTGAGTAGTTAGAACCAGAGCAAATATTTTCAATTGACATTTTAATCAAATTTAACATCGAAATAATTTCATCAAGTTGTTGGAGTGAGCAAATTATATAGGAGTGGCATTTATAAAGACGAAAGGTTTTTGTGTACATAACTTTTCTATTTGAAGATTCTGAAACCGCTGCAAATGTTCTAATTACTTCGATCCTTGTGTTTCCGTCTGCAATTCTAAACTTTTTTAATTATCTAAAAGCTTTTAAGATCGACCATCCATGATACTAAGAGCGTTCAAAAATTTCATATAATTTATTTTAAATATATGCGGTTTATTTTCCATTTAAATAAGAATATTGTACGAGGTGTGTTATGTGTTATTTTGGAATATTGTCCAAACGTAACCTTCACAGCATATTTTTCATTATCAGGAGTTTCATGGTGAAAAATTCATTTTTCAGATCTTTTACTTCGCATGTTATTTCGAAATCGCTTTAGTACCCTTCTCGAATAGTCAGTTGTCTGTTTGAATTAACAAATTTGTTCACTTGTCAAATTTTTCTTTATTTTGAGCTCGTAGAAGTCCCGATTTAATAGTTACTACATTATCACAATACATTTTAACATTTTGTGAGCTTTTTTGATATTTTTTTCCATATTTTATGACAATTTGCAAACACAATCTCACTAACGTATATACTGAGAACGAGTTCAAACTTTTCCCTGCTTCAAATAAGTGATTTACCAATTTTTTTTGTATTAAGTAATATAACGAAGAATTTCATAAACATCCCACATTCAGGTTGAGATTATCTTTAACGAAATAATTTTTTAAACATAGAGTTTCATTTGTGACAGTCAAATCAAATAAATACATACATCGCCAAAATTCTTAGACCCTCTTATGTTTGTCACCATGAGACCTATTACTAGAATCAAATTTGGTGATGTATCCTATGCGAATTACCTGAATTAAATTTTAACTGAACAAGAAAAAAATACAAACTAAAAATAATGCATAAAAAAATTATTACTAAAATTTGGAATTTAGAAGATAGCCATCGAGAACTCAAATTAGAGTTGCAATAATATTTAGTGTGCTCTCCGCAGTTCTGTAGTTGAGACTTGAAATTATTCCATTCTTTTTGGGCCGCGAGTAAGAGTTCCTGCAGGGTCATAGGAGGATTATTCTTGTTTGAAATTGTTTGTTCCACCAAATTCCAGAGATCCATGTTTGCCAAATTTCCCGGCCACGGAAATCTTTGAATATTATGAATCAAACAAATTCTTTCTCACCGACTATTATTAACTAAAGCAAATTTGGTTTCGTCCGAAAAAAGGACATTTCGCCACAAACCTAAGAGCCAGTATTTATGTGCTTGTGTCCACAGTACACGAGCGAAAATATGTCGGGGAAGTAACTTGGATCCTATTAATTGTCTTGATCTAAATTGGTTCCAGCAAGTCTCATCACTTAGAGTTGGGATTGCTGTAATACTTCGATTCCGATGTACATAACCTGTTTCATACCGATCTTTTCTTGCACTAACTACCCTAGGACGCCCAATTCCACGACTCCATTCAACGCTGGTACTAATACACTATTCGGATAACTTGAGCACGTGGAATCCCTTGTCTATCCGCGATTCGATGATTCGACAGATATTCCTCATGCGAGACTACTATTCTTGCTGTATTAACCACTAAAATTCTGTTGCAAAGAAATACTCAACAATCACTGCATTGTATATTCATATACTCCTGGTATGTAATTATAAAAAATTGATGTTCACAGTATGTTTATTTACATCCACAGAAGTGGAGTTAACCATTTATAATGAATAATTCTGTACGTTGCTGTATTATTACAAGAAGTTACCGAATCGAATCAAAATGTTTGTTTTTAAAAGTGTGAATGATGAAAATTCTGTTTATTATTCTAATATAAATAGAAAACCTGATTAACAACTGTTTGACTAAACTGTTACAACACTTTTCTCAAAGTAAGGGATAATACTTGAAATTAAATCATAGTATAATTAAGGAAAAAGTTTAGATATTAGGGAAAAATAGTTATAGGTGTTTTCCAATAACATCATAGTTAGGGCTAGTAGGCCAACTACGTAAGCCTGATAAAATCGAGATGCAACAGTCAAGATATTAAAAAACATGTTTTTAAACTTAGTTAAATTAAAAGCTTTAAATTGAATAATAGTTTAAAAAAACTGAAAACCACGCTTTTAGCAATAATCAAACTAAAAAGAATAGAATTACTGATGGAAATTAATTTTACAATTACAAAAACAACATTTTTAAACTAACTTTGTGCTTCGGAATGAAGCTAATTATAACGAGAAAAGTTAGGTTAGGAAAAGTAAACGAGAAAATAGAAAAGTTAAAACGAGTGACAGCGATCCCCAAATTTCGATATTTCCATTTTGAATGAATTAGGTGAATGTGCGTGCAAATGCAGGTAACGGAAAAATAATTCGACTGAGAATGGGAATCGAACCCAAATCCATTGGTTACCAGTTAGGAGCTTCACCATTTAGCTCCTAGAGAAACGTACTGTATTTATACTTCAATCTTATACACAAGAGACCCACCGAGAAACACTACCGTCTATTTTACCGTAAATAGCCATTTTGAGATAATTATTAAGAGAATGGAAAATGGGGAAAGAAAGGAATGATTAAAAGGAAATCCTACTAAGTGAATAATTTTCAGTAATTGCAGCCCTCGGATTGTCAACAAAATCATATCTATTAGTTATATAACACAAATTTAGTTTAAAAATGTCATAGAAAACACCCCACGCTTTATAATAATGACAATAATTTTCTTATCAGTAATTTTATTTCTTTTCCAAGAATTATTTTTTCTTTTTTAGTTTGATTATTGCTAAAAGTTTTTTAAACTGATATATTTTACGAAAACCAATAATCCACATTTTCCTAGAGGAGTTTGACAGAAAAATATCTTTTGAGAGTTTTTAGTTACAAAAATCTGACGAACATATTAGCTCTTATTTCATATGAAAAATTATTCTTGTTGTAAATATTATTTTTTACGTGGAAAAACAAAGAAGCCGGAGTAATACTACTTAAATACTATCCTAAAGGTGTTGTTGTTTGGGAATTGTACGAATTTAGAAAGGAATACATTCAGAAATAGCGCCTCGTTAAGACCAAAGTAAATCCAATTAAATGAATTTCATTACTTACATAAACATTACCAGTGTCTTACGAGATGAAAATGTCGTTGTTTGGCACTTTGTTCCCTATGGCAGAAGAGTAACCACACAGTACTATAAGGACCATATGCAACAGGTACGACCTTGTAAACAGTGTAATAATCCTGCACAACAATGCAATACCACATAAAGCAGAATGTGTAGGGCAGCTATTTTAACTTTGAGGATGGAAGAAATAGAAGTACCCACCACATTATCCCAACATTTCGCCCTCTTACTTTGACCTCATTAACCTGATTAAGGCGGCTGTTTATGTGTACTGATTCACACATGGTGCGTCAAATTCTGAAGCTGATGGTATTCAGCATTTCCCACATCGTTAACAACGTGTGGTGACAGTATCAGGGCACCACTTTGGGGGTCTTTAGGCCCAGGATTGTCAACTTTTATGTGTTATTTGTAATTCTTTCGCACCGTGAAGTTGCAATTCAAAATTTAAGTCATTTTACCGTGTAATTTGGCCATTACTTGCATCGATATTCTGTAGTATCCTCAATTATTCTGTTCTGAATAACGAGAGTTTTCTAAGGCAATTGGTTAGAACAGTAGGGCACAAAACACAAAAAAAGAGAAATAGACGGTAGTTGATAGATACCACAAAAATTTAAATAGAATCTTAAAAAATCTGAGAATTGGGGCAAAAATCATGGCAAGTATTTCGTTTCTTGTAAATACAGATAATTTCTTGAAAATGATGTAATATCCGATTTCAACGGATAGACGACATATATAAAAAAGATAATTCGCAGAAGGCATTGTTTGTATTGAATAAATATGTCTCATTGAGCAATTCTTGGAATTTTTTTGTTAATAATAGATAATTTATTTTTCACCAACTACTAGGATAACCAGTTTTTCATTTGATTATTAGGTATATTAGGAAACTGAAACATTTTCATATAAATATATTTTTCAAACCCATTTTCCCTCCATATAATTTATATTTATTATTCCTCGTATTGTTTTATTGCTCATTAAAGACGCAATGACCACTTCATCTAATTATTAACAAGCTCTAATAGTGGATGTTGGTTGGGCGTCTAATATAATATTTTATTCGAAATCAAACTGAATCTGACAGAGTCGGCGTCTCGATGCCTGATGTACATCGCGTGCTTCGAACGGAAATAGCTTAATTGGTATAAGTCAAATTGTTATGTTTCATTTTTGTCGATACCGAAGATGTTAATTGCTATATTTCGTATTAACTGTTTATATTGTATCGTTACGAAACATAGACGTTCCAAAATTATTTATTCGAGGATAAATAATTCGATAATATGAATAATTTTGACCAGTTCACAATCAAATAACACCATAGAGAAATAAATTTTTAGACATTATTTTCTTTCAACGAGTTAGTTAAGTAAATTAAATTCATCTATCACATTAATAGAAAATGTATTTATGATTCAATTTTATTTAACGGAATCCCCTATCTAAACTCAAATATCAGGTAATATGTGTGCAATTACATACAAGTTAACTGCTCATTCTATATGTAAATTATCAGTCTGTTACGTTATTGGCACCTCGCACAGATCAATACCTTCAACTTTTTGCGCTTGGACGAAAAAAACCCGAAAAGTTTTGATTGTTGTTTACTAGAAATAAATTTAAGTTCAATAATGAGCCGATAATATTTGAATTGATGGCAAAAACTGACAGAATTTTCGACAGTATGATATTAAAAACTTCATTGTATGCTATTATAGTTTATTTTGAAATATTTCTTCCGTAGTCAAATGAAAATCGATTAAATTTAGCGAAAAAGAAAGTTATCTAGGTAAAATTAATCTTAAACATTTATGAATTAAGTATCAAATATAATAAGCTTAATATCAAATCTCGAAAGTATGTATTTGTGCAAAAATAGTCATTTTCACGTAGAAGGTATAGTGCTTATTTCAATAAATCATTTTTGCTAAACTAAAATTTTTTTATCAAAATGGAATATCAGGATTTTACTTCAAAAACAATATCCACTTCTACAAGATACCTTTGACGAAAGAGTGAATAATCAATGAATACAATGGTATGAGAAAACAATATTTTTTCATACCTTGGTCAAAAGTACGTACTTTCGTCTCTGTACGTACTTTCCTTTCCCTTGTAATGTAATATAATATTTATTTCTCAACATAGTTAACATGTTTAAACTAGTGAGTTTCCAATTTTTTCAAACCGTCCATCTCTGTCACCACCTTTCCATTTTCTGAATTCACTTGCCGTAAAGATATTGTATTAAGTTTGGGATGAGAAAATAAATCGTAATGCCAAGATGCCAATGCCATAATGCCAAGAACAAGTCGTTTTTACAGTAAATATTAACAAAAATCTTCATTCATAAAACGAAGTTTCCATTAAAAATGAAACAAGAAAAATATCAAAAATTTCAATTATATAATAATTTTGTTATGATTTCTTGACAACGTTCATAATAATTGATTCATGAAATGAAAAATTTTGTCAAATGACAAATTGATGTTTCAAATTAATTAATTTATTACTGATAATTACTGAAAGGAATTAAATGCCAAAAAGCTCGCTACATGCTTATTATGAGGAGATATCGCTGCTACAGACGGACGGCAAAACGCTAGTAATAGTGCATTCTTCATCCTATAGGCCAGTTATCGTTTTCTTTTTTGTTAAATAATCAATAAAAACTTCACCTTTGGAATCCCATAAAGCTGTGGCCATGACCTGATTAGCTGAAAAAACGGTCTTTGTTATCTTCGCAGCACGTTCCTCGTACGAACTCCATTGATTTTACTTAGACATAGCTACTTGGATTACGTTTGAAGATGCAAACAAATTTTTAATGCAGGCGAGCTCTTTATTAGATTCGAGCAAACAATTCCCCCACCTTGCAGATAACTTTTTTATAAGAAACCCTTCATGCAAAATCATCTATTGTTTGTCGGTTGGAATATTAACTCTATTACCTATCTCAAGTACTTTTATTCAACGATCGCAGTTTTTCTGAAGCAGAGAATATTTGAGATAAGTTTCTGTAATCGTTTTTCCACGTAAACAAGAATGTTTAATTATCACGACGAAATCTCACTGTTTGGATAACATTCATCTAACGTTTCCTTATTGTTTTATTGGTTTTTCACGTAAAAAAATGTCTAATCAACAAACTAAATTCTTTAACTTCTTGCTGAAGGAGCAAGAGTTTAGATTAAAGAAAAGTGAATTGAAAAAAAAAATCTGGCAATTTCATACAATCTCGAACAAAATATTGACAATTAACTCTGAAATTAACATTTCATAAATTTAAAGGTCAACAATTTTAACTAACTCGTATTTATATGATCACTGGAAATTGATAGTTTTCACGTGAACAACGAATTATTCGTTCTCTTCTTCGGGAAATTACTTTAGATTGAAGTTTATTTATCGCCTTTATAGCTTCCCTAGCTTGAACAAACCCTTGCTGTGGGGTTATAAAAACGCTTCCAATGCTTTTCTACTTAGTCACACCTCTCATTCGTCCATTCTTAACCAAAGCAATACAATAAAATAAACACGAAAACAGTTTGGGGCAATGTGCGCAAAAAAATCAACAGCCAGCAATTCAATTAAATCGGTGACATTACGTTGGCGGGTTATAAAGTCACTCTCTTACTGCCGTTCATGAAATTCTCCATCTCTCCAATTATACGGCTTATCTATAGCAATGGCGAATTCTATACTCGAAAGCAGCAGTTTCCAAAAGGGTTTTCCGTTTGAAATATTCGTAATTGAGTTAAGTTTCATTATACTATATGATTATAAATGAATATCGGGAAAGAGAAAGCGTTTTGCGTTTTACTGTTTACAAAGACCGAATCTGTAATTAATGGTTAAGGTGAGGGGGACCAAGATTTAGTGAAGAGAGTTAAATGAGTGAGATATTCGTTTACTCCTACCCGGAAAAAAGCTCTAAAAACTAGTCGTGAATTAGTGATTTCTGTGTCGACTGTTCGAATGGTTTTAAGGAAACGCTTACAACTAAGTCCTTACTGTTTACAGTTGTACAGTCTCTAAAGCCTATAGACTGCGGATTACGTGTCGTGCCAACTTCGCTATTGAAATGTTGAACTCTCACGTTAGTAATGTGAGGATCTGGAACTCAGAAAATCCTCATGAGATGTGCAACGATACTAAAATTTAAGGTTGAATAAATTTTTTTGTTAAAACAACTATAAATCGAAAGGGTTGATATGACAAAACTCGCTTTGTAATACCTCCACATTCACCAGATCTGACGCCATTTGATTCTTTAAGGATCCTTTGTATCTGCCACCGCTTACTAGCTGACATTTCGGAATTAAGAAACAGGATTGAAAATCTTCTCGAAATATATATATATATATATGTATATATATATATATATATATATATATATGCAACTAGATTAAAACTAATGGTGTATGCCATATCCTGGTGGTAGATTTTTTGTTAAAACTACTATAACTTACCTTTAAGATACCTTACAGCAATGATTCTTCCCTCCGAAGAACATGACCCACCTCAATGGCATAACGAAGTACGCAATTGGTTGAACGTCACTGTACTCGACTGCTTTGTAAGGCCTACACATTTACCAGATCTAATACCATTTGATTTATTTTTGTGGAGCTTCTTCAAGTATCCTTTATATGTGCCACATCTTACTAGCTGTCATTTCGAAATTAAGAAACAGGATTGAAGCATCTGTTGCATTAAGTATTGGAGACTTCCGATCCACCTTTGGGAATAACTCAGGTATAGACTTCATGTGTGCCGGGGGCAAATGGTGTTTACGTTAAACACTCAAAAGCGTCTAGACGAAACTATTTAGGTTGAGTTGCTCTTTCAGCTGCGATAGCAGTATGATTGATGTACTAAATATTAGCTAGCGACAAAAACCTCGATATTCATTTATAAAAATTCTGTAATGTGAGTGGTTTTTCATACCACAAAAATTATTATTGCCTCAGTTCAATAAAAAATTACATTCTGTCATTTATTAATCGTATAAAAAATCGTGATGGATCATTTTGAAGAAAATTCACTGCGCTAAAAAAACTCTCATGTTTTTTTCCGTTAACCTCACCAATTACAAGACAGTGAAGGTTAAATTTTGATAATTTCAAGACAAATTTCATTTTTGATACACATTATTTAACGTACTCAAACTATTCTCATTTACTAAAACTATTGACTTGAAATTTTGCTGTGGATGAAAATAAATGATTCAGAGACAAAATTGGTGAAACATTTAATAACATCACGAGAATTAATTAATTTGTGTATGAAACTGAATGTCATAGTTTGCAATTTTTTGTCATTGTATTTTTAATTACAAAAATTTGATTTTACACAATTAAAAATGATTTTTTGTAAATCATTTATATTTTCCAAATGAAGTTTCAATTGTAAAATAGCTTCGATAGCTCAATGGTTCTTGAATGTGGCTCACAATCCTATAGTTGGTAAATGGAATCTCATAAGGGACGTGAATAAGAGTGAATAATGAGTCTTATATAAATAATAAATAATGAAAATATTGAAAATGCAATAAAAATATAGAAATTTTGTTGTTAATCTTGGTACAATTAGAATTATTTAAATGATGTTGATGTGAAGGCTGAACTGGGAAACTGTCAACATATAGGTAGAGAAATATGAAGATAAGTTGATCATATAGGAACTATTATTTTTTTATAATTAGCTGACAAATTTGCTGTCGAATAAAGTTCAAATTGATTGTCATGGATACTTACGAACAATGTGATAATTTTAAAATTATAAAAATATAGTTGTGATGTGTGAAACAATAGTTAAAGATTAAACTTAATCACATAATACTCTGGTATCAATGAGAATGAGCTTAACGATGATTATGTTAATGAGTTAATGAGGTCAGTTAGCTAATTATACTGACTAAATGACCAACTTTCCTTTTTATTTTTCTTCCTTTATGTTTACAAATTCCTTTTTAACTTTGTTGTCGTCAGTATCTATTATTTAAATCATTCCCTTAGACCAATCGTAACAAGATATATACCAAATATTGTATTCGATTTTTTTAAATTTTAATGTTTTTTAAAAAGTTTTTCTCACTTAATCTTTTGCTAGAGAATTTTATAACTCTTGAACGAATAAGTATAAAATAGACAGTTCTACAAAGCTATCCTCGATTTAGATAATCAAGACATCTCTATTCAATTCAATTATTTGTGAGTCCCATGGGGTAGTTTTATTATTTTTATAAATGTTGTTGGCCTTATATAATTCATCAATTACAAAGCAATTCAATCATTTAATTTCAACATCAATTCAACTTAAGGAACAAATTTCCAAAACTCCAAAACTCATACGATATAACCAATAATATGAAAAAGTTTGAGAAGAATAAAGCTTGATATAAAATCAACTTATATAATATTTGTTTCGATTATTATGTTCGTCTTTTAAAAAGTTTAGGACCGCTGTATTCAAATATCGATCCGAATGTCGGATGTCGCTGTATCCTTTTCATTTTCACCTTGACGCTCTTCCTTCATTCCATTGTCAATGCCAGACTGCGATCCTTCGGCATAGTTGCCACATTTGAGGGAAGGGAATACACCGGTTTTCTTTTTCTCGAGATTGTTTTATCCCGACCTTACGTAATATTGTTTCTCAACATAATAGGTATGAAATGATCAACATTTATTATGTATTTGGTCTTTATTTGTACTTTTTCTTATAAATACGGGTGCTCGTCTATCTAACATGAAATCTAACTAAACATCTAAACATCTAAATCTAACATGAAAAAAGGTATCCAGCCTGAATTAGTTTTGGTGTTAATAATTAATATGAAATTAAATGTCATCAGCTTTTTAATGAAATAAAAAAGTAACCACCCATATAAATAGAAAAAACCTATTCCCCAAAACGATCTTTTAAATGATTATAAATTACTGAAACGAATAATTTATCTAGAAAAACCTGGATTCTTTGCAGCTCTCAACGATGCCTAGGGTTGATGGTAATGTAGGGATTTTTTATCTTATTTTTACAAAATTGTAAAGAATTTAGAAAATTTGCTTTTAATTATTTTTTGAATAGAATAATAAAGAAAAGCATAATAAACTTATGAATAGCAATTTTGTTTGTTAAAACAAACTTACCAGCGGTTTTGACACTGGCCATAAACAGAAGTAATTAGTTCATCACAATAGTTAATTGAAAAACAGAAAAATATTTAACAGAAAAGAAACACCATTGCTTTGTTAGTTATAAGAAAGAATAGAGCGCAATATATTCTTAGAAGTTCTTATATAAAATTAGCATACATGGCTTTTTTGGCGGCGGATTGATGTTATTAGAGTTTGGTTGAAAACAAATGAATATTTCGAGGTGTCGCAGTGCAAAAAAAGTGGTTTTTGACCTTTGCTCACCTCTGCAGGTCAAACAAAAAGCGACTGAAAAATGAAATTTCACATGTAGGTTCAATTAGTTGCGAGATGATTTCCTATGTAAGGTCGAAACTTTCCATCTCCACCCCTCTCCATTTTATGGTCATTTTTCTTATATTTTCTTATTTTTTGGCCAGAAAAAGTTTAACTAGAGGGTTCGAACTTCGCATGCAAGTAGGGGTGATGTTGAAGAATTGTCTTTCTCAAGTTCAAAGTTTTCTTCTTCAGTTCTTCTAGCACAAAACGCCCGAAATTATTTTGATCGTTGGAATTGTTAAACTGGACCGGCTCCTATTTAATGAATAATACGAGTATGATCGTTGCTAGGGTGATTTTTTTTACTTCCCATTTTCGAAATTTCTTGTCATTATGACAATTTTTTCTTTGTTATCAATTGGAATTGAACAAGAGGGTTCGAGACCACCGGGTCTATTGAAATTATGAATTTTCATTCGAGAGAGAGAGTTAACTTGTGAAATGAAAAGTTATTGAGGAATAGCAAATTTTCCATAAAGAAATAAGATTGAGAATTGATATCATTTCCAAGAAATTCATTTTATGGAGAGATTTGTTTGTGTATTAGTTAAATTCTTCATTCGACGAAAAATTCGACTTTCGTAATGGAGCTCTGCTGCTCACGGCTTTTTTCAATTTTCTATTGATTTGAATAAATGTTAATTGGAAGTAGAAGGTATCTGTGTTACAACCACCCTTATTTACAGGAGACTACATTTAGCTTCATCATTTATTACCCATGAATAAAAAAGAAACTTAAGATTGCAATTATATTCTGGGCTTCATATGATAGTTATCATCATATGATTGATTGTTTGGAGACCGACTAAACCATTAACGTAGATGATTGTGTCAGTTTCACGCATGATAATGTCAGACTGCATACTGCTAAATTGTGTTGCTAATGTTTACGAGACAAATAAAACTCCATCAATTGAATATTTTCTGTTTCCAAGATTAAAGAATCGTTTAATCGCTACACTGCAGACAGTAGATGTATTGATATCTGGTTAGCCTAGACCAGTTCCATGTATAAACAAAATATTGCGTTATCATATCAACGAACAATAAATTATCAGTGTAAAGTTTGACGTCAAAAAAGTTAACCAGAGTTACGCAATGAATTAAAAGAGGAAAGATGTCCACCGAAATTGTGAAAATTGTGTATTTAAAAGCGTTAAGAGGTAAGCAGATTTACGGAAATATACTTAATACTCTTTATGATCAATGTCCTTCGTATGCGACCGTGAAAAATTGGACTGCAAGCTTCAAAAGAGGTAAATTTTCCATTAAAGATGATGACCGATCGGGAAGGCTAGTTTCTGTGGCAGCCCCCGAAAATATCGATGCAGTTCATGACATGATTTTATCAGACCGTCGAATTGGGCTAAAACAGATATCTGAAGCACTGAATATTTCATACGAACGCGTTCATCATATATTTCACGTCAATTTGGACGTGAGAAAAATTGCTGCAAAATGGATCTCCAAATGTTTGAATGTTGACCAAAAGCGTGCAAGGGTAGAATCATCGCGTTCGATCCGTGCTCGATTTGAAAACGATGTAGACTTCTTAAACCGAATTGTTAGTATGGATGAGACTTGGGTACATTTCTACGATCCAGAAACAAAGCAACAATCGATGGAATGGCGACACTCTGGTTCTCCAAGACCTAAGAAGTTTCGTGTCCAAAAATCTGCTGGAAAAGTTCTTTCTTCAGTTTTTTTGGATTGCCATGGAGTAATCATGATTGATTTTTTGGGTCAGGGTAGAACAATAACTGTAGATTACTATTCGACATTACTGACCACACTACGGGAAAAAATTTAAGGAGAAAAGACGCGGAAAGCTATCCAAAGGTGTTTTGTTTTTGTAGGACAACGCCCCTTCATACAAATCTCATAATTCCATGCAAAAAATTCGTGATTTAGGGTTTGAATTACTAGAACATCCCCCTTATCCACCAGATTTGGCTCTGTCCGACTATCATCTCTTGCCTCAACGGAAAAAAGTTTAAAAGGTCGTAAATTTTCTTCCAACGAGGAGGTAATAAAAGCTGTGAAATTCTGGTTTGCAGAACAAGTAAAAAACATTATCTTGAAAGGTTTAGAGACGTTGCAGGATCGCTGTAATAAATGTATCCAATTACGAGGAGAATATGTTGAGTAATAAAATATTTTGACATCGAAATTTTGTTTGGTATTATAGTAGGCTAAAAATTTCTCAATATATCCTCGTAGACTTGACACGGATACTTATAATAAATATTTCTTTATTCGACTTAAATTTTTTATAACCCTTCGTACTATACAATGCCAATTTGACAAATATGTCTCATCTTTCTATTCTATATACATCAAGAGTTTACGAAATCCTTTGGATACATTTATATGAAGATATTTCATATTATCCCAATATAAGTTGTTATTTCCACACTGTTTTAATTTATCATAGCTAGTACTTTTAGAAAATGGGATTGGCTCCCTTTATTTGTTACATTTTTCTATTTCCAAGGTTACCTTTACATTTTTTACGTAATCTGTTTTCAAATTATCAATCATTTTGTTGAAAAAGTATTTACTTTTTCGCAATATGTAAATAGGAAATTCCTAGTATTATATATAAGGAATCTTCAGTATGCGGGTCTTCTACGAAATGGTCTCCGATTATGTAAAAGCAAATAATTATGATTGTACTACACTGCATTGCACCACAGAGGATATAAAAATGATTGATTCATTTTTGTTGAACATCGGCCCCGTCCGACTAATTTTGTTCACAAATCACAGTTTTTTTTATTTATAAATTTTCTTTCTATGTTAGGCTTAGAACTCATGGACCCCACTACGTATAACTAAAATCCGAATCAATGCAAAACATTGTGATATGATTTGTGCAGTTCGTCTTTACCCCATGTTTTCTGTAGCGTGCATCTAATTCTGTCTCGTTTCCTCTTCATTTCCTTACTCTGTCAGACTGTTCGATACCATACAAAAATAAACGTTCCGGCCACGTTTCACCTTTTTTGATTCTAAATTAAATTGTGGAATTTAGAAGTTCACAGGAATAGTCTAATCCTTCAAAGAAGGGAGGAACAGTTGGCGCTTATAATGGATCCTATTATAGTTATAACAAGATAGCTATCCGTAAAAATACAAAGTGGCGTGAAATGATTTTATTAACATTTTAAGATTAACAAATTTTCCATGTGCTCAACGTTTATTTTTATTCTCACTGGTAACCGATGTTAAGGATACCGATCGCAGTAAATAAATTAGGAATGCAAGATACAACTTATTCAATCTAATTTTCTTATATTCATCTAAAAACTATGCTACGTGGTTTGATAAAAAAATTCTCTACATGAATTTTGACATACTCTATTTTTATGTAAGAAAGATTAATAAAACCTACTCACTAATCCAAAATTTGGTGGGGTCATTTTAAATATTACATAATAATTTAAATATTTCCTAGAATTTTCATAAATGTACCTGTGCTAATACAAGTTTTCAGGTTTTTATTGGTCTTTTATAACTATAATCTATACAGAACACTAGAAAAAGGTTGGACTGCTCAAAATCCCTGTGTATTGAAGATTATATTGCCGTATCATAAGATCTACACGTATCCATTAGCCAATAAAAGTAAGAAATTTTGACCCCAAGAATCTCTTCCCGACAAATTTCACGGGAAATGCGTTTTTCTACAGTTTAGTTAAGTTGAAATTTGCAAGGTGTAGTGTACAATCTACTGTAAGCTTTAACAGTTGATAGAAAAACATTAATATTTAATTGTTTAAAATCATTTACAGACGAACATTTATGTGAAACTGTTGATAACACAGAGTAATTAGTAAGTAGTACACTTGTTGTTGGGAAATCTACGATTTGTAGAGTTATAAGAAAATAGAAATGTGGCGAATTTCCAACAGCACGTAAAGCGTAAAGGCTCGAAGAAAAGTACATGCGAAAAGAGCTTCAGACAGAAGACAAAGTTCTGGTCACTGTTCGAGAAAGAAGGATTACCCTGAACTGAGTCGAAAAACACTATGGAAACTTTTAAAAGAAAAAGGTTTTCACTGGAAAAAGTATTCCAGAAAGTCTATTTTAATAGAAAGAAATGATATTGCAGTATGGAGAAGAAATTACCTGAGGACTATAAAAGAAATGAGAAACCAGAGAAGAAATATTTTTTATTTAGATGAACTATGGAACAATGAGAACATACACCAAATTTGTGTAGTAGTGATGGTAGATCAAACAAAATTGTCGCCAAGCGGCGGGTGTAATTTGGGCGCTAACCATCCTTCTTTACCTGTCTGACCAAGAAGGGTAGATAATCCGACATGTATTTTCGGCGCTAAGAAGTGCAGGTAGGTCGAGTCATAAAATAACCCAATAGAGGGAAAGTTGATAGATTTTTAAGTAGGTTAGGTTAGGTTATGTAAATCTCTTTTTTTTTATGTAATATGTACTTAAGTACTAAATAAAAATATAAAGAAATATAAAATTTACTTTATTCTGTAGAGTGTTGCAAAAATGTTGTGAGGAAACTTTATTAAGGGCAGATTTTTCATTTAAATAAAGTGCAAAGTAGCCCCCTCTAACGGTAAATTTTTTCAGACCTTAAGTGATAATAGGTCATTTCTCTTATAGGAAAATCTAAAAATACAAAAATATATCTTATTATAAATGTCGGTGATTTAATAAATAACTGTATTTCATTAATCATGTACTTCAGTCGGTTAGCGCCCAAAATACACATAGGATTAAAATGACCCTTCGGTCTTGGCGCCTAGTTTACATGTTGTATAAAGTACATTAATCCTTTAGCGCCCAAATTACATCCGCCCGTCGCCAAGTGTTTCGAACTGGTTCTTATAATCTGCAATTGATATTGGAAGAACTATACACATCTGCAGTTCAAACGGTTTTGTTAGAGGTTAGAGGTCTTTTGAATTTCAGTGACTACAATGAGGACATGATTGCTGATGTTTTTAAATAATGGTTCAAACAACTGATAACTTTTCCTCAGAACTGTATAATAGTAATGCATAATGCAAATTATCACTCGAGACTGTTGCCCACATCCCCAAGTGGTTAGAAAAAGATTTACAAAATTGACTAAATTTGAAGAATATTAAGGTCAATCCTGTGGAAAAATAACTGTATTCTTCGTGTTCCCTTTAAAAAGAGAAATTCAATACATATGAAATTGATTAAATTGCAGAAAATGGTGGAATGACAGTAGCGAACAAAAACAGATTGAACTGTTGATGAGCACAGATGAAGGGAGAGGTTTCAAGAAACATAATTCTTTTGAAATAAGTGATATTAAATAGTTGTTTTGGAGGCTGTTGATAATGTGAAGTTTGAAAACTGGGAAAAGTTAATCATACGATAAAAGAAGAAGAGAAAATGTGAAAGTTGGACAATATTAATGATGAAATTGTCATTGTGAATATTGATTGCAAAAGTTCATTCGATTCTGATTTGGTTTTGTAAGAAATAGCTCTACATATACTAGTGAGTTTTAATATTGATATTATTCTTTCTGAACGTAAGTTTGTTTGAAAATCAAGCTGGTTAATTAGGTGACAATATAAGTGGACACCCGAAATATTCATTATATTTCGACAACTGTTATTTCATACGAAAATACTCGAGGAATAACTTGGAAAAATATTTTAACTGCATACTAAAATAAGTGAAAGGCCTATGGATTACGAATGCTTCATTTTTATTACCCTCTAATTCATAAAAATAGACTATAGTAGTTATACTGTATCTATATCTATTAGTATTTAATAAATTATCATTTAGTACAAGAGTTGGCGACCCTTTAAACTCTCTTGAACAGAGCAAAAGGGCCACTATAAAAAACTGCTACAATTTATTTTTAGAAGTATATGAGGCGTAGAATTCCAAAACCAGCCAAGTCCAATTCGAAGATTTTTTTTAGGTAAATTAATTTTTTTTTCTCGGAAATTTTGTATTGCTGTTAGAGGACTGGTATCTAAGTGGCAAAGAAAAAAAAGAAGAGATAACATCAGCTGTTCACTGATAACACAAAAATATGTGACCTTTATCGGCCAGCTGCGAAAAATTTTTAAAAATGGACTTGGCTGGTTTTGGAATTCTACGCCTCATATATTCCCAACAATGGTTACGTCAAGAGAAACAAGTTAAAATTCCAAAGCTGTATAATAAAACAGACTTGATATGCAATAATAGGTTTCACGATCGAAGGCTAGGAAAATGGAATAAAGTCTGATATGTCAAGTATATCCAGGATATATTAAAAGTAAAAACCAATCTAAATCCAACTAAACCTTAACTTTAAACTAAAACAACATAAAGGAAGCAAACAAATCGGAAGAGAAATAATCGAATTGGTAGTTTACAATTATTGTTTACGTATATTTCTTATTATATATATATTTTTTTTCTAAATACGGCACTGGAAAAAAAGTGGTGCTGCACAACATTTTTTTTCCTTCCATTCTCTTTTTTTGTGAATGCAATATAGAAAGTTGTATATTAATTGAGGTTTGCGAGGATTTTTCAATAATGTCTCTGAATCGAAATCATCTGTGATATGTGAAAAACTTCTTGGATCCACCCCTGGATTGTTCACTTAGGTCAGGGACGTATTTATACCTTTTCAATGGGGGGGGGGGTTAACCACTGATTTTTGTTTTGCTCCCCATAGGCTAAAGTGAGCTAACCGTATCTTGGTTTTGGAGTACCTATTAAATAAAAAGAAAGTCATGCCAAAAAATTTATTAAAACTTAAGGTACTCATTGTTACAAAATTAAGTTCATTCTTTTTCTTCTTTCAGCTAATTTATTTATAATTTCGGAGGCATTTAATTTTATCGCGATATTTCGATGCACCTCATAAGCGCGAGGCCTGTAAGCCTCTCGTCTCCCATTCTATTTCTTAAGTACGTTTTTAGCCTCTTAAGAGTGGAAAAATTGCGTTCAGGCGTGGCAGTTGACACTGGAAGTGTCGCTAAGATTTGAAGAAGCTTCTTAACCGTTGGGAAAAAGAGTTCGTCACACCCGTCCATATCTATATCATTACCTAAGTCTTAGGTAATGATATAGATATTGAATATTTTAAAAATGTTCTAAAACATGAGAGAATATTCAAGAAAATTGAATGGACTGTACAAGGATAAGGGAAGTAAAGTCAAAATTTAATATAAAGTTATATGAATATTAATTTCTATGTAATATTGACTCTAATATTTGGGACTCATCGCGAATTTTCAGCAGTAGTAATTTTTCGTAAACTAATGTAGTTTCATCCAAATTATTGTTTGAATGAACCGTATCTCGGAGTATCTTTAAAATTAATAGAAAAAGTCCAAATACGTATATGAAAAATCGATCCCAACTCTTGGCTTTACCATTTGCAAATACCATCTCGAGGTCAATAGAACGCCCACCCTATTAGAATCACATTAAAATGTGACTCATAATAAAAACAGAGAAATGTTTTTAATTCTCCTAGTTACCTAGTTTATTTAAGCTCAAACTTACGTCTATTAGGATGCACTAAAAATAAACGGTTTTAATAACAATTCAAGTCTACCTTTACAAAAATACGGCTGACATTTAAAATTTAGTATGTTTTGGAATATTTGAATTAAACATGACGGAAAAGTTGATGAGTATTTTTATTATTCTGCTTTTAAATCCATTTAATCCTGCTAGTATTATAAATGTGAAAGTTTGGGTTTTTGTATATTTGTTACTCAATAATTAACAAATTTGAAATTTGGTACCTGGATTAACACATTTTTATTCCGTAAAAATATGGGGTGTTCGTTGGAATTTCAAAAAATTATCTACATGACCTATTATTCATTTCATATTTGGTGTTGATAGATGTGTGCTTCATATGGAGGGTAGAGGTATTCATGTATGTTTGGATTTGGGGTCTCGATTACACTGCGACCCAAAGGATCTATTGTGTCCCTATTTCTTGCTGCGATACTGGAGAACCCAATGTTTACAGCTGATCCATCAATCCCGCTCCTTGCAAAAAGTCTAAAATGTGGGATGGCCTGGAGTTCCTTAGTATTTCACACTTCGAGAGAATGTGGTTAGAGGCTTCGTCCTCTGTGCAACAAAACCTGCACGTCGCATTATCTGCTAGGCTTAGCGTCTTCAGGTGTTTGTTGAGGCGACAGTGCTCCGATAGAACTCAGGGTAGAGGTAAGAAGGAATATCTCATATGGGAGAAAAGTTGAAAAAATGCCCAGTTGAACAAAGAATAACACTTCAAAAATCTTTTAGAATCATTCTTTTATAGACGAAGGGTATGGTAGGAATATGGCAATAGTAGATGATTTGCAATATACCGAGTTAAAACAAATGTTATTATTATTTTGACTTTAGCAATTCAATATTAAAAATATGAACGATTTGTATTCTACAAAATAATGTAGTGAATATTGCGTAAAAGAAATTTGACCGATGCTGTCTAACGTTAAAAAAACCTCCAGAAGTTTGCACTTCACTTACCTGGTATATTATTTAAATACGGTATTTCTTACTGCGTCTAAAGTGTCCATATGTAGTTTTTCCCATGATTTCCTACTATTTTTTTATTGCAAGTTCTATTTGAATAAAATTTATTTTTCAATTCTCCGTTCATGTTGGTTACTTGCTTCGCTATTTGCCTACATATAAGAGAAATACCAAATATTTATTTATAGTTTCTCCTACAGTTTCAAATGCGTTTTAAGAAAACTTAATTTACTGACGAAAATTGAAATTGATTGAATAGTCCTAGAGTCTCTTATACAAAATACAAGTATACATCAATATAAACCTACTAAAATGAATTGAAAACATTAATATTACAGATATCGAAACAATGTGTGATTCGATATGACGACATATTTGCCTATTTATACAAAAAATACGACAAACATTAACAAGATATTTCGAATACTTCAGTATTTATATTAATATTTTTGGATTACTCTGAACTTGCGTCGCGACGCGACATTCTGCCAAAATTAGTCTCGTCGATGATGAATTTAAATACGTCCGCACTATTTGTTTCCAAAGTATGATTTCTAATTTCTAATAAATGTAATGATAATTTCAAATTTATTTGTGAACTAATGATTAATTTAAAGAATCTTATTTAACATTTCTTTTTTTCACGAAAACCATAATATTCACCCCATTAATACGATAAAGTGCATATAACAAAGAAAATAATAGCAAAACATACACGAAGGCGATTTTGAGAAAAAATTCTTCATCAACATAATCTCCTCTGTATTTTTTTCTGGTGCGTAAAGATTTCAACCACTTCGATATATCGACGGAAAAACTCTACTCGATTGTTTGAACATTTATTTGAATGTTCGATGCAAGCGAGCTTTTGATCAGTATTAAGCAATTGCGTTAGATAGCTTTTACAGAAGTAATCTTCCATACAAAATATATCCATTTAGATTAAAATATTTACTTCATTAAGATGATTTTATTTGCTTAGTGGACTGTATTTTATGTGATTGCTATTGTGATATGATATTATGATTGATTGGAGTTAATTATATGTATTAAACTGAACAAATGTGTCAACTTGACCTTCTATTTTAATTCTCTACATTTTTGACTTGTCTTTAGAACTACTTCCTTTTCTCTCGGTGTCTTTATCAAAAAATAACCTTTTTAAGCAATGACATATTAAACGATATAGCATATATATATATATATATATATATATATATATATATATATATATATATATATATATATATATACATATATATATATATACATATATATATATATATATATATATATATATATATATATATATATATATATATATATATATATATATATATAGAAAAATGAATTCTGTGTGAAACTAGGTAAATCTGCGACAGAGACGTTTGATATGATCAAGCAGGCTTACCCAGATGTTGCTTTAGCAAGAAGTGGTGTTTTTCGGTGACACCAGGCCTTTTTGGAGGGCCGGGACAAACACCGACAATGTGACTCGTGTACGCAAAGTTTTGAACCCAGACCGTCGACTAAGTATTCGTTTGATTGCCCAGATGTTAAATTTACCAAAATCTGTGGTTCATGACATTGTGACGGAACATTTGAACATGCGCAAGGTGTGCGCGAAGATGGTCCCAAAAGTGCTCACTGACGACCAGAAATTGCGGCGAGTGGAAGTGTGCCAAGAAAATTCGAACATGTGTGAAAGTGACCCCCAATTTTTGAATAACGTAATCACAGGTGACGAGTCATGGATCTTTGAGTATGATCCCGAGACAAAGAGGCAATCTTCCGAGTGGCACACACCGGCGTCTCCTCGCCCAAAAAAGGGAAGAATGATCAAATCCAAAGTGAAATCGATGCTCATTGTCTTTTTTGACATCAAAGGCATCGTCCACCATGAATTTGTTCCTCCTGGACAAACCGTCAACACCAAGTTTTACGTGGAAGTGCTCAAGAGACTCAAACGAAGGGTCAATCGGGTCCGACAAGACATCGCAGCAGACTGGAAGTTGCACCACGACAACGCCCCGGCTCACACCGCCTTTCTTGTGAACAGCTACCTGACTAAGGCCGGCATTCCAACGCTTCCGCAGCTGCCCTACAGCCCAGATGTGGCCCCTC
Source organism: Diorhabda sublineata (assembly GCF_026230105.1). Classification (NCBI taxonomy): domain Eukaryota; kingdom Metazoa; phylum Arthropoda; class Insecta; order Coleoptera; family Chrysomelidae; genus Diorhabda; species Diorhabda sublineata. The sequence goes on from NC_079476.1 coordinate 27,644,951, forward strand.
CGGACTTTTTTTTGTTTCCTCGCCTGAAAAGGCAGATGAAAGGCAAGCATTTCGAGACGACAGATGGGATCCAAGCAGCATGCACCGCGGCTCTCAAGGCTATTCCGGAGAATGCCTTCCGTGACGCCTTCAATATTTGGGAATCGCGCTGGCAGCGCTGCATTGACGCAGAAGGAGTCTATTTTGAAAGTTTTTAAAGACTTGTAACGATTGGCTCAATAATTTTTTTTAAATCGACTCAGTCCTATTACTTTCCGGACAAACCCTGTATATATATAGAAAAAGAATCCATAGACGGGTATATAGCGGGTGTTGTTCAAAAACATAAATCATACAAAAATCGAATAAAATTTACTTAATAGATTTAGTTAACCATATCTTGAATAGGTATAGTAACGGTTCCGTATATTAAGCATCAGGTTTGTGAGAATTTTTGAAGCCAATTACATTCAGGATAATATTTACGGCTTCTTCAATTGTTTTTTCACATAAAAAATAATTTTTACTCAATACTCGAAATTTTTTTTCACCACATTCACCAAATAACGAAAATAGTTTTGATATTTTTATTATTTTTTATTTATAAACACCCCCAGAGATGAATGTTTTATGGTATTACAATCTAACCAGATTAGCAAATTAGCAATAAGCAATATTATTTTTGCCTAAATTACTAAAACTGGAAAACTTTAAACTAGGGCCTTACTCACTAGTGGATCTTAGAGTCTAATGTTTTATAACACTAAAACCAGCCTACAACAACTAATTAATATAGTAGGTGGACATAGCCAAAATATGGGATTAAACATCAACATCAAAAAAACGAAATTCATGATTATCACTAGGGAAGCGAATACGTTTAGAAAATCTAAAGTAACATATAATGGAAAACCTATAGAACGGGTAGAAAAATTTAAATATCTAGGAACATGGCTCTATGAAGAATGGTCGTCGGACGGTGAAATAAAATACTGAATTGAACATGCTCGAAGTACATTCATAAAATTTAAAAATGTATTTACATGTACCGACTTTGATCTTGGTCTTAGACTGAGACTTGTGCGGTGCTACGTTTGGTCAGTGTTTCTTTACGGGATGGAGGGTTGGACCCTTAAGGTAAAAAACATCAACAAATTAGAGGCATTAGAAATGTGAGTATATTGTAGAATCCTGAAGATACCATGGACTGCCAAAGTGAGGAATTAGGATATTCTCAGGCGTATCAATAAAGACCTTGAACTCTTTAACATCGTGAAGAAACGAAAGATTGCATACCTTGGCCATATAATGCAAGGCCATAAATATCAATTGCTTCAGCTGATAGTCGAGGGCAAGATTGAAGGTAAGAGAGGATTGGGACGGAAGATGTCATGGTTGCGAAACGTGAGGCAGTGGACGGGTATACAAGATATTCAGACATTGATCCATACCGCTAGAGATAAAGAAGCCATGAAAAATGTGGTCGCGAACATCCATTAATGAATATGCATTAAATGAAGAGAAGAAGAAGAAGAAAACCAGCGTTTTACACTTATCCGCATTATGCTCTGCTTTCTCACTAAATAATTATTGCACTCGAAGGATTTAATCCTTTTATTTTTCTGGTCATTTTTGTGTTCTCGACATTCACATGATGAAGCATCCGATGCTCATGCCTACTGGTAGTTTGGTTATGATTTATCAATATTTGCTTCTATAGAAGCAGTTCGATGTACGTAGGTAACTTCATCCTAGTAGCCAATATATCTTTTTATATTCAATATGAAGCTCTCCACATTTATTTTTGATATGGACTCTCCAGCGAAGCTTTACCTCAAGAGGCATAGCCAGAGATTTTGCTGTATTAGCATAAGGAATATTAACATTGTTCATTCTGATAGCCAAGTGCTTATTCGTAAAGTTGATGTGAATGGATTCAGTTTCATCAAATTTATTACGCCATCTCTTGGTTCAGTTGGTTTTGTCAATGAATGTTTTCAGCAGCTTCTTCGTGGGTATCTCCCATGGCTCATTATAGAGCACTGGGCCAAATACGTTACCCTGGGGTACTCATGCTTTGATGTTTTTTTAAATCAGAATTCGTCTTGCTTTACACTGAAATATCTATCTGAAAAGTAAGACTTGAGGATTTGGAAATATTATCTTGGAATCATTTCCAATTTGTGGAGTAATCCTTGCCATACTTTATCAAAGACCTGTGCCACATCTAAGAGAACAGTGGAATAGTCCTTTTTTTCTTCCAATGATTTTTCAATACTGTGCGTGATTCAATGGTCTTGATGTATTGTCGAGTGCTTTTCCATCAAACCAAATTGATGGGTGAGAAACAGTTTTTTATCTTCCATTATTGACTTGAATCTCTTGAGGAGCAGGTTTTCATAGAGTTTCGACGAATTGTAGATGCACTTACACATCGAAAATTTCTATTGTGCGATGTTATTGGGACACCCCATATCAGTATATCAGTTGGGCTTTTGTTTGGTGGATAAAGCAGGGTATGAAATAAAATACGAAATTATATTCTTTCGGTTTATTCAGAAATAACTTAATAGAATATCTGTGTATATGAGTATTAAAGCATTTTTTTAACCAAAATGATAAACCCAATCTCAATTGTGGTTTTTGTAACAACGTAGGAGGAATCACGGGATTTCATAGTTTTAAATATTTATTTCGTTTAACGAGAAAAAAAATTGGCATGTCTCAACGAATTTCACACATTTAATGAATTTTGAAATTTAAACCAATAATAAAGGCTTCCAAAAATTGACTTCAGTTTCGAAGTTTATCGCAAAATTTAATTGTGGGTCGTTTAGATGAATTTATAGTTAATAAAGTCAGTTTTTTTGTTGTTTGTTCGTTTATGTCTTGGAATTATTTTCGACTTATTTATGAATACGCCTTGTATTGAGTAGAGATATTCATGTTTATGTACAGAGCTATTAAACGAATACAAAATTTCGTTATAATAAAGAATTTCAACACCCCCTTCCGAACATCACACAAAAATAATATTTACTAATTTTCTAATAATATTTTTAACTTTAAGATGGTCTGGTATGAAAGGAAAACAATAAACTTGTTTGACTAATGTATTTTTGTTTTTTATACGTCCAATATCATACAATACACTGAATAAACTGACTGGCAAAAAAGCAGTTCAGGGTCCCTGGGCATAAAGGACTCAGACAGAGTTAGAATGAGATTACCGAATTCTTTACTAGTGGATTCAGGAACAACAACAGCTCTGGGAAAGGGAAGAAACAAAAAGACATGGCTTCAGTTATAGAAGACATGGCTTCAGTTATAGGTGAGGCTTAGACTATACGAGTACAAGTCACAGGACACGTGAAAGTCACAGAGACAATACACAGACTACTGTTAAGCTCTTATTAACATATTGAGCAAAATCCTAGGATTTGACCTAATGCTCAATTTGATCTGCGCGTTTTTTTCATGTTATGCCACTAGGTTTCAGTCAGCGGGGTCAATATTATATTAACGCATATATTCAATTTGAGATGTTATTTTGTTGTTTTAAGACTTAGACAGAGGATCTTAGAATCCTAAAAGCAAGAAAATCAGCCTCTAAAGCAGAACCGATGAGGTACTTTCAACCCCCGAAAATTAACTTTGAGGCAAACGATTATACTGAATTAATTGATTGAAGTACGAGTGCGCTTACACCACCTCCATTGTTGCGCAAAGTATCTGATGATGAAATTTGGGCTAAAATTACCACCGGTGAAACGGCTGCGAATGGAATTTCCATGCAAGCATTTCCATCCATTTCCATATGCAAGCAGTTGAACGCTGCGTAAAATTAGTGACTGAAGCATCAAAAAGAGTGGTCGGTGCCAACAACCGAGATGGTTTTATAAGATCCACCCTGGCATCAAGAGCTTCAATGCCAACATTTGCTAGCAAGAACAGCTTCAAGTTACCTTCTTAAAAACATTGAGTGAATTTTAAAATTAAGTGCCAATTTTTTTTATTTTCTTTTTTTTTTGGATTAGTAAGTATATTACCATAATATAATCTAAACTATAATTTGTTCTTTTATTTGTACTCTACACATTGTCCTTCTAAAAGAATTAATGTATTGTTAAGTAAAATAAAAGTAATGGGCTATTGACACACAACTCAGTATGCTTTCCTACACCTCTCTTTAATGCGCAAACATACAACTTCAAGCAAATATTTACCGGGTTTTTTCTTTTTCGCGATAAATTGAAAGATTTTGACGGTTTTACATTTTTTTGGTGTTTTTTGGTAATTTTAATAAAAGATTTTCACTGTAGCAGTTTAAAATATAATTATTAATATCAAGAACTGCAAAAAAAGTTGAAAAATGACATGATTTTTGAAAAAAATTCGAAATTTCAAGGACAATTAATATTTTTTTGTTTTTAAAATTGCATTTTACTTACCTATCCCAAAGACGAGTTTTTCGCGGTATAGCATTGTAAAAAAGAAAAATTAGTTTTTTTCGGCCCACCCTATTACTTATACTATGACTTTTTGGAAACCAATCATGATCTGAATGATTTAACTCAGATCATGTTCATAGTTGTTCGGAAACTAATCGAGTTCTGCGGGCCATAGTCATATGATATGTACCTTAGTAGACCGGAGGGTAAATGCGATCAGCCGACTGGCTGTTTAATTTTTTAGAATTTTTCGTTTAGAATCTATTATACAACTACATAAAAATCGTGGAACAAGTAACGCTCACAAAAGTAATAAAAACCAAAAGTTCTTGTTGATCATATTTTAAAGATGAAATTTCCACCGAATATGGAAAGCGACTTTCGGAAATTGTGATATCTCCTCGTTCTGGGTCAGGATCCACAATCAGCTCATAGATTATCTACCTGAGCCTAGATCATAGTTTCTGAAAAGTTCTACTATCAATGATTTGAGAAGCATTTTAACCTTATGAATTATAACATGTCATCGGAAATATTTTGACCACGTGTCATTTAAACACGAATAGTTAACATTAACATCAATGTATCGAGGACTAATTAAAATCATCATCAATAAAAACATCAATTATTATTATATAATATATAGACAGTTCATTCAATTTAAGTTGTCTCCTACATCTGATTTTCTAAATACTAACCATTCATAAAGAACCATTTCTATATTTCTCGCTTCACTATCGAAAAATATTTATTAATCAAATTACAATTAAATAGAAAGAGGACCAAAAATTCATTATAATAGTTATTTTATTTTTCCATTTTAATGCACATTGGTACATTAATTGAAATTTCTAAAATTATTGTATTACAATGGGTACTACTACTAATTTCCCATTTTCAGTTTTTCAAGAAGAGCGCTAATGGATTATTCAATATGATTTATATTCTAATATATTTTTTTTTTATTTCAGGTAAGTGGTTGTATACTATATTATATTCGTTGGGTGAGTAACTACTTCTTTTTAAAATATGAAACATATAATTTGTAGACAAAATAGTCTCTTATAGTTACTAAAGTCCTCTCTTAGTTGAACATTGCTCATAGTGCGCATTGTTATTTTCTCCATTAGGATTCGGATGACAACCTACCGTTACATAAATCTATCGGTTGTTGAATCTGGCTATGTTGAACATAATGGATGCATATAATTATTCTAATTGATCTAGATATAATTCCATAACCTCATTTCTTTGAAAACTGGAACTACGTTTTTCTAGTACTTTTACAAGTTACCGGTTTCTACAATATTAGAAAAGCTTCTTAATTTATTCTCATAGACTAAACCGTTTTTATGTATAAAACTATATCTGTTCGCTTCTGTTAATACTGGTAACTTCTGTTAGTGTCACCATGAACATGAAGTGACAAAAGTAAAGACGTGTGTTGTTGGAAAGTTCTCTGATGAATATTGGAGGACGTGAAAATGAACGATGATTCATGGAGACGAAGAACGATTACTGAAAGAAATTGCCGGGAGAGTACAAATTGAAGAAGAGGGAATTTGGAGTAGATGAGAGGAAGTAAACATAAACGGATGGTAAAGCTTCGTAAAAACAGTGGATTTAGAAGAATAAAAAAGAACCTCAATGCTTCCAAATGCTCTTGATTTTAAGTCTCTTCTGATTTAAAATTAGTTTGTTATTAAAAATTTATAAAAGAAATTAATTTTAAATCAGAAGAGACCTAAAATCAAGAACATTTAGAAACATTAAGCGTTAAGTTTTTGTATTGGGAATGTGGCAAAATTAAACATCAAAGTGTACTTACTTTAATATATTCCGAGTTTTCGAGCTCTCGAATACTTATGTATCGTCTGGAAAATTATTTAATTAATAATTAATTAATAATAATAAACAATTAATTAATAATAAAGAAAAAAAATGTTTTCGAGCTACATATCATAAAACCAGTTAGTTATAGGTTGATGTATACATTTATTAATAAAATCCAAAAATGTATTAAGGTTAGGAAGAAGGTAGCTTAGTTCTCTCCGAGAATTCAGGACATCCCTTCGAAACTCTAAGTGAAATAAAATAATCCTCCAATTCATGACGTATTTAGTTTTTTTTTCATAAATACAATATGGTTCCAGGTTACGTTCTTGATTGATGAAAAAATATTAAAATACAAATGAAATTTCAAAGTGTAATTCATAATCAGTGTGTTAAGTGATTCTCAGTGAAAATAACTATTTCCAATTATTTAAATTATTGTTTAATAGACAGTATGGAAAATTTAAAATCGAAAAGAAACATTCAACTTTTTAACGGTGAAAATTATGATATATGGAAGTTTAGAATCCGTAGTCTTTTAAGTGAACTCGAAGTGATTCATAAGAGATCCCTGACAACAAGTGGAAGAAATCAAAATCAAATATTTGTCCGATTCATATTTAAGTTATGTGAAACCGGAATCGTCGATAAAACAAATTTTTGCTGTATTAGACAATATCTTTGAGTGAAAAAGTGTAGCAAAACAACTAGGAGCTCGAAAGAACTTATTTAATTTAAAATTAGAAGGTGTAAATATTTTATGCGCTTTGCTTCGTTTATATTGGAGCTAGGATCAGCCGGAGAAACAATCGCAGAAGTTGACAAAGTAACCCACTTATTAATGAACTTACCGACTTCTTACAATGGCGTGATAACGGCTAAACAGACTTTGTGGGAAGACAATATCACGTGAGTTTCGTAAAATCAAAATTATTAGATCATGTAATTAAGCTAGAGAATGAAAATCTTGGTAATCATGTAAAAAGGTTCTTCATGTGGAGCATAAACTTAATGACATAAAACGGAATAATAAATATTTTAGAAAACTGTGGAAAAATAATCGTGGAATCATCAAATCAAAGCGACATGGTGCAAATTACAACAAGTATCATCATTGCGCATGGAAAGACATTATAATGTCGATACTACTTGCAAAGTTTAAAGCCTAAACCAAATACAGAAAGACTAAAAACAATTCAAACCATCTAAACTGATCCACAGAAAGGAGATGGTTCCGCATTTATGGCCGGAAACTTTCAGATAACAAATAAAGAAAACAAAAATTCTTTTCTATTGGACAGGTGCTTCTGATCATCTGATAAATCGCAAGGAACTGGCTGACACCTTTTCTGACCTGGAGACAACCATCAAAATTTCTATTGGAAAGAATGGAGCTTTCATTACTAAGATGGGAACCATCGTACTAACGAGAAATACAGGAGCTCCAGGAACAATCGAGAATGAAATGTACAGTCCTGAGGTACCATATTGTAACGTTTTCACTGTTCACAGCATTGCGTTACTTTTGTTGTTTTGTTTGTTTTATTTATAAGATATTTTGTCATGTTATCTTTGAGTAAAAATATTTACGTATTATATTTCATACCTCTTTTGTATTTTTGTATGTACTTGTTGGTGACATACTGGGCTCCTGGAATTTAAGTTATTTAGCACAGTTTAATTTGTCCTTTTGTTTTATATAAACAAATTGAATGTTTGGTTCATTTTCTTTTGAGGTTAAGTCTTGGTCTAAAGGATGCAAGCATTATTCGAAATTTGCCAGACGTGGTATAACTGGTTGCAGAATTATGTTGCTTGTAAGAGCCAAGTTGCTTCCCATTAGAAGGTTAGAGCCACATCTAGTTAACTATCCACGAATTAAGTTATTCGTGCAGTATTTTGTAAATTTTGCGGATATTGATTTTTGGTTGTTTAGTCCGTTGAAAGGTTGTTTTGAAGAGTGATTTGTTGGCTGGTGTTTTGAAATTGAGCTATTGTTGCACCTGTCTAGATTGTCGTCATGACGTGTTACCCGATTTTGCTCAACTGCTAACTTCATTCATATTTTCCTTTTGACTGTCAACCGATGTGGAAATTTTCATTATGGATTTGATTATAAATTTTTAAATTTGGCTCCAAATTTTATATTTGCGGATGTCGTGATATTTACGACTAAGAATTTGACGATTGGCGAGGTAGTAACCTGGTTCCTTTTGATAAGCGACCGTGGTAGCGTTAAGATCAATTTCTCCAGAGAATTTTGAAAAGCGAGATTTAATCGGCCTAAAGGAGCCTTCCGCCGATTTCAAAAATTCTGAAATATTAAATTGTTAATTGACATCCAAGAAGAAGTAGATATAAGTTTCCTTCGTTAAAAAGGAAGGGACCTAGTTTTGGATATAGGACCTTTATTGGGGTTTAAAACTTAGATGACCTTAATTGTCCCTTAGTCCGGGACGATTGACTGAATGAACTTTGGTTCCTGACTGCATTCCACGGATGTGGTCCAGTCGGGGAGTAGGGAGTATTATGTATTGTTGAAGATCAGATCACCTCTTATTAGTTTTTTTGTACTATGAGTTTTGCGGGTAACTTTTTTTAACCTGTTTTTTTATAATTACAAATATAAATCATTGTATTTTATTTTCAACAAGTAGCTTTATTCCTAAAGATACCTCAACCTATTTCTATACTTTTCTCAGTTTAGGTTAAAAATCTGAGTGGTGCCTCATTTGGAACTTGAAAACATACAAAATTTCTGTACATATTAAACACAGCAAAATCTTGCAACGAACCCTGACAACACACATTAACATGATGAGCTTAGTCGGAGCCCAAAATGTGACCTTTTAGGTTACAATATAATTTGTTATCAGTATACAGGATACAACAAGCAGCCAAATAACAATCTAGATAACTCTGGAATTTTCTGTAAATTAAAGCTTTATTAATTATTCAAATAACGTATCTAAATCTAATTACAAATTATGGCATCAGCGATTGGGCTATATTGGCAAATATAAATTTAATGAAATAAGAAATGAGCAATTAGTAGATAATGTAGAAAAATTAAGTGAAATAATATCTAACAATGATTTATGTGAAGTTTGCATAAACGGTAAATAAGCGCGACTATCGTTCTATAAATTTAAAAACAAAGACTACATAGAAAGACCATTATTTAACATACATTCAGATGTATGTGGTCCTATTACGCCTTCTGCGATAAATAATAAAAATTACTTTGTATTGTTCCTTGGTGAATTTAATCATTACTGTGTAACTTATTTAATTAGAAATAAATCTTATGTATTTGTAGTGTTTGAAGATTATGTAGCGAAAAGTGAATCGAGGTTTAATTAAAAAAAAAAAAATAATTTAATAGTCAGATAATGTTAGGGAATATTTATCTAACGAGATGAAGGATTATTGTGTAAAAAAAAGGTATAAGTTATAATCTCACAGAACCACGAACTCCACAATTAAATGGTGTATCTGAAAGCACGGTCAGGACTATGACAGTGCAAGCGCGAATAATGATATCTGGCGAGAAATTAGATAAAATATTTTGGGGTAATGCAATTTTAACTGCAACATACCTAATTAATATGACATCAACTCAATCATTGAAAGCAAATAAAGCACCATATGAAATGTGGTGTAGTAAGGAACCACAATTAAAATACCTCGGTTAAACCATATATGTGCGTATTAAAACCAGTAAAAAGAAATTTGATGAAAAGGCGTCAAAGCAATACTGGTAGGTTACGAGCCAAAGGGTATAGAGTGTATGAAGTGGAGAATGACAAATATGTGGTAGTAAGGGATGTAATTGTAAATCAGACAAATTTTGTTGAGTCGAGACCAAAGTCAAAAGTAAACCTTTGACCTTCCTGTCCGAGATTTTGGACCACTTAAACATCCACTTATTTTCCTTTCCTCAAGAAGTTTGTAGACCGTTGGTTTTCCTTGACCTGTGATCTTCGAACCCATACTTGTTAGATCATCCACACTCACTGAAGGGTACTGATATTTTAATGCACCATATACATTTAAAGCCATGGCTTTCTCGTTAACAGAGAGTGCATACATACGTCTTCACTTTATGTATTGGAGTATAGTTTTCAAAGGTCGACATATTGAATATTCACTAAAGTTTTGTAAACGTTTCTATGACAAACACTGCTCTAGAAATGCAGTTGTGTATTGGGAATTTTGTTTTATAAGACTTTTTCTTAAACTGAAACTTGTCAATAACCATAATCATTTTTCCCAGAAAACATTTTATAAATCGTTTTCAAATTAACCTGTCTGGTATAGGTATATACTATAAAGGATGTGAAATATTTACCTGTCAACATCCTCCCTTTCTTAAAATACCCCAAAGGAATTGTTTTGGCCGATAGTAAATGTTGGATTCATTTGCTAAGGTTTAATAAAATAAAATAATAAATTGTTCTTAAATGTGACTACGGCTATGGTGGAGAGGGATTAATATATTACTTAATCTACACTCTTTCCGAATGGAGTATAGTTTTATTATCAGGTTTAATTTTGCCATGATATTTTTAAACGTAATATTGTTATTACTATACTACTATACTACCTCAATTGATTCATTATATTTTGTTCTTGGATTAGTCACAAAAAATGGAGATATCGTTTCTTAGATAATTCAAAATGAATTCAATTGAAGCTTTATTAATATCGCGTCATATTTTTGTTTATGTATGAATGATGAAGATTTACAAAGATACATTTTGGTACAACTAATACTTATTTTTGTTTAGTACCTAGGGCTATATAAAAGAGAATTACAACGATGGACAATTGTGCTTAAGGTCTTCTAAAGACGGCCCTAAATCTAAATACTTAATACAATATTCGGCATCTTCAAATTCGTTCAAGTTGATTTCACTGTTGCCATATTAGGTTTCCATTTATATCTTCATTACAATGGTGAACATCGAAATTCTGTTTACGTAACATTTAAATTTAATTAATAAATGTTGATGTGCAGTATTGTCATATCTAAATTTTATTTCTTACACTAGGCTAATGACACCTTAAACATGGAATAACAGGCTTAGTTTCTATCCTAAATATTTTAATATTCTTTATTTTATACTGAAATCTAGTTAAGAATGACAGAAATGATTATAAAATATGCATTATGTAGATTTTATGAAAAAAAAAATTGTTTCAACTGTATACGTCCGAATTATTTGTAGATACTCTTAACTGAAAATATATTTAATCACGTCATTCTCAAGTTAATTAGAAGATTTTTAGAATATTTTTTTATAAATTTTTCCTATTTGTTCAGTACTATTCCAATAGGTTTTCAGTTAATAATACAAGAAACTACGAAATCTAAAAAAGCGTGACAACGTTGAATTTCTTGTGTCCTCGAGTTGAACAGCCGGTTAAACGATTCGTTCCGTTGGCAGAGTGCATGTTTTGTTGTGCGCCGGCGGGTGGTGAGTAGCACTGAGAAACACGACGACGGAACGCATGTGACGGTTGAGAACAGTTGAAACTCCAATCGGTTTTGTCGTTTGTGACTCCTTTTGTCGGTCATAACGCGATAGTTTCGTCTCTTTTACGAATGACCCTGACGTTGATCTTAAGGTGATGTAGTATGAGTCATCTAAGTGGAATTCTCGGTAATACCTGTTGGTTAGTTACCCATCAGCGATTATAGTTACAACGTGAATAGTGAGGTTATGTTTACGTTTACATAGTGAAAATTCGGTCCTTACGTGTTATCATTTCGGTGGTATTGGGGTGTTTTTATTGATTCAAGACAGGTGTTTCAAGTGTAGACGCAAGTGCATTCCCTTTCTTTGGATATTTTGCTTCCTGTAAACAGGGTACTTGTATACGTATACTGTTGACAATACTGCTGACATTTTTCGCTTCGGCAAATACTTAGCATTCTACCAGAGAAGTACTCGTTTTTTATGATTCATACGATTCGTTTTTTTTTTATTGAAAGCGCCAGTTTTAATATTATGTCAAAATTAAGAATAATAAGGATATTTGGTTGATGATAAACCTTGTTTCCATATTATAAATATTAGATGTAAAAATGTCTTACATTATTAATTTATTGGTCTAAGCATAAGACGTTTAGCAAAATGCCGTACCCATAAATAGATAAGTCTGCCGTCTACCTCTATATAGATTATAAATAAGTGAGTTAAAACGTTACTCATCTATCATTGTTCCTTTCATAAATACGCCAAAAAAATTATTGATATAAAAGTTATTGAAATTCGTTTTTAGTCAAGATAGTGAAATTAAATGATTAACTCATTTTTGCCAGTGGTTTAGCGAGGAAAATACCAAATTGTTGTAACCAACTTTTTTAAAAATGCTACCGAAACCTCACAATAACAACAAGTCGATAATATTTTTATGCCTTTGTTGAATTTATATGGTTTCATATAGTTTACAATGATGTCTGTTCCTAATACTATTTAAATCTTTATTATGAAACTACAAGAAATATTTGTTATTTGTTGAATAATTTGTACAATGTAAAATGAGAGTTTTAATATCAATATGTATCGAATAAATTTATGATTAATTTCGTGTTTTGTTACCTCTTTTTGGATTCTATTTTCTGTCTTCACAAGCTACAGTCTTTTTTTATCATCTTTGACTATTTTTGACAATCTTATGTCATTCACAATTTCAAGGACCTTATTCAGTGAGGTTTTTATTCAACTTATGGTATATTTTAACTTTTTCTTTAACTTTACTTAACCTATTCTTTAATTTTTACAATATTCGCTTTTGTTTTGGATCATATGTTTTAGGAAAGATTTTACGAGAGGATTATTAGTTCGTATTGACATTTTTATCTTAAATTGATTTCTGAAAAGCAAAATCAGTCAAGATTATTGAAAAAATCAACATTTCTGGGAAGTTTGACCACAATTTTATAAATAATGAATTGATTTAACAACTCATACGTTCTAAGAAGAGATAAAGCTAAAAAAAGAATATCTTACTTCCAATGAAAAGAAATACCATTGCTTCAATTCAATAATAATAGGCCTGCATATACACTGCTGCCATGCAAACAAACAATAGAACCTGTTTTACTATGAAAAGGTACAGGTAAAGATGGGGAATTCTTTATTCATCTGAACTGGTGAGGTTATACAATGCTAATATTGAGTTGCTCGCCTTTTTTTATTCACCTTCAAATATTTTTTGTATCTGTGTTAAAATATGGGGAAATACTAAATTGGGTACTATGTGATTCATTCAAGATAATTTTTTTTATTGGGAAGGATAAATAAACGCAATGCTTAAAATTTTACAGGTTGGATTGCTAGATAAATAGAGAAATACAAAATCGATTTTGGATATATTAATGATCACAATTCATGAAACTCAATGATTTGATTGCTTATTTTTTTAACTCTTATTTTCATTTTACTTTCTGAATATCGAAAACATGAAATAAAATAACAAATATGCTTATGTCAGTTTTGTTTTGAAAATTTAGGATACATCGAAGTAAATAGAGAGCAAGTTGATCTAACTCATAGTATCTGGAAGTTCGTCAGCATATTTTTCACAATTTCTTCATAATTTGCTTTGTACTTACCGATCTAAAACTTTTCCAAGCTTTACTTTCAGAAACAGTCATGATAAAATTTGTATCTTTCATTAGTATAATTTTTTCCTAGCTCGTTTATTATTTTGTCTATACCGATAATTTGAGATTTTCTTACTGACCAAACATCTTTCTCCCAATGAAGTTTCTTTGCTCTACTGTTCCACGTACAAATAAAGCAAGGGTAGTCCGTCTCCCAGTTTCTGTTGATCTATTGAAAACTTAACCATTTTAAAATTCATATACATCGGCCAATGGCGTTCTGAGTACCTAAGCTTTTTTAAAATTGTCAATAAAAAGGCGACAATCAGTTGGTTTGTATTTTTTTAAAACAATATTATAGTATACCAGCCCTTCATTCTATTTTTTTTTATTGCAGTTTTAATGTCAACAGCTCTAATTCTTGTTTCGATAAACTGATATCACGTATTAAACCATTTAGTTCATTTTGAGGAAACAACTCAGGAGTAGATATTCACAGGTCATAGGAATATGAAAATATAATCCAGAACGTCCTCTTTTTACCCACAACTGTAAATATTCACAAACCTTACAAACTTTATACCCATAGTTTATCCACCGAGTTATATTTCACTGAGATCGCTGCTGTGATGTTTCTATGCACGCAAAAACCTAATTGACTGGCATTCCCTTAGTAACAGGTTTGGTTTGGTAGCTTGAGGATATTGTCAAGAGGTAATACCCTGTTGAAAAATGAACTACAGAGTTTAATGCGAATGGTGACTTCTAGTGAACTAATTATGATACATAACTAATTTTAAGCGATATGTAACGCAAGATTGTGAGTGGCTAGCTGTGGGAACAACTATCTTTCGTTCCGATTCCAAACACCCTGTTAATTAGTTTGGGTTTGTCTTTTAGTTGAAATTACTAATGTTGAATGTGTAATATTCATATTAGAAAATAAATGTTTCTTGAAATCGATAATATATCAAAAGAAGCGATATTAGACGTAATTCATACAACTCATCAAATGATAAAAGTTATATTTGAAATAATAAAGATGTTCTGAAATTAAACTAAATAATAACTTCGTTTGCTCGTCTATATCCGTTCCGTTTCATTGTCAATTGTCGAAGATGTGGGTCAAATTAAAACAATTGTAATGATATCATATTCATAAAAGCGGTTTTATGCTACTTGTACTAGTATGCTACCAGTATTATGTATAAATCGTTCAGTTGTTGATTGTAGATCACTCAAACGGTCATGAATCTCATTTAATGAAAATTGATGTTGTAATATATGAACCATATAAATAAGAAGTTATATTTTCTTTAATTCTCTTAATAACTACTGTTATATTATCAATACGTCAATGAACGTTAACTAAACACAATATTTATTATGTATCAGATGGGTGTAATTTATAATCAATAGTAGATTAGTGGGAGGACAAGAGTCGTTAAGCACATAGGCCCGCCGTGACCCTCCGATTTTGTCACCGGGGCCTTCTGCAGGTTAAGTTTTACAACTCGTTGTTAGATAGGTGCAGAACCAGCAGAACTAGGGTTGGAAATCGTGGGCGGAGGAGTATTGGAAATCGAGGCTGTGTAGCCTTAGCCGTCTTGGCAGCCTTGGCCTTTCTTCTCCTTTTTTTACCTCCGCTCCACTGATGTTGCGACGATTATGCCGGGCCTTCCACATCGCAAGAATCCGATGCCTTGGGGAGTAGTGTGTTCGGTGGTCCCTGTTCTGTGCACAGAGCCATCGGGGGAACATTAAGATTTGTCATGGTCTCTGCTCTGGCAGGGTCCTTGGAATTTCATCAGGTTTCCGCCAAGTATAGTTAGCGACCCCAGATTACGGCTCAAATGCCATTCATCTCTCGTCACGATAGCTTCCACCTTTGATCGAACACATAAAACTGAGCTGTCCTTTGCATCAGCCCCCTTCCTTATGTCCACGTATCTGAGCTGAATTCATTGTATTTAACTATTTTTAACAACTGAAAAAATATGCCCGAAGTGAGGAAGTTTTTTCAAAATAAGTACATTTCAAAATCCGCACGATCTATTTAATAACATTATCTTAAGTTTACCAGTATTCTACTAAAGCACTTGATAAGTAAATATTAGATAATAAAACGCAGAGAAAAAATTAGCTATAATAGCGTTTTGTTTAAATACTGTAACAGACATTTCTCTATTCCGTTCGATTTTTTCTGGAAATTTTCAAAGCAAATACCACGAACAAAGATAAATTCCTAGATTATCGAAATAAACAGAAATAAATAAAATTCTAATTATTATATTTACGCAGTTTTGGAGTTACAATTTTTTGTTTCTGTTGTTGTGCCTTTAGCACTATAAACACTAAATAAATGCAACTCTTCCAGCTTTTCTACCGGTACTATTTGGAATCTTACGTAGTTGCCATGAGTAATACGATGCGATGTACGATTACTGATTCTAATGGAATATGGTAGAGCCTCTTCTTTAAACTAATTTTTAGATATATCTGCTGTCTTTGATAATCAACAGCACAGTTAGGTGCTCCCCGCTGTAATAAGTATTAATTGATTAATTTGCTAATTTTTGGTGTAAAGTTTCAATGTCTCAACACTGCTCTCTATGTATTGTATACGTATAATTTCTTGCGTAGTTTTGTTGATATTTTCTACTTTGTTTCTATTTCCAGTATGCTCCACAACAACTTCTTTGGTGATAATCCCATAAATGGAGAGGTTATAAATTTTTATTATTTCATTAATTCTTACTTTGGTTATACTGTTAATGGCAATCAATTATTATATTGGCGATTTTAACTACCGAAGGGGACGCTGCTGTATGTAAAATTAAGCTCTTTATAAGACCTAGCTACCATAGTTTCTGACTCATTTGAATGTCAAAAGAGGATACACTTTGAGGAATATCACACAGTGGCTCCACTCTTATAGGTAGATTAGAATTATTGTCTCCTGTTGCCTCCTTAGGAAATTTTGAGTTGTTCTTGAAAAGGGATAAACAAATTATATTCCTTTAACTTGGAATATTGTGAATAATAAGTAAAATGTAAATAATAAATATTTATCTTACCTTTATACCGATAAACTTGACTTGTAAAAAGTTTTGATCAAACTCTCATGAATTTCGTCACAGGTTTTCTAATGAGAAGCACATTTTCCCATGCCTTGTTTAGTCCATAATTTTTCTATGAAAAAGCATGGAAGTGAATTCTTCTATCGCTTCCCTTTCTGGAATTACACCCATTAACAGAGCAATTGGTGTTATACCTTGCTTTATGGGGTTGCCTTGGAAATCGATGGCTCTTATGACGACATTTTGGCTGCTTTGAGACGCCGCGACAAAAACGCCTTCCACAGTACCAAATAGCGACGCTCTTTGACGTTGTCTTCAGTTCCGGTCTCAATCCCGAAAGACGGTGTTTAAACTGATCTGATGAGACGTAATGAATTATTTTTTTTTATTTCTGACTTCTTCTTAGACCTTTTTATATGTTTTTTGTAATAATTTGTCTTAATTTTAGGCCTCCTCGTCTTATTTATATGAAAGTCATTTTTAAAAAACATGTAAAAATTGACGTTATATTTTATGCAGCGATGTAGAACGAATTCATCCTCGGCTCGTTCATGTTTTATTTAATTTTTTTTTAATAAAAATTTGGTTTGATTTTATCATAAATGAATACGTTATGTTGAATTAATATTCAACAAAAACATGGGTTTTTGTCAACTATATGTTATTCTCTGCTATTTCTCGAATGTAATGGCTCAAACGAAAAGGTTACTCTAACTTATTTTTCGAATTTGATAGCGTTTGTTGATCTTTTTCACAACACTCTTGAAGATTTGTGTGTAACTAATGAATGAGAAGAGAGAAGAAAGCTCCTACTCAATAAAATATTGTTCAAATCTTCTGTAATTGTTCCGATGACCGATTTCACCATCTTAAAATAATCATAAGTTCTTGAAAACGTCCCCATTGTTTACACATTTCCACTTTTTTATATATCCCGAAACAAATGTTTATAAAAGTGTCAACCTTCCTTCAACCTCCAAGTGATAACAGAAATACTCTATCACGTCGCGTCTTTTTTTCTTTAGGCCTCATAATCATTTTTTTGTCCTGCCTTAAGTTTAATAATCGTCAATTGTTACTGATTTTTCCATTCAAACTTATTTTTTTCATGTATTCTCGTTTGTCCTGGCTGTGTTTGATATTCCCTTTCTAAGGTTTAACCTATTTGAGTTTTTTGGTGTTTGTTATTTTTATCATCCTTTTATTAGCATTGATTTTGTTCCATTTAGTATTTTAAAGTCATGGTTATTTTTGTAATCCCTTTATCCCTATTCAGTTTTGATGATACATACTACTGATTTTTCGTTAATTTTAGCTGATTTTGTCATCCCCTTGCCAAAGTTGACTATTCTCCCTAATTTTTCTGTTATTTCCTTTCATTTATACCAAATGGTAGTTCAATACACATTAATTATTATTCTCATCCATATGCATAAAGGACATAACAATCATCTATCTAGGTAGACTATATTCCCTAAATATAACAACGAGTTATATTGGCAGTTTTATTGCATGTGATATTTATTGATTCTTCTTTAATCTAGAAATATTCATATTTATATTAGGTAACAAAAATTGTATAAAATTACATAGAATTACAACAGACGTAATGAAAATACCTCAGTTATATTATTGTAAATTAAGTATCTATATTTTTGTGTTTAAATCATGAAATTATATCGTGCACAATATTTACACGTTTATATAAACGCTATTTAAATAATCCGAATTTCTCTGCATTCTCCATTGTTTATTTTGTCACTAAAATAATTCTCTAAACAATCTGCAAACGCAAAACACACAAGGCGGAGATTAAATTATCTAATACAAAGAACAGATGTAAAATCATGCACAAAAATACCACGTTGCCAAGTTTATTACATGAAGCGTAATGGTGAAGAATACAACCGATTAATCATACTTCGTAATTAATCTACAGGGTGTCCCAGAAATTGCACGCCAGGCTGACACGGGAGGTAGATCGGCTTTAGATCTATCAAATAAAAGCAACATGACCTCAGTAAAAGTTTTTTAGTTTTCGAGATATTAACACTTTTAGGTTTTTCCAGAAAATCTCTACTTTTTGCCCTATTTTTGTCTGTTATGGGCATAAAAAACCTCTAATTTAAAATTCTTTTTTTTCTGGGCTACCACTAATAGTTGGTTGAGACAACCCAGTATTCATTTTAATAAAAAGTAGCACGACATTAACAAAAAAACAACTCAATCTTACCTTCTGTTTCAAAGCGTAAACCTTAACTAAAGTTTGGTTAGCGACTGTGAAAAAAAAATGTACCAGACTGAGTCAGAAAATGTTCTTAAAAACTAGCCTACTTAGTGCTCTTTAAAAAATGATATAATATTCATAGCTTTTTTTTACTAAAAATTAAATAATATCAAGTATAGTCATTGAAGTCGTACTACTTTCGCAATACTTCAAATAAAAAATAATACGTAATACAAAGTTAAGCCGACTTTTGTCTTCAACTTACAACTTTTTAGTTACTGTAATCGCTTTTTAGTTTAGCAATGTCTAATAGAGTTATCCATTATCCTTTTATAATTGTTGTTGTAGGCTGGCATCAAAATTATTTGGGTACAGAACATAGGGTTGTATTTTTTTTATTTTCATTAGATTTTACAATTACAACATTCAAATAAATATTTACCATTCAGATTTTACATTGAATAAACTATTATAGCAGATTTTCAAAATTTCTGCCACCTGCTCTTATGCATAACCTGCATCTTCTTAAAAACTGTGTCTTTAAACGTCCTAAACTTAAATTAGTAATTTCGCGAGCTGCTTCATTGATTCGTTGCCGCAATTCATCGACCGATCGAATTGGTTTACTGTACACTTTATCTTTTAAACATCCCCAGTAGAAAAAGTCCAGTGGGTTTAGGTCTGGGGAGCGTGGGGGCCACAAAATTGGTCCCAGCCGGCCAATCCATCTTCTTGGGTATGTGTCATCCAGATAAGCTCTAACTGCGCGGGCATAGTGAGCAGGGCACCCATCATTCAGTTTCTCAGTGATATGGAGACAAAAGAAGGCTGCACATTCAATTAAAACTATTATTTTTTAGTTTCTTAATTTCGAAGAATTACGACTTCAATGACAAAACGTGGTATTATTCAATTTTTAGTAAAAAAAACTATAAATGTTGTACCATTTTGGAAAGAGCATTAAGCAGGCTAGTTTTTAAGAACATTTTCTGACTCAGTCTGGTACATTTTTTTTTTCACAGTCGCTAACCAAACTTTAGTTAAGGTTTTCGCTTTGAAACAAAAGGTAAGATTGAGTTGTTTTTTTTGTTAATGTCGTGCTACTTTTTATTAAAATGAATACTGGGTTGTCTCAACCAACTATTAGTGGTAGCCCAGAAAAAAAAGAATTTTAAATTAGAGGTTTTTTATGCCCATAACAGATAAAAATAGGGCAAAAAGTAGAGATTTTCTGGAAAAACCTAAAAGTGTTAATATCTCGAAAACTAAAAAACTTTTACTGAGGTCATGTTGCTTTTATTTGATAGATCTAAAGCTGATCTACCTCCCGTGTCAGCCTGGCGTGCAATTTCTGGGACACCCAGTATATACTATATTTCTTTGAATATAGTATTTCCTTCTTTCTTAAAGCAATTGTATGAACTAATTTGTTAAAAGAAATGAATTTTTGTTTTTGAATTAGTACTTGTTCGAAAAAATAGCATCCGAACTTGCAGATTTTAATATAAGGGAGGACGAAGAACTGAATGTTCAAAACATGATAAATCTAAGACTTGTATAGTTTCATAAACATATTTATTATTAAAATTATCTTCCCTCCCATTGGTTAAATTAAGTTATTAAAATTAATTGGCTTGAAAAAAACTCTCAAACAAGCCCGTTTTTATCTTATACTCTTCGCAGCCTATTTATGACAATTTTAGCAAGTAATTCCAATGTTCGGATAATTCGAAATTCGATTTCAATAATCGTAACCAAGATTGATTTACTTTTTCGCAATTTCTGTTAATTTTTTCTGTTAATTTAGTTTTATGTACATGGGATATTCCTGTTTCGTCATAATTTAAAACTCCAGGGAATTACGTTATTCTCATTATAGATACTTACCAAAATATTTATTATTTCTTTGACAAACTGGTATGTCAAATCCATATTTAGTAGAGTAGCTCTTTTACTTCATTGTACCAAGGGCATTTCCTAATGTAATTTGTACCACTGTAAATTTTTTTGCAGTCAATATATTACCTTTTTTATAGCATCTTCTGATCATTTTTCATTTCTAGCTTTCCTTTTGCTCATTCTCAACATCTTGAAACAATAATTATCCTATGGGGTTAGAAGGTACCATGTTTCATAAACTCTAAAGCCCCTTCGTTTGTTTGGGATTTTAATTTAAAAGAAATATTAAATTAAATATTATTAAAAGAAATATTAAATTGGTCTTGCGTTTTTGCTTTGCCATGCATGCGTAGAGCGTCAAAACATTGCCAGAACTAGCCTAAGGTCATGTAGCTCTGTAAAAATTAATTTTATTTTCTAATAACTCTACTTATGTTTGACATTTAAAACTTGTCTCTCTGAACAATATTTTATCAATAAATGAGAAATCCATTTACTGTTAAATCCATTCTTTCAATTTTAAAGGAATGAAGAAAAAACTTTATAAATTGAAATATAAATGATGGAATCATCAGATCTGTTTTTATAAATGCTGCTAAATGATACTTTTTGCATAAATAAAGATGAATAATATAGCTTTTGTGAGATATTCATTGGAAAGTTTAGTTTGTATGTAACAGGTTTTGTGTCAGTATTTTTATAAATAACAGATTTTGGTATCTTCATAAGGTTTTCTAAATATCTTTACAACAGTTAGAGTATAAGTAATAACTTGTTTTCCTGGTAGATACGTGAAAGAATCAAAACCTTATGTATGTGTCGTTTGGAAGTTTTGAAGGCATGTTATGTATGTAGGTCAATAGGTGGCTTAGTGATAGCTGCTAGTGGCACAGCAAAGGATGTGAAATCAGTTGGTCGGTGAGTATGTCGAGCGAGATAAAAGTAACGCGTGTTAAGCAGCGTGCTTATATCAAAGTAACCGTTCTCAGAGGAATAAATGTCACAATGAATAGATAAAAGATCTTTGGAATAAGACCATACTATACAGTAGCGATCTATCAGCGTGCGGACTGACGTCTCAAGTACCGTCATCGAAAAGCTCATAAATGAAGTTAGACAATTGCCGTTACTGGAGTTAGAGAAAGCAAGTGGCATGAAAAAACGCACCGTCCACAAGACATTGCGTACTGAGCTACCGTATGGTAGGACGTTATTCCCAAGGGCTTTCACTATTTTACGGTGATATTGAATCGCATTTCTCCTTCGGGGAAAGGGTATTTTGATGTGAGCCAGCTATCACAGAACCATTTGTCGTATACCAGCAAAACTTTTACATGACACATACACGTTTGATCCATTCAAATACCCCATGAAATGCCATGACTTTTCCCGCAGCACAGCACAGCAAACTGTGTCTGAACTACAGCGGGACACGTCTGTAAGCTCGTGAGTGTCAATTTGCGTAATTGTATTCAATCTTATATTACAAAACTACGTGCTGTGCTGCGTTATCCTCACACTTGCTATACGTGTGCAAATTTGCACATTGCCTAATGGAGACTTCCTAAAAGCAACTGTAACAATATAGTTCATTTCATCTAAACGAAAGTTGGTCATTTTTCTTCAGACGCAGTAGTTATTTTACATAGACGTCCAGTTTTTATACTATCAACTACGTAATCGCACGAGTTGTTGATATTTTATAGCGTTAAATTTAGCCGACTCGACATTAAAATTAATACCTTTACCAACAGCTAATCAACTAAAAAAAAGTTGTAGAATAATGCTGTTATCATTGAATTTATTTACTTATAACGTCACCTTTTCAAATAATACCCAACAAATTATTTTTTATTGCAAACATCGATGAGTTCGTGTCAGCAGTAGATCGACAAGTACGTATCCTAGTGAATTCGTAACAGCGTTCATTAATCGAAATTATTTTTGCACGGTCAAGTAATGGCGAGGGTAGTGAACTATAATGTTAAAAAATCATGAAATAAATTGTTCGAATAGTGTAATTTAAACATAGTGAATTTATTTGTATAGTCACATGGTTAACAGACACGTCACATATTGATAACAAAAGTGTTGCGGAGAATTCCTGTGTAAACGATTATATATTTCTGGAAGAAAATTTAATTATATAATACGGCATCAATAAATTCCTATATTTCTAGTAATGGGTACTGTTCAACTGTACGGATACAATAAATTCAGTTATTTAGCTATACTTTCTTTTCATTCAAATTTTATTAACTGTCACTTTTAACTCAACTATGGCACATAAATACGAAATCAACTATAACGAATTCAAAAAACTAAACAATTAAGCATTTAAAATTGCTGTTATTAACTTGGTGGCATCAATAGGATTATTTCTATAGCTTTTCGCATCAGATGGATCAGCTGATTATGGATCCTGACCCAGAAAGCGAATTCACTCATGTCACTAATGTTCTGTGTTTTTGAGCTGCAAGTTGAAACCAATCAAGTTTTCTGTTATATCTTTGAGGAAAGCAAAATCTTGTATCCATATGAAATCTTCGAGTTCAGTAATACGTCCAACCCGGTCTTTAAAAGCTTTACCAATGCAGGAAGCAACTTTTCGATACATTGTGAAAGGCTGCCCATGTTAAGCCAACGAATGTATTTATGAACTAGCAGTCATCTCGAAAGTGTCTTAGCTCATATGTTATTACTAAGTCCTTTGCCCACTGTACCCAAGTACTTTACAACACAAAGCAATAAATTCCTTGTCCACGCCTACTATTGTAGAAGTTCTATGAATTCAATAGACTTTTTAAATCCTCTCATTTAAAAATCTCTGACTATCATTCTTACCAAAACGGCCAACTAAGCTTTATCAACTATATTACTTAACTCGTCGAGGAAATATAACTACAATAATCAAAGTGAGTTTTGAGCTGAAAAGTTCCATCAGAGTTCATAGTTTCAACTCTTCGCAATCACTGTATTATCAGAAATATGAAATAATACTTTATAGCAGATATAATCTCAGCTTTAATCAGCAATTTTAATCAACTCACCATCTTCGTACACTTTTTATTTTGTTGCGTTGATTCAGTGAATCGGTTTTTGCGTTTTTGCTTGAACTAGGTATTTTAAAAACAAATCAGGAAAACATTTTAACGCAAACGTATGAATTAAAAACAGACTTAACCTGACACTGGTAACAGAGCTGACTGCGTATTGCGCTGTAAAGTGGTTTACATAGTTTCGTCATAAAATATCACAATATTACTCTGCCAGATAGTAATTATTTTAATTGATACAAGAATTTCCCCAACAAATCATTTCCCTCGCCGTTTAGCAATGCAAAAATGATTTAATTAATGATCTGACGCGACTTATTCTAATATACCATCTTGATTTATCAGAGGAATGTGACTAATCATAGTGTGAATATGTGGTCGAAACAACAGGATACGCGTAACACCAATAAAAATATGACATCATTTAAAAATAAGATAACCAACCGGAAACGGAAAAACTCGAAGACTAGAACTACAGCAACCGAAACCGTTGTCAGTCCCGATACAGATTTAGCATCAAAGTCAAAACAAACCGAAGAGAAGCAAAAGCAGACAAAGTCAGGTAAAAACAGAAATAGAAATAGGAACAAAAAATCAACCGAAAATACCGATGAGTTAAAAAGTGGTAAGCCGACAATCAATCAGCAAAAATCGAAAGATAAAAACGGTGAGGTCATTAAAAATGACCTTGAAAATGCAGATGTTGTGCTTCGTAATCCAACAAACATCAAAAGAACTAACAGTAATAATTCAATTAAAAGATACAGCGACAGTATTGTCATAGATAATGACAACGGACAAATAAAGCTTAGAGAAGAAAGTGATGTAGTCCCGCCCAACTTAACTCGGGCAGTAAGTGGCTTTTTCATTATAGACCAGGCAAAAAAAGCCAGAAGACTGAGCGATCTCTTTCGACCTCACAGTACGATGAAACTCTCAGTGAGTACTGAAAATATAAACCTCAAAAATAATATGAAATCAGATGAAGCTAGTGTTAGAGAAGAAAAGAAAAGTGAAGAACTCGTCCGCCAAAATAGTGTCAACGTTAAAGGAGACTCTAGTAAACGTGGTGATAAAAACGGTTCCAATAAAGTTTCTTCGAAAAACTTAAATAAGGGCAATAATTCGAGTGCTAGCTCAAACTCTTATCTCAAACGGGTAAGATCAAAAATCTACAAAACTAAATCGGAACAATCTGTGGATGAAGTTGATGCTTCTTCTAAATCTAGAAAGCTGAAACCCAAGAAAAGCAACGAAATAAGTAGTAGTAGAATACCCGAAGATGAAGTAGCAGTATTAAGTCCCAATGGGTTGCGATCGTCGATAACAAATTTTGATTTTCGTTTAACCCGACAAACTTCCAATTTGGAACGCGTGAGACCAAAAACCACGGACTCTGATTCTATTCCGAATGAGAAACCCGTTCTAGCTAAAGCCAAATCGAGTAGTTCTATAAATTTGAGTTTATTAAGGGCGCGTAGAAATCAACTTATGGAAAAAGTTGCGTCAAAGTTCGGTTCTAAAGACGTTCATGACGAATTTGATTTCATAACGTTCGGTAACGTACCTGGATTCGGTAGTGTGAACAATTTAAACGGAATATTCGGATCTCAGACAAGTTTGCAGAAACAACCGAGTTGGCTGCATATACACAAGGAAGAGAAAGGTATCGTAAGATTTTTATAATCATATATAAATTTTATGTTTATGTGTACGTTATGTTTATTATCTTTTATTTATTAAGATAACGTAGGTAAATAAGAAGTAATATTAGTTAATTTTCGAATTATATAATTAAATATTGAATTGATGAAGATAAAACTGAGCTAGTTCTTTGCAGAATGGATAGATACCCACACCAAGAAAATTTTATTATATGACTACGAGGGTTGTTTGAAATGTTTCCAACCCAAAAAAAGAAATGAAATTTTTTTCTATAATTTTTTTTAACATGATGTCTTTTTAAGTCTATACACTTTTTTCAGCGATAATCAAACCTATTTAACCCTTCAAAATAATAGTTGCCGTCTTTATCCTCAAAATAGGCGTTTACTTATGCAGTAACTTTCTCGTCTGATGAAAATCTTTTTTGCCTTGGTTGCAAAGCACCGGTCGCCATCATTTTTCCGGTCGATCAAACCGTTTGCAGGTTCGCAATTTGCAATCTACTGTCACATATATTATAATTGTACATTCAAGATTTAATACAATATTTGCATCTAAGTACATGATCATTTCAATTTCATAGAAATATATTATAATTATTTAAATAAACACTATAGTCAATTTATTTCCACTTATCCGAAAGCTCCATGTAAATTACTGAAAATTGGATTGTTCTTATGGAGCCTATTGAAATTTCAAATCCGTTTAAAAAATTAAGCACCCAGATTTAGCAACCTCAACTCCAATTAGCGCTTGTATATTGAACCTAATTAAATAGATCCCGTTTTCAGTTATATCATTAAAAATAAACGGAACAAAAATCTCTTCTCAAAACTAAAAAATTAATTTTGTGGAACACCAAATTTCAATTGTTAAACTAACATTGAAATTTATTAGATTGAATTAGATTGTGTTCAACCTTGACATCTTCTCAATACACTATATGTATCTGATATTATATTTTTGCTTCTTTGTATCGAATGTAGTGTTAGTTTTACAGCTTTCATTTTTTACAAGATTATAAACAAGCTCTATTTCAAAATAGCCAAGTATTCAAAAAGTGCAGAAACTTTGAATTGAGATAAAAGCTCTTATAATCAGAAAATCTTCATCTGAATATAGTAAAGTATATTTCCTCAGTTTAATCAAGAAAGACTATTTCCATCTTGGTAGGTTTTAATATGTGTAATTTACGATGAAATGTTTGGAAAATGCTAACATTAATTTGCTAGCACAAAACTTCACAAGAAATATTTATAGGTTTTTCTATTACAGATTATAGAAAATCTTAACAAAAAATACAAGTACACCCAACAATTCATCATCATCATCATTTTAAATAGCACCCCTTGGAGTAAAGGGCGCCTGTCGGTGTTTAAGCATCTGTGGTAAAACGATGCAATATCTATCCTCATGCGTGGTTTTGTAGGTTTCTTTCAACTTTGTTGACGAGGAGTCTTCATTTTCTTCTGTTTTTGGCTATTTCTGTAGGTTTTTCCATGTTGAGTTTATCTGTTTTAGCTATTTCTTGATAGTTCTCCATGTTCGTACAGGTCTTCCTCGTTTTCTTCTGTTTGTTGTATTACAATTCAATGCTTGTCTTGTTACGTTTATTGCTAGTTTCCGTAGTGTATGAACGATCCATCTCCATTTTCGTTTCGTAACCGCTACGTCTATTTTCTCTTCTTTCGTAATGTTCTCTACAGATGTTCATATCTTATCCTATTTAGCCAAAAAATTTTGTTGATGAACGCTTGAGTTTTCTGGAACAACTTTCTATTATATGTCGCCCCATATAACAGAATAGATTTTACATTGCTCTGAAACAGTCTCAATTTTGTTGTTCCTGAAATACTTGTTGAAGACCATATTTTACACAAGTCGTCGTTTTTTATGTTATATATCTCTAGCAAGTCTTCTCTTAGGTGTACTTCGTATGTTTAGTAATTGGTATTTTAAATATTTTCTTTCTTTTATTTTGGCCTTCGTTTCTGCTGTTATTCACGGTGGTCTTTTTGGTTTTTATAACCCATTGTTTTTGCTGTAGTCTCTCTAAATATGACTGTGTGATTTCCAATGGCGTTTACATCGTGATTTGTCATACACACTTGGATTTGAGACGAATATTAAGCTGCGGTAGCCATTTCATAGGACACGAACCGGACTGGGCCCATAATTTTTTGCCCAAATATTAATTTTGTTGTTTATACCGTTACCGAGATAACGCAAGGCCCCGTAGCGTAATATTAAGCTGCGGTAGCCATACAGTATATTTTGGTAACAAAATATACAGACCTGTCGGCATATTCTTTTATCTCTATTGTGTGTTCTCTCTTAAATTTGTATAATAGTAAAGATATTTATTCGTAGAATTCTGGTTTAATTTCGTCGTTTTGTTAGTTTTTCGCATATACATCAATCATTGGCAAGTTTCTAAATTTTGTCTTAAATCTGACCCATATGATTCTCTCAGATACGTTTTCAAAATCTAGAAGTGTCGAGGTTATTTCTTTGTATAACATGAAAGCTACTCTTTTCCTTTGTCTGAATATATTCTACTTTGTGTCACTTAATGATAGAATACTTATTTCGTAGTCTCTCATTTCTTTTTATATTTGGTATACGAGCCCCGTCCCTTTTCAGTTGGCCGAATTGAAAAAAATTACTAATTATTGCTTTTTCAGCTATTAAAAACCGGTAAATTACAAACCAAAAAAAAAACAAAAACCAAATGTAATCAGAAAAGCTTAAATATTAAACATACTTTTAAAAGTTACCATTGCGTAACATCCCCTTCATTTTTGTAATAAATCTGGACTACTTGAAATCCACTCTAAAAGAGGAATATTGTTGTCTGAAAACCATTTTAAGGCCTTTATGGCACGCTGCTCCATCATGCTGAAAAATAAAGGCTTTCCCAGCGGTTAAAGTTACTTCTCTTGTTGGCAACAATGATTCTTCTCAAATATCCACTCCTCTTGCAGATATCGAGCCCCACACCATCACAGATGCCGAAAATTTTACTTTCCGCTTCAAACAATCTGGATGAAAAGCTTCATTTTTTTGTCGAATAACTCTACTTCGATCGTCACCCACGAAAACTTCAAAACGAGACTCATCACTCCAATATATACAGCTCCACTGTTCAAAATTCCAATTTTTATGCTCTTTGGCCCATTTAAGTCTATTTTTCTTTTGGATTTGAGTCAATAATGGCTTTTCCTTGGCCTATGTAAAGAAAATTTAAATTTAGAAAAATATGCATCAAACTAAGGTGTTACCAAATTCACCTTGTATGTCCGAAATCCTAATTTTTCAGCCTCTCTGTGACTGCATTACTCCAAAGTACACTTAGTTGACCATAGTTAGCACATCTGTTTTGTTGAATTATTCTTTTTAACGCTCGTTTATCTTTGTCTGACAATTTCGATTTTCTTACGTACCGGTGTTTAGGGATAATCGAACCATTTGCTTTATACCAGCCAACTACTACATTCATCCATTTCATCATTTAGTTTCCTTTTATTAGATTGTATATCATTTCTGTAGTATTCTTTTTTTGATTTATTGTATTTATATCTCTGATCTTATTTCCTTGTAAATTTTTGTTTTAATTTATTTTCTTTTGTCCATTTGCTTGTCCAGTTTCTGTTAGTTTTAGTTTTTTTGGATTTATGCGTGTTAATTTTGCGATTTTCCGATTCTATTCTTGTTATTCTTCGCTAAATGGTGACCATTGACTGGTTTTTTGTTTTTTCTTTTCTTCTAATTTTTCCATATTTCCTATATATCCACTATTTCCCCATCTATAATTAGTTTGTCATATGTTATATTTGCTCTATGTCTTTTGTTTCTGACTGCTTTTAGTTGCGGTAGTAATCGATTCCTCGTTTTATGTACTTATTTTCTGTAGTCTTCTGTGATCCATATACTTCTACCTTTCAACTCTTTTGTTTCTTTGTGTCTCCTATATATTCTCTGCTGGTGTTTATAACACCAACCCACTGACGAAATTTGGGTCTCGAGGAAATAACTTTTGTTCGTAGTAATTCCTTGTCTGATAATATTACTTTAAGTCGGTATCAAAGGTCAGTTACTTATAATTAAACTACTGTTCGTAACTTTTGTCTTCTCCACTTTTGGAATAAATATAATTTTTTCATTATAAAATTCATAAATCAATCAATGTTGGCTAATACTTTCGTAATCCTACTTATATCAAAAAATTTTCATTTATTTGAGTTACTTCCCACTAAAATCTTAATTTAATGGTTACACGACTTTAATCACACACACGCGCGATACCGTACAATTTACATTGCACATATTTGAAGTGACTGCCAATCATGGTTCAATAAAGATCTTCCGTATATCTCTGGCTGAAAGCACTAGCTAACAGAATCAAAGTAACCCCTGCTACAAGGGCTCCAGGGCATACCATGCAAAGAAGCTGACAACCTTGCTAAAAAGAGAGCCAGAGCCCTACATTAGCCTTAGTAGATGTCACGCAAACAACGAACGGAATAAACTGAACAGATTATACTATACCCTCTCAAACTTTGGTGGTTAGTAATTAATATTATAACTTGTATAGAAATGAAAACTTGTTTGAAATGTTTTGCTAACACTACTTTATTTTACATGTTAACTATAAAAGTGTTGAATATTTTATGACAAGTATATCGTGATTCATTGAAGGTTGTTGTTAACAAGAACAAAATTAAAATTGTGGAATTCCAGTAAATAAGCTTTCAGGATTTATATGGAGTACAGTGTCGCAATTATACGCTTGACTAACTGTACTTATTTTTGTTATAAAATAACAGTCGATCTGGCCTACAACATTTATCATATATCAATGCTAAGAGACAATTATACATTTGACCTTTTAAAGACCATAACATAAAAATGTTTTCAAGTGTTATTATGCTTCTAAGCAACGTTGTCAAGTTGTCTTATGCCAATGCGGGCTATAACCAATTAGTTCAGGCTATTTCACCTCCAATTTCCATGAACCTGCATCGATTTTAATGAAATTAACAGAAATACCTCAAAAAGCGAAATCTATCCTACGCCCTATGGTGAGTTCCACCCCAACTGGGAAGTGAAAATTGTTATGTAAAAAATAACCGCAGAAATTGATAGAGGACCAAATTTTTTTGCAAAATATGTTCTTGGCATTTTTTTTGAAAAATCAATAGTTTTTTAGTTATGCGCGATTGAAAACTTGAATTTATTTGAAAGAAAAACACGTTCTCAATCGATTTTCCATGAATAATGGGAATACTTATGATTTTATCAGAAAAAGTGTAAGAAGTGAAGTTAATAAAAAAACAAGGAGATCGTTCTGTTAAATTTGCTTGAGGCATTATACAAACCGAGTTATAATTTTTTTGAATGTTGAATATTTTTATCGAACGAATTTTTTTAAAATTCAACTCTTCATTTTCTGTTCTTTCATCGTATGAATAACTGCCTTTTTTCCAGTTTTCAGGCTTCAAATTATTTACAACCTCCAAAAACAACTGTTTAACGTCACTCATTTTAAAAGGTGCTTTTCGCAATGATACGGTTGGAGATCTAACCACAGTTATTCCACAATTTTTCGCAATTTTATATTCATCCAATTTCTCCTTACGAAGAGAACAAAAATTAGAATTCTTGTATCACCGAACCGAAATGGAACTGGATATTCTTTGAATTTAACCAATTTCGTAGATCTTTTTTAACCTCTGAAGTGCAATCGGTTGTGGGCAATTATTCTAAAAGTCTCGAGAGATAACTTGCATTATCTATTACTATAACATAGTTCTGAGGGAGAAAATCTATCATTTGTTCAAAACATTCTTTAAAGACATCAGCATTCATGACTTCTTAGTAGTCATCGGTACGAGAAGATTCGAAAGTCAATAAACCACTTTTAACAAAACCGTTTGAACTATACTATTATCAATCTGCACCCCTTTCCTGCCTATCTTCGAGTTTTAACAGTTTCATCTTGCCAATATTTATTTGGTGTATGTTTCTCGTTGATTCATCTTGTATAAGAATAAAATATATTTCTTCTCTGGTTTCTCATTTATTTTATAGTCCTTATTCCAGGTTAATCCTTATCATTTCGAACCGTGGCAAGAACTTTGTTTACTGTTAGAAATTCTTCGAAGTCTTTCTTTCAAATGATTTTCCATTTGAAATTTGAACTAAACTGTTAAAAATACACAACTTGGAAAAACCTACAATCGTATTTGCGGTGATATTTGGAAGAGATAAACAAAATTTTGCTAGTGGTCATAGGTGAAGACTTCGCTGAAATATTTGAGAAATTGCTGTAAATAGGAGTTGCACCATTATTATTAACTAAGATACATTTTCAAAATATAATTCTTTTCAAAAATTTCCAATATTGTGAAATAAATTGAACAGTGTGGTAAAGCATTAGATTATTGGTTTCAACTGAGACATCATCCTTTCAAAATTAGGAACGTTACAAAAATAGGACACATAATTCATATATCTATCTAATCAGTCGAGAAAAGTTATTGCCGGTGCACACGCTTCCACAATGTTTGTTTTTCGAAAATTTGTTATTTTGTTTTAGATAAATAATTAAGAGTTTTTACAATTATTTCCATCTTTTTGTACAAAAAAGGAAAAACACTTGAATATATGAATACAAGAAAAAATTTGTTGGAATGGTTTAATCCCATTATTAACTTTTTCTCTTGATTCCTCAAAAAATCTGCAAGTACATTTGTAACTCATGGTATATGAAAATTTTACAACATATTTCATAATTTTCATATGATTCTAGGCAGTTCAAAGTATCATTATCCGTTCTTAAGTGAAAAGCCATATTTTCACACGCTAGGTCCTTTTATGGATGACATAAAAAACATGGCAGATAGTTTAGTGCTGTAAACCTCTTAAAAATTACTCTATCGTTCTCGTAAATTACGTTCATATGAAGGGGATCAGTAGCGAAGTGAGGTATGTGGGGTCAACGGATTTGTAGAAAATACAGAATAAGTAAATGAAAAATATAAGGTTTAAGTAGATTATAGTTTTTGGTAAAGCTAGTATCTGGGATCCCAAAATTGAGACTTGTGTTACTTTTGTAGCGAAGAAAATATATTGCTGTCATTTTGAGATTGAAAAAAAACTGAATTTGAAATAACCTTCGACGAAGTTTCAACGTATTGGCTGTATAGTATTAAGAATTACTTACGACCTTTATGATACTAATTGATGTGAATGAAGGTCAGCTTCTACAACTAAAGGATGTTAACACATACAATGCATCATATTATTCTTATGTTCTTTCCATAGTATTTAATATAAAAAGTTGAAATGTTTGCGTAACAAGTTGAAATAAGTAATAATTGAATAAGATTTGTGGTAATGATAATTCCACTCTGTAAATATTTAAATGGTTTCTACGTATAGTTTGACCTTTTATAACGTTTCTGATAAATTGTATATTATTAGTTATAATTTTTGTAGTTTTTATACTTTGTTGTGATTTATTTAGGGTATTAATTATTTTTCTTTGTTTTCGTAGAAGTAAAACAAACACAGCCTGTGTCTCGGAGCGGATCTGACAGAAGACCGGATGCGGTACGTGAAGAGGGTCTAAAACATCAAGAATCATCAAAAACAGAGTCCTCTTCTCACGATATACCCAATGATAGATTAGAAGCCGCCAATATGGTTAGGTATGTGGAAAAACTCATATTATTAAAAGCGATTTTAATAGGTATTATACAGTGCGTACGAGAAATATGGAAACGTTATAATGTTTCAAAACGAATAGCCATATTTCAACGCCTAATAACTATTTTTTTTTGGGTTTTGCAAAAAGGAAACGTAGTGTTAGGTACCTTATTTTACATTTTACATTCGAAGATAGTATAATCAGTCTAAAGATACTGGTTGCATGTAAAGGGGCCAGCAGAAGTTAGTAAGTATTGAACGAGTGCAAGAGTCTCATAATTAATTTAAATAGATTTGTTCAGTTAGTCGTGAGTGAGAGCTATTCTAACGACCAGAATTTTACGGGAATACTCACAATTACATCCTCATAATTTGCAATTATTCTTAAGCCACAAGTATCGGTTTACGTGCTAACCTCTTCAACAAAATGTTGCTTCATAACTAACAATATATTTTTTGGATCATGTCAGTGAGGAACGACTTTTCTTCTTGGTGAACGTTATGCATATTTTTTGTGCTATATCCTAGTGAACAGTTTATGAATCTTTCTTTTATGGTGAAATTTCTTACATTTATACTCTATAACCAAGGATATTTCCACAGTTGGAAGAAGACAAACCAGAGAACTTTTACAGCAATGACGTTACTGAAAAAGTGTATAAATGACTGGATACTGTTACCCGATCTGACGACGTGTGATTTTACCTGTGTATATGAGGTGATTAAGAACCGGTATTGAAACAGCTATTGCAACGATTACTTATTAACTTTCGAGAAGAACTCGTATATCATTTGATGTGTGCTGTGTGGCGAATGATGCCCGCATTAAACACTTTTATTTGAAACTGTTTGAGTTGTTCTTTCGTTTAATGTTATATTTAAATTACATTAAATTTAATGTGATAAAAACTACAAAGCGCTAAAACCACACTATTACTTTTGAAACACACATAATACCTTTCATATTGTTTAGTAGATGCGGTATTCTTTCACACTCACTTACCAAATGATGGATGTAGTTCCTGAAAAAGCCTATTTTTGTGTAGGACATATATTTTAATTAGAATATCACAGATAGAGTCGGACATAAAAGATTTAAAGTTAATTATATCTTTGTTTTGCACATTAAACTTGGAATTTACTCTTAGCCTTTTATAAATTATTTATTTTACGTTCGGTTGATGGAGTAGTTCAGGTAGTAAATTAATGATCAAGTTAAAACTTACTTTATCCACTAGATTTTAATTTATATCAAAATTCGTACCATATTTACATAATTTCTCTCAATAATTTGTGATAACAGTTGATGTATCTGATCTTGAAGTTAATCCCATTGTTATATTTTTTATTTATCCTTCAGAATATTATATAAATAATATGGATTTTTTTAGCCTTGACCAGTTTGTCGGTTTATCAAACAATATTTCAATTTGTTTAAAATTATTAATACAATTAATGAATAGCATTCAAAGTTATTAATCAATATTTCAACATGATGCCGATAATACAAACATACTGTATGCAATTTACATGTTGTACCTTGACTCACATAAAAGTAATAAATCAAGATTAAAGTTATTGTAGCTTAATTGTAATTTATGGAAGTACCTGAAAACTTAGCGATAAATGCTTCCAAGACAGATTTTTACCACAGAAACATTTGGAAAAGAACTTCTAAATGATTTATAAGTAATTGAAGGACATGACCAGAATAAATTGTTATTTTTGTTTAAATTCGGATTTCTAAATGGGCTTAGATTTTAATGTTCAAAAATGTGTCTAATTATGAACGAAAAATTAGAGAAAATTCAAATATATAAATAAAACAAAGTATGAATATGAGAATATGAGACATCTATGTCCCTAAAAATTTACTGTTTAGACCAAAATTTTGGAGGGCTTTATCATACTGAATGCATTATTTGCACTACCACAACACCAACACTCCCAATTGCACTCTCTCATGCGCGTTTCGATAACCAAGTTGTAGTCTTCAGAAAATAAAAGAAAACTAGTTTATCTTCCGTTTCTAAATAAAAATCATTATATTCCCACTTGTTGTTAAATCAAAAGTAACTAGAATTCTCTGTAGACTTGTAACAGGCAAATAATAGAAATATTACCAAACCAATAAAGTTGCAATTACGTGACCTTTCATGTATTGATCAGCTGAGCTTTACTCGCTCATGCTTTTTATTATCAAGGCATATTGCGTATTTAATTCCACGTTGTCTTTTTCCATTTCAAGCAGCCTTTAAAAGCAACTAGGTAATGTGTACATTCTTCTGAAATGCTTGATTATATTTCCATTTCAAATTACAAATTATTGTTGGTCAGTAACATCTTCATTAATTGTTGAAAATATATTGCGTGGGCCTTTTATGATATATATGGATAATAAGGGTTTTTCATCCAGTACTTCCTTTTATGTTCTGATATTGATGAAATTGAAGGTCAGATTTTAAGTATCTAAATTTGTTTATATAGAACCGATAAAATGATAGTACTAACTGTACACATCTAAATTAGTGGTAACTGATAATACACAATAATCTCGCGGAAGATTAGATTAGTATCGATTGCAACCTACAAATTATTTCATGGAATTGTATCAGTCTTTTCGGTGTTTTATTTCTCTTTAATAATTTTTACGTCCGAAAATTACACGCGGTAGGAGTCAGTACTAAAATTTATGTAGTTTTAAACAGTTTATATATGAGAAATTCCATTCGCAGGTAGTAGAATAACTCATAAATACAGAATAGTTTAGTTTACCTACTACGTTAACTATAGTACCCGTTTCAAAACTCATCTTCTACCTTTATTCCACGTTTATATTCCCCTTTTGCTTTGTAATTCGAAATATATTTAAAGGATGTTTTATTTATTTTCTAAAATAAGGTTATGATGACCTTGTAAAATGTTGATTGATTTGACATAAAAATTACAGAGAGAGCACTGTGGCATTGTCATCAGTTTTGAAAAAATAGTGTTGTATTTCCCGAATTCCATTTATTCACTTCTAAGATTCGTAGAAATCAGACAAATTGAGTGTCTAATATTGGCAGAATGTTCTAATTATCTCAAAATACTGACTCACATCGTAGTTTCGGTATTCGAAAGTAAGCTAAAAGTGACGGTATGTGGCCTGATGAAGTAATGTTCGCTCGAAATATTTTGGTGAGGAAAAAGAAAAAATTCTTACAGAAATCTAGGTGCGTTCAGAGTTGTTCAAGCCTATATTTATACGCTATTTATGAATCTGTTAACTAAATTTGAGAATAGGTTTCATATTCGTTTATACTGCCGACGTTCATAAAGTTCTTTTTATTTAAATAATAAAGAGCAATTACGTAAGAGATAATATATTAAGTTCTTACATAAAACGAGCGTTGCTACTTAAATTTTGAGATAGACAAATAAAAACAAATATTTTTAATTGGATATGGCTTCATTGTTTTTCAAAATATTCTCCATTGAGATCAATACACTTTTTCATGCATTTGAACCAATTGTCGAAACATTTTTTTCCATTCCGATTGAGGTACGCTTCCTCAGTTGTAGAAAAAACGTTGTCCTCGTAATTCATTTTCGATCTGCAGGAATAAAAAGAAATCATTGGGTGTCAAACAACGACTGACTGACTAACGGATGACCCAATTAATGTTTTGACTGTTCAAAAACGTTTTTGTTTGAAATAATGTGTGAGAGTTCGCCTTGTGGTTGAGAACGATCCGTCTTCTGCGATTTGTTTCCCTGATTTTTTCGATCACTTCTGGCACACAAATGCTAGTGTACCATTTAGAATAAATTGTTCCACGTTCCTTTAATGGAACGGTGGCGACATGTCCAGGCATTCCGAAAATATAATCGATCATTTGTCTTGTAGTGATTCGTGCGTGAACAACTTTTGTTGGATTTGACTAGTCATGAAAGACCCTTAGGCCCCTTTCACACCAAACGAATCCGAATCAATCTGGATCACTCCGAATAAAGTTGAATCTGATTCGTCATCTCCACTCTTTCACACCAGCTGAATCAACCTGAATCTATAAAAATTCTTCCATCTTCTTTTTATTTTCCTTCTTTTAGTTGCTTTTGAGCTATCATCAAGGACGCAGTTGTTTTAAATGCAATAGTGTTTCGTAGGAGGCAACGACGGAAACAGAAAATAAGAAAAGTGTGGATACATCACATAAATAGGAAAAGGCCGGATTTTGGTATGTTTCATCATTTACATCCTGACCTACAAAATGATGAGAAGAAATTCTATGACTTCTTCCGAATTTTCCTCCACGCAGAAGATATGAGATTTCTGTTACTGTGATTTTTATCACTGGCGTCATAAATCGCACTATTAATAACTCCACTTCCATCTCGTATGGTTGTTGATTCAAGACTGACCGGACGAGGAATCTGACAGGTTGAATCAAGTGCGACCTCGAATTAAACCTGATTGAACCAGATTCGTCCGGTCTGAAGGCGGGAAAAGAGTCCCTTCACATTTAAATGGAGCGCTCGAAGCTGAATCTTGGTCAATCAGATTCATTGGTGTGATTTCGTTTGAAGTGAAAGGGCCATTACAGTCGATTGTTGATATTCATCATCAAAAGTCGAAACGAGTTGATCGGCACACTGCTGTTGATTTAATCCACGTTGAAAGTCATAGAAAATCAGTGCATAGAAAAGTTCGCGATTTAATTCCATGTTTTAACCAAGATGAATTTTTCAATTATCTGTAAACAATTCAAATAGCATTCGTATGACAGTACATTCATCATTGAAAATTTCAAATTTTATTATGGCAATGTAAGATTTGACATATTCACATCAGTGTTGTCATATCACAAAACTTAAGTAGCAACCCTCGTATAAAATGATTTATTTCATTAATTAATTATGAATACCACTTTTTATTACGCAATGAGTTCAACAAACGATAAATTTGTTGTAGTAAATATAAAAAGATCATTTCTACCCTAGTATGCCAGTGAATTAATGCAATCAGCTGTTACGATTGTTTTTATTTTACGTTCAAATATTATTAATTTCCAGAACATGGTTATCAATGATTAATTTTTATGAGTAGGAATATTGACAGCCTACTGAGGGGCCTACAATATGAGAAATATGTATGAATGTATAACAGTAATAAAATTTTACTTACAATCATTAATTAAAATTTCCCGTGATTTTTGATAGTATTTAATGCTTGTATAAATTTTCAAACTCAAAGAATTCAATATTCAAGTTGACGTTGATAGAAATATTGATTAATTGAAATTTTGAATCTGGTTAATATAGGAATTTTCATTAATTTTTGATTGGTTAGATTATGAATGACGTTAAATTTTTATAGGTTAGATAAGAATAAGTTTTAGTAAATTAAGTTTAATATTGATTGGAAAATTTATGGATAACATTAAATTTCAATAGGTTAGGTCGTTAT
This sequence comes from Diorhabda sublineata, assembly GCF_026230105.1. Taxonomy (NCBI): domain Eukaryota; kingdom Metazoa; phylum Arthropoda; class Insecta; order Coleoptera; family Chrysomelidae; genus Diorhabda; species Diorhabda sublineata. Next base: position 27,683,915 of record NC_079476.1, read on the forward strand.
GAAAGTAGTTGAATATTCATTGACTAGAATAGAAATGACAATAAATTTTATAGGTTAGGTCGTTATAAGTGAAATTGAAATTTATAGGTTAGGTGAGGTTAGTTGGTTGTTATAGAATTTGTTTTTTCAAAATCTAAAAGATATTTATAAATTACACTAAGGCTATTTAAATCAGTTTTCTTATTAATGCATTGATCATTTTGGGCAATATATGTTGTTTCTAAAAATAAACGTTTTTTGTAGTTTTTTTCAGTTGTCCAAACTTTGGCAGATTCATAATTCATATTTTGTCCTTCAGATAGACATGAGTCGCTAATAAATATCTATCAGGATATAATCTGCTATCACTCTTGTGAGAAGTTATGCGACTGATCAGTGACCTTTTCGACTGACCAATGTACTCTTTGTCATAATTTGAACAAGACATTTCATATACTATGCTAGGCAATTTATTGATTGGTGTTTTATCTTCTCCTTTAGTAAAAGTAAATTGAATATTAAGTGTTTGACTGTATGCTAATTTAATATTGTGTTATCTAAAGATTCCAGAAAGTTTAGGAGTAACTGATTTTATATATGGTAAAGGTGTATAAATATATAGCATATAGAAATGTTAGAACGACCTAACCTATAAAATTTATTATCAAAATCACCGGAATACTAATTAATTAATTATTGTAAGTAAAATTTTATTATTGTTATACATTCATACATATTTCTTATATTATATTTGACCATAATTTGAGTCCCAGACGATGAATACATAAGTATTTGAAAGCCCAGAAAATATATTGAAGTTAGTCCACTTTGGTGTTTCTTTGCCACGTTCGCAATATAAAAAGCGTTCTTGATTTTAGGTCTATTCTGTTTCAAAATTACTTTTTTTTAATAGTTTTTAAAAGAACGATAAATTTTGAAGTTTCGATTTTTCTTTGAGTTTTTATTAAAATATGATATTGACACTGACAATTTGCTTGTTTATATTGAACTATAGATCACCTTCATCATGAATACCAAAATAAGGATAAAATCAATTTAGAACTTTGTTCCAATAAGAAAAATTAATTTTTCCTTGGTTTCCACGTCTCAAATATATTAAATTTATTAGAATTTACAAAATAGAGCTATAAATTTTACTTAAATTATTTAGATCTTTTTTTATCATTTATAGCTTTTTCGTTCTTATGAATGTGAACCATTTCCAAAAATTCTCTTTTGTATGTATGTTTTTTTGATATTTCATGGTTCGTTAATGCAGTTCTATTTTTTGTATCTTATTGATGACCTCTTAGTCTATTTAGGATCTGACAGTTGGATAGATCTATCAGCCAAACTTATTATCACTTTTTTTGTGACATGGATGAAATGAATTGAAGTTTAAATATCTAGAGGACCAAGTTGGTTTCTGAAATTTGGAATTTGACTGAAATACCATCAATTTGTTTGTATATTTCATTTTCATATTGAAATATGTTTTTGTAAGTATGAGTTCTATCGCTTTTATAAATTCATTTTGAGGTATTTCTGTATATTCTTTCATTTTGGCCCATTTTTTCTTAAATATATTTTTCACAATGTTAATAGGAATATTTGTATAAAAAGTAACCACATCTAACGAAACAAATGCATATTCGTTAGGAATTTTTATATTTTTAATTTTTTCTTTGAAATCCTATAGTAGTTGTTTTGATATATATTTTTGTTTTCAAAATATCTTTCAAATAATTAGATAATGGGGTGAGAGGAGTTTGAATAATTGAAACAATCGGTCGAAGGGAAATGTCAGGTTTGTGGAGTTTTGGGAAACCATATATTTTAGGGGGTAAGGCATTTTGAATTTTCAATTTTTTTGCATCTGATAACGAAATAAAAAGTTGTTTTTTTCACGATCTGATTAGATCATTATTTTGTTTTTGATAAGAATTCGTAGGGTCTTTAATTTTTTTGTAAGTTGTCTTTTCGTTTAATAATTTCATCATTTTATTATTATTGTCTTCTGATTTCATGGTAACAGTTTTATTAGATTTATCTGCTTTAAAAATTTTGAGATTTCTATTTTTATTTATGAATTCTTTGATTTTAGTTATATTTTGAGGTTCGATATTGTTTTGTTTTTCAATTTATCTTTGAAATTAGTGATAATATTACAAGTATCAGATCTTATTTCATTTTGAATTTCGTTATTTGGATGATTGGTGTTGCATTCAATATTACATAAGATATTTGTCACAGGTAATTCTTTGTCACTAGAAATATTTCGAGCAAAATTTGGATCTAAAGATAAAACTTCTTTTACTCCATCTGGTATGAGAGTATCAGTTAAATTCTCGATCCATTTTGATTTTATTTCATTTGTATTTGCAAGAATTGGTCTAAATGTTTTCAAGTCTTTATCCAAATATTTTGATAAAGGATAAACGTCAATTTTTATCTATGTTTCAAAAATTATATTTTGATAAAGTCTTGAAGAAAAGTCGAACGTCAAATTTTATCTTTCTTCCAAAAATTTAAAAAAAAGTAATGTTCTAATTTACGGTACTTCACGCCGCACCCCTTTTCAAATAATATTATGTCATACATGCTTATATCGGTAATATCCTAATTTTAATCTCATCAAATAAAAATATAAAGAGCTACCCATATCTTACAGATAATGTGATATTCTTTGCGTTTATTTTTATGTTTTAAATTAATATTTTGTTTTTTCTTTCATATAAAACAAATAATAATTTATTGATTACACTGCAAAACAGTCCACGTTTGCTTAAGTGGCATGAAAAATTTATTTTTATGCAGTATTTGTGACTCTACGTCATAAGCTCCAGATGTTTTTATTTGATAGTGCAAAAAGCTCTTAACAAAAAAAATACTAGGACAATTGTTGAGGGATCTATTTGTACTATCTTTTGTACTTTTCATTTGTTACAATGTAACGAGTTGAGATTTTCAGATAAATTTCATCACTTTAAACATTTATTGAAGCTTTACGTTATTATTCTTTTTCTAAATTCGACAATTGTTTTCATACTGTTTAATAAAATTTCGTTGTAACGTTTCCAATCTTCTTATTGAAAAATCATCAAAAATTAATGGTTTCTGTATGATTATGGGGATTATCGAAAATTATTCGCGTAAATTACAAAACGGGCGACATTTATTTCAATAGAGGTGAACGGTAAAGCCAGAATACGAACTAATTTGTCTGCTTTGTACACAATAGAAAGTTTTATTTGAAATTTCAGTCTAAATAGTAAAATAATATATCTTTTCTAAGATACAAACCACAACACATCCATAAGGTCCACTTCGATAACAATAAAAACGTGGTAAAAGTTGTAGTCTTACAAGTTGTTGAAATTCTATTTTAGTGACCAATATAAACTCTTGTGCACCTTTTTTAGTTTCGTATATATATTTAAGTCTTCCTTCTGTACTTACATGAACAATATCAAACTACATCACTCAGATTAATTGTTATCTCACGAGGCTAGGGAGTTAGACCTGATATCTGTAGACACGATCTTCTAATAGTTTTTCAATTTGTTTCTTCTAGGTCACATAATAATATATGTTCCGCTTGAAAACCCGCTTCACTTTCTTTTCTAACTCCAATATGATATTAAAAAAAATCACTAAAAACACTAAAAAGCATCAAACACTTACAGATTGTATTATTGTTAACCGCTATAGAAGCCATTTCAGCGCCATCAAGTGACACGTGTTTTGTAAAACTCATATTCTTGAAACACACTGTATGTCGCAGAATTAATTTACGTCTGCAATTGTATACAAATTAACTATATTAAGAGTTGCTGTTTTATTATTTGTTTGAAATTACCTTCTCCGACTTCGATATGTTTTCTCCCAAAATTTTTCATTTAATTGACAATTTTACTCAAGAAAAATATATCAAAGGCCATTTGAAATAAAGAAAGACAACATGCAAATGCCAACTTAATTGGTTTGGTGCCTCTTCCATTGCATATAAGTTGCAACATCAGTTAGATCAACTAAATTGACAAACACATCTTTTCGTCTTTTGTGGTAAATTTATCTTTTGAGTATATATTTATTCTTGATTTTTGTTGCTAGTTTGCTGTAAGTTTTCTTTTATTATGAAAAACAGACAAAGAACCGCGTAAAAAATAAATGGCATAAGAGAGAAGGGTTAGTTTCTCTTTGTATTTGTAAAATTTTGGACATTTGAATTCAAACGTGACCAATCAGCTTGACTGATGATCAACGTTCCGGATGACCAATGACTTTCATAGAAAAAAATCACCAAATGTTACTGGACGAGCTTCGTATTAAGTTAGAGACATAGAAGAGATTACCGACTTATCAAAAGAACGCATTTGTCATATACTGTAAACAATTATGTCTGCGTGAGCTATCCGCGCGTTGGATGCTGTGTTTGCTAACCTGGAAAAGAAGGGCATTCAATTAAACATTTCCCAGACCTCATTGACCGGATTCAAGCAGAAAGAGTCGAGATTTTTTTTAATCGATTAATAACTGTAGATGAAATCTGGATCACCATATCGTCGGCTTAAGTGGCAAACCTCATAACTCCATAGCACTAAATTTTACAGAAGACACAAAAAACTTGACGATGAAAAAAATTAGTGAAGAATTGAAATGTTTTTTTAATTAAAGGATTGAAATAGTGGCCAGATATCAAATTTCAAAAAAATGAATTGAAGAAAAATGTGAATTAACACGGAGTGCGGTTAGCTTTAAACAAAATGGCGGTATGGGATTGCGAGGTTTTATATTTATACTTTTCTGTTGGATGCATTCAGAAATTATCTATCTAATGGCATCAAAATGTTGATGTAGGAAAAAACGGTGTAATTACGTGGTTTGCTACTTAAGCCGACGATATGTTGGAAAACATTAACAAAATAATCCAGAGTTAAAACAACAAGGTATAAGAAAAATATTTAATCAAAATATCAAAAGAGATAAAAAACCAAAGCTACTATTTATGTAACTTTCTATATTTGTGTTATGAACATCATTTTGTGTTTATTCTAAATAAAAAGGTACAACTAGTAAATTTTTTACCTTTTAATTTTAAAATTTTTCCTTTTAATAGTTTATCGACTGCTATTTTAAGATATTCATTAATTTGACAAATTTTATGAATAAGTTACTTCTAAGTGCTAGTTTCTACTTCGTAAAACTTTTTTAACAGATCTTACAAAAATTTGTATTTTAAATTCGCATCCAACCTTTCCAATATTATACTGAAAATTTCAAATTAGAATATTTTATACTCTTCCTGTCATTGTTCAAAAATCGTACAGAAAAATGAGACAGGATAAAAAAGGAAAATAAAAAAATAGGTCTAAAAAATCACATTAATCGTTCTACTTGGTAGTAGTTTTAAAGTACATATAAAACTGTATAACTATAATTTTAATTGAAATAAGGACTGATTGTCTTTTTTGCAGTAGTACCATCCTTCCTGCTGCCGGAAGTCAAAAGAAACACAATAGCAATATTAATCGATCAGAAAGTGTAAAGGAACAATCCGAAAAGGTGAGTTTTATAAAAACACCGAATTTTATATCATCTCTTCATTATAACTATTCACTGATAAGGTTTATATAAACATTTCGTACAATACTGACAAAACGATTGGTAATAACGTGCGTCATGATATTTCTGATAATGGTATAGAATTGTACACATGAATAACTATCGATTTCTTTTATATTTTCGACCTTCTCGATAACTGTGTCATTAACAAATTCCGTTGGTTCAAATTTAAAAATAGATTCGGCACTATAGGTACCTATCATATTAAAAATATGTACTAAGTTTGTTTTCCAACGAGGATGATATATCCTCAATACGTTTATCTTGTCTGTTCCCAGGACACAGTTTGTCCTGGTTGGGGAGTTAACTAGTGAAAATGTTACACAATTGTTTGATGGCTTCTCAAACATGTACTAACTATGCGCTGAAACAACTGCTGGGATTAGAAGATTTGGACCAAGGTCAAACAAAAACATTTAATCATTTGAAACCGCTGGTATATCTTCATTTTGTTGCTAATATATGCGCCACCATGTATATATATTTACTAGATTTCTTCAACCATTTGAGTATATTTTTTTTCCTTTCTCTAATTTCTTGGGTTCGTAGGTTGTTTGGATAAAATAATAAAACTTATATTATGTATAATATAATAAAATTTGACTTAATTCATTATTGTAAGTAAAATTTTATTATTGTTATACATTTATAAAAATTTCTCATTTTGTATTTGACCATAATTTGAGTCCTAGACGATGATTACATAAGTATTCGAAAGCTCGGAAAATATATTAAAGTTAGTCCACTTTGGTGTTTCATTGCCACGTTCCCAATAAGAAACCACTCATAATCAAGTACACTTGATACATAATATTACCTCTGTTGTTTTTTGGTGTTTTAAAATTTCAATTTCAATAAATAATATTTGAAATAGAGATAAAATTGACGTTTCGACTTTGAGACATATCAAGGTTAAATAACGAGAAATCATACTGAACATAATGTTTACACTACCACAAAATTCACAATTACACTGTTTGACGTCCGTTTCGATAACAAAGTATAATCGAGACTGAAGTTTACTTATGTCTCATTCCATCCTTTCCCTCAACAGTTCCAGAAATTCAGTTTGCTAACGAGAAAACAGTCACTTTTTTGAGGACATTTTGTAAAAGCTTTTCTAGAGAGCTTGAAAATGAAATAAGTTATGAAAAAAGTCTTGTACTCAAAAGTTAACTGATTTCAATGAAAATAAAATGATTATTTTTCGAAGGAAAAATCAAAACTTGCACTCACATATTTTCCACTATAATGAAAATTGAATGTTACTCATTAACAAATAAGTGTATTCATGTTCCAACAATGTGTTTAAGAAGTTTGATTGATTTTGAAGTCGTAATATCGAAACTACATATAATTTTCTCAATTCCTTTTTGAATTTTTTAAAAAATATTTATCTAAAATTATAGGAGTTATCAAATAAAACTCCTTTTCTGTAATACTTATACATTTTTTTAAAATTTTTCTACGATGAATATTAAACGAGGTATAGTTGTTAGAAGTTCTAATTCAAATATTTAAACCTCTTTAACTCAAAAATCTCAAAAGTAGAGGACATAAAAAAGTCTAGACAGGAGTCGTAGCTTTAAAAATTGCCTTTAAAATGATTTTTAAGCATTTATATGCATTTATATATAAAAATAAGTTTGTTTGCTTGTATTGTACATTATATGCAAACACATTGTTACATCTTTCTGAGTTCGCTACGAATATTCTTTATATATTTCACCCATAAAGAGCAGAAGCACACATCGTGTCTGCATAACCTTTGATGAAAAGGTTAATACAAGCCTAATTTAAATTTTTCGAACCAATCGATGTTGTCAGAAAAAATTGCGGGGTAATACTCTATTCTTCTCTTAGGTGATTGGACTAATAATTTTGTTTAACGGGTACGAGGTAATCTATTATTCAAGTTTGTCGCATTAATAAATATTTCTTGACGAAATTTATAAACTATCTTCATATTAAATACTTTCTTCATATTACAAAAACTCCTTTGAGGCGTTTTTACCACGTGAAACAACTAATAATTCAAATTCTTGGACATATGTGGAACAAATGAATCAGGTTCAGATTACAGAATTTCATCCTAACATTCACTGTCAAAACAACAATTATGTTTGCTTGTTGAAATTTAACGTAACTGCTTTTAGTATCAAGTAAAAATTATTTAAACCGGAATAATATATCATTTTACATTATAAACTTCTCTAGAATTAATCATATGTAAATCAAACGTTGAACGGTTAAATCTGTTTCATCGAGGTACATTTTTTAATGTCGTATTTATTTGTCGATATATCTAGTCACACCCATACCTCGTTTATATATGATGAGATCATACAATACTTATCCACTATTTGAAACAATCCATTAAACTAAAATAGGTCCGTATTGGAAAAGGAATGTCTTTTGGTCGATCAGAAAAAAAAATAAATTATCAGCAGCTTCAAATTCAGAAGATTAATGCATTATTTTTCAAAAATATTATAATTTATCTTCTGGAAAGTGTTGAAATTGAAATGTGTAATCAAATTAAACAACATTAAATATAAAATTCATTCAAATAAAGTTAAAAAATTGAACGAAAACTAGTTCCAGTGAAAGAAAAATTCATCACGTAAAATATATTTATAGTTCTCGCTACAGAAATGCCGTCAATGGGGTGTTTGTAAATTGTATCCTAGCAAAGTTAGTGCACGCGAAAAATAAAGAATTTTAGGAAAAAAAGACTTCCAGTAATCGTGCAAAAATTGAAAGAAGTCTACCGATAAAAATGGTATTTTCCATCTATCAAGTGCCTTGCAGTAATTCCCATCTCAATAGATTACATGCTTCAGTTAAAATTTCTGTAATTTTACATGATTAAATAATTATTCGAATTGTAACGGAAATATATGGAGCTATTTTTTGATATGCTTAAACTCATCTAAATATAAAATATTATTGCCGTTATTCCTATAGTATTATTATTTTCGTTATCGATTCTATCAATCAGATGAATTTCCATTTCATATTCAATATTTTTAGTATTTATAACATTTTGTTTTTATTTTCAGCAAAGGAAGCAACAAAGAAGAAACATCAGTGATCCCTCGCATAGTACCACAAGGTGAGTTTAGCAATTTTCAATTTATTTTCAATTGGGTATAAGACCATATGTGGTCATGTAGATAGAAATATACATCATGAGTGGCGTCTATAAATCAATCCGATTCGAGTGCGAATTAACTACCACAAATAGATAAATTTATCAATAGTGATGTCATTAAAAATATTGCACTGTGAGTCGCCTAGTACAACGAAAGTGGAAAAAAATGATTATACGGCTTGATTATTTCGATTACGGCAAATGATTTTTTGTTATTTTGCATCAATTAATTAATCGGAAGCTCGAGACAAATTATTTTTTTAGTTGAACAAAAAATGTATTTAACCTATATTGTAATAAGTAAAAACACTATGTGTGACTAATGCACTTAAAGTCTACATAATAAATCAATATTTCGTCTCTAGTCACCTGTCTGCCCCCAGAAATAAGATGAACAGGTATTCTTTTCAGAAGATTTAGAGCTTTTTCTAATCAAAGTACCAACGTTTCAATGATAGGACAAACGATTTGCTGGCATTTTGCCATCGCACTTCAATTCTTCAAAGCTTTTTGGGACCATCTTGAAGAAGACTTCCTCCAATGATGTGGAATCATAGTACTGCAGTATACAAAATCTTATCTTTTGATTGTACAAGTTTTTAATTTTAATGATTTTCAGTAAAGAATAATCTCGTGATTTCTAATTCGTATGAGTGATTTCAAACTAAGAATAAATTGGTAATGACGGTTTTATTATGTAGAAAATTTAGATTGAGATTAAACAAGGATTTTCAGGAGATTTTGAAAACATTATATCGTGTTAAAAAAATCTCCATAAAAAAACTACGCAGATTTATAACCCGGGTACTTAATAGAAGAAATACGTCACTCTTTGGTCCTCAATTGATGTTTAAACAATTGGCACCAAAGGTTAACGTCCTAGAAAACACCCCATTGTTTGTTCACATTTTGTTTGTTTTGCACTTCCATTCTGAAAATTTTAGGAAATGGGTCAAGAAGCTCTTAACAAAGTTTTCCGTCATTGTAGAGAGCTCAGAGCCAGAAAAGTAAGAACTGAAGATTTCTTAAATAATTCTGGTCAGCTCAAATACCGAGTTTTGAAGACTCAGACCAAAGTGTGTCTATTTGTTGACAAATAATTGTTGCTTGTTCAAAATTTGTAATAAAACGTATACTTATAATACAAAATATATGATGAATACAAGTTTTCAAGGAAGAAAACTATTATAATCTAGAGAATCACTAGTTTCGAACTACTGTGCATCGTGTAGACAATTTTTCATGTTCAGTTCGATATTAAGTATACTATTCATAAATCGGACTCAATTATTACTTGTGGCGAATAATTGTTACTTGCCATGTCGTGTGAGTGGGTCACTTGCACAATTATTTTCCACTTGTGGTTTTTCATTTGTGGTCGATAAAAATTGGCCCAAATCAAAGAGATCACTACATAGATTATGTAGAGGCGCTCTACACAAATGATCGGCGTTTACTGGGATAATTATAGTTTTCAAGATTAAGCAGAAGCGTACAAACGTTTCGTTTGTGTTTTTTTTTTAATGAAATGTAGTGGACAAATGGCATTATGTTAGAGTTTCTTGATTTGGATGATTATACATGAAGTTATTCTTCTTTTTCCTATAACTTGTTTACTTATATGATTACGCAGTTATCATATATTCTGAAATTGTCCCTGAAATTTTCTACTTTTTTGTGGAAAATGTCTATATTCAAATTTTATTTAATTTTGACTTTTGTTGATAAATAACTATAACTAGGGTATGTCACAACAGAAATTATTTGTATAGATCAAACTGTAAAAACAAATATATCAATAGAAAAGAGAATGATAGCCTCGAAACTCTTTTTTTGATAGCTCAGTGTTTTTTTATTTGATTAAGTTTGGTAAAAAAAACTGTAGGTGTAATGGGATTAATTCCGAAATAGAAATTCGGCTTGAAATAAATGGATTTGGCAACTCTGTAAATGGTTAACACTACAAAGCTACCGGTCATTGGCGTTTTGCGCATGACTTAAAATGGAAATATTCAAATATGTAAACAATACAACGTATGCAAATCGTGTAAAAGAAACTATATTATTACCTATGTTAATGTCAATATATAAATGCATTTATAGTAATACTCCAGGAGCTGAGTCTTCATAAGTACATCCAAGGTTTTCTAAATGAAATTTCTCGATGCGAGGTAACAATTCGAATTATTAATAAAAATTCACCAACATTGTTTGTAGGTGTATAGACTTCGACGTTCTTCAGGTTATTGATTTTATTGATATTGATATGTATGTACATTTTGTTGGTTAAGAACTGATCTTTGAAAGTTTTGGTAAATCAGTTTCCGGTTTTTCAAAGTCAAAAGTTAGTTCATGTAATCCACCAATAAATTTTATCACTTCAATTTTGACTACATGTTCATTAGAACAATAAAACTCAATAAAAGTTGTTGAATTCTATTTGTTTTCCTTCCGAGATGTTTTTTGCTTCATTCTCCATAGCTATGATATTTTTTAATTTATTTAAAATCTTGTATTTTTTCACTTTCTACTATTTCCACCAGAAACTTGGTCCTCAATAGCAGCAGAGTGCAACATAAGTCCCGCACACTGTTTTACTGTGTCATTGGTTTTATTTTTTCGTTTGATTATACTGAAGTTACTGTCAAATTGGCCAGTTTCTATTAGGTCAAGATTTACTTTGTCCAAGCGCACCATAAAAAAAAATAAGAAGATACATAACACCAGCATGAAAAGCTTCATTGGTATAATAAACTAGAAACGAATAAATTTCATGTGATCCGTTCTTGACCAATCCCTCATGTTATACATAAAACTTGGCTTTATTAGTAGCAACACCATGAATATTAAACATACACTGTTAACTGCCGCAAGTAAAATATTTCTATACTAGTATTTGAGAAAGATAAAGGCTTTGGATAAAGTCCATACGGATCCCACCTATTTTTTCATCCGTTAAACCCTTGTGTCACGATGGTGACTAAGTAGAGATGAGTTGTTTTATGCGTATTCTGCAGGAACAAATCAACATTAGCTTATTAATAATTTCTATGCATTTTGTAGGACAATTGTTCTTTCGAGTTTATTATCCAGTTTTCAATAAAAAATCTACTGTTGGTCAGAAACTGTCAGAAGACAGTTCGTCCAATCAGAATGTTTTGTACCTGCGCACCTCATTAACTACGTTCATGGAAAATTTTCACAGAGGAAAACTTTGGTATCTTGTCCCTAATAATGAAGATTCAGCTTGTTTCTAATTACTGAAAAAACAGATGGTGGCTCCTGCACTATAATTAGTTACATATACCGCTTGAATCAATGTAAGGAGCGCGTGTACAAATATTTTGTGTCATTTTTATATTTAAATTGCGAAACTGGTATTTAGTAACGTTTAACTAACTTATTAATTAAAAACGTAAGATTGTGCCACTTTGAATAAGTATTCAAGTTTATTCAAACATGTGCTGATTGCTTAATCAATATGTTTAAGTTTATGTTTTAACAAGCTAGCCAACAATGTTTAAATTATATTGGAATTACCAACTCAACACTATTAAATATATATGTTTTAAATAATGTAAATGTGTAAATCTACATTAAAATTTGGAGAAAAATCTGCCGAGGCTCTGACGTTCCAGATTATTCCATATCGTGTCTCCATCTATGGAATATTGGATACTTTAACTTATAATTCATTCTAATATTGTTTGTACTTCGTATCTCACTCTCAATACAACTCAAGATTATTTCGAAATTTCACCTGTTTCCATTGTCGTTGAAGTTACACTATCAAGAAATACAATACTTCCTCAGTGCAATGGTTGTATTGACATTGCCCTTCGCCAAGACTTTGTGAAGTCTTGAAGCCGGAGGTGTAGAGTCAATATCCTTGCAGAATTTTCTCAAGCTTTGTTGCTTCGCTTTTCTCATTTCTTTGATGTAGGCAGTGCGTTTTCTGGTGTAGCTCTGTCAGTATCCAGAACACTTTGCTCTATTAAAGAGATCCCGCCTCTCGGTTCTTAACTTGTACTCGATTCGAATGCATCGAGTATAGCCTCATTCACTTCTCTGAGATCTTGCTCCAGACTCATATGGAGTCTAGCCTTACTGGTCTGGATATTCCCTAAGTTGTAGTGAATATTGGTTTTATATATTTCCCAATCAGTTTTTCTTAGATACCTACTGATTTCTGGCTCAGTGGAATTTGTCTCTAGACTGAATATGATTATGATACATTGTGTATGTAAAGATTATTAGTTAAAATGTATTCCAAGAGTTGTTCACCTCTGCTGTTGGTGTCTTTGCTCCCCCAAACAATGTTTCGCATTTGCATCGCATCCTAGTAGTATTGGTAGCTTCTTTTTCTGGTAGTACTCTACTAGTTACAGTTCTGGTGGCGGAACAGTCCCGTTCCCATCGCAGTAGCAGGAGACTATGACAATTTCTTGACGTTTTTTCTTGTATTCGAGCCGTGCTCGAAATAGTACTAGGTCTCTGTTCAGAAATTCTGAAAGACAAAGGTGTTTTATGTCGTTAGGTTTTCTTTAGTGAACGCCTGGGCGATGACTGCAGATGTCCTTTTTACGTGGTGAACGTTTACTTGGACTATTTTGATGCCCGCCATCAAACTTTAGGTTCATCCGTCTCACTAAGAATATGTGCCTCTTGGTGATCTTCGCAGCAGTCTCGTTGCTTGCACATTCTATTTCTTGATGGTCAGGTAGAATTGTTCGTCTATACCTACCCTAATGAGCTGACCATTACTTTCGTCCTTTCGATTTCGAACTTCCCATTGTGAGGTATGAAATCCCTCATTCTGCGCTTCTATTAGCTGCTGACGCCTCTTTTCTTCCATTTCTTTACTCCTAGAGAGGAACAAAAGTGGCGACTGAGAACAGTCTCAGGGAACGCCCTCGGCAGAATAGCAACTCTCATGATTTTGGCAGCATCTTTTTCCGTTTCTTATTTTCTATTGTCTCTATGGTTGTTTCCACGAGTAGCTAGGGGAAAGTTGGTCCATTCTAAAAGAGTAAAGTCCGGATACAGTTAGGTGCGACTGCTAGATTTAGTTTCAACAGGGTCACGACGAGAAGGATGCAATTGAAGTCGCATACTTCCAATCGTATCTAACTGTCTTGGTGGCCAGTTTGACGAGGTGCAAAGTCTTAAGACTCTCCGTGCACAACTTGGCTACCCTGGGATGGTCCTTCTTCCGTTAGGCTTTTAACCCGGTTGGAAAGATTTCCAGAACCTCACGACCCTAAACATTTGAGGAAAAACTTAAGGTAAAATAAAAATGGCTCGACGAACTCTAACAGTTTTTGGCTTGTATTGAACTGGCAGGTGTGTGCAGGGTCTACAGCTGTAGCTGTATTATTTCTTGTCTTCGTCTACTTGGCTGATGCATGAGTTCATCAGTTTGAAGTAAAAATCAGGTACGTTTGAATTAATTACACGATTTATTTACTGTGCCTGAGAATAATACTGGACGAATTCTTGTGATAACCTGCACGAGAATGTTCATAGATCAATTCCGTGTTAAAGACTTAATTTTTCAATTGATTTGAAAACCGTATATGGATTATGTTTAACAATGTAAAGTTTACACTAGAAATGTGAGTAACAATCAGAAACATTGAGTGTTCCCAAGGCTAAAAATATAAATGGCAACGCTTGCTAAGGTCTAATCGTAATTCGTAGCTTAATCGCTTAACAGATACAGAAGATACAAAAATTAATTTGCTGTTATACATTTTCGATATAAAAAGCTTAATCATCATAACAAGGAATTTAGATCCAATTCAACAGGGAAAGTAGGATATTAATAAAATCGGAACTAAACTGCTTCGATTTGAATAACTAGAACCTTAGTTGAAAATAACTATAACGTGGTTCATGTTTGGTTGCTGGAGCTAAGTCAGGCTAGTCAGACTGCTTATAACGGTCGAGGAATCGTCAACAAATCAAGAGCACGCGCTCTCAATGCAAAAGTTTTTCATTACTTACTTCATTTTAATTTGAAAATTGATTTAGATTCAGATTAATTGACAGTAGTAGACTTCGATTGTTCAACTTAAATTTGTACTTTAAAGATATAAAATATTACAGCCTATCAGTATACTTATTACATTAAGGGGCTATTATTAAAAACAATTTTCTGTACATTGTTTTTTGAATTACATTGATTGTATGCGCTCAAATAATTTGATCGCTCGTGAATAAATAAAAAAAAACTAATCCAATTTCTTCAAAGAAAAGGTGGCTTTTCGTGTCCATTGAACATAATCACTGATTAATGTTACACATCTATTCATTCTGTCTCTAATCAAAATGAATGGATTGTAGTTTTCGATACCATGAATGAAGTTTGAACGTATATATATGAAAAAATAATAACATACCTGATTTAAAAATAAATTCTGATACTTTACGTAAAAATAGCAGAAGCAAACAAAAATCCGAATATATATTCATTCAATTTTAGTTTGTTTAACATTGAAAGATTTAACTGATTTCTTTTTAATTTTTGTTGATCTATTTAAAGGAGCTTAGTAATTGTATATACACGAGGAAAACGCGGATGTAAACAGTTAATCAATTAGGAACATCACATTTTATATAAAATTTTCAACGGCAACTTTTCACTAAAACCATACAGTATTTACCTGAAATTTCACAGGCCAACGAAAAATTATTTGTTACAACGTTTGTTTCGTTTCCACAGTTAATTTCTATAAATTGTTATAAGCTGAAACCTCTTTTTTTTTGGTGTTTTGTTTAAGACAAATCGTTTGTTTAACTCCCCAGTCAATGACCAGGATGTACTCATAACTCTGAAACTAACTCTCGCTGCCTTGGTAGCATTTTTTTACTATGTCATGGTGATAATACACTTTCTACACCAATGTTCTTGCCTTACCATAGTATCCCATTCAAACAAAAAACATAGAAGTCACGCAGCTAACATAAAAGCATATATTGTTACTTCTAATTCCACATATTATCTACCCATGAATATAATAGCCTTTTTTATTCAACAATAACTCAATAAACAACAGGTATACATGCCTATATGTTACCGTTGTGCAATAAAAGTAATTAAATCAAGACTTTCTTCGTTTGCCAAAAATGAAACAGAAGCCAATAAGTTTCAAAGAATGTATTTGATTCGCCCTTAAAGTCTATACATTTTTACATATGTCAAACCAATTCTGGGAACATTCTTTCCACTTTGAAGCTGATATATAAACATGGATTCGAGTTTTCAACAACTTCTAAGGTGACAGCGACGGACAAGAATAAGTTAATACGCGATAAATCGAAGAATACGGGCAAAGAGACAAATATTCAGTTGTTTGACGTGATTTATGGAAGATGACATTGTCGTAATGAGAAATAATATGACGTTTTTTGTTCATGGTCATGCAAAATGGTTGTATTGCAGTTTGTGATATCCTAGGAGATGCTTTTATCTGTCTGTGAGTCACATGCTGATCTTTTTTAATCATGTTACGCATAGCATCGATATTTCTCGGATTGACAACAGATTGTGGCTTTTTTTCTCGACATTCATCACTGATGGATGCACCACCACGACGAAATTCTGCAAACTAATTGTAAATAGTCTTCTCTGATGGTGCTCAATCACCAAAAATTGCACGAAAAGATTCTATGCATTTTATTTCAGTAAGGTCTTGCTCTTGCTCTAAACCAAAGATTAACATTTGTATAATGCTACGTATGGTCCGTACTATTATATGGAGTTGAAACTTGGACGCTGAAAGCTCAGATAACAAAAAAGCTTGAAGCATTTGAATTCTGGCTCTATCATAAAATGCCAAAGATCCCATGGACTGCAAGAACAACAAATGCAGAAGTGCTAACCAGAATAGGCAGAGAACTATCACTGATAAGGACCATAAAACAAAGGAAAACAGCATACTTAGGTCACATACTGAGAGGAGACAAGTATACTCTTCTGCAAACAATTATGCAAGGCAGGGTAGATGGTAGACGGGGTATCGGGAGAAAGAAGAAGTCGTGGCTAAGGAATGTGAGAGGCTGGACGAATCTGAGTGTGCCAGAATTGTTTCACATAGCAAAAGGTAGAGAAGCATTTAAAGTAGTGGTCGCCAACCTCCGTTAGGAGAAGGCATGGAAAGAAGAAGAAGGTCTTTTTAAAAATTAATAGAAAATCATTCAACGTAATTTCAGTTTTTGCACAAATTTGCGTTTGTTAAACGATCAATATCAAAAACTTAGTCAATTTCTAAATTGCCACAGGCTTCGCAATAACATTACTAGACAACTCTCGTTTTCAATACCCAACACGATTAATCACACATCAAATGTTCATTTCATTAAAAAAAAAACACTTAATTTGATAAATTCAATTCTGAAATTTGGACATACGGTAGGTGAGCTTTTCAAATATTATTTTTCAATATAAAAAGTTTTCCCATCATTGTCCTGTGATTTGTTGTTGAACAAAATTTGTTTCTGTTATATAAATATAAAAGTCGATATCGCATTTTTTCAGTTGCAGAAATGGCAACGCTCAAAACATCAGTTTTATTGCAAAATTATGTGCCTACCTACCTCTAATATGTTCCAAGGTTAACCTCGATATTCAAACCTGAATATGATACTCCCTGCAAATGTCACGTTTTGATACAAATCGGTATTTTTAAATGGATTTCTGTAATAAAACCTCACGACCTCCTACTATTTAATATATATTAATTTATGCAGGTTCTTTTTTAATAAATTCACAAGAGGTTTGAGATTAGTAGTACCAATCACCTTTTCTCAAAAGCATAACGACCAACTATCAGTTTAGTGTAAATAAAATATGTTTTCATTTATGATAATAATAGAATTATAAGCATCACAAGTGTGTCCATAATCTCTTATTTTAGACATATAAACGCAAAAATATTATTAAAGAGACAATAATAGTGAACAACTTAATTAACATACACAGTGAGAATGGAAAAATATCTATTTACAAGTGCGACAAAGTTAAACTAGTGCGCTATGTATACACAAAAGTATGTATACACCGGCTCAATTAATCCCGTATAACAATTATCCACAAGTGCGACACGAGAACAATTAATCACGTGCAAGGAATATCCACGCAAATGCCACACGGAGTTAATTAACCCCATACAGTAACTATCCACAAGTGCGACACGGGATCAATTAATCGCGTCCAGTGAATATCCACAAGTGCGAGACCTGGTCAGTTAACCCCGAACATTGAGTATCCACACGGCCCATTTTTTTGTTTTTGTTTAAACGTATCCAGAAAATTTATTAATTGAGGCAAAAGTATCTGTTTCCTCACTCTATAAGTTTAATTCATTAATATCACATTGAATTGTATTATCATTTTTGAACAATTAAGTTTCCCACGCTCATCACAAATGAAAAGTTAGAATAAGGGGTGCTACACTGAATGCATTGACTATCTTAATCAACTTAAATGATGTTGATAAAAGTTCATCAGCTCCTGTTTTTATACAAATTCCTCTTTTAATAAGATAATTTTCAGTAGGTAATCACTAGCCATTACTGCTTAATAAACATTATTCAAGAACGTAATATTTATATTAATTAGAATGAAATTCTCTGTCTCTATCCGAGGACCACATCTATTCATTGTTGTTACTTAATCATTTTATAGTTCTTCATTTCACCACTACCAAACTTCTCTATCCGATGCCCAACAGCAGCGCTCCAATCTAGAAAATACAGCATAATGTCACATTGTGTTGAATCTTGGGTAATCCAAAATTGATACAAACTGTTGTTACGAGGATTGTTCTAAAAGTTTCAGACCTCACAAACAAGACATTTTTTCCATAATCGTTTTTATTTTTCAACATATTCTCCTTTGAAGATACACTTTCCAGCTATGTTCTGGCTTTTTAACCCTTCCAAATAATAATCGCTAACTTTTTCCACAAAATAGACGATAACGACCTTTTTTAATATGACTATCACCGAAGGTGCGTTGTCCTGATGGAAAAGCACTTTTTTCCTCAAATCCTCAAATAATGTGTGATTCCCTCCCGTTGTTGTTTCACTCTTTTGAAGATAGTCGATGGATACAATTCCATGTCGGTCGCCATCACTTTTACGGCTGACTTTGCATTGTTCGCCCTTTTCAATCCTCTTTCTTGACTGGTTTTTAGTTTCAAGAAGGTAGTGGTGGATCCAGGTTTTATCTGCAGTTAAGCAGATACAGAAAATCCAACTCATTTTGCTTAATCAATAAAGCCTGGAAAATATTGATACGAATGGAGTTCTGGTCTGGGGGTTTGGGGCAAATACGTTTTTTTTAATATGCCGATAGCTTATACGACCACATTTGAATTTCCAAAATTTTACAGTCGTATATCAGTTGCGTAAGCGTATTCCGGTTCATAAACATATAATTAATGACAGTTCGATACTCAATTTTCTCCATCTTCATTAAAATCTTTACAACAATTCAGTTATATTTCTTAAAGGCTGACGGGTTGAGGTCGGAAACTTTTCGAGCAACATATTTAAAATCTGTTCTCTTGTTATAAATTTTGTTATAATTCTCTTGATGACAAAATTGGAGTAACAATTTCTAATATATATATACTTATATCTTGAATTTATGAATAAATATATTCCAGTAAACTGCAAGTACATTTTTGATGATACATAAATTTGAAGATAATTCCTTCCTATCATCGATTTCTATCATTCTTTTCAATGATCCACATACAAAGAATTCACCGCAAATCGTTTTCAAAATTTGGTCAATGTATACTGTAATGATTGATTCTGTATAAAAAATTCTGATGCTGTTAGCACCAAAAAACGTATATAAAATATTTTAATAATAAATAAAAATCTCATTACACATAACAATAAGTTGGAAAATTTAATAGATTAGAAGAAGTAAGAATATTTTTTTTAACGTATTACTGCTGAAAAATAGCAAACAATTTTTTAAGCGCGTCGTCGGCCTTTCTCTCACTCATCTTATATATTGAGATGGGAGTGAGATAGAAATCCTTCTCTCTCGAAAGTTTTTGCGAGTAGGGAGTATATTGTTATAACATAAAAAAAGCCGTGAGCAGCAGAGCTCCATCTCGTCAAGTCGAATTTTTCGTCGAATGAAGAATTTAACTAATACACAAACAAATCTTTCCATAAAATGAATTTCTTGGAAATGATATCAATTCTCAATTTTATTTCTTATACCTTTTGATATATTAGTGCATCTAGATGTTCTTGATTTCTTGAATTTCTATATAAATTTGAGAAAAAAAATTGAAACTCAATTTTAGTCACACATTGTATCTTCTACAAAAGTGAGCTGAGAAAATTTTGTTATCTGAGCATTATTTTATATTGACAATCACTAAATTTTGTCACATGAATGAAGAAATACCCCGGATAAAGATTATCAAGGTGAATTTTTTGTGTTATAAGAGGATATATTGAAAAATTCTTAGCTTACTATAGAACCAAACAAAATTTCAATGTCAAAATATTTTATTACTCAACAAGTTCTCCTCTTGATTGGATACTTTTTACTACAACGAACCTGCAACTTCCCTAAACTTTTAAAAAAAATTGTTTCTTTTTGCAAACAACACCTCGACAACTTTTAGCACTTCCTCTTTGGAAAAAAATTTACGACAGTGAATAAGGGGGGTGTTCTAGTAATTCAAACCCTAAATCTCGAATTTTTTGCATGGCAAATGAGATTTGTGTGCAGGGGTGTTGTCCTGCAAAAACAAAACAACTTTGGATATTTTTCCGCGTCTTTTCTCTTTAATTTTTTCCCGTAGAGTGGTCAGTAATGTCGAATAGTAATTTCCAGTTATTGTTCTACTCCATGGCAATCCCAAAAACCGAAGCAAGAACTTTTCCAGCAGATTTTTGGACACGAAACTTCTTAGGTCTTGGTGAACCAGAGTGTTGCCAATCCATAGATTGTTGCTTTGTCTCTGGATCGTAGATATGTACCCAAGTCTCATCCATAGTAACAATTCGGTTTACGAAGTCTACATTGTTTTCAAATCGAGCACAGATCGAACGCGAATCTTCTGCCCTTACACGCTTTTGGTCAACATTCAAACATTTCAGGATCCATTTTGCAGCAATTTTTCTCACATCCAAATTGACGTGAACTATATGATGAACGCGTTCGTATGAAATATTCAGTGCTTCAGATATCCGTTTTAGCCCAATTCGACGGTTTGATAAAATCATGTCATGAACTGCATCAATATTTTCGGGGACTGACACATTAACTGGCTTTCCCGATTGGTAACCTTTTTAAATTCACAATTTTGGTGGAGATGTTTTTTCTTCCAATTTATTGCGTAACTCTGATTTACTTTTTTGACATCAAACTTTACACTGACACTTCTAATAAGTTATTGTTCGTTGCTATGGTAACGCAATATTTTGTTTATTAATGGAACTGGTCTAGGCTAACTAGATATCAATACATCCTCGTATATTTAAGCAACCTAAATATATACTTTTTATATTTAAAATCTTTGCATAAAATGAATTTCTTGGAAATGATATCAATTCTCAATTTTATTTCTTTATATGGAAAATTGGCTATTCCTCAATAACTTTTCATTTGACAAGTTAACTCTTCTCTCTCGAATGAAAATTCATAATTTCAATAGACCCGGTGGTCTCGAACCCTCTTGTTCAATTCCAATTGACAACAAAGAAAAAATTGTCATAATGACAAGAAATTTCGAAAATGGGAAGTAAAAAAAATCACCCTAGCAACGATCATACTCGTATTATTCATTAAATAGGAGGCGGTCCAGTTCAACAGTTACAACGATCAAAATGATTTCGGGCGTTTTGTGCTAGAAGAACTGAAGAAGAAAACTTTGAACTTGAGAAAGACAATTCTTCAACATCACCCCTACTTGCATGCGAAGTTCGAACCCTCTAGTTAAACTTTTTCTGGCCAAAAAATAAGAAAATATAACAAAAATAACCATAAAATGGAGAGGGGTGAAGATGGAAAGTTTCGACCTTAGATAGGAAATCATCTCGCAATTAATTGAACCTACATGTGAAATTTCAAAGGTTTCAGAGGTGAGCAAAGGTCAAAAACCACTTTTTTTGCACTGTGACCCCTCGAAATATTCATCCAAAAAAGCCATGTATGCTAATTTTGAACCAAATCGGACCCATAGCAATTGCTCGAAAATAAGAATTGTAGCTTAAACAGATATATATATATATATATATATATATATATATATATATATATATATATATATATATATATATATATATTTCTGTTCAGGCGTGCTCAGGAGGTGGGACATGGGAAAAATGATGTGCCCCCCATTTTTCTTCTATGCCTACCGTAATAGTCTAATTTTTCATTAAAAAATTCGACTAATAAAACATATAAAAAACCAAAATTCTTCAAATCTATTTAGGTTAATTTGATTAAGATAGTTGAAATATTTGATAAAAAATTAAAAATTATAATATTTCAATTTCTTAGGTATATTATTTAATTCAGGAAAATTAGGATTTTCGGCGATTTTGAATTTCAAAAAATTCACTATTAATGGGTTAGAGATACGATAATACGTGTACGGACTTTTTTCATTCGAAATATTGTAAACAATATATAAAAATATAAAAAAAAATAATTCATTGCAAAAAATGCATTTTTTTCTGGCTTATTCAGCTTTTCGTTGTTTAAACAATAACATCAAAAGATACCAAGTGTCATCTTACACTTTTATAATCAGGAACACCTCCCGGACATTTAAAAAAAAATTACGACAATTTTGCAAACGAATGCGCCACTATGCCATGCACAATTCCATATAAGTCTATCACAAAGTTTGATTATATTTTACTCAATCCATTAATATTTGTAACTATGTCGATCAATATTTTCTTCCATATAATTCCAAAGAAAAAACTATTTAGATATTAAACTGGTGTTTTGGGAGGCAGCTGAAGAAATAATTTTATTATATGGTAGTATTTGTCACGTTTATTAACAGCGCAACCATCTCGCCGTACAAAAAATCTTCAAAGATAGCAGAACGTTATAGAACTGTTGCAATCATTAGCTCTTATTATTGTTTCATATATGTATTTTCTGGTAAATTAACATTTAACCAAAAAGAGTTTATCAAAAGTGGATAATACCCTAGGATATAATTTATTTGATAATAATAATAATAATAACGTTTATTCATAAATTTAACAAAATACAGTAATAAAATACAATTAAAATTGAATAAAATTGAATAAACATCTAGACATCCACAGAAGTATTGTGCATACTTGTATGTGGTGAATATAGGCTGGTGTGCCAAAATTTAAAAAAAAAACATTATAAAAGAAAACAAAAAAATGCAGTTAAAACATTATAAATACATTTTTACATGATTGTGTTTCAGACATACATTTCGTACATGAGTTTACTCTTCTCTGTTTTTGTTTCAGCATTCTATCATTTTGTGTATTTTTGTTTTGTCTGTTTCTTTAACAAATGTTACTAGTTGGGTTTTGAAGCATTTAAAAGAAGTTTCATCGATAATTCTTTGTGGTAGTTGCCCGAATAATTTAGGTGTCAAGTAGGAATAACCTTTTTGACCTATTGTTTTATGAGCTGTTGGTATACAGTATTGATTATTCGATCTTGTCGCGTATCTATGATTGTGAGTGGTAAGTTCGTATTTATTTTTATATTGACGGCATCCTATCTGAATAATGTATAGTTGTCTAACATCCAATATTTGCGTTTCAGTATAGAGTAGTGAGCTTGAATATCTTGTTGGTTTGTTGAGAATCATTCGGAGGAATCGTTTTTGAGTCACTTCGAGGGCATTTAGATAGCTCCTTGATACTCCTCCCCAGTCAATAATGCCATAATTGAGGTGTGACTCAACCAAACTGTGATACAGTATTTTTTTTACATTTAAACCTCAAAAATTGGCTTACTTGCTTAAATCGAAATAGGATACTCCGAAGTTTTTTAGTTAAATATTCCATATGATGGTTCCATCGTAAGTGATTGTCAATGTAAATGCCCAAATATTTAATTTTTTTTGCAGGTTTTATTTTAAAATTTTGTTGGATATTAAGATTGTATTTTGGCAGAGACGTTTCATGACTACTGAAGGGTAAATATACAGTTTTGTCAAAGTTTATTGAGAGTAATCTGCTGTCGAACCAGTCTTTGAGTTTTCCTAGATCACTCTCAATATTTATTTTGAGATTATACCAGTCATCATGTTTGTAGTAAATCACAGTATCGTCCGCGAAGCTGATTATTTTTCCAATTGTTTCCTGTTCAAATAGATTATTTAAGTAAATTACGAAAAGCACCGGCCCCAATTTAATTTTGATCTCTTCACTCACATGATTTTTGAATTTAGTTTTTTGTGTTCTGTTTGTTAGATAACTTTTGAATAAATTATGAGCTAAACCCCTTACACCCATATCTTCCAGTGTATCTAAAAGCATGGAGTGGTCGACAGTATCGAAGGCCTTTTTTAGATCCAAAAAATGATGGTGAAGACTTTTAGATTTTTTTGCTCTGGTAAATTTTAGAAATATTTCCTATAAAATGTATATTCATCTATCGATTTTAAAATGTATTGTGGTCTAAAGATACACACTTTCCTTTTCCTAATATATAAAACTTGACTAATACCCGAAAAAGAAGTACGTACCAGGATAAATATTGAAATTACTATTTTCTCAATGAACAAAATAGAAAGAGGCCTCATAATTTTGCCAATTTTTATTTTTTATTGTAGTGTACGAGTGCTTTATCAGACGTTAATCTCATCTTTCGATTTTATCGTATCTCTACAAATAACTCATGTTGTGAATAAATTAAATTTCGTTACAACCGTAACTGATTTATGAATTTATATCCATAGGAAAAAACCGATTTGTAAACTTGACTCGTTTTAAAAATGATGCAATATCCACAAAAAACTTCTGGTATTTTCATATTGACTTTATTATAAGTCTAATGTGCAAATTGATTCTTAAACTAGTAACGTCCGTTAAATGGATAAAATTTCTTGGAAGAATAGTCGCTAATGAATTAGTCAATTAAAAGAAATAAAAGTGATTACTAGTTAAGGAATTTAATTTAGGCTATTTGATAGAGAAAGTACTTTGATAAAAGATACACAGATAACTTTGATTTTCTGAAACTATTGGTGATATTCATACTGAATACACTTCATCAACACTCACAATAACACCATCTGACGGGTGTTTCGATAACAAAGTTACCGTCTTCAGACTAGTTTATGTTCAGTCTTTGACGTCAGATAGTGTAATTGTGAGTATTGGTGCAGCGATAGCGTAAACCGTGTGTTTAGTATAAGCCGCACAAGTTTTGCTTCAGTGACTGTATTAGTTAGAATCTCTACCTTTCGTGGAGACAAAATTGGAGAATATGATTGATGTTACTAATTTGAAGTCCGAACTATTGAGGCTGTTTCTATGGCGAATCTGTAACCGGGTACGTTATTCTGATGCAAAACAACATCTTTGCCCAGGCGTTTCACTTTTATCGCTTCACGCTTGCAACTGGCATTATAAGCAATCTACAAAAATAGGTCTTAAGCATCCGATTCTATTTCTTATTCTCCATTTTGGTACCTATCGTGTGGAAAATTAATGTTATCATCAGTAAATGTAACGTACTATGAAATACCACTGTCTCCCAACTATTTGTTTAATAGTCTTTCGTGGCTTTTACAACAAGAGATCAGGCACTTTTTTAACATTTTCGTATGGGTACGCCCTTTGCATCTTCGTCTGTTCACGACTGTCTACCACATTTAAACTGATGACACCACTTTTTGACTATGTCACATGATACTGCAGATTCCTTTGATATATCCACCAAAACTTTTTGTGGTATTAACACTTTCAACCCCAATTATGTAATCCCCACGCGTTACGGGACACAGTCCATTTTGATACTAAGATGAGATTCTCGGATTTTGTTCTTTTGTCAATTTCTGGTGTAAGTCTATGCATAAAAGGTTGAATCAGTTTCGAATGAATCCGGTTAAACAGAGATGAGTGAGACTAATTCCGAATTCCAACTACTGGAAAACATATCCAGAAAGTAGATTAGAGATTGTCTACTAAGTAAATTTAAACCTTATTTTTTTTGTTTATTTATATATTTTAAATGTACATATACATTGTTTTCAAGTAAATCACATTAAAATATGAGAACTGTTAGATTTTTCTGGCTGGAGTTCAAGTATATAATGCAACTATAATTTATTTTCTACATCAGTAATTGCGACAATAAATCAATGCTCACCTAATGCAGTTAATTCATACAATAATTATTTAATTCATAGTTGAACTATTGAAAAATGGCCTACTTTAAATTTTTGTCGTTGTTCAACATAATAACGTCTGTTAACGATATGTATGTATGGGTAATTCGATACTAACCGTTAGTGTGATCATCAAACCATTAAAAATATTGCTATAAATAGCCAACAAGAATATGATCACCACGAATTATAGAGTAATATTTGAATATTTACGAGTATGCTAAGTGCCATCAAAATGTTCTTATTTATTTAGAAAAAATGTATTATTTTAGAGATTTGTGTTCAAAACTGGAATATATTATGGTCATAATTTCGTAAAGATAAATGGACACAGTTTTTCTTTGAGTAATTTGTAGAATACCAACTCGTTTTTAGACAACAATGATATTAATCTGACACTAAATATTAAAAGACATTCAAATACAATGTAGGTTCATACTTAATACAGAATTCTTTCTAATCTGTCTATGATATTGCTGACTTAATTGTCAAACGTAGTTTTTTTCCTCAATATTAACCTCGACAAATTAATAGTCAAAAACAGAAAAAACTTGGGCATTTGCCAAGATCATACATAGACCAGCTATTCTTAATACTTACTCGTCTACACTTTTCAACTTGTACAATTTTAATTTTAGAAGCATTTTACTCTAATTTATCTTTAGGGACAACACGTGTTTTTATATTATGATAAATACGAGTTCTGATAATTTGCTCTGTCCCACTTACAATAAGAAATTTACAAAGATATTCCTATTTACCGATGTATGTATGTTGTAATTATTGTGTAATATACACTGCGATCCCAAAAGATTTTCTGCTGCACTTGTGATACTCAATGTTTACATCTAATCTATTGATTTCACTACCAACCGACTTCAGGTTATAGTTTCTTTGGAATATATTTGCCTGCTTCAACCCCTGTAGATTATTGCAATAACTTCTTTTCTAATATGTTCCACAAGAGGGTCCTTGGAAGGGTTTATCCGTCCCTACTTCGGCAAGTCTTAACTACTTCATTTCCCTCCACTTTAGTGTATCCCAGAACCCATTGAAGAGTACCTTTATTCTTATTACCTAGCTCATTGACTTGTTCAGGCATCTCAATTTAGGTTGAACTGTCCACAATTTTCATCAATTGCATATATTTCTGATTGAATAATAATTAGTTTCTAATCAGTTTAGCCCATTTTACATCGATGTTTTAGAATTTTTAATGTGTCTTAAAAGAAAGATTGCTCAACCTCCTAAACTTTTGTAACCATCAGTTTGAATCTGAAAAATTAGCGGACGCCAAATAATTCGAGGGAGGTTGCATTATCCTGATGTAAAATAACATATTTGCGCAACTTTTTCTGGCGTTTTTCTTTTATCGCTTGACCTGAAATTGTGCTATCTCTTTTTTACAAGTAATCTACTAAAATTACGTTTGAGCATCACAAAATACCGTAACAAAATACTGACGGTAATGAACCTCGATGTTTCCACTCCTTACACTGAAGTTTGGTCTCTTCATCATAGTAATGGATTCATGACTTAAACCTAGCTACTAATCTTGAAAGAACATTTTCTTTGTCTTGTCTAAACTGCATTAAAATACTCTACCATATTTAACCTCCCGATACCATCTTCTCACTATTATCATATCACTTTGTAGAATCCCCAAGCATATTCACCAAAACTTTGTGAACAAGTATTTGATCACCGCGCATTTCTCCACACGAATAATTTACATACTGATACTCTCGTATGCGGACTTCTACTGTACGCAGACTTTAATAGGTTGAGACAATAGGAGTCAGCCCTCCAATGTTGATTTTACTCAACTCAACCATTTCTTGTTGTTTTCATTATTTCCGTGTCAAGCAAGTTTTCAAGATACTATCGTTATGCTTCAATATCTCAATCTAATTTTATTTTGTACCTTATATTTGTTTTTTGTATCTATGGACATTTGCACGTAACTGAAAGTTTTTGTAAAAAATCACTCCGTTTTTTGCCGTGAAAACATATTTTCTACTTCATTTGTAAAATACTTGAATTTAAATTTAAATATAATTCATTTTTGTCATCGAGAGAGAGAGAGAGAAACATAAAAAATCCTTTAAACATTATTCTAAAACCGTTTGAATATTTAAACTGTTCGTGTTGCTTACAAATTAAAGGTAAGGTAACCTTGAGTTAAATTATGAGTGCGCGGTTAGTGTACTATCTATTATCTATAAATTGAAATACATCATAAAACTGGTAAGTTAAGGTGACATGCTAAAACAACCAATTTTTCGAGACATAGTATTAATTGAATAATTTTTATTAATCCGAAAAAGATAGCTGTTATACTTAGAAGTCGAATGTTTTGAACTTTTGCTAAATTCTTTTTTCGTTTCATTTTAATCTGCATGCAAACTTTTCTTTCATTCGCTGTTAGTGCGAATATTTACGAAAAGATTTCGTTTCAAGTCTAAAAAGAAAATGAAATGGGGACTCTAGTAATTTTGTTGCTGAAGAATTTTAAGGAATCATTATAACTAAAAACATAATTTAAACCAAACTAAATTAGCAAATTTACGACGCAGGAAGTATATAAAAATGTAGCATTGATTAAATGTGGCAATATGTTGGTCTAGTTAAAACATAATTTTATTTATAGCCAATAAAAAAACGTCTTTTACATAATATTGTAACAATTAATTTGAATTTACATGATTCAGTATTAGGACGTTAATCAGAGCCGTGCTTAAATCAGCTCTGAAAGCTGGAAAAAGTATCTTGAAACGAAATAAAAATCGATTATTCTGTTTGCAATTCCCTTAAATTGCAATATTTGTTTGTCCTTTCTCGGGTAGATTGATAATGTTCTACCATTTATGAGTTCGTATCGTAGAGCTTCTTTCTTTTTGATTTCGTCCTCAATTTCTTTCAATTACAATGCTTTCTTTGTTTGTTCCATTTGTCAACTATAACTTGTCGTATCATATTTTTTTGATTGATTAGAGCTAAAAACACGTATAGTTATAAAAATATCCGTACTTTTTCGTTAAGTATATTAGGTGATCTGGAAAGTTCGTAGGCTGGCACATAGCTACTGGTATTAAATCCATTTTATTTCCAGTTAGGCAGCCTTAATCTTCAAAAGACACGTGTATAAATTTGATAGCTGTCGTACTATTAGTTTGTGACTTTAACATTTTGATAGAAGCAACTTTTGTGTATAAAATGTAATTTCGTGTGTTAATAAAGCCTTGCTTTTTTGCATAAAAAAATCGATCGAAGGCTTGGCCCGATGAACATTATTCGGACTTTTCTCTGGAAGAATCAATCGTTGACAAGTGGTTTACTAAGTTTGAAATGAAACGAGACTAAATATGCATCGAGGTCGATACACACAGTAAAGTGAAGCTGATTTGAATGAATGTTTGTGTATGGGAAAACTTTGTCCAAAGTGGGTGAGGCACGAGCACACAATCCACCAAAAACAACAATAAATTGATTATTCTGAGCACTGTTTGGAGCTGTTCAATCGTGAGTCCAATCGATCGTGATGAGTACATGATGAACCAACTCCAAAGTGTGGAAATACGTAAAAGTCTATTTGAAGATTAAAACTACGCTAAAACTGGATGGATTGTGCTTCGAATTGCTTCCGCATCCACCGTATTCTCCACATCTGGCCACCAGCAATTTTTTCCTGTCCTCATACCACAAGAGTATGCTTGTTGGACAGAAATTTTGCGCTGATGAAGAGGTTATCGCCAAAACTGAAACCTATTTTAATGCTAAAGACAAACCGTATTATAAAAGTGGCATAAAAAAATTGTATGACCGCTATAATCGTTGAAGACAACTATATAGTACAATAAAATCAAATTCTATATAAAAAAGAGTTTTTCTATGCTAGCCACGGACTTTTCAGTGCACCTGTTATATTACCAGAGTACCAATTTGTAAAGTTCAATTCATTATAATTACTCAGAGAAACTTCGAGTTAATTTCGAGTTAACCTTAGGTTTTGTTTACTTTCACGATTTCAGTTAGTTTTAATCTTATTAAATACCGTCATTTGATTTACGCCTCCTCCATTATTGTATTTTATTCAGTAGCGGAGGTGTAATTTTATTTAAATCAACAATGAAATTTACTCTTTTAACGGTAAATGTCCAAACTAAACGTTTATGTAATAAATGTGTTTCGTACCAAGTGAGTGGGAAAAATATATTTTGCATATAAATCGCTGGTTTTTTCCATTTCAAATATTCAATATTGCACGACAAATCTGTGATAACCTAGATAAAAAGTTAATCAGCAAATGTAATTTGCTAAGAATTACCTTAACTAATGTAATATTAAGTAATCTTTAGAAAGTTACTAACTCCATCATCATTTTTTTTCTATAATAAATACTGCTTTAATTATTTTTTTATTACATCGGTTTTTAAATTATGTGAGTGATTTGTCGTAAATATGTTTTGTTTGGATTGATTTATAGAGGTTTTCCACTGCCATTTTTTATTATATTATGTATTTCCCATAAAAGTAAACTAGCATTATTTGAATTTCGTAGTGGCGACGTCGACTTGGAACGGCATCCAGCTTTTTCAAACACCGATTCAGGAAGCTCCTCAAATTCCAGTATATCCTGCAAGTAAGTTCATCGAAGCTTTTACTATTAAATTTATTCGATTTGGTAGATAGTTAATACGAATAAACATGACTATCGTTTGCAAAATTTGAAACACGAACTTAAAAATGTTTCGCACACCTGCCATAAGAGGAACTTGTAGATAAAACAAAAAATTTTACACCTGCTTCCATATCTATTCGCATATTTTGCAGTGATAAATTTTTTTTTCTTCAGTGATATCCCCTTAAAAGCATAGCATTTCTACTACCTTCGAAAATTTAAGCAAAAATAGAAACTTGAAATTTTTAAAATTCCATGCAACAAATCATATTTCTTATTTCTTATACCTTTTGATATATTAGTGCATCTAGATGTTCTTGATTTCTTGAATTTCTATATAAATTTGAGAAAAAAAATTGAAACTCAATTTTAGTCACACATTGTATCTTCTACAAAAGTGAGCTGAGAAAATTTTGTTATCTGAGCATTATTTTATATTGACAATCACTAAATTTTGTCACATGAATGAAGAAATACCCCGGATAAAGATTATCAAGGTGAATTTTTTGTGTTATAAGAGGATATATTGAAAAATTCTTAGCTTACTATAGAACCAAACAAAATTTCAATGTCAAAATATTTTATTACTCAACAAGTTCTCCTCTTGATTGGATACTTTTTACTACAACGAACCTGCAACTTCCCTAAACTTTTAAAAAAAATTGTTTCTTTTTGCAAACAACACCTCGACAACTTTTAGCACTTCCTCTTTGGAAAAAAATTTACGACAGTGAATAAGGGGGGTGTTCTAGTAATTCAAACCCTAAATCTCGAATTTTTTGCATGGCAAATGAGATTTGTGTGCAGGGGTGTTGTCCTGCAAAAACAAAACAACTTTGGATATTTTTCCGCGTCTTTTCTCTTTAATTTTTTCCCGTAGAGTGGTCAGTAATGTCGAATAGTAATTTCCAGTTATTGTTCTACTCCATGGCAATCCCAAAAACCGAAGCAAGAACTTTTCCAGCAGATTTTTGGACACGAAACTTCTTAGGTCTTGGTGAACCAGAGTGTTGCCAATCCATAGATTGTTGCTTTGTCTCTGGATCGTAGATATGTACCCAAGTCTCATCCATAGTAACAATTCGGTTTACGAAGTCTACATTGTTTTCAAATCGAGCACAGATCGAACGCGAATCTTCTGCCCTTACACGCTTTTGGTCAACATTCAAACATTTCAGGATCCATTTTGCAGCAATTTTTCTCACATCCAAATTGACGTGAACTATATGATGAACGCGTTCGTATGAAATATTCAGTGCTTCAGATATCCGTTTTAGCCCAATTCGACGGTTTGATAAAATCATGTCATGAACTGCATCAATATTTTCGGGGACTGACACATTAACTGGCTTTCCCGATTGGTAACCTTTTTAAATTCACAATTTTGGTGGAGATGTTTTTTCTTCCAATTTATTGCGTAACTCTGATTTACTTTTTTGACGTCAAACTTTACACTGACACTTCTAATAAGTTATTGTTCGTTGCTATGGTAACGCAATATTTTGTTTATTAATGGAACTGGTCTAGGCTAACTAGATATCAATACATCCTCGTATATTTAAGCAACCTAAATATATACTTTTTATATTTAATAGTCTTATAAATAAAAACAATATTATCTATAGAATATTACAAAATAACTCTCATCTGGTATAGATAAAAACTTCACATTGTTGGTATCTTTTAGAAATATTGTGTAAGAGTTCAGAGCATATGTGGCAGGATACATTATTTTGATGATCTGACTAATTGTTAAATTAGGAGATGATGTGTTTTCATAATTGTATACCGAATATGTTTAATTTATATATATATAAGAATTGTAAAGAAGGCTTTGCCAGCTATATTATGGGTAATTTTTTATTGGGAACGTAGCAAGGAAACACCAAAGTGGACTAACTTTAATATATTTTCCTAGCTTTCTAATACTTATGTATTCATCGTCTGGAACTGAAATTATGGTCAAATAGAATATAAGAAATATTTATAAATGTGTAACAATAATAAAATTCTACTTACAATAATTAAATGAGATTTCCGGTGATTTTTGATATTATTAAAGCTTATAAAAATTATATATTAGACCTTTTGATATATTAATGCATCTAAATGTTCTTGATTTTAGGTCTGTTCTGTTTCAAAAAAATTAGTTTTTTTTGATAGTTTTTAAAAGAAAGATAAATTTTGAGGTTTCGACTTTTCTTTACTATCAAAGAAAAAACTAATTTTGAAACGGAAGAGACCTAAAATCAAGAACATTTAGATGCAGTATTATATAAATACAGGGTGAGGGGGGAGGAGCGCACCAAACTCTAGGAGTGTATTATACACGTGAAAATAATGTAAAAAAACTCATATGCTCTTATCCGATTTTCATTTATATAGTTATAGCATATTAACAAATAAAAAATTATCACATAAAAATTTTCTTAATCATAGCGCTCTTTCATTAAATGTTCAAAAATACCGCCATTGACTCCTAAACATTTTCTGCTTCGTCTACGAAGAGTGTTTGTTGTAATCCCAATTGATTCATTTCTTTCTTCTTTAATATGGGCTGCGGTATTCTCAATTCGTCTAATTAGTGCATCCCGTGTGTCCACTTTTATTTTGTAGAGTTCATTTCTCATCCAGCCCCATAAACAAAAATCTAGTGGTGGGAGGTCTGGAGATCTTGTAGACCAATTAATGGGACCTCCACGGCCAATCCAACGCCCTTGAAAACGTTAGTCCAAATGTTGCTTGACTTGACGAGCGACATGTGCATGTGTTCCATCGTGCTGATAGTACATCTGCATTCTAATATTTACAGGAACATCCTCTAGTAGGCCTTGTAACTCATTTTTAAAAAAATTAGGTAGTTGTCTCCTGTGAGACAATTCTCCAAAATGAAAGGGCCAATTAAATAACTGTCAACCATACCACACCACACGTTTACAAAAAACCGAAAATTGCTTTCGACTGTTGCGTGGCGATTTTCATCCAACCATACATGATAGTTACGAGTATTATTAATGCCATCACGGGTAAATGTAGTTTTATCCGTAAAAATTATACTCGATATAACACGATGATTATTATTTATATAAGGATATAAGCCTTGTTTGTAGAGTGTGTTTATCACCCTTTTTTTTTGGAATTCTCAATCGAGTGGCATTCTCCGTGAGCTAGTAGTTACATCTTCTTCTACAAGATGCAGAATATTTTTTACTTCTACCAAACCTTGTCGAGTAGCGTGTTCAGATGATACGTTAGCACTGGGAAGCTTACCAGTCTCGCACAATCTGTTAAAAACTCTTAATAAATACGTTTTTATCACGATATTTTTGGTGTGGAAATCGTTGACGATATTCTTCAGCAGCAGCTGTAGCATTTCCATTACAGAAACCATAAACAAACACCATATTTGCTTATTCCGAATTTGAATAAGTATCTAGCATTTTGCAACACTAACATTCACATAAATTCGAAATTAAACGTTCAGTTACTATAGGATATAGTATATATAGGACTTAAGAATGAAAACTTTCATATACAATATGCTTAATTGAAAAATAATTAAATAATTTGACGAACTTCATAATTTAAAATATTCTACTTCTATATTCACCATTGATATTTTACATTTAAATTGGTAACATATGATTCAAAAAAATTTTTCAGTGGCAGACTTTCGGAAAGCCCCAGTAATAGTGTGGACGCTGTCATACAAGATAATGCGCGAAGAAGTACCTTAGAATCGGATAGTGATATCGAACACGAACAATGGGAAAGTTTAGAGGAATTGAAAAATCTTCCTCCTCACGAGAAGAAAAGACAAGATGTGATAAACGGTATGTTTTTATTTTTTGTATACAACAATTTATCAAATGTGTGTTGAAATGTATTTGATTTTAAATTACCCCAGTTGATTCTAATTATTTTCAAGAAAATATAGTATATTGTGCAACAAGTGCAAACTTTTCTCAAGAGTGTCGCAAACACACGAGTGAGAAAAGTACTTTGTTGTACACTGTTTCTACAACTGCACAAATTGAAAGAATAAAAGTAATGAAAATTATGTTTATTTTTATGATTAGTAAAACCAAAATAATACTAAATTATCCTCTTACCTGTTAATATTATTAAAAATTGTAGTTGATTGTGAAATTTTTACAATTTTGTATAGTTAAACCCGTAATGTCATTTCATTTTATTATGTTATATTAATTTTAGATGTTGAAGGTTGATCATTCATATACGGTGTATTTTCTGTCTCCATTTCTGTAAAGGGTTCGAGTGGTGTTCCAATGGATTTTATTGGCAAAGTTAATTTTATTTTAAATAGAGTATTCGACGTATCCTTCTGCCACGGTACTGGATTGCCATCCTTCATAGCGCTTCATATAAGGTTAATGTGTTCCCTCCTGCATTTACAAAAATTGTTGCCGAAGAACGTCTGAAGCAGTGACCTGTCTATAGATGGGGTTTTTCTAATTAAAAAAAATTGCAATCGTCTTAGCCATATTACCGAATTTATTATTGGCAACTACCTGTCTAGTACATTTTCCGTGTTAGTAATTTAAAAAGAAACGGGCAAATCAATCGGTCGAAGAGCAGCATATTTTTTATATATCTCATAAAATTCTCCCGTCACTGTGAACATTCTTGGCTTTTTTGTGTTATCTAATTTCCCATGTAAAGCTGAATTTAAATCCTATAAATTATTGGTTCTTAACTTTCACAACTTCTCTCTCTACGACATGCCCCTGCTATGCCTGTAGCTACTGCTGCCTGCAAATAAAAAAACCAGTATTAAAATTTTACAATAAAATCCTTGGTACCCGAGAGTTTTGAACTCGGAACTACTGAGTTCCAAGCGGGCACACTTATCCACTGCACCATTGACCATTGATTTGAATATATTTGTTAAAAGTACAAATATCTATCTGCCATAGTTTGAAATAGAATTTTTAGTTAATTATTTAATTCTTTTTAACTACTAAAAAACCTACTAATTAGAAAAATCTATGTTAATTCAAGGAAAAAATAAATATAAAAATAAATTACTTTTCATTTCCATCGTATAATCTCCTATTATATATAATTTACTGTCTCATGATTTTCTGTGTAGTATGAATACCTCTGGTGGTAAAAATTTTGTCCTGTAATTATGTAATATTGCTAATTCACTAAGTTGATACAAAATATTTGTAAACTTTTACTTTTATATATCTAATGATTTTGGTTTTTGCCTTTTATTCGTGTTTTTTTATTATCATAATTTATAACTATCACTACTGAAGTCATATAGTGTTATTGTGTATATTGGTACAATGGGAGTAAACCATTCGGTATTAATATTATCAATACCTCTAGAATTTCCATCAATACTTATAGAATTTTACAAAACTTTCCAATTCTTTCTTAAATAGATGAGTTAATTTTGCAAATGGCAATTAGCATTTTCATGTCTAACTGTTATTTTGATGTATTTCTAGAATTATTTGACATTTTTAATCCCTCCTTCCCTAATCCACTAAAATGTCATGTGCCTTAAGAAGTAACCTCATGCTGAGAAGTAAAAAAGCAAATATATTGAATTTAGTATACTCAAAATCACTGGAACGAATTTTTTCTATTTGATTTTATCATACCTGAATGCTGTTCTTAATCATTGGTGGTAATATATTGTGCTTTCTTTTTTAGAACTCTTCCTTACCGAAAATTCGCATGTTACAAACCTAAAAGTTCTCTACTGTATCTTCTACAAGAAAATATTAGAGAGCCATACTTTAAAACCAGATGAACTTAATTTAATATTTGCAAATATTAAAGAAATCTTAGATCTCCATACCGAATTTAACAAAGAAATGAGGAAGAAAAGAAGAGAAGAACCCATCGTGAGAGAAGTGGGTACTCTGTTAGCAAATATGTTTGGAGAAAAATATGGAGAGCTGTTGAAAAATGCTGCAGCTAAATTTTGTGAAAGACAGCAGATGGCATTAGAATTTATTAAGAAAAGGCGGGAAAGGGACTCCAAATTTGATGCTGTTTTGGCTGAATGTGAAAAGAAACGGCAATGCAGGTATTGTAGTTTATTTTTCTAATATTTAAATTCATATTTGAGTTACAATTAAATCCCACCAAAAATTTAATTTATTTAATTTGTAAGTTTATCATTCATTAGTATTATAATATTTATTATTATGTATTCAAATTGTAATCACTAATCAGATTGCCAATACAAAGCTTAGATTAAATGGACCACTATTTACATGTCACTGTAAGGAAGAATGTTTAGTGACCTCACTCCTAGTAGTTAGCTTAGCAGTGAGCTTAATGAGATGTTTCAAGATTCTTGTAACAAAGTTTTTAATAAAATAAAAATAATAAAAAGCTCCACTGTGTACTACACTACTCTTTATTGATAAAAGAATAAAATACAAAATATACAAACATAAAAAACTAACAGGTTATGGGCACAGGAAAAGCCATAACCGAAAAAGTACCAGAAAATTATATATTTAACTTTTGAAACTTTATTTTTAAAAACTTTATTAACAAAAAACAATTTTTAATTTCACTAATACTGAATTAATCTAATTAATCTCAATGATTGAGTTGACTAATAAAATTCATTGAAAGAGTTTACAACAATCCTATTTTTATATTAAAGTAAATGCTGATACATGTTTACAGAATATGATCTTTTTGCGTATTAATTTTTAGAATAATATAAATTTTTCTCCACGTAACCCCACGTAACCCCTTCGTAATAATGAAAAATAACGGAGTTATTTTTCAGATCCTGTTGTGTGCTTTTTTTCTTTCTTCAAATATTCATTCTTCTTTCTTCTTTTCTAAAATTTTCTGATTTCTTAAGAATGTTCCTTTAAATTTTCGAAGTAACCAAAATATTGAAATAATTACACAAGTTATTACTATTACTGAAAATAGTCCAATTGACTCAAGGGTTTGTGGATTTTGTATTTCATGAATCGGTTTTATGTTTTTTAAAATTTTATCTATTCCGTAAAGTTTCTGAAAATATATTTTACTTTAATTCGGTGTATTGTACATTTGATTGTTTGTAAACTTAAAATCTAATTTTGGTAAGATTATTGATTTTTCTCTTTTAATTTGTGTATTAGTTAAAAAAATCTCGTTTTCTATTTCAATACTATAATTTTTTGGAATTCTAATAATTGATGGATGTTTTATTTCTAAATAACGGTCCGAAGCACATTTGGATAACACTTTAGTTTCTAAATTTGGAATTAATAAAATTTCACTATTTGTCACTTGTTCTACTATAGTTTCCTGACATCACTAACAAAACAGTTTGTAAGAGAGTAGCCATTTAACATTTCTATAGTATAATTGTCTTTGACTTTAAGTTTTTCTTTGCAATCTTTTTTTTTCCAAAACGGGACATTTTTCTTTAATCAAAATTACTTCTGGATTTTTGGCCAAGTAAGGTTGAGAAGGTATCAATATTTTTTATCTTGGATAATGCGATATAAGTGGACAAATTATTATGAAGTTTTTGTTGATTATATTATAGGGTTGATTTATTATATTAATGAATTATTTGTTGATGTAATGATATTTGTAGATTTACTTCATGAATTATTTTTTTCTGATTTTGCTGTAAAACATTTATCGCGTTTATCGTAGCTTTCTTCATCATCTGAATCGAGAGTTCCTGAAAGCCATTTATCTATTTTTCCTATAGCATTTATTAAACTTCTTTTTAATCTAATATGTGGATAAATATTTTCTGATTTTCTAGCTAAAATGTCAATTAACAGTTTTGTTCTGTTCATCATTTGTTCAGCTAAGTTATGGTATGAAATAGGATTTGTTGCGTTCACTATTTCTTAAAGTATAAAAATATTGTTTTAGATTTTCTGTTTGCTTATTAATATCTTTTAAATCTATATAATGTATAAAACTATATTTAGAATATATAAATCTACATGGTCCTAAATTTACTGGTAACAACAAATTTATTTGTGTGATTTCTGCATCTTCAGTTTTAATCTTGTAAATCATTAGTATCATTAACATTACCAATTTCATTTTTCTGTAACAATTTTTTAGAATTAATTTTAGGCTTTCTGATTATATTTTTATGATAAGTTCCTTTATTTATTTCTAAATGTATACCAGAGTCTTTTGTAATTTCAGCCTTTTTAAATTTAGGTAATTTTTTATCTCTAAATTTTGTTCTAATATATGGTATTTCTTGGTTTGAATATGAGGGTGAGTCAGTTATGTTTTCATTTCTTTTACTTCAGTTTTTATCTTTAATTTTATCATATAATAATTTTGAAGCTTCTTTGTGATTCTGGATATAGTGTGATATTACCAAATGGTCGTCTAAATCGAAAGGATCATCTGGATTATTTATATGACCTTTAATTATTTCAAAGAGTATGAATTGGATAACGGAATGAATTGAATGTTTCATTAATTGATCTGGTGTCACATCTTTATTTGTTTCTCTTAAAAAACGAATAAGTTCAATCACACTGGAATGAAATCTTTCGACAGGTGATTTTTTTTGCTGTGATATAATGTAATTCAATTCTATGCAATTTACAAAAGTCTTGCAGGTCATTATTCTTGAACTCTAAATCACAATCAGCAGTTATCTTATACAGTAAACCGTGATGAGTAATATAATTTAATAGATTATCAAGAATGGAAACTCCAATTACACTTGAAATAGGATATGCTTGACTGTACCGAGAGAATGCATCTATTATTGTTAAGTAAGAATAATTTCCTATTTTGCAAACATCGATATGTATATGATCAAATGGTTTATTTGCTGTTGGGGCTAAACTAAATTGAATTACTGGGGGATTTCTATTGTACTTATTCTTCGGACATATTTCACAATTGTTATCGAAATTTTCCATATCTTCTGACATTTTCGGCCATAATATTTTGCACTTAATGAATTTTTAAGCTCATTAATTTCTCTATGTCCTTTTATACATATGATAATACTCCATCTCTTCTTTTTGTTCTTCAATGGTCAAAACATCCTTAACAACATTTATACAATAAACAAATTTGGTTGCAGCATTTTAAAAATATTTTTGTACAATTGAATTATATTATTTTCTAAATCTCTTCTTGATAAGATTGCAAACAAACGTATGTGATCGAAATATTCCTCTCTTTTTGCTCTTATACTGCTCACTTCGCTACATGTTAATAATATCTGATTTTTATAGGTATTTAGAGATCAATGTTAACATCTAGTGATTCTGTTTCTAAAGCATTCATGTCACAATCTGGTTTAATTCTTGATAATGGATCGGCTACAAGATCTCTTCCGAATAGGTATGGTCTAAAATATTTACAAGCCCATACTATTGCTAGTAATCTTGTTCAATGGTCTAATAATTCACTTCTGTATCATTTAGAGTCCTTGAGGCGTGTGAAATCGGATGTCCATCTTGTGATACAACTGCACCTATTGCGTATTTTGAAGCATCAGTGGTCCATTCAAATTGTTTGTTAAAATCAGGATATGCTAATATAGGTTCTAAAGTTAATAATTGTTTACAAGTATTTAAATAAATTCTTTTGTATGATCTACTTTTTTATCTTTCTTTAAGCATGTTTTCATTAATTTTGTTATTTTCGCAAAATTCTTAATACATTTCCTGTAATATCCTAAGAGTCCTAAAAATTATTTGATTTGTTTTTGTGTGTGTGGTATAGAAAAATTTTTTATTGCTTTAATCTTTCTCAGATTTGGTTTAATTCCTTCCGGTATAACAATGTGTCCAAGAAATTCCACTTCTTTCCATAAAAATTCACATTTATCCAATTGGATTTTCAAATGAGCTTATCTTAATTTGTAAAATACTGCTTGTAAATTTTGAATGTGTTCTTGCAAACTTGTTCTAAAAATTATAATATCCATGTATACTAAACAGATTTCCTGCAATTGTTTTAACATTTCATCCCTGACTCTATGAAATGTGGCTGGTAAATTTTTTAAGCTTAGATGCTTTCTATAAATTCAAAAGAAAGAATCACATTTCAAACTATTAACTTACTTAAAATTTGATCTACAGAGCCATCAAATGAACATTAAACATCAACTATAATTGACTATATATCTTCATATTATATTATTATTCTATTATTACTACTGATTTTTTTTCTTGTATTTTTAGACGGTTACCTTTCCAAGGAATTTTGCCAACACAGATGCAGAGGCTTTCAAAGTACCCACTACTCATAGAGAGGTTGATCCATAGCTTGGAAACAAACACGTATAGTGATCAAGTACAGCAACAAGAGGAGCTCTCCAATTTGAAAAAAGCTCACCAAATGTCTAAAGATATTTTAAATCACGTTAACGAAGCGGCTAAACTGGCACATAATAAACACAGATTGGAAGAAATACAAAAACATTTGGATACTAGTGGTTTTGAGAGATCTGAACAGCCCATAGCACAAGAATTTAGGACTTTTGATTTAACGAAATTTAGGTATGTCACTATATGTTGTGATTTACTACAACTCAAAATCAGTATTTGGGATAAGGCTATCAAATAAAATGTCAAAAAACGTTTTATCAATAGACATTGGCCTTTGGTAGTTTTAAAGAAGCACAACGGACCTATCAGAAGGCCAATGTGCGCAAAGGCTACTTATCGCCAACTAATTTAACTATAACCCTTTTTTTTCCTATGACTAAATACCAATCTTATATTTTTTAAATTTTTTTATAATTTCTCCATTAATTAATTTCGATCAACTCAAATTAAAATATACGGCAATCTGTGGAATGTGAATTATTTGTTTAGGAAATCCATGATAAACAATACAAAATATGCGAGCAATTGGACTTATTTGAGAGTTGTTACGAGGAATTTATTGCACACATTTTCTTTTTGAATTAAACTTTCTGGAACAGCTTCAGCAATGGCAGAGCAAACTTCACAAGGGTTATCCCGGCACTCATCTACACAATCTATAGCAACAATACTTAGATTGAGATAAACATTTTTTTATATAAATTTTAAGATTCAGCAATGATTTTGTGTGATGTTTAACAACAATGCTCTACACTATTGTTGTGCTTAAATGTTTTTCTGAGAAACAGAAAAAGACACTTTATTAAATGGAAGGCTATGAGAAGAACTGCATTATGATTAAGCGGAATTTTCTTTACAGCTTTAGGCAAATGCATATTTTTTTCCTAAGAACACCTCTTTCATTATTAAATTGAATGCCCTGTCCAAGACAGGATAGTTGTTTTAAGTTAATTTATTTGTTTACGATACATAGTCAATACAATTAATGCGAAAATAACACAAAAACTATAAAAGAAATAAAATAATTTCATAAATTTTTGCTGGAAATCAAATTCTTTTAAAAATTTTACTGCAAAACAAATTTCATAAATTCATATGGAAGAATAAAATTTTCCAAATTTTTACTGGACAACAACAAATCTTGTAATTTCTTTCCGGAAAACAGCCAACAAACCAAAATGTTTATAGGTGAGTCAAATCTCATAGACTGGGAAATACTACAGCTAGGTAGAGAGGCGTCAAACACTCTTTAAAGCCTGATAGAAGTCGGAGTTATCACAGATACAATACCGACAGAGTCTTCAATCCGGATTTATAAAGAAGACTACTA
The DNA here is from genome assembly GCF_026230105.1 of Diorhabda sublineata. NCBI lineage: Eukaryota > Metazoa > Arthropoda > Insecta > Coleoptera > Chrysomelidae > Diorhabda > Diorhabda sublineata. Next base: position 27,726,399 of record NC_079476.1, read on the forward strand.
TGGGGTTTACCCAAGCAAATAGGACTGATAAGGCCTTCCTAAAGTTTAGTAATAGTACTTATAAACAACAATTCATGTGAACTCGATAATTTTCCAACTTCCTAGTAGCATTTTTACAATTTTATGTCAGAATTTTGTTACATATTATATTATGAATTTTTGAATTTGGAATAAATCCTATGATTTTAGAATTATTTAACTTTCATTTTTCAGGTTAATTTTAGAAGGTGGTATGCAATTGAGGCGGCCTAATAAACCAGTCGTACCAGTTCATATTTTACTTCTAGAAGAAGCAGTTATTATTCTCCATAGGGATAATGACAGGTTTCTCCTCAAATTTTTCCAGTCAGGTTCTGCGGCTCAACCTCAACCACTTTCACCTATCATCAAAATGAGTATGCTTTTAGCGAGGGCTAATGCTGTATGTAAGTATCAAATCAATTAATAAATGATGTAGTAGAAATGATGCTGCAGATTATTTTCACCATTTCTCAGTTCTTTACCCTTTTATTCATTTTTTTTATTCTAGATTTAGTTTAAAAAGTAATGAATTATTTGAAAAATATATTCTTGATGTTTCATTTTGGCTTTTCCTAGTTCAATTTTATCAAAAAGTGGCTTTTTTGAATTTGATTAAGCTAAATTAACTCCTCCTGGTATAATATGGTAATAAAATATGTTTTTACCATAGAAAATTAGTTTTCTTAGGCTTATTTGGTTAGATATTAGTATTTATTAGTTTTATATTGTCAAAAACGGCTTGACTGAGTTCTAACTAAAAAATTAACTCATTTTGGTTTTCAGTGATAATACCTTTTCATGGTTCAATTTGGTTAATAATTGGCTTTTTAAAGTCTAATCTGAAAACATACTGGCTTTTCTTGATTTATATTTGGTCACAATTTGGCTTTCTTAGTTCAATACTTTTCTACTTTTAATTTGATTGAAAATCTTTTGATTTAATTTGTCAAAAAAATTTGGTGCAAATGTAAATTTTAAAATTTTAATCTGTCAATAATTTGAGAAAAGTTTTTTTTATTCTAATTTTGCCTATTGGTCTTTTCAGATCTATTCAGATTAAAAATTGCTGTTCTGAGTTTAATTTGTTTACAAATGACATTGACATATTATGATAATTTTGTTTTATTAAGTTAGGGGTTAATTAAATTCTCAGATTATTACCTTATCAATCAGTAAATTAGCCGTCAGGACCGTGATATTCGCAATTAGTTGAGAGACCAGAGATTTTGAAACAAGCTTATATTTATATCAAAATCTACAATTTGTTGAGCCAATCTGAGGAAACTGCATTTTCCTCCCAAACTTTTTTCAACATACGTAATTCAATTTTTATTCTTGAAACTGCGTTTATTATAAGTATATATAATTATTTACTATAGCAATGCTGAAAACTTTTAAAATATTTTCTGTTTTACAGGCAAGAATGCACTTTTTCTTGTTAATATGGCAGCCAACAATAGCCAAATGTACGATCTTATAGTTGAGGATGAAATTAAACGAGAAATGTAAGTGATTAGATTATTTTAATTAAATCTAACAATAATTTTATATATTTATAAATTTATCAACCACAAAATCAATTGATTACTATCAATAATTTCAATTAAACTTGAAATTATACTATAAAAAATGTTGATGCCGGATAGTTACGCATAAAAATTTAAAGCAATTTACAATACAGTTTGTTTATTTAAAATTTCACTATCAACAATTCGTTAATTATTTGCAATAGACTAAATGAATGCATTAAATAGGCCATTCTATTGAGTAACATAAAATGAATGTCAATAATTCTGATATCCTTTAATTATGGTATAGATATGATAAATGCCCAGTAATTATATTGGTACAATTATTGTTATTGTTAAAATTGATTTTATTTAAAATTTCACTTCAATTATATCAAATATTTACGGACCAGGATAGCACATTTCAGCACAATTATTTTTCAATTAAATGGAAAATTCCTACTATTCACAAAGTTAAAATACTTTTTACATGTATATCTATTATTTCCTGAAGATAACCTTTTATCGTCGCTACAGACTAGTGGTATCAGTTATAAATTTCTATATTTAAATTTAACAGCATATGATATTTCAATAACTAGTCCTGACAACAAAAGAGAAATGTCAATCAAACATTTATTACTTGTCCAATTAGTTTTATTCTTTTAATCATATATTATTTATGTGACAATACTATTTGCTAAAATTCTTCGAAAAAGAATCGCCAGAAAAACGATTTATACCAAAAGTTTCTTCCAACTCCAGGGCTATTATACATCGTCACATCATTGATAGTTCGGAATAAAACAGTGGAAATGTAACTTTTTTCAGCCTTGCCTTCTTGATCTGTTTACATTCTATCAAATGGTAATTAGCCTACCATTAAGCGTTAAGGTTAGTAAGCCGAAACATTACTTTTTATTTATATGTATTTGTGTTACATTATAGTATTCTTTTATGCAACTTTATACAGGTGAATTGTTGCCATTGCTCTGCATATCTAAAGGTCAGTCATGTTAGTTACTTCGATATATAATTTAATGATATTCTTCAAATTTTTCACAAAATTGAGAAAAGGTTTCAATTCACCAAAATATTGTAAAAAAATTTGCATGAAAATGTAATGTGTAATTTTGGAATTTTTAATATTAATAAAGAACTATCATTATTTACCAAAGTTGATAAGCAAAATTATGATCTATAAACTATGTTTATCAAATCATTTCATTAATAGACATTGGAAAAATTCTAGAAATATTGCAAATTCACCTTTCTAAATCCATGTGTCCTTAATTTCTTATTCCATATGTCACCATAATATATTTAATAATCATTTCTCAATCCTCTTAATAAGAAAATTCATAAAGACCTATGTCCATATATCACTAAATTTTTACTATTAGGTGGCGAGTTTTATTAAATTACTATATTGGAGGGCTACAGAGGTGAGGCATTCGAGCTGAAGCCCTCCCTAAAACGTCTAAAATTTTTTTGCTAGAATGTAAATTTTATACAAATATAATTAGCTTGAAGCTCGACGAATAAATTCATTAGCAAGAATGACCTGAGTCCACTACTACACGTCTTCAATTGTATGATATCAGTTGACGTTTCAATACTTTAGTTACATTTAGGTTGCCTGCAAACAATCAACATGAAGTATTTTGATTTTTGTGCCCACTCCATTTATATAGTTTCATTGAAATGAATGCTCACTATCGAGGACGCACATACAGCAGTCCTTTCACAAAATTTTCTCATTGTTTAACCCCTTCCCCCTCAAAAAAATCTCGCCACTGCATCTCACTGCTCGGTTCGCGTTCGGTTACATACATTTTTGAACACTTTGAGTAAGATCTCTGCTATGAATCATGAAAAAGAGTTATCAGATTTGTTTTGACTTTTGAGGTTTCATTTAACATTTCAATGCTTACAATTACAAATGTTATTGGACAGTTGTTTGTACTTATTTATTGTGTGTTGTTTTTGTATATATAAAATAATAGTCTTATTTCTAATGCATAAGAACTGACTGAGTATAATTCTACCTCCAGAAGTAAATAAATGATAGCCAGCTTCAGTACGAAGGTTCTCTACTGTTACACAGCAAATAAGCATTTAAAAAGTCAAATCGTATACTTTTGTAGGATTCCATAATTCACAAATTACTGTTGTGACCACCTAACTTCAATTATTTTGGGTTGTTTTTTAAGTTATTCGTTCACAGTTCGGCAATTACCACGATCAATCACCTGATACAAAATGCTTTCTGCTGGCTTTGTTCCACTAACATTATCGGACGAAACTATTGATATGTGATATATAGCCAGATAAAAACATACTTAGGAAACTCGCATATAGCATCTGTAATTGAATATCTCTTTTATGTCTTTGAGTTACAGAAAACTTTTTAGAATAAAGCAGCTATTAAAATATCAGGTATTATTCCAATTATTATTTTTACTAAAACAAACACATGGTTAAGTGAATCACATTTTTATTACATGTGTACATTTTGAATTGAAATATACCAACAAATTATTTTCCTTTAATAAAAATCTGTTAATATTTATTGCTTATTTTTGTTTGGTCAAGATCAAAATATATCAAAATTTACATATTTTTATATGGCTTGTTACTATTAGAAAATAATGACGGACGTTTTTGTTTTTAAAAAGTTTATAATTGATTGTAACAATGCTGTAAAAACTAGATGATAAATATACTTCCCAACAGGCGTTTAAAATTATCTCATATAATCAAATTTTTCAAATTTGCCAGTGTTTTTTGATAAATAAAATTTTTACTTCATAATTGAAGACGAAGGTCGGGGAATTTATTGAACACATAAAACTTTGATGTGTGTACGTGTGCTTTCATTTATGGAAACGAGAAGGAATTTTACAATTTAATTATTACTGATTATGAAGCTTTGTTTTGAAATATTTCATGAGCGGAGTAGATTTTGAATAGTTATTAGGCAAAGTCTGACCTATTGTAAGAAAATTTGACTATTATTAAGTTGACTTGGGAAAAAAATTTTCTTTGATAATGAAAAGTAAAACGCGAACTCTTGATTTTCTCTTACTTCAATTATAGTGCAGTTGTATTTTTCAAGAAGTGATTTTAAGTATGTTTTATGTATAAGCAGTAATTTTATTAGTCCACAATTTTTGAGAATCGTAATAATCTTTATTGAGTAAAATCATTTTCTCAATATCATACTCCATGTCGCTGGATACAAGTAACACCAGAAACTTTGACAAGCATCTGGGAACTGTCCCATGATTCATGTTGCCTTTGTGATATTATATATTATATAGTTGATGATAAAGAATTCAAAAGGCTTCGAGGAACAGAACAAATTAGGAACATCTAAGGTGTACCTTCAAATACATCTGGAATTCAATATCAATATAGTGTATTAAATTGTTGTTGCTTGCTATCATTATTTGTTGATCAATAATTTTGATTTGACCTTGTACTGCTATTTTGAAAAGAAAAACAAGTTGTTGAAACTAAACATGTTGCATCTCTAATCACGTATATTTACAGTAACATCTGAAACGTTATGTTTGTTTGGTTTAAGGTAAATGTAATAGAATTATACTATAAGTAGCAGGACCGTCCTTGATAAGCATCGGACAGGTCAGCCCGCTGTTTCTTTTTTTGGTCCAGTCACTTTTAGTTCGTGTTCTTTAACCGATGTGAATTTTTTTTCTCCGCGATGAGATAAAAACGCGCACCATCAGTGATTCATGGTCAAATTGTACAGTACTTGTTTTCACATTTTCTCAATAGTTTATTCTACATTAATTAATCGATTCTTATGTAAATTTTTGTATTCAGTGGTATAAAAATATTGTTCCTTTCGTGAAACATACCACATTTGGGGATTATTTTTAAATCTCATATTTCAATCTACCAGGGACACATAATTTATTATTTTTTGTGTCAAAATACTTATATTCCAATGTAGATTATATTCGCTTTTTGTTAAAGTGTATCTACATAAATTTTCAAAAATTTTCATTAGAAATTATCAAGGTTTGTAGCACTAATAACAAAAAATTTTGTGATTTATTCTCATTTGTCAATCTTTTCTAATATTTTTTTTAAAACGTGTACGTGGATATGTTTTCAAAATTTTTTTGTAGGGATTTTACAATAGTTAACTAATAATAATAGTAATAGCTTTTAGCTAGTAATTTGACTACTAATTCTAAATGCAATGTTTCAATTTGCATCTCTCAAGGATAAAATTCATGTTTAGTATAATCCATATTAGAAAAATCATGGACTTGCAGGCTTATCTAATTATTCCTGTAAACATTTAAAAACAATGATATATTGAACTGTTTAGTTCTTATTCTATCTAATTGTACAATCTGTATAAATAAATGAAAATAAATATGTAAATGTTGAAATAATCTAGAAAAGACTGTTTTAAGTCCAAAATTTGTAAAAATATAGAATTTAGTAGATTGAGTTGTAGTAGAATAGCAGGTCTGCAAGTAGTAGCATTATTTTAATTCAAGAAATCAGTTTTTTGCCAAAAACATATTTATTTGGATAACTGTATATTAGCGTGTATATTATAAATTCTATGAACCAATAAATTTCCATTTTTTCCATTATTTTGAAAACAATAAAGTAGCACTACACAAAAATTGTTTTTGATTAACAAGGAATAAAATAAATTATGGTTGTATCATACCCTAATTGTATACCATATTGTTTTATAATATTTAAAATAGTAACATAACAATATAAGTGTGAACAATAAAAATGTCGTTTATCCGTCCGCGCTCGGGATCAGCTTCTTTTCGATGTTCGCATAAACCACCGTCTGTGGAGAAATTCGAAGGTAATGGAGGAAAACGTGTTGAAAGAAGAGGGAGTTTGACCTTAAATGTTGCTTCTATTGTTTACGAAAAAAGGAGAGGCAGTTTAATTGCTAGGTAAAGTAAATAAAGGGGTTAAATTGTTTCTGATTCTTAAGTGAAGCTGTTATTTTCGACATGTTGGACAAGAACTTTCCTAAATTTCCTAGCCATGTCTAATATTCTTAATAGTTCAGTTTTATCTTTGGGTTTTGGCATCTCTAGAATCGGTTTCACATAATTTCTGTTCAGTTTGACACCTTACTTTGAGTAAATTTCACCTATAAACTTAACACTTCTAGATTTAAATTGAATTTTGTCTCTATTAAATTTTATATAACATTTTTGTGCTCTTTCCAAAACTAACCGTAAATTATTATCATGTTCCTTTTCATTACTGCCGGTTATAATCAAATCATCAAAGTAAAGACCTACAACTTCAATGTCACCAAATATTTCATAGTTTTGTTTTTGAAAGACTTTAGGCGCTGAGCAAATTCCAAAAGGTAGATGACAAAATGTATAAATTCCAAAGGGTCTTCCAAAGACACAATATTCTTGACTTTGTTCATCAATTCGAATTTGAAAGTACCCGTCTTTCATATCTAAAACTGTGAAATATTCTTTATTATTAAGTTTAACTGCTATTTACTCGGCTGAAGGAATCAAAAATCTTTCTCGTTTTATTGCTAAATTTAAATATTGTGGTTCAAGACACAAGCGTAAATTCTTATTTTTCTTTACAACTATCACCAGAGGGTTCAACCATTCAGTCGGCCTATCAATTTTCCTTATAATACTTTGTTTTTCAAGATCATCAAGCTTAAGTTTTAAACTATCTTGCAGTGCAATTGGAATCCGTCCAAGTGGTTGAGAATCAAGACCAAAGAACCAAGACCCTCAAAAACTACTGGGTATCTTTTAACAACATGATCGAGTGATATAAATTGACCAGAATCTTCAACAATTGAGTCTACTCTCTTTACTAAGTTTAAATCAACGCAATCAACACAACTCAGTAGTGGCAATTCGTTATTATCACAAACTACAAAGAATATGTTTCTAACATTGTCATTAACTTGACACTTTAAAGTGATTTCTCCTAATGTTACCTTATGACCTTCTACAATAATTTTCTTCAACCATGACAATGGTTTCTTTACACTACTAACAGAACCAACTTTTCTTATAGACTGAACATATATATTTTCTTATTCACTATCACTGAAACTTTCCCATTTCTTCTCAGAATGGTTAATATTATACACTTTTTTAAACACATTCGCAAAATGATTGCGTCCCTGACATTGCACATGCTTTATTCCAAGCAGGGCATGGATTTTTCTCTTGATGTACATAGCCACAGAATTCACATTTCCCTTCTTTTTTTCTTTCACAAAATGCTTAGATTTTGCAGAACTAACGCCAGCTTCATTCTGCAAAGCCTTCAGCTGTTTTTGACTAACTTCTCTTGTTCTACAGATGTTTATTGCTTGTGTCAACTTTAGATCAGATTTTCTTAACAATTCTTCTCTAGTGCTTTGGTTGTAGATGCCCAACACTATCCTATCTCTTATGAATTCTTCTAATAAATTACTATAATCATATATAATATATAATAATTACTATAACCAGTTGTTTCTCCTGCTGTTTGTAATTATGTCAGAAAACTATTGAAACTTTGACCCTCTTGTTGCGTTATACTGTTAAATAAGAACCTTTCATATATAACATTTCTCTTTGGTTCACAGTGATCTCTAAATTTTTTCAAGACATTATCAAGAGTTTTCTGGGTCTCCGGTAACGAATCAAAAGGGTTAAATAAATCAATACCATCATCACCAACTAAGTTCAATAGAATTGCAAATTTTTTATATCAAGTTTTTACACCTGACACAAATAAAACTAATCTGTGAATGTCGCACCACATGTATTTATTAAACATCTTAACCAAAGCTGCCGTATTAGTACCCTCTTTTCTAAAGTACAAAACACCGGTTTCAACCCCCCATGCCTGTTAGACCAATTAATTGTAACTTTTAATTGACTTGTACAAAGGTGGCGGCATAGCTATGAAATAAATATATAATTGATTACCTATATAATATATTTTTTCTATTTATTTTGGTATTTCTCTATGACTAGAAACTGTGTGGCAACTACCTTGAATAATCTTCTAGTTGCTACAATTCTCTTGTTCTAGTCTTGTGTTCGATTATTTTCATATTTGTTATCTGTAGACTGTCACTGTATATTTTTAAGTTTGAGTTTAAAGTTCTCTCATCTTCTGCCATTATTACTATGTCATCTACATATAGTATCTCCGAAATTTTAATGTCTACCATTCTCCAGTAATTGAGATTATATTGTTTTATTTGTCTTTTTCTTCTTATTCCTTCGTTTAATACATCCTTATCTTACTCCTTTTTTTGTTCCTCCATCAGTTTTTCTCCAATTCCACTATATTCCAGAATTTTCCTATGTCGAAAAGTTTTCAAGATCTAGAAAACAAAGGTGTATCTCGCTATCTTCTCTTATCGTTGTGTATCTTCTAGATATAGAAAGACTACGATGCCGAACAATAATTTCAAAGTATGATTACCCACATTTTTTCCTAAATTCAATTTTATTTCTCAGGAATTGAAAAGTATGTTGGATTAAAGGTAATAAACAAATGTAATGTAATTATTTTATGGACGGTTTCAGTGTACACGTGTAAGACTAAATAAAATTTTTTCTAACACCTTTCTGAAAAATCTGTATGAGTTATAATGGAAATGCTAACGGAAATAAACTTTTGATTATTTATTCGATTTACACTCTAATAATCCTTGAAAAATTTTGTTATTGATCCCGAAGTTTGTTTTATCTTAATTATTGAATTTAAATTGTGAAGTAGAATTTTCAGAGAATCGTAAACTTTTGATTTATGCACGGAAATTGTTTGGCATTCTCATGAACTATAGAATGCACGTTCAAAAATATTATTCTTCTGAAAAATCAATAATAGAACTTGTAATATATTGAAAGAAGAAATAATGATAACGTAACAAAATAATAATATATAAAAGTCTTTGAGAAAAGGGAAATTTTTGAAAACCTTGGAAGTTATCATTTGGCAACAGTATTTTTTTGTCGATTATCAATCTTATTCTAAAATAATCTTGTTTTAAGCTTTTTGTTAATATTAATAAAATTAGAAAATAAACTTTAACATTGTCAAAAAGTTTGTGGTCTTTACTCAAATTTAGGTGTGTATAAAGGTCTTATTATTGAACTTCTTTTTAGTAAACTTGATCGAAATAAAAGCAAGAGGCAATACTACAATATATATATATATATATATATATATATATATATATATATATATATATATACAATATAGTTTTCTGGATAAATTATTTCGATTTTAGGTCTCTATCAATTAAAGTTTGGTTTAAAAGCATATAATATTGACGTTTAGACTACTTTTAGTCTTTATCAAAATATGATTTGATAGAAATATGTTTTAACAAATTAATTTTTCCTTAAATGTAAAAACATCTCAAAAATATGTAGCAGCCATCTATGAAATTATTCGGAGGTTGCATTAAAATTTATAAAATAGAATAATAAATTTCATTCAAATTATTTATGTATTTTTTATTATTGATAACTTTCTCTTTTTTATGTATGTGAACCGTTTATAAAAATTCTATTTTTCGTGTGTTTAATTTATTTTCTTTTTTATTTTTTCTAATTTTGGAAAACCACGGCAACGCTGTGATCAATTTGTATAAATGTATAACTATCGTGCAAGGCAGACACTGTACAAACTATAAAGGCCCGTTTACACGAGTTTAGTGAGCAAGTATTTAGTTAAGTGTTTAGTTAATTTTAAGCACAGTGAACAGACATGTTAGTACAGGTACTAAACACTAAACTGTCTGTTCACACTAAACTCGTGTAAACGGCCCTTAAGAGTTGACGCGTGTGTCAGAATATTGTAAAATATGATAAATTAAAAATCATATTCCAACGAAAATATAGTTTCACTTATTCATACTTGCAATTAGTAAGTAACAATAGCATAATTAAAAACATTTTCTGGTCCGTCGTGAGTCGGATATGTGAATAAGTCTCGTATTACACCAATATTCAAACAAATCAAATATAAACAATAAATTATATAGAAAGAATCCACAAGTTTGAACCTGTTCCAATCTTCTAGTCAAGTTTCCACGCTTTGAGGAATATCAATTTGATCAGATGTGCCAAACTAGAATAATATAAGATCAGCCCGATCCTATTTGCATCTCTATTCACCATTGTCATTAAGGTCATTATTGCTAGATCGTATTTTTTTGAATTATTTTCGATTTGTACCAAAAAAGTAACAGACATTCAAGTATTATTTTCGCACACAAATCAAATTAGATACAATTAATAATTACTTTGTATTATAATGGCTAATGTAGATATTAAACAACTTATTAGAAATGGGGGATTTATTAAAAAACTTTTAACTAATTTTGAAAAGTATATCAATTCAATAAAGGACGGTGCCATTTTACCTTATTTAAAAGATATTCAATTACGGTATGACAATAATATTAATCTAACTCATGAATTTAAAAATATACGAGGGTTAATAGAAGAACGTTATACAAAAGAAAAACTAGACCGACAGTTTGATGAACGGGAGCCTTTTGAAAACAAATACTTTAGTAATTTATTATTTCAAAAAGAACAGGTCCTGGAACAATAGTAAATTGTAATAAAAAAATAAAGTTCAATGGTTACAATTTTGAATTTTATGTGAGCAATTAATTCAAATACCTATCTAAATGATACTCAAAAATATAATTTTTAAAATAGTGCTCTAAAAGGTTATGCAAAACGAGTCATCTCTGGATGTGATGAGTCTCAAGACTCAAGACTGGCAAAAACTTTGTGATCTCGATAAAAAACAATTCCCAATCTATATTCATTGAAAGCACTTTTCAATATTAATCCTATTATTAAAATCACATTCATGCAACTCAGAAATTTAGTAGATGACATTTCAAAACATATTACAGCACTTAAAGGAATGAAGCTTTCCAAAGAAGCCCTTTAGGGTATGCCTATTATTTTATCATTTACAATAAACTTGATAAAATGACTCAAAATAAATGGAAAGAATCTTTTACTTTATCTGAATTACATACGCTATACAATTTTCTAGAATTTTTCAAAGAAAGATAAGATGTATTGGAATCTTTGGAAGAGCCTCATTCTCAAGCTAAAGTACACATTAATCATAATCAATCAAATATTCAAGTTCAAAAATCGCCAAAAAACAGGGTCGCAGTCAAATACATTTATCAATTAATAAATTAACATGTAACTTTTGCAAAGGTAACATATTTAGATAGGTAATGACTTTAAAATTAAGCATCAATGAAAGGTGGGACAACTACAGTTATATTTAAACTGTCTGGAAATAGGACATTAAAAAGAAACTTGCAATTTAGGTTTCTGTAAGGAATGCAGACCAAAACACAATACATTATTACATAATTTTAATACAATGAAAACCATAAAACAATACAATTTTAAATTGGTCAAACTGTTATTCAGTGACTAACAATTCTTCTATCTCTCAGTATTCTTCAAATGTTCTATTACAAACAAATTCAATATATAATCAACAAAATAATTACAATTCATCTATTCTTCTATGTCTAGATATTCAAACTATAATATCATCAACCATACCAACCGAAAAAGTTGATATTTCCTCAATAAATATTCCAGATAACCTTAATCTAGCCAATCCCGAATTTAATATGCCTAATCAAATCGACATGATTATTGGGGTCACTCTCTTTTGGGACCTTTTATTGGAACACAGAACACAAAGTTAGGCTGAATCATTTCCGGGTTAATTTGAAGTTGAAAAAAAATCTTGATTAGTAATAGTAAACAAAAATTTTGGGAGCTTAATTAGATGTCTATTTCAATGTCTGAAGATGACCTTTTTTGTGGAACTCTATTCAAAGAAATCACTTCACGTCACCCTAACGGTCAATTTATTGTTAAACTTCCATTTAAAAAAGCCACCTGAAATATTGGGTAATTTTGAAGAAATAGCTAATAGATTCGAGGTGTTAGAGAAAAAATTTGGATCAAATCCAGAATTTCATAATCTTTGCAAGAGTTTCATTCATGAATATATACAGTTAGGTCACATGTCAAAATTATCAAAATCAATTAACAGCCCAAATTACCACTTTCCACATGATGACGATTTCAAAGAAACAAGTATTACAACAAAACTTAGAGTAGTTTTTGATGTAATATGTACAACTAGTTCAGAATGGTCTCTCAATGACTTAGAGTTAGTAGGCCTTAAAATTCAAAATAAAATCTTTGATATACTAGTCAGGTTCAGACTCTACAAATATGTCGTCAAAAATGCACAAATTTTAATACATAATGATCATAAACAACTACAATTAGTAATTTTGAAAGACAACCCAAATGAAGACTGTTCAAATGCCAACTCAATACAGTGACATATGGCACAACATCAGAGCTTTAACTAGCAATCACATGTATCAATCAATTAGCTATCGAAAATCAAAATTCATTTTCTATTGCATCAAATAAGATTTTATCAGACTTTTATGTATCAATGAATTGCAAACTAGATGTATTAATGTTTCATCCATTATATCGTCAGCAAATTTCATTAATTAGAAAAGCACAATTAGAATGTTTTTCTGAAGAAGTAGCCATTCTAAAATTCTATCAAAACATAAGTTTAATAATTTTGTACCATTTCTTGATGAAAATAATATATTACGTGTAGGTGGTAGATTAAGATTTACATCACTCTCCATTCATACAAAACATCCGATATTGTTCTCTTCAAAAAACATTTTCCCAAAACTGCTATTTATACATAAACATCACATATTATGACACCCAGGTCCTCAATTATTGTTGGCATTCATCAGGCAGTTCTATTGGCCTATCGGTGGATGCAACTTTACAAAATATTAAAATGCTATGTTTGCAATTTACCAACTGAATGTTTCTTATCTTGCTTGGGAAGAATCACTTCCAGACGTGGAATACCATCTGACATTTTTTCAGACAACGACACTACCTCTATTGGTGCCAGCAACCGATTAAAAGAATTGGGCGTCTTTTTATATAATAATCAAGATTATATCAACAATTAATTAATCAATGATAACATACGGTGACACACCAAATTTCGGTGCCATTTGGGAAGCAGCTATCAAAGCACTATACATATTTTACAACGCATACTGTACAATAAACAATTTATATATGAAGAATTTTATTCTTTTTTAGTACAGGTTAAGGAAATTTTGATTTCAAGCCCGCTTTTATTACCAATACATTAATCCCAACGATTTAGAAACCCTCACACATTCAACTCCATCAAATAGATTATCACGACTCCAAGACGACATCCAAAATAAGTATCAACAATTTTGGACATGTTTCAAACGCGAATATATTTCTCAACTACACATGCAATATAAATAGAAGGATCCAATAAATCATTATTAATGACTGGAACCTTTGTACTAATCAAAATCTTCTAGGTCGAATCCTGCAGCACTCCAAAGGAAAAGATGGTGTCTCCAGACTTCAAGATAGCTATCACAATAGAAAATTGATTATAAAACACATGTCAGGGCGTTACATGAAATTTCTTGATTAAGAAAATAGTCATATACTAATATAAGGCAACTGTTAGATAATGTTACAAACACATCAGAGCTTTGGATTCTCTAGGTGAACCTATTCAACATTGGGATGTACTATTGTAATTTTTAATTTCTTCCAAACTTGATAGGTCAACAAGACGTGAATGGGAAACGTATGCCGAACCATTAACGGTTCCTACTAAGTCTGATCTAACTAATTTTATTAATAAACGTTGTAACTTATTACAAACAATTAATGTAACTATAAATAACAGAATAATCAAGAATCTATTAAGCCTTCAACATTTTCAAAAAATAAAAATCATTTTAAAGTTATTAAATCAGGTTCTATTTCTAATCTAGAGCACAAAATTTCAGTATGCGAAAAATTTCTGCAAACGAATCCAAAGAATCGATATTATGAAATAAAGAAGCACAAATTATGTACTATACTATAGTAGTATTACTACTAATAATAATATATGGGGGTCCTAATTTAGTAAAACTGCTCTCGACAGCTATAGTATATAGTATATAGTATAGTATATAGTAAAGAGTTTTAATATTTATCCCAACCTTATCGAAAACGTCATATATTTTCTGATATTGCAGAAGTTAAAACATTATGAAATCCTGTTTGTTGGAAAAATATTGATACCCATTCTTTACCACATTAGGTTTTAAAGTAATGCGGCAATAAACTAAAATATTTAACTTTTATATCAACTTTAAATTAGTTTTTAACGATATTATACATTTCATTTTCTAAAAATCTCCATTTCTCAAAGTAATCTCACATTTGAAATAACTATATTTGAAATAAATATATCAAAATGTTCCCATTATGTATCTATCAACGGATTTTGTGGTTTTATCACTACTACTCAAATAACTGATTAAAGATGCTGTAGTAAAAGTGTATTATTTTTAGATGGTTCAAACATTTTACTGACGCTACAGAATCGTACAAGCGTCAAGGTAAATCCCTTGACCGTCAAGAACCTGCTTCAGATTCCGAAACAGAAAGTGTACAAGATCTGCCGCCGACGGAAGACGTTTCCGAACGTGCCGAGACAGTTGGAGGTGCAGAATCACCAACGGATACTGCTGTCGACGAACCTAGTGAAGAATGTCAAGAAAAAGAATCTGAAAGTGGACAAGGAGAGAGTAAAGAAGACGAAACTAGAGCGTCTTGTACGACACCAGGTATGTGGAATCTTACGTTCGTAGTAATATCACAAAGTGAACTATACATCTTTTCGCTTACACTATATACCGGTTTCGATCTTATATGGCATCTTGACAGCTTGTACTCACTATTATTAAAATAAAATTAATGAGTTGTTTATTACCAGACCTCTACTTTCAATTTTAAAACCGATCAACTGTAGAAGTATAAGTAATGTCATCAAAGAAATGTGGTCTTATTAAAAACAAAATAAAATTTAAGTTAATCTTCTTCAAAATACTAACCTTGGTTAGCAATGCACTTATCCCAAGGTTGAATCAATGACTGGAAGAAGTTAGTGGATCACACTGTGCTCTCCCAATTGAAGAAGACAATAACTAACCGTTATATTTGATTATGATTTACTGACCTATATAGTGCGAGGGGAGTTTGGAAACAATATTCAGTCTTACCGCATTATCATCATAGAAAAACTGTTGTGTTGCGAGCTACTTTGGCATTTTTTGGGGAGTGAAGATCTGTTATACTATGGACAAACTGCTAAAATGGAATCGGTTAAAATTTATCATTGGTTGACATATATTTGGGTATGGTATAACAGATATCAAAATGCATTTATCATTTTTTTAATCACACTTCGTATGTTTTTTACTTCCAGAAAACTCGACATTTGGTTTGGAAAATAGTTACTTTCAAATATATAGAGGTGAAAGTGGAATTCTTTATACATACAGTTAGTTCATTATTGATTCTCACTATTTTCATATTTTTCAAAATTTTCTTTTATTCGTTATTTTCTATAAAAACCACTTTTTATGTCTTCAGATTACCTATGAAACTGGAAATCAATATCTTATTATAATTGTATAAAGAGTATGAAAGATTTAAATCTCTTGGTATTTTCTTAAAATTATCGAATAAAATTTTTTTATGATTTTTTGAATTTTTGAATTTTTGTAATTTAGAATCTATGAGTTGAATACATAATATTAAGCCTGGCATTAGTATACTGCAAAATGCAATTTTTACGAATTTAATTCCCACACTCTAAAATATTTAAAGATTCAAGTATTTGTCTAGTCATACTTAGAAAACGTTAATTTGTGTGATTATATGATGATAACTTACGATAACGTAATCAGATTTCTCTCTACGTTCTCCTTTATTCATTTACGGAAATCATCGATAATCCGATTATGAGACGATTTGGTACAAATCAATTATTTTCGAATCGTAATGTACATACGTAATGTACTACGACTAATTGCCAGTTGGTGTCCGAAATAATATGATGTGGCTACACAACCAAATATAGTCATACAAATTTTGAGAAATCTCTTCATACACAACTAAAGCTCAAAAAGAAAAGTAGGTGGCAACATGTTTATTGTTAGAGAAATATCATAATATATTCCTTGGAATTGGATTCTGATTCTGCTGGGTTTTGAGCAATTCACCCATTCTATTCGGGCCCTATGAAGAAAAATGTATTGGATGGAGTTCAAACTATGGAGACCGACATATCTGTTTCTTTGATTTCGACGTGTTTTTACGGGATTTTTCCCGGAAAGGGGCGCATTTATTTCTGACCAGTAATTAATCTCGATTCAGCCATAATTAATTATTATAATATATATAATTAATGAATTAATGAAATTATAATTCAGTACCATGGATTCCCATCTGAAGCGGATCTTGGTGTGTAACATATTTCTTATTTATAGTAACTTTAAGGAAGATAGCAATGAAAAGACTGATGAGTTAATGAAAATATATTGATATAAATTGATTTCTCCCACAGATTCCTAATTTACTGATATTTTCCAATAATTATATCAACTCCTTTAGTACTATTGACTACTCCCTTTACTATTATCTTCATTCACCTATCAGTAGATTTAACTTAATATTATATCGATGATTACTAACCTCGTATTCTATATAGGCTTTGCTAACTTTTCTGGTCGTCATTAAGGAACAGCATTTTTAATTAGTACTCAACAGTATTCATTCGAAATATTTTTTCAAATAGGGGGTTGTTTTATTAAGTAACTAACCGTAACTCTTCTTGAAGTTTAGAAAAAATAGCTAAAATGGAAAGACTGTATCGAGAAAACCGTATTGAAACTACGAAGTGAACGAACAATACAGTAACGAAACAAACCTTGAAATGTAAAACTGGGATAATAATTGATTATTATTACATAAAAAGAAATTATTAAGTGAATATGTTCATCTTTTACAACCGTTCCATACTTGTTCTCAGCTCAAATGAAAATTCCTATAAAAAGTGGTAGAATAAAGTCCAATAAATTTTCTATATTCCACTTTCTGGCGGACATTTCGATAACTGATTACTTATTGCCTTTTCCCGTACCAACTTCCCAATTATGTTACATTTCTTAATTTTTCTACAGAATTTTAAGTTTTCAGTTACTGAGTTTTGCTCGATTCAAACATAAAAACTTCGTAGTTATTGAGAGTATTCGTGATTTACGATATACTGGCGTGTATACAGACACTTTCCTAAACCACTAATCATTTAGCTATTTACTGTGATTGTAATATTGCATCATTTTCATTCAAATAAAAGTTCTCAACAAGAACTTTTCTGAAATAGTTTGATTTTGTTATTATTAGAATTCTTGAAAAATATAACCATGAACTGCTCCTATTCAATAAGTTAATGACACTTGAAAGATAGTTAACGAGTTATTTATTGCTTTTCAGTACGTTAAATACATCTAACTGCATTTTTTATTCAAGTTTGTGAAGTACAAAATATTACTGAACCAAAATAAATATTAGATTATCTGTGATTCAATTTGTGAAATACCGAATATTTATAGGTGAGTTCTAACAAAATCTACTCACAAATAATTTTTAGTTGTCGGGATCGACCAATTGCATTATTCAAACGTGCCTAAATTATTTCAATGAAATATATCAACCTTTGCTATGTCAATCCTTATTCTATCATTCGATATTTTCTACAAACTAGCCGAGGATAGATAATTTGAATATAAAATTATGAATAACCATGTAGTTTTATGTATCGTTTATAGCGCTGACTAGCATTGTTATACATATGATAAAATAAAAAGAAGAAAAAACTCGAAAGTTAAAACATAGTCAAAAAGTTTCAAATTCCATTACTCTCTAATATTTCATGGTTATTTTAGAATTTAATGATGGATTCATATGTATAATTTAATTTCCTCTTTTAAATATTGCGAGAATATTTTTTGTTTCATCCAAGTTTAACGAAAATAATAGAAAATAGACAGTTGCCAAAGTATTTCAAACACTTTGGTAATTTACTAATGAGCCGTGAAACAATACCGAAGAAAATATATTTAACTCATTCGTTAAACAATCTGTCTATCATAAGGTTAAAGCGTTAATTAATAGAACAGGCAATATTTCAAAATTAGTGTCTTGAAATGATACAAACAGCAAATAGTATCCAACAAAGATCATATTTGATTAAAATTGTTCTACCTAATTGTAATACGATTTACAAAACCACTGAAGATTTATCACCAAAAGAAGAAGCTAGTTGATCGGCAAACTGTTGTTGGTTTAATACACGTCGAAAATCATCGCACGAACATGTTCGCGATTTAATTTCATTTTTTGACCAAGACAAATGTTTCAAGGTATCTGTAAACAATTCAAAAGCACTCGTATGACAACACGTTCTGAGTACGTTCACCATTAAAAATGTCAAATTTTATGATGGCTTTGTCTGATTTCACATATTCATATCAGTATTACGATATCTCAAAACTTGAGTAGTAACTCATATAAGCGGTTTCTTCAAGAGAAGAAATTGGATAACTTCAAGTCGTCTGCACATTCGTGGTAATCGGCATGTTTGAATTTCGAACCAACCAAACCTGGATGTTTTCCAGATTATGGAGATTGTTGTGGCTGCATATTATAGCGTGGATAATAAGTGCCAGTCTATAGTTTTCGAAAACTATGAACTGGAATCATGCAAATCACCTATTGGCTAATTGCGGATTCTAAACCATAAAGAGATTCTGGTCAGAGTTTTCGAATGTCGCCTTCCATTTGTCGGTGGATTAGAATTGGAAACTCAACCTACAAAGACCTTAGTTTTATTACTCTAGTTTCTTGCGTTAATTTATAACTTTATTTTGTATTAGATTTTGAGTGTTTTGATAATAATTATTAAGCAGTTATGATTTAACAACGCACACGTATTTTACAATATATTTCTATATCAATAAGCTTCAGTACCTTGTAAATTGCGCGGCTGATAAGAATCAATCAAAAATAACATGTATGAGGGATTAATAAGTTTTAAGATGAAAAATAAAAACAAACGAAATATCCCTTCAGCTGATCGCATTTATACCTGTCATAGTTTTCGAAAAGCCTTTTATATGGATTATGTCTCCAGAAGAAGCCGGTTGAATTCAAAATGTTACTGTTTCTCTTCACAGGATACCGCCTTAAAGCAACTGTAAGAATTAGAAACATATAAAATTAATAACACTTCTGTTTTTAATCGATTCCGACGTATTTACTATCGACGTCAACGACTTTATCATCAAAATTATAGTTAATTGACTTATTTCATTTATCAGTGTAAAAAAATAAAATGGTTCAAACATTGTCTAAAATTTTTGTACCAGAAAATAAGATACTTCATTTTAAGAGATATAGGACCGTTTTAGTACTAGTCAACTTATGTAGTACAAAAAAAATATAGAGTAAACCGGAGTAGAACAGACCACAGAAAATAAATTTTAATAGTAGAACTATTAACTATAGTAATACTAGCTCAAACATGACAAATTCTTGGCACCTAATACTTTCTAGTTCTTCAAGAATAAAATACGCAATCGTTTTTTCTCACTTAGTTTAAGTTTTATCGTCGTAACAGCTTTCAGGGTATAACTTCAAGACATAATTTACGTATAATTCAATACACATTGGAAATATCGCTAACGTTGTGGTAGCAATTTGTTTTCCAATAAAATCACTAGCCCTTGCTCGGTCTATAATCACCGTGACAGTTTATAAATGTTTCTCCGAATACATTTGTTACGCTTAGTTGTTCTATCTCTGTTCTCAAAATCATTTTAAAAATAACATCTCGATATATGATTGCTGTAGGATATCGGAGCGTGGTATTCCATGAAAAAACAAACAATTTTATTTTTGTAAATTTAAAGGTATGCTATATTATGTTCTGGATTTTCCTGAATCAAATCAGTTAGTTGATGAAATCATTACACCAACTTGCCTATCTCTTGTACTTGGCTTATGAAAATAGGTTTTTTTACAATTCGTTTTAATGAAAAAGTTTAGTGCGAATGTGGTTTCGAATCACTTACCGGATCTAATCGAGCTAACATAAACCACTTATAAATTATAAATAAAAGTTTTTTAAAGTTTTTTAAAAAAATACTATTGTGTAGAAAGATCGTTACAAGTGAATTGTTAATTTTGTGGTAACCTTTCTTACAACTTTTTTGTATTCATACTAGGAGTATAACAAAAAAGTTTACTAAATGGTAATGTCTAATTAAAGATTCCTTCACATACACATAAAGACGGAGCAAATATCTGAAATTTGATATAATGCATATTCATTGAAGTCGTGTTTCAATATCTTTTTAGTTTGTGGTGGTTGGTATTTATCAAATAACGATTATCGGTTCATTTTATTTCTAAATTTTGAAATATATTTTAAAATCATCAAAATCTTATAGTAGGCGTGACCGTATGTCCATTTGTTTTTATTCTATGGGTGTTTGAAAAAGGATCATTATACAGGTTTATGTTTTCAGAACTAATGTACATGAGGTTACTTTTATATTAAAGAGTAACTGATAAAGTTTCTTAAATTCCGATTACGGATGCTCAACATAGTCTCCCTTAGTTGCACTGCACATCTATCTGATACTCATATGTATTCCACATCTTAGCTAGCATATCTTAAGTGATGGATTCGATGGATTCTTCAGTTTAACTAATGTTGTTGGAAGGAGGCGGATTTAAACAGTGTCTTACAAATCCTGATAAAAAAATCCAAAACAGTAAAGTCTGGTGACCCTTTTAGGCCAGTGCTGGATACAATTATTTATGTGTTAAATCGACACCTTAAGTACCTTCGTCGGCATATTTCAATATTATGTGAAATAGAAGCTGCAATAAAAAACGTTGATACGCGTACACTCATATCAATCAACACACAATCATCTTCATGTTGACTGGTAAAATATCTGTCGAGGCAAATAATTACAAATTATTATTTATAAAACCAGACAGATTTTTGAAATTTGTTCGAAATTTGCAAGCGTGAATTATTCCAGAGACTGAAAAATTATGAGATTATTAGCTTACCTGCACCTACCTACCTCAAATAATTAATGACTCAGTAGCAGTTTAATAATAAAAAAAACTCATGAATATAGTTTTGATAATAACGTTTATTTTTTCTTATATTTGATATACTGTAAATTATTGAAATATTCAGAGTTGTGTTGCTCTCTATTTATTTTGGTAACATGGTAAATGGTTTTAGAAATGGTTGCTGGTGGTGGTATACAAACGACAAAGGTTAGTGCAGAAGAATGGCCGTTAATACAACCGTCGCAAGTCAACGTAGCAGTACCCCCGGTTCACATCGCCGAATCCATGCTCACACCGTTAGGTATGCACATTCACTATGCACGATATTGCTTATCTCCCACTAACAATGTACAAAACGAAAACCCTACAGGTAGGTTTTAATTTTAATTTATAACCGCTTTTATGGGAAGTTGTTCATGATGTACCGTCCTCTTAGTAAGAATTAATTGGGGAAAAATAGCTTTGCTTCCTCGATTACACATAGAATCCTGGAAAAATATCTAACCCATAAAAAAGGTAGATAATCTTCGCTGCTTGCTACAATGCTAAACTTGTAAGTAATATATAACTGCCAGAAAATTTCAAAGATTTACAACTCATATTGAGTTTGAAAATAGTAATTATTCATTTTTGCTAACGCTAACACAACTCGGTAGAAGCTGTCCACAGGTAATGTCTTCGTTTTAAAATCGCCTTTCATTTATTCCTTACGGTTACTTCCTACTTAGAATGAATAGTTCTTTTGCTCAGGTTTCTTGATGTATATTAAACACTACAGTTTAATCTCAGATTGTTTTTTATTTTATCCATATTATCACTTGCTGTTAAGATTTTGTTGTTAATATCCACACCCATGAAATCTGGATCGTGATTAGTTTGACAGGTTATAGGTAACAAAGGTGTAGAAAATTTCATCTCAAATTTATTTAAACTTACGATGCTCATTGCCAGACACATAGTATGGTTGCAACCCTCCGCCGGACACCCCTAAACTGTAATATTTTGTAATTATACTTACCTAATTTTATTAAACTGTTTCCTCAGTAGCCAGACAGTTTTGTGGGTTCTATCATCCTGCCAGGCGCATTAAAAGTGCCCAATAGTTGCGAGAGTGGGGATCAAATGCAGCAATTGCATTGCGATCTTTTACTTAACATATACGATGTCTTATCCCGAATCGTTTAGTGATTTTTTTTTATAATTTCTCAAGAAATTTAATTAAAAAGAATTATCACAGCTAATTCAATTGAAATTTCAAAGGTATTAAAATTTGATTGTTTATTACACGAAAGGTAAATTTTTTAAAACATAAAAAATAGACAGGAAAATAACTTTTCAACTAAGTATTCAATCATTTTCATTCCCATCAAAATCTCCACATTCGTCGTCACTGCAATTCCAATCCGAGGATTGATCGTTATCAATGTCTTTTTCTCTGTCTGTTTCTACAATTTCTACAATAGTAAAATAGACCCCACTTGATTCAATTTTAAACAGTCACAAATTTATGTGAAATAATAGAAAATAATTATTACATACCTGGTAACGTTTGTAGATACGCATTCGGTAGTTGATCCCCTTCATATCATTTAAAATGGTATTGGTCATTATCCAGAATCCAACCATCATTACTGGAAATTTCGCTTTTATTCAATAAGAGCTTCGTTTACATCTGAGACTCTATATGAATCAATACATATTTGTAACCTAGAAGCATCAACATCAATTAAAGTGCCAATATTGTATAAATAACACATACAACTGTCTCCGATAATTTTGCTTCCACAAAAGTTGATGAAAGCTTCCTGAAATTCTACATATTTTTTTAATAATTTAAACTGTTTTAATTCTCTTCACTTGAAAAATGTAAGATTGTAATCACATCCTGTGATCGCTTGTAATCCAGGTAAACTTTTACAAACAGATTCTCTTAACTTTGCGTGTATTTCGGTATCAATAGCTCGAATTGCTTCATAGTCGATTTTATACACATGGTATACTATCTTAGTATCAGCTTCTTCATGCCCCGGACAAGACAATTCTTCAACGATTCTCCACATTGCTTTGTTGGTCCCATTAACAGTGAAAGAAGGACATTTTCTGAAATTAATATGTATCATTTTATTACCTAAGAATGGCACCAATTGATCAGTAGTTCAATGTGGAATGAAAAATCAACCAAAGCTTCTTTAAAATTATAATTTCGCAATTCTTTGGAGAAATCACTAGGACGACCTTGTTCAGGTCCAGCTATGGTGTACTCTGATTCTGCAGATACAAACCGTTCAGAATATTTATAATGATTTATCAATGGTTTAAAATACTGCCATTTGCAACTTTTTTTTAGAAAAACCTCCAAATTCTTTAGAAATATTTATTATTGTGTGTAACAAGAAAAAACCGTCAATTATTGCACCAGTTGCTGGTGGACTATTGAACACTTTTAATAAATTAATAAATTTGTGATAAGATTTGGTACACCTTTGTTACCTGTTACCTGCTAAATGAACCATGTTCCAGGTTTCATGGGTGGGCATCATTATTACCTGGCTCGTAATTCACACTTTCTTCAAATTATACTGTTCATTATATTTGCATGTTGCTTGGTTTATAAAATAAACACATGTTGAATACTACTACATTCACTGCTTCAGCTTATGGTTGTCCACAACATGTCTTTCTACCGACTCCAGTCTTTCTGTTCTTACCTTATAACTTGAACAATAATTTTTTCTTTTTTTTCTGACTTATTATGTATGCAGTGGAAATTGGACATAAACTGTATTAAAATCTGTTTTTAATTCAGTTGAAACCTTGCGCTAGGTACATTACTACAAGACAGTTACAAATAAATTCGCCATAACATTTTATTTTCGTTACATAAGAATAAATTTTCTAACCAGTTTTTGACGCCCAAATAAATTGATAATTTGTTCACTAATACACAAGTATCTATATACAATCTAAATCATAAATTTATGATTTTTTTCATTATAATAATTACAGTAAATTGGAAGTATTCAATTTATTTTTTAGAGCAAATTCGTCGAAAGGACGCTATGGTCAAACAAGCATTAGAGGACAAAGAAGGCCTAGTAGCAGACATGTTGAGTATACCTCGTGAACATTTCGAACATATCGCAGATATGGCCTCAATCGATCCTTCTATTGGAAGAGATCCATCTGAAAGGGTATTAGCCTCCATATTCCAAGTCAATCAACTACAGAAGGCTGTGAACGAATCTTTGAATATCACCGAATTAGATGCCATGGCTGTTAAAGGAGGAAAACACCCAACTTGTGCAAGTCAACAAGAAGGCAGTGATGAACATTCGAATATACCTACTATACCTACTAATCTAGTTAGAGAAATAGCCAGCTCTCTAAATTCACAGCTTACGACCCTTTTGGTAAGTTATTAAATTTAATGATTTTTTTTTTCTAGATGAAGCATACCAATTAAGGTATATCTAATAAATCATATATTCCAGAGCGAAGTAAAACAAATAGAAGAAGAGAGAGATAGGCTAAGAAAAGAGTTACACAGAGTTCGAGAACGTTTACATGAAGAACACAATCTTCATAATCCTTTAATTGTTGACGATGACAATATTGATTGTGCCTCAGAACAGAGCGGCCCCAATGACAGTTTACAGGTAAATAATTTTTTGTATTTCTATTGATAATGCCCTGAGTAAATATATTGGTATTTTTTCACTTCAACTGTCATTTGAAAGGAAGAATCGTTTAATAACTTGTATTGTTTTTTGTAATACTCCAAAGTTCAATTATTTATGTACAAACACCAAGGTTTATAACTTTCCTCCCTCCTCCTTTCTTTAGTAATTTTGCTAAAATTCGATCATGTAGCCAAAGGTCAAGATACAGGAGGAAAATAAAAGTAATAATTTATCGAGCTTAATTACAGTGTGAACATTGATTAAAATTGGTAAAAGCTTAAGGAGCAATAATACAAAGTATTTTTAACTGGAATCGGCCTAGAAAATCAGTTTAGCTTACATTTATCTTGACTTTGTGTGTTTTAAAATGAAAATAAATGCACTTCTTTATAACATTTTTTTATGAGAATCAAAGCATTTGTCAGGATAATCTTTAAATTTTTGTGTATGAGTATGGCCTCATTCACTTCTCTAAGATCTTGCTCCAGACTCATATGGTGTCTAGCCTTACTGGTCTCGATATGCCCTAAGTTATAGTGTAGATTGGTTTTATATGTTTCCCAATCGGCTTTTCTTTGATTCCTACTGATTTCTGTCTCTAGTCTGAATATGATTGTTCTATGAATAGAGAGACGGCTCATTCTATACCCTCCAGTTTTTTATCCGTTCTTTTAGGTTCGATGTACTCAATATTATGTCTAAAACTTCTTCCCCTACTCTTTTTACAAATGTTGTGTGTTCCCTACATTGTGTATGTTATTAGTTAAAATATACTCATATATAAGAGTTGCTCACCTCTGTTGTTGGTGTTTTTGCTCCCCCAAACAATGTTTTGCATTTGCATCGCATCCTAAGTAGTATTGGTAGCTTCTTTCTCTGGTAGTACTCTACTAGTCTTTACAGCTCTAGTGGCAGTACAGGCCTGTTCCAATCGAAGTAGCAGGAGACTATGATAATTTCTTGACGTTTTTTTCGTATTCGAGGCATGCAGCAATTGGTACGAGGTCGCTGGTCTGAAATTGGTATTTTTACAGGTGACTTTTTTGACATGTTCCCTGTAGACCCAGGGTTGCTGGAATAGGTTTTCTTTAGTGAACGACTGTGCGATGACTGCTGATGCCTCCTCCCTCCCTAGTCAGAGTATAGTGTATCAGATATTGGAATAAAGTTATATCTCTAGGTCACTCCACCATAATATATTTATTTTTCTCTTTTTTTCAGATAGTAACAAAAAGCGATTGCGAGGAATCAGAACAGTGAAGAGACCAGCAGCTTATACATTTCTGGCGCTCGTTATATTTTTATTGTACTAAAAAAATTTGTCCTTTTTGCATAGATAATCTGAAAGTGTACATTTATATATATATATATATATATATATATATATATATATATATATATATATATATTTATATATATATAATTGTAATGAAAAAATTGATATCCTGGTATTATATATACACTATTTTTTTAATGAACGAAGGAAACAATACTGTGATCTTTACACACATGTAAGTTTTCCTGGCTGTTCAGCGACTTTAAATACAAGAACCTGTGGTTATATTTAAAGTCTGTGCAATAATGCTTACCTAGTTGTTCATTATTATAAATCGCTAGAGGACGCTAAGTACGACAATTGTATTTATGTGTACATAATATAGAATAAGTTTATATAATTTTGTTACATTTTTAGTATTTTTCCATTAGTTAACCCTCTTACTAGATAATTCATTTCATCATATTTTGAAGCGAAATGTTTGTAAGTAAATTCTTAAATTGACATTAGCATCCATCTTAAAAATAACAAATCTTATATTTATTATTATTTTCTTATAAAGCATTGAAAACGATAATTTCTTATTTTCAGTGAATTTTTAGGTAAATGGAGTAAAGTAACTTGAGAAGTTTCTCTGTAAAAATAATATTCACTTGGACATAAGACCTATATGGCTCTTACACTTCAACTGTGACATTACCAAAAAATTAGCACCCCAAATTAACACATGCTCAATTAATTTCAGAAATTTTTGTTATATGTTAGTTATAGATTATTGTGCAATTATTGAAGTTTTTATTCAGAATGAATTATATCAAATATATATATATTATTTTACAATGTTGCTCCTTTTTTTCTAAATCATAAGTTCTAGCTGCTACAGAGGTGTCAGTACATCTTCCGTAAGATGCAACTTAGTGGTTTAAAGTAGTAATATATATGATAGGGGGCACAATCATATTTTTGAATCTATGTAAATTAAGAAACATAAGGAATATTAAATGAACCAAAATTGTGTAACCCAATTGGATTTAGATGAATAACATCTTAGGTCAAACCTATGTGCTGTGTTGATGAGGTCTTCAAACATAGAAGCTATTCTTCTTTTATCTGAAAAAGAGAAAAAGTTTCTTTTCTTAAACTTGTATCAAATTTAATACAAATTATCAAAAATTGGTCTATGCTGCAGAATTAACACGTAATCCTAAAAATTGATTGAATTATTATTGTATTTATTGCAAGTCTGACCCCAACAGGCTAGAATCATTATTCTGGAGTACTTTGAATACATTTCTGAGGTTTATAAAATTACTGGGTGTATGAAAATTAATAAAACAAAATATTTATTTTCGATTTTAGAAAAAATCATGTGTCATAGTCTCCATGTAGGAGAATAATTTTTATTAATGCATAATAATCGACCCCTCACGGGGTTAGAGTAGGACAAAATTACCTCCAAGAAGTGGAAATTGTAACTTTAGTTCGACCCGCAAAAGTCCTGACCTTTTTCCCAATGAACACTGTTAGGATGTATGAAGTGAGTATTACCTCTGACCCTATGACTCTTCATCCCACAAGTGTTCATTGAGATAACTAACTGAAATTCTTATGGCCCAAGCTAGATTTAGAATTTTCATTCCCTGGAAACAATTATGTCCTACTGTAGGCAGGTGCAGATTTATATTATCATCCGTTGATAAACGTCTTTTTTCACTTTGGGCATAACTTGTACTAATAGATAAAGTGAACTTATAAAAATCATTTTTCAGGAATTTGAATAACTTCCTATTTTGTGAATATTGTAAATATTATGGATTCATATATTCTCAACTCAAAAACAATAAAAAAATATCTTTAATTTACTGGCGTCAGTTTAAAAATGTTTCCTGTCAGTTTTTAAAGCAAAAAGATGCCAACAATATTTTTTTTTATGCCATAACTCCTTTATCTTCACTCACATACATCTAACTAATTATTATATTTATTAATAATTGAAGATGCCATAACGTTGGTGACTGTGTGGGATAAAGTTAAATGCAGAACTCCTTATTGGTCATGAGTCACCTTTCAAAATTAAACCATTTTTCTTGACACAATTATTCTAGAATTGAAAACAATCACATGTGACAAAATAGTGGAAAATCAAAAATTATCTTCTTCATAACGACCAAAACAAACAACGTGACGTATAGTTTCTTATATTTTATATGAGCATAAGTAGATTGATTGTTTGGTATTTTGTCATCAATATTTATAGAGTGAAAAGCTTACCATTCATTGAATAATGATTAAGAATGATTACCAATCTAGAAAAAATTAATATACACGAGTTTTTATTATAAGATTCTAGGTATTTCAGATTTGTAAATATGTAGACTCTAACATTGCAGGTAGTAATGCTGGTTGCCTATAGTATGACGTCTTGGTGGATTAAATATATTTTAATTATAATTTTATTTTTTAAACTGTCCTAATTTGTAGAAAATAAATTACTGGCAGTACTTCTGTTTTCTTTGATATGACTGTGAATTTCAGTTTTTTTTATGTCGTCAAATGTAGACCTTTCAATATTTCACCTCAAAATGTTTCTACAATGCAATTTACAATATATTGAGTAAGGGGGTTACTTTGTGGAAGTACTAGTTGTTATACAAAGAATTTCACAATTAACAGAAACAAAAAAATGTGTGTGTTAGGTGATCCAAAATTGTTCATACATTAATTCTTAGAATTTTAGTTTTTCAAGAAATAATGGTTCTTCCGTATGAACATATTTTTTCTATAATTTCGATATGACATTAGATTAATTAATTGTCACCATCTATCCTATACCATATGAATACATAATAATTTTGAGGTTTAAGTAATTTTTATTTAATCAAAGAAATAATTTTAAACATTTTTCTTTAGATGTTTCTATGCATTAAAGGTATTTTTTATAAAAATTATTATGAAGTCTCAGAAAAAATTGCTGTTATATTTAAAATTACTATTAGCTTTACATGATCGCCTTTTATATAAGCTATGTAATCTGATATATGAAGTATTAGTATGTATAAACTATTCATAAAAAGTATTTTCTCCATAAAAAATGTGAGTACTTTATATATTATTACTTATTTTTAAAGTGAAATATATTATAAGTATATTTTATGATGTTTTTTATTGTTTTTAGAAATGTTTATGTAGTAATATGTGGATGTAGTCGTGGTATTCTTTGTATAGAAATATTATTTATAACAATTCCCCCATTTACCTGATAATAGTATTCTATTTATTTGTTAGAAAATTTGTGTTTTTTATTCAATTGGTGTACTCTAAGATATGTGGGTGTTACACCATTACGTTTTCGTTAACTTGGTCTAAAAGTAAATAACAGTACTAGTGTTATTGTTAACTGAACTTGAGTCATTTTATAATGATGTGAGTTTCAACCTATGAAGACTTGTTTGAAACAAGATTTTTGAAGTTATCCATCTATCAATTTAAAACGTGTCTATGATCTGTATCTTGCTTGTTCTTTGGAATAATCTAGGATTTCCTGGAAATTCATTTTATTTGAAATGAGGGATTCACGTCTATTTTAAGTTGCACTACAGGCATAATAGTAAGAATTTTTCACCTTAATATGAATAAATTTAATGTTATTTCTAATGCAATTTATTTTCAAGACGTGTTGTTACTAGAACCTTAAGTTAAAATTTGAAATACAAACAGTGTGCGAGTATAGGAAAGATTGAATTATCATCTGCACCATATATTTTAATCCTTGCTCGTTTGATTCAACAATAGCAAAACTAATTTTTTCACAGATCAAACAAAAAATTAATGTATTTTATTTTATACAATTTTAGTTTTTTAAAAAAGTCAGATTTACTTTTTTATTTTATTTTCAGTTAGCTGAAACAAAAAAATCTACGAAATTTGAAAAAAAAAATAGTAGAACAGTCCAAGTTATGAACACCGTCCTATTTAATTTGTTATAATAACCATCATCATAGACATGCATTTAAAATTGAATATATATATATATATATAGAAAACCTTTAATGACACTTTGTGGGATGTTTTCAATCAATAAGTAAACGAGGTAACCAAGCTTTGAGAGGCTCTTTGGACTGATTTTTTAATTTCTTGTAAAATGTCTTATGAACTGGATTATAATGGGACCAATGTAAAAAACAAATATTGGGACGTTATTGATTATAAATATCAGGAGAACTTTATTATCTAGATCGTTTCTATTTATCTTCAGTATAGGTGATACTTGAGATCTGGAAACATACATTTATCAAATTTGCAAAATATGTTCAGATCTCGTCGGGAACAACGAATTTTGTGAACTTCTGATACAAGATGAAGAAAAATAGTATGCACGCAGCCCGAAAATTTTGGCATGAGTAATATTAAACTGTATCTCTTTATCACATATGCTGGGAAACCCACTGATGCATTTTTAGCAGATTCTTTGATATTGATAATTCCTATTAGAGAACATCTGGTGGAATCTTCAGTGAATGGTTATTTGGAAAGTTTGAATACTTTTTATTGAATAAACTGGTTTGTACAATTATTTAAAGTGCTTATTAAAATGCTATATTCTATTAGTGCCCTTACCTACTTGTAATACATTCATTTTATCTTCTTATAAAACCCATTATATTTTGAAAAATATTCAAAAGAAATGTCTTCTCAGATTTTCAATTTTGCATTATTGCAACAAGCTTTCTTATGTGAAAAGTTAGTTTAAGAGAACCAACCATATTGGTTACCTTTTTTGAAAAATGTAAGTGCCTTTGATTAGCACCCCTTGTTGTTCATATACCGCTTTTGTATAACGCTTTGCCATTGTGCATTTTTGTTAGATGAAATGTACCCGAAAGTCACTTCGCATTTAATATACATAGATGTACATTATTTTACTTACTTTTTTTATTTTTTTTTTCAACAGTGAATTATAGATAATGGATGACACAGCATACATTTGTTATTATGTATTTATATATTTCAAAATAACAGTACTATTATAAATAAATTTCTCAAAACCCGCAATCGTGTTTTTATTTATAAAACTAATAAACCTGAACAAGCTAAACATGTTGGTTGTCAATTGAAAGTAATCAAATCAAATTTTATTCAATTATTTTAGAATAATGTACATTAAAAGTGAGTTATTAATGATATGTTAGGAATTCCAAGATTTAGTTCAAATGGCCTAAATATAATTTCTAGTTTTAATGTTATAACTCGGCGTTAAAACATCAATTCAAGAATTATTCCATATTACGCATTAATCACATCACATAGAGTGCCTTCCACTAAGCATTCACGACCACGATCTTTCTCGTTCCACTTAATGCAGACCGTTATAATCGTAAATCCAAGCGGAATAGATTACGGGGCGTTTTGACCATTGAGATACATATTGAGGAATGCAAAACAGAAAAAATAAAGTGAAAGCTTTAAGAGTTTATGTTATAATTTGGAAGTTATTAAATTTTTTAGTGGAGTGCTAAACTGATTTACATTGAAGTAAACCAGAAATATCTTTTGTGGCGATAGTTAAATATTTAGTGGTGCGTCAAAAAATGCTTCAAAGGTACTTATAATGTCCCTACCGCATCAAATAATGAGATAGATTCTCATGGTTGCAATATGTGTTACTTGAGTTTTGAAAATTTCGCTTATTCTTTCAACGATCACTTCGACCCACCTCTTGAATAGGGTCGTCGTGATCGATGACGTCATGACTGACGTTCTAGTTGCGACCATAACGATCGTAGTCTCTATGTGGAACGCCAAAAAAGTATTTCGAGCGCCTTAACGCTCAGTGTAATGCACCTATAGAATTGCTTTTATAATAATCATCTAGACTAATTATTATTTTATGAAGGATTTGCTTATTTGCTGGCGAATAAAACTTTATTAGCTATAGAGTATATTCAGTACAACAAATAATATATTATTTGTTCTAAAACAATTTATTTTCTCTCACATAGTGCCATTAGTTAAGAGTTAAGTTAAATTTTTCAGTAACAAATACTGATTGTTTATCATGTGTGTTTAAGCTAACTCTGTTTTATTTTCAATAACAATATTAGACTAGGGAGGTAAAGTACTTAAAATCAGTGATGTGTGTAATGCAAATTGTGCGTTGATATTTATTTAAAAAAAGATGTATCTCTTTATTTATATAAAAACAGAATGAACTTCCCTTCGTATTGTGAATTCATTCAATAATGGTGACTTCTTCGCCGAATTTTGGTTTGATATACCAACTTATTCATTTTGACTTAAAAACCTATAAATTGTTCTTTCACTTGCTCCTGTCATACGAGATCATATAGACACTAACTGGCGAACGAAGTCGTGGGTTGTTTATAACATGGAGACAGTAAAGAGGTTGTACAAAAACAAATTTCACCCATACAAATTAGAAATGACCCATCAACTTTCTGATAACGATCCCGACCGAATGCTACTGTGAAAATATGTCCACTAAAATTCTCCAACAGCCAGACAGTAAGGAGAATTTGTTTTAGTAACGAAAGTACTTTCTTTCTTAATGGAAATGTTAGAACTCAAAATGTCAGGTATTGGATTGACATAAATTCTGATATGCTCAGTAAAAAACATACGAAAACGAAATTGAACCGTTCATCTTCAAATTCTGAAAGATAATTTGAATGAGATTACTCGGAAATAAGATTTTAATAAGATGGTATTCTAGCACACCATCCGTGTCTAGATGAGGAATACCCTTGTAGATGGACTGAACGACGCGGTCCACTAGATTGGCTACCTCGCTCAACAGACTTAACACATTTAGATTTTTTTCTGTGGCGATAACTTAAATTTATAGCTTACGCTACAGCTCCTGAAAAAATTAGTGTTTCAAATTAGAGCATTATTGAAGAATGTGGGGCAATTTTCCATCACACATTTTATGGAGTCCGACAAGAGTTTAATAATAGAATGTGTAACTGCCAGGAAGTAGATGGACTGATGCTCCATAATAATGTTTCTTAAGAATTTCACATTTTGAAATGTTATCCAAGGTATAGGAAAATTCTTGTGAAAATTATTGTAAGAGATATTGCGAAAGAGAATGCAGATAGACCCACTCAAAGACAGGTAGAATCAGTATTTAGTATAGGAAAGTGTAATTTTTTCGATTTATAGGCGAATTTTAGTAATTACTGCTTGATAATCTAGATATAATATGGTTCAATGTGTGAATGTGATGATGTGAAAAAGAGCTAACTAGAACTGACATCGATGTGGTAAAGTTATCTACTAGTTTCACGAGGTATATTCTTCATGAACAATTAAATAATTTGTTTGACGACGTTCTTATTTCGTTATTCTGTCATTTAGCAATGTGATAAAAAAACAAATGAAACAATGCACACAGTATATTGACAATAATAGCATTTTCCTGATATTGGGTAAAATTTACTTAACTGCAATGCCCACGACGCAGGCATTATTTGTGAAATTAATTGGTGGTATACATATCTTTGGCACTATAGGCTCACTATATGACGGCCTGTGAAAATATGCAGCTTGGAATAAATAGTGATGTCATCTACTACGTCAAGCGAACGACTACGAGAACTAGAACGATACCAAGAGTATTATAATCTTCAAGGAACGAACATTGTATTTAAAGTAGCGGAAATATCA
This sequence comes from Diorhabda sublineata, assembly GCF_026230105.1. Lineage (NCBI taxonomy): Eukaryota > Metazoa > Arthropoda > Insecta > Coleoptera > Chrysomelidae > Diorhabda > Diorhabda sublineata. Next base: position 27,760,741 of record NC_079476.1, read on the forward strand.
TCTAAAATTTTGTGCTTGATATCCCAGAATAAAATCCGCATTTTGGTGCTTTTTTTTGTATTGAATCTTCAATCGAGGAAATTATCCTGCCATGTTTTTGCTTTTTCCGCATGAATGGATTGGAAGAAGCGTTTTTATACTTTTATTTTGAATACATTAAAAATAACCAAATTGAATATAACTCTTGCTGTTAATAAGTTTGAGTTTTGTCAATTCATCAAAACTATCTGAATTAAATTCTTTGAAAATTCATAGCGACTTAAGACAAGTCAATTATGATCAACTATCAAAACTTATTGAAAATAATGATGAAGTAGATTAATGATATTTTTGATTTGTTATCATAAAACGTGTTTGATTATTTTCCAAAGTTTTTAGTCACTTTAGAATTACGAAGAATATCTATTAGTATCACTCATTCTAAGCAAATTTTAATATTCTGTAACATTGTCCTCCACCTAATGCCTCAAAAATTCGAGATATTCATAGGCCCAGGCATCTACGTGATTTCACGATGATTGATGACCTTTGTGATTTGTTATCATAATACGTGCCTGATTATTTTCCTAAGTTATGACCACTCCACGGTTCTAAATGAACATATCAGTACCGGCATGGTATATTTATTTGATGAAATAGCTTTAAGGACTATTTGCGAATATGTATTAAGAGAAATTTATGTAAAACTGTCCTTTAGACTTAAGCGGAATCTAAAAGTAATCTGTCAATTATTGTGTTTAGAGTATGGAGGAAAGAGCTAAGGAGAAATCTGTTTTATGGTGTAGAACTCTCAAATGTGTTCGTCTGAAAGCGAAAAATAGTATAGTCCAAGAACTTCCCTCAAGCATTTGTAAGCAAAGATATGCTTTTTAATTTTGTCCTTTTCTAAGAACTTTCGGTGCTTTGCTACAAATTTTCGAATTTTGATGCAGCACCACAATCTTGTAGTTTCAATAATACGACCCTTTTTACACACATAGATAGTTCTCCTTACCCATCATAGTTTAGAGAGCTCTATTTTGTCAAATATTCTTAAATTTGTTTTGGAATTGTTAGAATTGATTAAAATATAGAACATAGTATGTTTCGAATACCATTGCATTAGAATAAAAGATTTTTAGGAAAAAGCTCATGTATTTTGCACCTCGCTGACAATGTTCAGACTTGTCCAAAATTCAACAAACCTCATCAAATAACCATCGCCTTTTCATAGTAAGATTGCGATTAAATTTCAAAATATCATGTTTCTCCCTTTCACCCGAAAATTGTTTTCTTCATGAAATATATGTGAAAAAACTCACCAATAGGATTGCGAAGGGTCTGAAAAATTCTTAGTATTAGTAACATAGATCGACAAGCATGATGAAATATGTAAAGCTATTGAAATTTTTTTTAAATATTACAATGATTTATCATCTAATATTATCCATGCTAATGTGACAAGGAAATGTGGCATCGGAAGGCTCTGCAAATGTTAATAATTTTTCCTAGAGTGCTTTCAGGTTTTTTTTTAATTACACTAAATATCTTCTCTCATCATTTCTACAATTTTTAATTTTCTTTTGGAACTAATTTCATTAGAAGCTTTATATGAATTTTATAAATCTTTTTATATCAATTATGCATATGAGATTCTGTGGAACCACTCGAAATGAGTGCTCAATACTCTTTACATTCAAATAATATATAAATGTTAATCAATCTTCTCAAAATATTTTATCATATTACAAAGCCGATCCTGGATACAATATTATTTTCAATAATCTTTATGAAAATCTATTCATGAACTTGAGATTTATTTTGAGATAATTTTGTATGGTCATACATAAAATAATATAAGCTTGCAACATATCGGTTAATATTGTATCTATAATCTACTGTCTAAAGAATAGTGTATAAAAAGAGAAATGAGTGTTACTGCAGAAAATAAATATTACACCCTCGAGGAAATATCTAGGCACGACGGAAAACAAGATACCAGAGTTTGGATAATTATCAAAGATATAGTATACGACGTTACTGACTACTTAGATGAACATCCAGGAGGAGGTGAATTGATAACGGAATGGGCAGGAAAGGATGCTACAAAAGAATTTGACGATTTTGGACACTCACTCGATGCTAAAAAGGATCTAAAGAAATACCATATAGGTGAAGTCGTAGAAGAGCAACGCAAAAAGAAAACTAAAACAGATAACAAGAAATTAATAACAGTACCGAAAAATCAGAAAATGTTAGATTCGTCAAATTTCAGGTATCGCAAGAGCTGCATTTCAATTATAACTTGTGGAATATTGGCGTGACTATAAACATTAGCTAGAGCTATTCGAAAAAAAATCATCTTTTGTATTGTGATAATCTATTCATATTTATGTATTTTAATGTTATTACAGATTAACTAACTATCTAAATAGTTTAGAGTGTGTGATAACTGTCTATAATTCTTTAGTGAAATGAGAGAAATATGCTTGATTAAGGCAGTTTGTATTCTGATACAAGATATTGACTATAGTTTAAGCTCGGTATTCGAATAAAATACGATAGAGAAATTCTTGTAGTACAGTTATTTCTCGTTGATGTTAATACAAGTTTGTAATTTCGAATAAATGTAATAGTTCAAAAGTCTTTTTTTTATCATGTATACTGCTTAGAGATATCACGTCATTGTTTATTTTGTTAAATGACAACTTTGTCATTATTACGACTATTTTCATAGGGCGGGTAAAGTAGTACTCGTACATAACTCTCATATATCCAAATCAATTCCGAAAATGTCGTATCTTAACTAGAATTAAAAAATATTTTCATAGAGACTTAAAATTAATCGAAACGTCAATATTTCAAAAATTATTAAAAAAAATCTAATTTTAAAACAGAGGAGACCTAAGATCAAGAACATTTAGAAGCATTTATTATATATTTATCATAATAACTGGTAATTCCTGAATGTAGTTATGTTATCAAATTATGTATCAACAAAATTCTAGTGAAGAGCATTATGATAAATCGTTTGTATTTCATATTTTAGTAAATAAACAAAATTATAGATTTTGGGCGAATAAGAATGGATGTTGGATAAGGGAAGATCATACACAACACCTAATAAAAGTGAAAGTTTCTGCAGGAATTGTAAGAAGCTAGATATTCTCTAACAAAAAAAACAATGCATCTCCCCATTGCGCACATCCTGTTGGATGCTGTATTTCTAAACAAATTTTCTATTTATTGTTTTTCTCATTGATCACTAGGCCATATTTTCTTGCCTTCTCTTTCAGTGGCTTAATACCCTTTGTCCTTTCCTCTGAACTAGCGACTATTATCTGTTGTGCGCTGTATTCTGTTGTATTGATTTTGAAATTATTTAAGATTTCTTATATTTTTTATCAGTATGTGAAACTCAACGTGGCCTGAGAAAATGTATCAATCAAAAATATGCCTTTGCCTCACCACTCTCTGAATACGATTTGAAAAACTGCGTGTTTGTTTTGATCTACTTGATATATTTAGTCATTTGTTAATTTATGAACCGACTTTCTCACGTATTATATCCAAAAACACTTTCTTCGATGAAACGCTTGTTGAAAATAGCTATCAAACTGACAATGTTATCATTTAACACAATCAACGCTGAAGTCGTATCTCTAAATCGAGACAACCTGTTTATATTAGTACTATATGTAAAAAAGGGCGATTGGAATAATAATTGACGGGTCCGAGTATGTATTTGAATTTATTTCAAATTACAAAATCTCCTCTATTCAATTGTTTTTAATTTTTTGTCTATAATTTATAAAATGGAAATTTGAGTGGCAGGCTAAATGTAGGACAATAGAATAATCTATAAAAAATGAAGTTTCGAAACAAATTGTGATAAAGTAAATTATGATAATAATATCTACGTTTTCAACGTAGACATTATAGCTGATGAGTCTTTTTAATTTTGTTTGTAGGTCAACACGAATGTATAGATTAAGAGTACACTATGAATAGTAATTCAATCCGCCGTTCTAACACTGCAGTTAAGTAAATAGTGAATTTTTTGAAAAAAATTTAAGTGATTACTTTTTCTACTATTTAATTTATTTGAAAATATCATCAATTAAAATAATAATAATCAATAAATTTCAGAAGCTAGAAAGAAAATATATAAAATAAGTTGTATATTCAAATAATTGCAAGGCGTAAAGTTGTCCTTGTTTCGGTGCACACAAATTTGACGAATATTTGTTTTTTCTGTTTTTCAATCGCAAGTTTATTATATATTCATTCCCTTCCCGATGGATCACACTTTTTATGTTCAGTTGGCATATTTACATAGTCAACTTCTTAAATTCTCGACTTTAACCTTTCAGACAAATAAATTTTAGTTTTTTGTTATATGTATACAATCAATTATATCTAAAAATATTTCCAGAACATAGAAAACTCATGTGTTGAGATAAGTAGTGACATATTTTAACCCGTTTCATTGAGGTACTGGAAAGTTTGAAAAGCGAGAGAATTTTAATACAATTCCAATAGTGTTTCAAATTAAGTGCGTACTATTGCTAACTTTTTTAATATTCTAGATACGAAGTCAGTTAAATTACAAAGTAGTAGTATTTTTCACGCTGATTAAGATGGTGAAAACAGAAAAACAATTGCTTATGCTGTTTCGAGTAAATCGGAAAGATAGAATATTTTTTAATAGAACACCCTGTATATTCTTGACTCAAACTATTCTAAATTATTCACAGACTATAAAAGCTCTTATACAGCATTAGTCTAAATCTAAAAATAACCAACTTATTAACTTGTTGGCTGTAGATATTTATTTTTTTAACAAGTTGGCTGAAATGAAACTCAAGTAAAATCTAAATATAAAAAAAAACAAATACAAACTAGATTAAATGTGCAAAAATATCGCTGTTTTATTCAATACATTTTCGAGCATTCTTTAGTACATATTGCGTAGCTGTTAAAACGGTTCTGCCCTCGATGGATGCCATAATATATCTGATACTATCTTGAATTTCCGCCAGATTCGTTTATCTTCTTTTATAGACCTCGTTCTTGACATAACCCCAAAAGTAAAAGTCTATGTTAAAGTTATGTCAGGAGATCTAGGGGGCCAACGTGTAGGACCATTTGTAGCAATCCACCTATCTTTGAAAAGTCTTTCCAACAATGTTCTGGTTTCGCTTACCTGATGGAGTGGTGAACTACATCTCGTTGAAAATAAATTTGGTTACGTGCTTCTAAATTGAGATCATCAATCATCATAATAGCATCAAAGTACCTTCATAAAAAACTGGCCCAACTATTTTGCTACCAATTAAACCACACCATACATTAATACTGAATTGTCTTTGCGGATTTTTTGGATGAGCAATAAATAAATTTTCTCGACACCAATAGTCTATGTTCTTACGATTAAACATACCCCTATTTGAAAAATTTGCTTCGTCTGTCCATAGAAATTGCAGTTCTGCTTACACATATTTACAAACCATTGAGAAAAAATCAATCTTCTTTTATTATCACCGGGTAGTAATGTTTGCACTGGTCGGTACTTGTAGGGCACAAACTTAAATTTTGTGAGAATTTTCCAAATTGTAGATAAACTTAAGCCACTATCCCTTGCCAAATCTCTGGTTGAATTATTTTTGTACGCTTCAATACATTTACTTCTACTTGTTCACTTATTATAAATTGTTTCTTAGTTCTCACCTTTACAAAAACAGTTTCGTTATTTCTGAATTTTCTATACAACTTAAGAAAATATCTTCTGTCTGGCTGATAACGTTCGGGATAGATTTGACCATATCGTTCCAATTGAAAACTATTTTTTCTACACATGTTATACGCTTCTAACATATCGCATTTCTCTAAATGCGTAAACACCATTTTATAAACTTATAGTTTTAAATCTTAATCCTCTGATGCATGAAATGATGTTTTTTGTTTGTCGTACTCCGCCAACTTGTTAAAAGGATAAATATTGACAGCCAACTTGTTAGAAAGATGAATAGGCTAATATCTTGGTTATTTTTAAATTTACACTAATGTTGTATAAGATCTTTTATGTTCTGCAAATAATTTGGAAAAGTTTGAGCCAAAATATACAGGGTGTTCTATTAAAAAATATAGTATTTTTCCGATTTACTCGAAAACGGTATAAGCAATTTCTGTTTTCATCACCATCTTAATCAGCGTGAACAATACTACTACTTTGCTGATTTAACTGTCTTCGTATCCAGAATATTAAAAAAGTTAGCAATAGTGCGCACTTAATTTAAAACACCCTGTATATGTATAAGTGTACAAATCTTGCCCTGAATATAAGATACTATTGTGGTAGTTAGATAGATGAGTGTAAACTTACAGTATACCAAAAAAAAAGAATATTTTGTTCTTCTCCAGTATTTTCCCTTGCAAGTGAACCGTCCAGTTTCCTTACATTCCAGTCCCCTGCTATCAGTTCTCTATCTATCACACCATGTCAAATATACGTTCTCATTTGATAGTTCGTCGTTGGTGTCTTTGGATGCTCCCATTCCAGTATTTGTTTTACCACTTATGTTATGGCTTTCTTTGGACGAGACCATACCATTGCAGTGTCCTATTTCTTTGTTATTGAGCATTCTACTCCCATTCTGCAATTCTTATTTTATCAGTTCTTGTAACTTGTAGAGAATTTCCGATATAATCTAATTCAACCATTATTATTTTGTTTCTTATTTTTGTTGTCATTTGCCACCCTTCTGCAACATACAAAGTGATATACTGCTTTGCTCCAATAGATTATTTTTTATTTTCTTCAGCTAAATTACTAGTTCATAACAGTCCATGGATGCTTTTGTGTTTTACTTTTGCCTCCATGTCTCTTACACACGTATCATCTCATATCAAAATTGAAGCTTGTTGTCTAACACATATGCAAAAATAACTTAATAGCCCGCGTAGTAGTGAATACAGGGCATTCCCTTACGATTATTCTTTCCATAGTTGTTTCTTGGGCACACCATCATATGCTTTTTTCATCTTTTCTTAAGATAATGAAGATGTATTGGTTTATTCTGCACCTACATTACTAATTTGGCAATCAGGATCGAGTTCTATAACAACACCAGTACCTTTGCGACTATATTCCTTATTCGCAAAATTAATAGTCTTCCAGAAATGCATAGGGCAGTACTGGAGATTAAATCAAATTTTACATACCTAATCTTTTTACGTTGTTCTTAATAAGATGATACACAGTATCATTTATTATACCTCGTACATATTTATTCCATTGGAATAGCCATAGTATGAATTATAATTGTGTAGAAGACCTATAAAACAACTAAGAACAAACAAACAAGGACTAATACTAACAACCAATTGATGGACTAATACTAATGAATATCGATAATCTTAACTAAATAAAGTTTTTCAATGGTTTCGCATTTAAAATTGCTTTTTATGCCTTAATAGATTTGATCAGTACCAATAGACAATTTATTTTCTTAAAATTTTTACTTTTTAAGCCATCTAATGTAAGAATGTTATTCCATTAATATGTCTTTAATGTTGCGCCACTGAGTTCCAGAAAACGAGAAAATCATATATATTTTTGTCGTTTATACCGAAAATTAGCCATGTATATTCAATAGTTATAAGAAAACCCAAACCTGACTTCTACGCATATTTGTGAGTCACTTTCTGTGAAATCCAGTTTGGTTCATTTTATGTCAGTAACGGAATACAGTTGGAATTTCCAGTTACTCGCAAGCACATCCAATAATAAATTATATATACTTTTCTAAGCGAATTTATTTTAACTCGGTCGTCACTCATTACTGCGACTTTTATAATTTGAAATAAAATGGTTGGTACTGATATACAATATTACACGCTTGAAGAAATCGCCAAGCACGATGGAGAGCAAGATACAAGGGTATGGATAATAATAAGAGACATTGTGTATGATGTCACAGAATTTTTAGAACAACACCCAGGTGGTCCCGAAATAATACAAACAGTAGCAGGGAAAGATGCAACGATAGAATTTGAAGACGTACGGCATTCGTTCTTAGCTAGAAGACAAATGAAAAAATGGAAAATTGGAGAAGTTGTTGCAGAAGAAAGAAAGTATAAAGACGAAGAAAACCAAAGAAGTTGTATTATAATATGATATTTAGAATAGCTTGAATCTCAACCGTATTCTAGTTTAAAAGACTGACTTATATCTTTCACAAGAATTGCCTTTTTATTGTGATTAAATAGTTATTTATATTGTTTATGGATCGTGTAAAATAATTACATATTATAAGAGTAAGTATATTATTACAAGTTTTATTTGATAAATTGTAAAGTAAAGTTTAATAATTATTTTTGTATTAAAGTGTAATAATAATCTGATTCATTTATATCAATTTTCTTATCAGCATTACAAGTTCAACCTATCAGTACTTATTTTAAAAATAGAGTTTAGCGAATGAGTCACCATTTTCAGTATGTTAATTGAAAGTATATTAACTTTTTTATACCAGCGTTATGATAAGGGGAGTGCTTATACTCGTATATCAAAAAGAGAAACCACTAAATAAAAGGATAAGTTGAGAATATTTGTACTGAATTTTTAAAAATAATAACAAGGTCACCAAAGGTTAGAGCAACTATTTTCGTGAAGAATGTTTCTTTGTCTTGCTCTTACTACCTAAGAGCATTGAGAAAAATTATAAAATAATCTGTATTTTATTTAAAAATATATGTATATACGCACCACAATTTTATTAAAAGACAGGTTGTAAGTTCTCTTTATGTTATGGTAAAAATAATATTTGGAATGAATTATAGCTGAACTGAAGCAATCGATCTAAGAACAGTAATATTTTTCAGTGACGCATAATTTTTTTTGAAAGCATTATAAAAATTATTTTCTGTTTTACTTAATAATATCTAGATAACAATAAATATTTAATTATATTGTAAGTTTTGAAATCTAGCTTTTGGCCATTCTGTGACAAGTTGCTCTTAAAAAAAGGGTTGTGGATGCATTATTCTACAATATTTTAAATTCTCTATATTTATCACGCCGATTTTACATAATTAACACACAAGGGCGGATCTAGGGTCTTGACAAAGGGGGGGTCATTAGTATTAGGACGAGTCCTCCTCCAAAGACATGGCATTTTAAGCCGTTTACCCACAAAATATAAATTAATTACGTAATGACGAATTTTACGCAATTTTTACTTTAAAGCTCCATTCCTCATTGTTAAATAATTACAATAACATTTATTAATTCTAACTCAAAACTACATCTTATTAGGTATTTGAAAGTAGGCGGACTAAGGGTCTAAGGACTACAGACAATGACAATTTTACCAAAGTAATTTATTAAAAATTGAGCTATGCTAATATGTACATACCAAAATGGATAACCCAACTATTACAAATTTATAATATGAAATATAACTTTCTTGTTGTCTTAGAAAACAGATCAATTACTTTGTCACAGTTAATCTCAATGTCGAGATGGAAGTTTAGCAGAGCTAAACCTACGAAACGGTCTTTGGCCATTGATGATCTGTTTGGTTAAATAAATTTTAGTGTTCAATTAAAATTTTATTATCTTTGTTTCTTATAAATTTAGTATCAAGAAAAGGTAACGATTTTTCAGTATTCTCGTTTACTATAGTAAATTTTATATAGACATCGAAACTATTGAACAAGCGTTTGATTCGATAAAAAGAAGTAAGCTCATGTCGGCACTAAAAGAACTGGGAATACACCCCAAAATAAGAAAACTAATACAGTGTACAATGAAGAAAACAACAGTCACAGTAAGGACACAAGTGGGGAACACTTACACCCTGAAATAAATCAGGGTGTAAGACAGGGGGATGCTTTATCAACGACGCTGTTCAATTTGGCACTGGAATATGTGATGCGTAAAATAGACAAGAGAACAATAAAAACTAGAAGTGGACAAATAGTAGCATATGCAGACGACATAGCACTTATCACAAGAAGTCGAAACACAATGGAAGAAATGCTAAAGGAAATAGTACTAAAAGGAAGTAAAATGGGTCTTAAAATAAATGAAAAGGAAACAAAAATAATGAGGCTAGATAAACGTATTATAGGAGGTAAACAGAAAATAAAAATTGGGAATTTTGATTTTGAGGAAGTAGATACATTCAAGTACTTAGGAATAATCTTAAGTAGTGACGGAAATAAAGAGGCAGAAGTCAAAGAAAAAATAACAGCAGCTAACAGGGCATATTACGCTAACAAAAAACTACTGCAAAACAAAATACTAGGAAAAAGTACAAAAATGAGAATATATAAAACAGTTATTAGACTGGTCTTGATGTATGCTGCAGAAACTATGACTATGACAAAAAAGCAAGAAGAAGACTTAAGAATTGTTGAGAGAAAAATATTAAGAACAATATTAGGACCAGTAAAACTAACAGAAAATGAGTACCGAAGAAGAATGAATTATGAAATAGCACAAGAAATTAAAGAGGACATAGTAAGAAAAATTAAACAACAAAGAGCAAGATGGCTGGGACATGTATGGAGAGCAGGAGAGGAAACAGTAGCGTACTCAATATTAGATTGGAACCCTGGAAGTGCCAGAAGAAGAGGAAGACCAAAGTCTACATGGTGGCAAGAGGTAAAAGACGACCTTAAGAGAATTGGGATGTGGAACTGGCAAGAAAAAACGAAAGATAGACGAGCCTGGCAGGATATGTGCCCACAAGATATAAACAGAAGAGAATGGGGACTGATCTACCCCGAAACAAAGAAAAAAAAAGATCTAGAAAGCTCGTAAGAGCGGCGTTACCCCATCTGGGGTGTTTAGCCACCATATATATCGAAACTATTGAACTATAATAAAAAATTATCAATTTCATTATATGAAAGTGATAAAATTATATCATCTACATACTTTTTATTGAAGAATAAATTGAAGGGTGAAACAGATATTACAAAGTCCAAGATATAATCCACTATATAATTTGCTAATATAGGGGATATTGAAGACCTCATTGGTGTTCCTAAAATCCCTTGGTAATTTTCATTGTTATAAGAGAAATATGTATTGTTAAAAATGAATGTTATTAATTCTAATAGAGTTTTTTATTAAGTTTGCAATTTTTACTTATATCGCTCCATTTATGTTGTAGAGAGTAGAGTTGTACATTACTAAATAGGGTTATTACATCCAATCCTAACAATACATAATTCAGTGGTAATATCATATTATTAAAAGTTTCTTTGATTTTGAAGGAGTCTTTTATATAATAATCATTGTGATAATCATAAGATTTAGTCAAAATTTCAGTTAACCAATTTGTAAGGGGTACGATGGGTTTGAGTTTTTGGTAAACAGTAGAATTTAGTAGAAATATCGTTATAGTTTGTTAATTTCTTCTGGGTTTCTTTGTTAATTTATTTTTTGTTAAATGGTCATACCATCTGACTGTGTTGGATTTGGACGTCACAGAACCCAACAAATCTGTCGTGATAAAAAATATGAGAACATAAAAAAGTTGAAATTCAATTGTGTGAGAATCGATGATTCCTATGAAGGAAATAGAAAACGAAGAGAACTGTTATTCTCTATTGTAAACAAGAAGAAAAAAGATATTATTATATGGTAAAAAGATAAGAAAAAAATGAGGTAGTAGCTGTTTATGTAAATTGTCGCACTTGCAAATGTCTTAGAATGCTACAAGCTGAGTAAAGAACAGAGACGTATGACATTTCAGTTTCATTCTTATTATTTTATAAATAAAAATTGATATTTCTAGACAACTGTGTAAAATAATATAACTTTTCATGAGAAATATGTGTGAATCCATTATAAAGAGAAAAAGTTACAGCATTATGAGTAATTTTTTATTTCAGTGTATGAATAAGTTCTTCTGTTTTATATTCAAAAATTTTTGAGGACCTATTGTTAGAATTTTTAAAAATTAGTATTGAAACTCTCATTTAAAATCTGTTGAAATAATTGTATAAATTTTTTTATTTTCATATGCAATATGTATAGCATCGGTGGTTCAGTGGTAGAATGCTCGCCTGCCACGCGGGCGGCCCGGGTTCGATTCCCGGCCGATGCAATTTTTTTAAATACTTTTTTCCTTCATAATGGTGTACTTACTTTAGTACACACAGTTTATAAACTTCTAAGAAACTAACAAGTCGTTTTGTTGAATCTTAATATATTTCTGTATTTTATATAAAATTTTGATGATATTTTGTGTCATTTTTTCAATGGAAATTTTATTGTTACAAACTTAAAGGATGTTTTGAACTACTAATACTATGGAGGAAGGTGAAGAAACCCAACTAGTCCATAATTGATCCTTAACCTCTTGAATTTCCTTTTCAACAAGCGCAGGGCATTCGTATTTAATCGCTACCAATTTTATCTCTGTGTAGACTGTAAAAAGGTGAATCCATTGTTAGACATAGACGCAGAAAATTATTTTAATGTTTAAAAAGCTCCAGACTGCACTATGAATAATCAAATGCTTACAACCATATATTCCGAGGTCTGTAGGTCTGTGGGTATAACAATTACACAACATAAAAAAATACAGAAAATCAAGAAGTGTAAAAAGTGATAGGAAAGGGCAGCAGGAGCCATAAAAGCAGTGTTCAAAAATGTGAATTGTTCGTAAAGTGTTTCATATCTAATTTTAGTATTATTTTATTTTTTTTGAAAAGCTTTACTTATAAATTGAGTTTATAATACCCTTAAATCTAAAGTATTTTAGGTAAATATTTTTTCGCACCATATAGTTGTCAACTTTTGTAAAGCATTTATACAGATTGTAAAACTTAAACCCTTCGTTTGTAACCATTATTTGATAGCTTTACTACCCTTGTTTTTCCAGGTAAAGAATACATTTTAGAAAATGGTCATTCGATCTAACTTTCTTTTATCTAACCACCACCTTTTTTTAGACAGTTCTAAGTCAGTCTTCATCAACCAACCGCGGCTCTTTAAACGAACATATCGTTCAAGTATTCAATACCGTTTTAATTAAAATTCTAATTATTAAACTATCAACTCAATATTAATTTATTTAGTTAAGAACCAATAAAAAAAATAACGTTATACATACGATCAACCATCGATTACCCATGTGTTAAGGGTATAACGATGACTGAGACACGTCTCCCGTATGAATCATCACAGAATAACGAAAAAGATATTAAGAGCGAGGAAAGGGAGAAAGAGAAAAATAGGAAAACTTGAGAAAGAAATAGATAGAAAACGCAAAATAAACGTCAAAAATAGCTGAAATTCTAGTGAGAGTATCTCAACCTATACATTAATATATTTTCCAACTTATATTGATAAGTGCTCACATCTTTAGGTTGAGTTCGAAAAGTTTTTAGACAATCCTCATACTAATGTGGCGTATCGTTTTATTGAAACTTTAATTTCATACAATTGTTAGTAAAAAACTCTTTTTAATTTGAATTTTTTGTTGTTCTAGCTTTCAATGGCAACAGGGACAAATTTTAAATAAATAACTATTAATATTTTTTTACAGCTTTTCCATTCTCTCTTTTAAACCACGACAATGTTTACAATTAACAAGACTACTAGTCGTATTTCTTATCATTGTACCTTAAAGAACGTTATTTTTTTTCAAATTATAATTAACTTTGTAGACGTTTGTGTGTATTGCGACGTCCTTCGTACAATGAAACGAAAACAAAAACTGAGTGTTAATTTTCTAGAAATCGATTTTGGCTAGCAATTATTTGTTTTCATGTGATATAGACGAGTCAAAACAACGTAAATATGATAAAAATCCTGATAAAAATCAGTAAACATATTATATCTTTACTAATAAATAAAAAAAAGGAATTGATACCAAAATAATTATAGATATACTTTATATATTCTTACTTGAAGGACTACCTTATATATAATATTTATTTACTTGATTTTAGGTCTCTTCTGTTTTAAAATTAGTTTTATTTGATAATTTTTAAAAGAAAGATAAATTCAAGAACATTTAGATGCATTAATATATCAAAAGGTCTAAGAAATAAGAAATTAAAGATATTTATTTACTTGTGTATATGTCTTCCAATTTATCTTATGGTATATCTACAAAATAATTATTGAAATATCAAACAATTGATGCAAAAACTATTTATTTATTTGAAAAACGTAAGGACCTTCTATTATTAATGAAATTCTTCACTTTCGGTTCTTGTAGTTGGTCAGGTAAAAATAGTATCAAAATTTTTTGAATTCGTCAGGAATAAATTGGGTTATTCTTTGTATGTCATTAATTTTTACTCATTTATGGGTGTTTTATTAACATTTGCTGGATTTTATGGTATTTTTGAGTTTGTAGAAGGTTTTTGAAGCAAAAATGGAACTTTGACGAAACTATCGATAAATTTGGAACATGTCAAGTAACTTTTATGACTTCAACTATATTAAAAGCTTCTGTAAAGCAAATTCTTGAATGTTGTTGCCTTATTTAAAGATTTACAGCTTTTCTAGAAACATCGCTGCCATGAGTTTTTGAAATCAACTGTGTTGTTAAGTTTATGATGCCAAAATAATAGAAACGAATATCCAGGCACTGGAAAGTATTGATGGATTTTATCGGAACGAATCATTGCAACGAAAATTAGTAAAAATCTTATGGGGGTGTTATTCATATTTTGTCTTCCGCTTGCAACGCTAAAAACGTGTGAATCTTTCACATATTTTTAATAGTTTTCCACTACACACTTCATCCGGGCCTCGCTTAGCTTCACCCTCATTGTAAGTGTAGAATTCAGCTGAATTTGTCTTTATGTCTTGGACCAATAACAAGTAAAGCCATAGTTCTCTTAAATAAAACATCTCTTAAACTGGGGTCTTAGGATCGGCAGATTTCGCATATAATCAAATACGATGGCTTCTACATTTTTTTTTTCTTGACACAAAACCCAAATTTCTTTTTGTTTATTATAAAACTATTTAGCTCGTTTAAAATGTATAATTTTTCTGCAATCGCCACTTTTTTCGCATTTTCATTGAAAAAAAAATGGTCTTTTTATTTTTGCTTGGACTTCTTCGCACGATGAGCAAACGTCAATTTATTAAAATATTTTTTGTAGTAGTTGATAGGGGGGTATTTTTTCCAATAACGCTCACGCATTATTTTGACGTCTAGGCTCGCTTTTAAATATTGCTGCTGTGATGAAATTGTTTTAGGGAAATTACCAGATATGTTCCTCAATACGTTTGGTAAAATAGTAACTCGATTACAATGTTTCTCTCGTTTATCTTCAAGTAGTTTTCCCTCCAATTTAAGTGAGTAGAATAGCTTTACTTTTTATAGCATATAAAATAGAGAAAGCGTGATGGCCTTCTTAAATTTTTTCATTTCTTTTCATAGCAAAATACGTAAAGGTACTGTTACGTTTTTTTAGCCTTTCCTGTTTTGAGCGACGGCCAGTAACCTTTGAGTATTCAATGAGACTCATCAAATTTTTGTCTTGTTCATTTTACGATCTTCTATTGTAAACTAATTTAAATAACTGATGTTCTTTTTAGTACTAAACTGTTGAGTGAATTTTTTTTTCAAACACAGTCACTTTTACTGTTGGATTTGACTGAAACCAACCTCCCAGTACTTGCACTTACATAAGATTTACCAAGTAGACTCTGTGTCTTCTGCTTTTCTTTTTTGTACAACACCTCTTGTCTTCTTCAGATTCATTATGAAATGGGTCGTTACAGCTACTTTCACTAGTCATATTCAAACCAACAATGAAATAAACAGTTTTTTATGTTAGTAATCTCCACAACATTGTTAAGCTAATGTCTCGAATATAATTAAAATAGCAAGTTATCAATATTTTTATATAAATTAACCAAACCAAAATTATACAACTCAGTCTGACTTCAGTCCTAATTTCGTTATATTGTTAATTGTGTATATTTTTATAAAAGCCGTAGTTGATAAAAGTTTTTATTAAAAAGTGATTTTTCAAGAGATTATTCATATTTCGTATTAGAAATTTTGATATTCTCGACCTAACTGCTTCCGTCATAACCCTCAAGATATGGTAATCCAATTGTTTAATTCGTTTCATTTATCTTAATCCAACAACTTTCCGTCAGTATTCAAGTGAAATTATTAATCTAATAATTAATGGAAAAAGTTTTAGATAATGAACGTCGCGTCTTATCGTCCAAAAAAAGTATTTTCCCGTACACTCACATAGTAATTGAATGATATTCAATGATATTTGCGGTTATAATATAGAAATTATCACAATGTGGTATTCACACCATTACCAGTACGTAGCAAACGTATCTACATAGAAATTATTTTGTTGCTGTTGTTCATTTTAATTGCTACGGGGTTCTTTTTATATTTGCTTTGTTGGCAAATATCGCAAATATTTATGAAAGTTTGTATTTAATTTTTCATGTAAGACTTATCCCTCTGTGGTTCGTTTTATCTTACAAACAAAATTTTTATTTTAGGCGTAAATGGTGGGTATTGTGGGTATTTCAAAAGTGAGGTTGTGTGTTTTATTACTGTGTATAGTATCTTTATCATCATCATGATTGTCGTTTTCAACAATTTCAAATTCTTCGTTGTCTGATTTTTAGGCTTGATGTTTATAGGTAGGATATTTACATTTATGCCTACCTGTTCTTTTGTAGATATTGCCTGTGTTGTTGTTTGTTAAAGATATCAGGAATTGGTATATTTCTGTGTATTGGTCAATTGTATTAATTTTATGTTTTATTGTATTTGTCTGCGTATTCTGTAATTAAATTAATTACTTCAGTTTTTACTTCTAAATTATGCAAATTCCAAATTTGGCTAATAAGTTTCATAAAATGATTTTATTCTAATTGTTGGATAAATTGTCTATCCAATTTTTCTACGGTGATTGGTTCATGAAAATCTAAAGTTACCCAATCTGTTGCTGCTTGGATATATTTCCTCAAGGTAGATTTTGTACCGTTCCTGGTATTAGAACTCGTTGGCCTTATCTCTTTGAAATGAATTACGTATAGAAACAGACATTGGCGTGAAAGGAATTATTTGGAAAATTGTTTGGAGTTGTTCATTATGACTTTGAGTGTAGAAGGTATTTCTATTATTAAAATTATCTCGATTATTGAAATTATTCCTACTGCTAAAGTTATTATTTGGTTATTGTTTATTTACATTGTTAGTTGTAGTATCAAAATAGTACCAAAACATATTGTAAGGCTTGGTTTAGAGAGTCAGGCTTCGTACACCGTATTGCTTTTCCAAGAGGCTCTCTGAGACCTGACAAGAAGGTTTTCAAAGCTAAATTGTTATACACTCCTTTAACAATTTATTATGATATGTTGTTTCATATAACTCAACGTAACTGCATATGAAGGTTGTACCTAAGTAATGTTCCAATTTGAATGTTTACAAGTAGTTTAGCATTACCACGAAGTTAAGAAATTAAGGAATAGATAATGATTTGGTTGTTCTCTATTATAAAAATTGTTAATAAGTTATTCGCATACAGTACAGACCTATAGAGTTCATTAGGGTTACCGTCGAACTGTGGTTCAAAGTTAAAATACTTTAAAATCTGTCATTTATAATTATATTAGAATTCAATATTCGGTTTTTTAATCTTTTATTGAATCTAGAACAGCTTTTTTCCTCTAGTGAAGAAAGATCTATTAAGTTATCGAAGTCAAAATCACTGAATGAATCGATAGACTTGTAATGACAAAGTGAATTGAAAATTACTCATAAAAATATTACGAATTTGAATATTTGCATATCCGAACTATATAGGTGAACAGTATCTATTCTTGGATGTGCACTCCTTGCAAGGATAAGCGCAATGTTTGTCTCAACTTTTAACGCTAGACGTTGTGAAAATTCGTAGCAGTTTTCTATGGATCAGATCCTCGATTTTTTGCTACTGCTACTGTTACGTTCGATACGCGACAACTCCACTCTGACTGCACTAGTTAAATAACTCATTTCATATATTTGAAAAAATAAAATTTATTAAGAAAAAAGATATAAATAAATAAATGGGTACAATAATCTGACTAGCGTATTCGACGAATATCGAACTATTAAGAACCCAGTATCCGTGTATAAGCATCTTAATACTAAATCCTATCTCACAATAACTATTAATAATTATAAAATTGGTAGATAAAGGACATTTATGGTCGATATTTTGAATCATTTAACTACATTAACGTTTATCCTCCCTTCAGAAGTGGTGATATCATTCCTGTGATGCTCTAGCTTTTTCAACATAATAGTTTCAATTTATCCTCTAAAAATAAAAGTTTACGTATTCGATAACGTCCTCGTCTGATGAAAACCTCTGACCAGTGAAGCTTTAAGGTTAGCAAACATGGAAAAGTTGTTGGAGGGCTGATTTTGCTAATACGGTGGGTAGTCAACCAATTCGTAGTGTAATTCATGAATTTTAGTCATGGTGATCATTGGAGTGTTAGAAGGTGCGTCCTGATGAATAAGCATTTTCTTGTTGATAAAATGGGGTCGTTTTGCTTCTCTGAAGCTAGTTGTGATCATGACTATACCAAAATTCGGTCGTCATCATTTTTCCGGTTGATGAAAAGATCTTTACATTTTCCGGAGCAGATTCGCTTTTTGAAATCCAGTGCTTTGACTGTTTTTTAGTTTCAAAAGTATAGTATATATCCAGGTTATAAAGTGACGTAAAAAATCCGACTCATTTTATTTAAACCGCGTTAATAAGGCCTAGAAAATGTTCATTTGAATGCTCTTTTGTACCAAAGTGAGAAATTATTGTACCTAACGAGCGAATACCGTACGCAATAGGTACAACTGTAAAAAGAAATGATGAAGATAATATAGAGTCCGAAATAACATTTTTAATTCAGAAAATTAAAATTGAACAAATAAATAATAAAAAAATGGAAAAAGACTTATGTAATTAGTGCGACTTGTGGAGCTGGTGTTTATGATTTACAAGAGACTCTATGTCTGGGTTGAAAGCTTTAAACGCAGATCACTTTCCACACAATATAAACCATAAATAAACCAATGTAGAGAATGCTGTCTCATAAAAATATGTAGTTGAAAACCCCATCAGCTCTTTTAAGGTTATGTTCGAAGGAACTGGACACTCCTCCCTGGCCTTTATCCAAAATAGAATTAAGCTCAAGTTCTTAAATGTTGACTTCAGAGCAAAATCACATGATAGTTCTGTAAGGGAGTCTTCTTCAGCTGTACTTTGCTCAGGAAATCATTATCAAACGGATTTCTTATCCAGAGAAGCTCATCTTGTATTTTTGGAAAATATCTCCTAAAACAAGAACTATCGTTTTGTAAATATCAGTTGGTAAAAATGGTATTATTCCTAAAAAATCAGTACTAATTACCTGAGACTGGTGGCCAATACTCGAAGATGTTCCTTTAATGCAGATGTAATTTCTTCGCTAATCTTGAGTCCATATGTTTCTAAAAAATCATTAGAAAAATATCAAAAGCTCTTTTCCACTTTGTTGGCCAATCTTTGTATAGAGACATTAAAAAATCGCTTACCCTGTTGTTTTTGCCAAAAAGATTTGCAAAAGACATGTTTTCTTATATGCTTTCATTAAATTCAAAACTAACAAAGGCTAAGGAATTGGCCTGGCCAGCAACTTCCAGCTGAAGTTAAAAGTACTCACTTTGTTTTAAAATTTTAACCACTAACTGTTTACTGCATGACATTTCATCTATTCTTCTTTTTACAGTTTTATTAGAATGCGGAATTTGACCGATTTTTTTTATTCCTTTTCAATAAATAAATCTTCAGATATTATTTGAGCTGATGGTAAAATAAAATTCTCCCGTACAGAGTGAGCTGTTCCATTTTTAGCTATCAATAAGAACAGTCGATGCAATGATGCAATTGAAGCTTGTCTATTTTGCTCCCCAGAAATTGATGTTTTTATTACTGATTTTGACTTTAAGACTTTTGCATATTCCATATGTTTTACTGTCAAATGCCTTTCCAATTTTGAAGGTATCATAATTTTATTAGCAAGTAGTCGTATTTCAAAACATATAGCACACTCAGGCAGCGGGTCGTCCTTTGTGCCAGTACATACAAACCGATATTTCAAATAAACAGCGTTGTACTTACGGCTCGGTTTTATCTTCTTAGGGATGTTTGTTTTTCCGCCACTATTTGGCCTACTAGAAGTAGTTAATTCAAATTTAGTAACTTCACTATCACTGTCATTTTTAGATTCACTATACAGAATGTTAGCACTGAACGTGGTAGGAACGTCAACACTTGTAGCCGATATTAGCCGTTTACTCCATGATCCAGTTTTTATAGTGAAATTATTATTAATATCACTAATATTATTAATATTATTATTATGTGAAAGACTTATGCAGTACTCAGCTTAGAGCTGGTATTATTTACCTATCCGGGATACAAAGTAGCAAAAGCCTTTGTTCGGACTAAGTGACCTGCAATTAATTCGGACTTCAAAAGTTACTTCACTCTTTTTTGTATTGATACTGGGTTATAGCTTTTGACTGCTTGTGGTCCAATAACTTAGCTTGTTGACATCCTAGTTGTTTGTAGGTATATCTATATCAGTGGAGAATCGATGTGTTATATCGAGAAGGTGATTGATTTGACGCTCATTTGCTGCGTATAGTTTGTTATCGCCCATGAAGAGAAGATGGGAAATATGGTACAGTACGAGTTTCTGTTAATACAATATTGAATACGTACTTTGTATAATATGAGTACGGTAGATAGGGGATAGGTTTATTCTCCTATGAATGGGTATTTCGAAAGTATTTAGGGGGTTTGGATCGATTTGCAGATGTAGCTTTGTTCGTCATTCTTTCATCGTTGTTAAAAGGAAGCTTACAATATTTGGGTGGATTTTGTGAATCTGGAAGACTTCCACAAGCTAGTAATGAGATATACTATCAAATGCTTTCTTGTAATCTACGAAAACAGTGTGTATATTCTGGTGAACTTTCTTTGCTTGTTGAAGTATCAGAGAATCCACAACAATTTTTTATTTTCACCGTTGGTGATCTCTTTCGCAACCTTTATTATTATTATTTTATTATTAAAAACCTTGATACTATTTCTTACTTTCTCGTATATGATTTGGGAAATATATAAATAAGTATCAGGTATTAAAATTGGTCATAAAACTTTTATTTATCATTATCTTCTTCTTTATTGTCAATTCAGATTTTTCCTTGTTAAAACTGATATTTTTTGACGTGTTTTGTTGATTTTTTCTTTGTTTAACCACTGATTTCCATGTTCGGGTTGCTCAGGTAAATACATTTTTCAACGCAAGTTACAATGCGTCTAATAAATCGATAATCTTTAGGCAGTGCAAGGAGCTGTTTACACACATGATTTCCAAATTCCAAATTTTCACTATTAAAACGATTAAACCTGCCACAGCTGCTTCAAACTTTTGCTTTCCAATAATGTCTTAACCACGAATTTAGGTTTACCTGTAACCTCGTTAACTCATTCATAACCTTAAAGGCCTCGATTAAAGTAAAATGCAGCCACAGCGATGAACGCTCAAATATGGTCCTACCAAGCGTACATGTGTGCAATTCAAATTTTATTGATACACATACGTGATACTTTTTTGAAGATATGAAATTTAGTCCAATATTTTTATTATTAAATACGATTAACGAAAAAGCCTGTTTTAAATCAGTATAATGACATCCATGTTTTATGTTTGACCAAGGCTGGTGTAAACTGTAAAGGATGATAATTTAACCTTCCGTGACCTACACGGGATTTAATAAAGTTAAAGGAACTGAAAATCTCTATTTTTCAATGTCTGCGCCTATCCTTCGAACCCCCATGTAGCTGGAATAACAGCATTACCAAATCGTTTAGTAACATTGATTTGGTGGTAGCTTCGCAGCAAAGACTGGTCACTCACTTTATTTTTCTCATTGCTTAATCATGCAGGATATATGTAGTAATTGAAGGAAGTTTATGGGTGATTTGGGAATGGGTTTGTTTGACTAGCACTTGGGAAGCCACAAAGACAGCCCACGGATTCCGAGAGATTCTTGTAAGCGCATACAAGGCTTGTGGAACCGTCAAAGAAGATGCCCAGATATGTAGCAAGATATTCGAAATTCAACAAGAGAGAAGATCGAAAGACCAAGTACGACTGCAACGATGTGGAGTACAAATATCCTTAAGCACATTTATTTTTTTATGAAAATTGTAGTTAAAATAGAAATAGATGCGCAAGTAATTGCTGCTATAAAAATTCATTCATGTTATATTTTGATAACACCTCGTAATTTATCGATAAATTTTATTGTTGATGAAATACCATCGGAAATCCCTGATAATACGTTAACTTAATAATAAAATACTACTTCCCAATAAACATGATTGTCGTATCATCTTTAGTTGCTTGTTAGTTGGTCGATTTGATATTTTATTTATATTTTACAATGAATGACAACGCTAAAGTCAAATTCTACACTTTAGAAGAGATTTCGAAGCACGATGGAAAACAAGACGCTCGAACATGGATAATAATAAGAGACGTTGTTTACGATGTAACAAATTATTTAGACAATCATCCCGGCGGTGGAGAATTGATAACAGAATGGGCGGGTAAAGATGGCACGAAAGACTTTGATGACTTTGGACATTCATTGGACGCAAAAAAAGAATTGAAAAAACTTAAAATCGGTGAAGTGGTAGAAGAAGAAAGGAAAAATAAAAATAAAAAGGATGACAATAAGCAATTAGTGAAACAGAAGAATGAGAAAGTGGTAGTTACTCTAGATAATGTTCCTGAGAAAAATTGTATTTCTATATTAACGTGCGGCATATTAACTTAGTTTAAAATTATCTGATTATATTTATTTTTAGGCATTTTAGAAAATATATGATTGTGTATGTATATTTTTTTACATATTTAAGGTGAGAAACTAAATATACAAAAGATTCTTATACACATCTACCACCCATTCCTAGCAAAAATGGACCTATTCAAATAAAACTCAGTGAATAAATTAAATATAATAATGATTTGATGCTGATTGATTACGCCTCACCTTGTGTTTATTTTTTCCCTTTTTTGGAAAAATTTCGATTCAATAAATATTCTTTATTAATTAACTAATAGCTTTTAAATTTTGAACAAATTTTGTGCTGCTTTTAGATTCCGTACTAAGAACGTGTATGTTATTTGGATGTTAGGACTAGTAAGGACGATTAGAGAAAGAAGTTATAAAAAGGAGAATATGAAAAAAATTATAATGACGGCAAGCTATAGAAAATGAAAATGTAAATTTGAGGAAATAATGACGTATGAATGGTTGCCTAGCCAATAGGTTCGGTTCACGGATATTTACTGTTCTGTTTCGAGTATAAAAGTTTAAATCGTTTTTTTCTTTATTATAAGATCATATTGGTTTATACAACTCCAGTAGGTTTTGTTTAGTTCTATTGGACGGATGTTTTGAGAAAATTTCAAGAAAATACTAATACCGGTATTGAATTAAAACCTTATGACCATTATGGAAATTTATATGAACATCTATCAAGATATAATCTGCTATCACTCTTGTGTGAGGTTATCCGGCTGATCAGTGAACTTTTCGACTGACCAATGTACTCTTTGTTACAATTTGAACAAGACATTTCATATACTATGCTAGGCAATTTATTGATTGTTTTGATTGAGTGTTTTATCTTTTACTTTAGTAAAAATAGATTGAATATTAAGTGTTTGACTGTATGCAAATTTAATATTGTGTTGTCTAAAGATTCCAGAAAGTTTAGGAGTAACTGATTTTATATATGGTAAAGGTGTATAAATCTATGGAATAGAAATGTTAGGAATGAAATGAAAAGGATATGAGTTTTCATAAAAAAGTTTGTGAAGTATTTTAATGTTTTTTTCATGAAAAGTTGAATGAGAAATTTTTAGGAGTACATACATTCTAAAATTTGTAGCAGTAGGGGAGTATATACTTTCGTATTGTCTGCAGTAGAGTCCTGATATAACTTTTATTCGACTACCATTGAGAGAGCGAGACCGACCTAGATAAGAGCTAGAAGTTGGTACACATCTTTTTTTCTGATTAATTTCGATTCTAATAACTGGAGTACTCGAAAAGTGGCCTAAGAATCCAATGGAGAATGTTAGTTTATTATAATTTAATAACCGAACTAAAAGAGCAACGAACAAGTAACTTAATTCAAAAATTTCGAATTGGATGGATGAGGAATCATTTGATCGAGAATGGTTAAAGGAAGCCAAACTTCTGCATAGTATGTCAATTAGTCTATGGATTGAAATAATAAAGCGTTCGAATTCCTAACTTATTAACTGAATGTTAATAATAACTGTCTTAAGTACACTCCTCCCTAAGACTAAAATAAAAAACAACTCTACTCCGAACTAGGCTTAAGTCATAGTACAAATTTCTAATATTAACAAATATATATTAGATGTTTTTTGTTGAAATTTGGCAATAGTGTAAATTTATAATCACGCCGCATTGGTAGTGATCTACTGTTACACTTCTTGCTCCTAGCTTTCTGAAAAAGACTGACATTTTTCATCTACAATTTAATATTAACAATAAGTATACATTTGACATAGACCAATCAAAGAGAGTATCATAATGTAACGATTAGTGAAATTATAAAAATATCACTAGCCGTAAAAAGTTCACTATAGTGTTTATAGTGACATTCTAACGAGGCCGTTATACTGTAAGAAATGTCTATTACCGTTTAATTAGAATATCTAGTGAAATTCTAATGTCAGGGCTTCAGCAATATACCTGCGACAGAGATAAGCAAAACAAAAAATTTTGGTTACATTTTCAGCGTCTTTAAAAAAAGAAAATATAGCAAAAAATTTGGCAAAATCTTTCATATTTTAACTTCTGAATCGCTCGTTTTCTTCTTTTCCTTTTTTTCCATTAGAAAAGTCAGCGCCAGCGGCAAGAATTGGAATTGCGGATCAGGCATGTCGTTATATCATTATTTTCAAATATCTGGATACAAAATAAACTTCCTTCACAGTAGAAGATTCAGGGATACCAGATCTCACGATTTCATGTCACGATATTTTTCCTTATTTTCACGATTTTTTGATTTTTGAAAATATACATATATAATATTCAAATAAATACATGAAAACAAAAAAATTTATTATCTGTACCAGAAAAAAAATTCAGTATCCATGAGTCCATGAGACGTGTTCAGTCGAAAAAATTTATTTTATAAGATTTTTAATTTTATTTTGTTTTATATTTTCGTTTAATTTTACTCAGGTAGTTAATAATCATATTTTTGCAAAATTAGGTAAATAAATAAAATATTACCTCCTTGTATTTTCTACTTTTATTTTCACTTCAAGAGCTTTATTTCTTCATTTCACAGTTTCTTACGATTTTCTTATTACGGACCTCACGACTTTAGTTTCTAACTATCTGGCACCCCTGCTTGAAGTCCTAGAGATGAATAAAAACTTACGCCGGTTTAAAGGTGTCTTGTTTAGTAATTAGATTATTTTTTAAATAGACTGTCTTGTAGGCTCATAATTATGAATATGTATAAATTGAATGAAAATCAATATACACCTATCCCTCAATTTACACGGTACTTGTTGTACACGTTTTCGCTTTTACACGGTTTTGCAAATAAATTTTTTTTTGTTTTTATCCCACTCTACTAAATGCTACCGTGATTGAACACGTGCGCTGTGTACAAATCTGACGGGGAATCCCGAGCTTATGTGCTGATTTGCTGCACACGCACACTGTGTCTGTATTTCTTCGCATAAAATTAAAGTTTTATCTACGGAAAATTGTATTTGAGTGAAAATTTCACAGTTTCAGAAAGATTTAATTTTCCTTATTCATAAATTACAAGTGAGTGCATAATTTAGATTCAGAGGGAAAAATGCGAGAAATTTTGGAGGGAAATGATGGCAATTTACCAAATAGGTTTAATTAAAATAGAAAAATTAAAACATTTTCGATTTACACGGTTTTGAATTGAAAATTTTTAATTTTCTATTTACACGTTTTTCTCAGGAACGTATCTACCGTGTAAATCGGGGGATAGGTTTATTAAGGTTACGTTATTTTAACTTGGATAATTTCAACTTGTGTATGGAATAATTTTATACAGCATTCTATAATATTTTTTTAGTTTCCTTAAACACTGCAGTTGAATGAATAGTTCTTATTATAGTTGATTTGTTTGGAACCTAGGCACTGACTTGCACCATTTATGACCAAATAAATAATAACTAACCAAGTTTTGCTACTACGTATGAATTTTTGTGTTTTTAAAATTTAACCAAATAATAATAAAACGCATATAGTGTAATTTAATATCGCCATAGTTGATACACAATTTAGTTGCAACTAATTCTCACTTTGTTATACATATTACTTCGTATTATAATTTTTTAAAATTCTTGTAGTTGCAATTAAAAAAAATCATTTTCCTGATACTTACTGCGATTTAGTGTTATTATAACTTGAGCACGAATGGATTATTTACCAACAAAAATCTTGGAAAAATGAATATTTCAAGTGATATTATGCATGTTTATTATGCAGAATCTTTTGTATTGTATATAGTTTATTTTTATATATACGTAATGGGGCATTCAAGATCATCCGTGTATCTTTAGTTTCCGTTAACATGCTCTTAGGAGACCTTTCATCCATCACTTCTATATCTCTTTGTAACTAATAATAATGATTTCAACATAGAATAAAGAATTTTTCATGGTTTAAGCTGTTTTTCGTATTTTAAATCTACAACGCACTCTCAACCTAACTCTTTCCATAATATTTTATAATAGAATCAAGTGGTATATAAATTTTTTTTGAGATTATTTCTTAATTGATATATAGCAATGTAGTTAGAATATTTACAAGTAACATCATTTATATTAACGTATTGAAAAATTTGTTAATATTAACCAATTTCGTTGAAAACTATTTGCATACTGCAGGTTTAGGTACATCTGTGACTGTGGGTATTTTTCGTATATGTAATACACCTATATGGACAGTTCTTATGGGAAAAAACATCTCTACGTATTCATTTTCTCTCTCGTTCGAGACACTTTATCTATATTGCGCATGCTTGAAAATTCTCTAAAATAACAGTAGTGGGAAAATAATAACAACCGAAGAGATCGGAGGATTTGTTTCATTTAGTCGGAACACCTTCCACTTATGGAAAATGTCCATTTTGTATGTATTATATATATATGGTATTTTTAAGATTCTACACTATTATATCAGTTCTCAGTTCAGTTTCGGTCTCAGTCGAACTGTAAGTTTTCGTCAGGAGTAAAAAGATAAAACTAAAAGGAAACCCAAACTCAGACTGACAACTCAATGGATGGATAGACCTATTTTTTTCATTGGTTCAAAAGGGCTCAAAATATCACAATGCAACAATACCAAGAATACGACAAAAACGCTACAAAAGTCATGGTTAAAGCGAAAATTAATAGTCTACGTTCAACATAACTTCAACGAAGAACTAAAAAAGTTATAGATAGTGAAAGATGTGGAACAGGCACTGATAAACTGTACACTATGGTATTATGACATCAATCATTTATTTTTCAAAAGAAAACAAAACATGTTAACGTTATTGGTAGTTCGATGAAATTTTTTAAAATTTTTCGGTAGATAATTATTCGATTAAGCGGTTTACGCGATTAATTTAAAGGATGAATGTGAACGTGAAATTGACCATAAATTTTAATTAGCTATAGTATTTACACAGCTCATTTGATTTTTAAAATTTTTCCATGATTCAGTATACTACTATCCAGCATTCGACTGATATTAAACTTTCCAGGACCGTCTTCATTCATTCATATTGAATATTGCATCCTATTTTTTTTAAATGCAATCTTTTATTATGGTATTGGAAAAAAGTATAATCTTATCAATTAACTGTTGTCGGTTATTAATAATCTCTGTGTAAAATAATTATGGTAATCAACGGGATTGAAATCAGGGCATCTTGAAAGCAATTTAGTAGGATTTTCGCGTCCTATCCACCTGCTGCCATAAGAATTATTCAGATGTTGTCTCACTGTCAGTAAAAAGTAAGGGGATGCCCCCTCAAGCCTAAAATACATGTTTCGGTTAACAACGTTTGCGTTGGCAAGCAAATTCAGCAAAAATACAAATGGACCTGTCCTCTTAAAGGACCATCAGAAAAGAGATGACCTACTAAGTGGTCATTTTTGATAACAATTCACACGAAAATCGAAAACCTTAACAGAGACCGACATTCTCTAGTTATCCCGTTTCTTGTAAACTGTACTTTATCTGTAAATAGTATCCTGAACAAATTTGCGAATTAATTTACGAAACTCCAACCTATAAATTTCATCTCCAGGACTCGCCGAACCATTTGAATATGATGTGGGTGCAGTTCATTTTTTTAAGACTCTATTTAGTGTTGATTGAGTAACATTAAGTTCTCGACTTACTTGTCTAGTGATTTATTGTATGTTGTTCTGTTCTTTTACTAGAAAAAATACCATTTTCTTACAAATAAATGAAAACTGACCCAAATGTTACGTGACTGGAAGTTCGAAGATTTTCTGTGATATTCTTTAGCAGCAGCTCTATCATTACCATTACAGAGCCCATAAACCAAAATTATGTCGTCATAATCTGTGGTAGGAAACTGATGTGGCATTTTCTACGAAAGTAACAAAGCTAACAATAGTAACCAATAAACATGGCCATGTTTGAGGGATATAAACTTTGTGAATAGAAACCAAATTGGTGACACAAAATCGCTACCAGCACACCTTTTATCACCAGACCATATTTCAAGTGAGTAATCATTACATCTACAGGTTTCAAATATGGAATGCGATTCATATTTACATCAGTATACTTGTATCAACTCAAGACTGATACTCACTGGAGAAGGACCTTTAATTTAAGCTAGTCTAATCGACTTTGACAATTACTACATTGGCTACTAAAACAATTATTTCAAGAATACAGAAGTGAAATATATATGTGAAAAATTTTAGGCTTGTAGTAGTCAAAAATGATTGCAAAATATGTTCAGAACCAAATGAAAATTTATAATATTTAATGTGCTATATGATAATTATTTTAAAGTGTCCGAAAACGAGTGTAAATAGCATGGCTTCATTAAAGATTCCGACAAAAATGTGGATACAGTAATACTTCTTGAGTAGTTTTCTTCTTTGCTTTTCTCAAAAATTTGGCGAAGATCTCTTGAATTTTTATAGGTAGATTTTTATTATTAAAAATATTGTCCATTCTTTAAAGGTTGATTTTCTGTTAAATCCTGAATTGGAATATAAATAACTATGAGAAATTTATCTCAAATATTTGAACGAGATACGCGGGGAGCCCAAAGGTCGTATTGACGCAGTTTAAGCAAAATTAGTTGGATTTTATGCGCCGCCAAATAACTGTAGATGAAACCTGGATTACCTACTACAAATGTGAAACAAAAAAACCAGTCAAAGCAAAGACGGTTTCATCCGAGACCTTTTTAGAGACAGTCATGGGATTGTGTAAGAAGAGAAATTGCGAAAAACATTAGGACAACGCAAGTGATCGACTTTTTCCTGTCTCCTGTCTCAATTGAATCAGAGATATTTTCATTAGACGAGAATATTATCGCATACGTAAACGCTTATTTTAAGGCGAGTAGTATATTATTATACTAGGAGTAGATGGCTATCATTATTATTGAGCCCAGATTCTTGCACTCTAGGTATTAGCCGAAGCTGTGTAAACTGGGCGATTCATATAATGGATTTTCTGCTCCGAGTAACATATACTATTTTTTTCTTCAAGCGTTTATTATTTTACCAGTAAAAGAATAGGTTATTTCTACGATCTGTGTTGCCGAAAATAATATAGATATTATTATACGATTGAAGAAAAAAACTAATATTTGGAAGGTTTAAAAATACTAGATTATCGCTGAACTGTATACTGAAGTGTATAGACTTAAAAGAAGACCTTGTAAAATTTAGTTGGACTTGACAGATGAACCATATCATCTACTTTTTGAGTTCTCTACACTCATCCTGGACGTGGTGGTGAATTGTTATACTGTATATATGTTTATGTAAAAATTTCAAAATATTTAATTATCTATACATTAACTTTCTCCACATATTCATTCCTAAAAAAACTAAAAATAAAAAGCGGCATTTCAAGAATATTTTTTATTTATCTTGGAATATAAATAAATTTTGTAATTGAAATAAATTATTAAAAGTCATAATGGGTATAACCGGTAACGAAATTGACATGTGAAACAGCTGGTGCAGCTGAATAAGCGACTCCAAGAAGAGGTTGTGCGATGTGTTCAGCAGTAGCAATTCGTAAACCTGGATTTGATACTCTAACGTCTGCTTTCCTCACACTTGAAAATGGCGTGTCAATAGATTTGGAATAAGTTGAAATTTGTCCCAAGTTCCCGAAACTGCGATATATGTTTGATGACTGAGAAGTTAATGCAGGTGCTGTATATTGAATCGGCGCTGCTGCTAATGCTGGTGCAGAATATGCGAATGCCGCAGGGGCACTATAAGCCAGCGCGCCTGGTGCTAAAGGCGCTTCAATTACTCCAGCAGTGGCGTAGGCCAAAAGAGTACAAAGAACGGTTAACTGTAACAAACAAATAGTTATTTAGGTATGCTTATCGATTTAAAAAAAATATCATTGAGTGTAAAAAAGCAATAGAATATAGTTTTATAATACATCAAATGTTTTCTCATCATTACTGCTTTTTAAAATGATTTACGAATTATAACATATACTAGGCTTTGTTATTACTATTAATTTTGTTTGTTGCATTGAAGAAGAAATATTAGCCTTAACTGAAGTTAGAGCTGAAGTTTTTTTCGGTTCATCTTCAATAATTCATGTTATAAAAAATCTCTTTTATCTGTTTTACTTTTCAGGAATATTTTTTAATAAACAGAATATATATAATATTTTTTGTGAGAAATTTAAATGATTTTTTATGTAACAGTCGCTATCTTTCATAGGAAAATTGGTCGAAATTTCGCAATTCTGATTCTAAACTGCGATTATGGATAAAATGAAATTCTGTCTACTCAATTCATCATTAACTCACAAACCACTTTTTTATAGATGTTTCGTATAGATGTCCCAATGTTAGTTGTTTTTAAGCTTTTAAAATGCTTCGAACACATGATGTGTATCACATTGTAGATCCACTAATATAATAAGTTTTAATAGATGGCGGACGGCTATAAACGATACTAATCAAAATTTCAGGGATATATTATGAAATTCAAGTAATAAGTATATATAATTATTTGATATTATTATAGCAGATCTGTGTAAACTTATTTATAAATATGCTGAGCTCAACAGTATCATAAACAATTTTGACCAAAGCAGCAAAATAGTTGGATTGGATTGGGTTCAAGCTTGTATGAGACACAATCCCTCAGTTTCTATACGCAAAGGTGAAGCTATAAGCTTAAATAGAATTTCTGCTTTTAAAAAAGAAGAAATCACACATTTCTATGATAAACTTGGCAACACAATGAAAAACAAGTTTATTTCCAACAATATTTACAATGCTGACGAAACGTTACTACGGTAACAGACCAAGAAAAAGTGCTTACCAAGAAAGGATAAAGAAGAGTCAGATCTGTTACAAGCGATGAACGAGGAAGCAATATAACAGTTTTGTGTTCGATGAGTGTTGCCGGAAATTTCATACCGCCTATGTTTATTTTTGCTAGATAGAAAATGACGTCTTTATTAGAGAAAGATGGATCAGTTAATGCATTATACACTAACTCTAAAAATAGCTGGATAAACCACAGCAATCATATTTCCCTTCAAGCTTTTAATTTTTACAAGGAAAGTACGTCATAATGTTTTCTATACCACTACACAGCTCTCATAGAATATTTAATACGAAACTTGATAGTAGTATACAGCATCATGAGAAAAATAAAATGAGCTACTACAACCAATTATAATTTATGGCCAATTTCACAAATCACCCTATAAGTTAATAATGAAGAGGAGTGACACTTTTTAGTAGCCTCATGATATCTTTCCTGATGGGCTCTACATATGGTAAAAGTATGTAAAACTCATCATGACTTACCCTGTTTATTCTATTATTGCACATATATTAACAAAAAATTGGAATTGAAAAAATATGGAGGACTCAATATTTGTTTGAATTTACAAAAATAGTATAAAATCAAATACCTTGAATACCATTGTAAAACCAGGATAGCTGTTTATTATTCTTGAAAAACTGTACTGCAACTGATAAATAAAATATTTTTACATGTCATTTTATACTGAACCAAAGTTGTACTAAGGGCAACTTTTATTTTCGAGGTTCCATTAAACTTGTCTTGTGATAAATTGTATATTACGTAAAGTTCACATTGAAGAAAATATATTATTTCTTTATCAATTCTTGATATTCAACTTTTCAGAGCAAGTTTGCAAGGATGTTATTGAATGTTTGTTATACGTCATGGGCGTAGAAAAATTTGTGACCTAATTTTAGAGAAATATGAATTATATTATATTCGTGCTGGTAGTTTTGAAACTCAAAGGAGTGATTATATTAGTTTTGCCAATTTTCTGATTACATTCCACACAAGAGATTAGTTGTAATGGATCGATTTAACATTATTCTAAAGACAATTAAATAAACCGGAGAAAGTAAAGATGTAAATATTATCTTGAAAGTGCTATGTCCTAAAGAATAGTTTTTAAGCGGTTCTGTACTATTAAAAAAGCCGGTACCGTCATTTAGTGTAACTATTCCAGAACTGTAGTAGAAACAATTAACTCCATCCAAAGAATGTGCTCCTGAGAAAGTAAATACCGTTTGTTCAGCCAATAAGTTCTTCGCAATCCTTATTATTTAGAAAAAGTTTTATTTTATCACAAAAAGCGACAGCCCATTTTTTCGCTTTTGTTGCAGAATAATTATCCAAAATGCATTACGATTTATTGCTTTATCGCCTCATTTGTAGTATTAACCTGACGTGGCCTTCTTTTGCCAACTAAAAAAATAATTTTATAGAAAGCCATTTGACAAGACAAATGAAGAGACATGACGGTAGAGACAAATAATTAATAATTAAAACTTATTTGTGTTTCGTTAATACCAAAATTATCGGCTTAATGTCTTTAAAGCCGTTTTCGCATTAACTGTTTTAGTAAAATTCAACAAATAGGGTATCATTAGAAAGACAATTTTGTGCCCTTTCAAATAATATGTCAATCGACCCCTCTTTCTATTTAAAATTTTAGGGTTGTTACTCACCCCCGCTAGGGGGTTAAAGGCGCAGATCGATTAATATGTTTAAAATGTGTCCCTCTCAAAAGAAAAATCGACGTGTCCGAGTATTTTTGAATTTAATTACAAAAATAAGAGAAAAGCTAGGTGCAAACTTTTCGTTTGGACCACCCCGTATATCTTTTGCAATATGGTTTCATAAAATTTAATTCTGTGAATAAGTTAATCCTTAAGTAATTGTATACAAGAGTTACTTTATAAAAATTAAATTTGAATTTCTTAATAATGTTACATACATATAGATCCTACCTGACATCAAGTTGTTTCCAATTTTTCGAAGTGATATTCAAGGATTCTCTACAAAATTTTGCATAACGTCAAAGGATTTTGGTCTTTGGTCGTCCAGCTTCAGGTGGAACCCAATAAATAAGACAACGCTCTACACTGGACTATAAACTGGAAGACTTTTTTGTCATTTATTTTCTAAAAAAAATTGAGTCCCTGTTCTATGAACATCAACAAAGTATTGATGGTGATGAGAATTTTTGCTGCATATTTTGAATATTGAAGATGAGTTATTCTATATCAAGTGATTCAAATAAAAAATAGAATTTACTCACGCTTTTTTTGGTTAGGTTAGGTTATAAATCATAACATGAACCACAATCAAAATATAGACAAAATAATTTTTTTTCTTATTCAGACTTTTAAAATTTTTATTATTCAGAATTAAATTAGCTTCAATTTGATAAAAAGTGATGACAATATATTGAGTGCTTTTATTTTTCATCCTCAATTCTCAAAATTTTAAAAATGCATTGATATTAAGATTTATGAAAAGTTCATATTTATACAATAAGTAGACGTACCAATACAAGAGTGATGGCTATATATTTCTTAACGGATCTATCCGTTCTTTCTTCATATCGATTAAACTCTTGAAGTTAAGCTCTTTGTTGTTCCAATAGGACTTGTTTTAGAACATCACATCATGTTAAACCTTTAGCTATGTTATGATTCATTTTAGTTTTAGTTAATCTCTCTTTTATATATGTTCACATTTAATATATCAGGTATTATTGAAAAGCAAACAAGCTATCATGACCAGAAGGATGAAAGATGAAATTAAATCCACACCTTCATTTCCATTTTTTTAAAGACACTTGCCAGTCAATAACATTGATCAGCATGTAACATAATCTGAAATATTATTTATTGTTTATCTTTCCACAATTTCTTGCATGCAAAAAATCTCACACGCCAATTCTGTGAAACTGTGAGGAATGCAAGTATGAAATGATCGTGTAATTTTTAGCTTCTTGCAGATGTTATTTCGAAAAACATTTTTCTCCTGATTAATCCAAGTTTGTGCAATATTCAAACTTAAACAACACTTGTCATTATTTTTTCGTCAGACAGTATTTGCGTAATTGCTTTTGTTGCAAGCTGTTTGAGAGTTCCTTCCAGACCGTTATAAGTTCCTTTGCAGCTGTAAAAAAATGCCACCCTATCTAAATCCTGAAAGTTTTTAGATTCTTATATTGTATTATCGAATTATAATTTTTCATAAAAAATATTTCTTTGAAATAAATGGACTACTAATGGATCATTAATCAGTGTACTTAATTTTCATTTTCTCATGGTTATAAACAGCAGAAGGGTGCACTTGGTCATTGTTCTAGTAGAAGAACTGTGCTTCGTCTTAGACAAGAAAGAATATTTCTCTGAAAAATCCAAATTAACCACATCTTTTTGTATTTTTTCTTTTAGATCGTAGTAGAACTTTTATTGTTGTCTTGACATAGATGAATATTTTTTAGTTCAATAGGATTTTCACAAAAACTATCCACAAATTCTTCCAGTCTTGCAAAATGTCTTAAATGTACATCGATTGACGGAAATCCATTTGATTTTTTCTTTCAGTTTTGAAAACCCTGGCCATTTTTCACATTTGTTCAAGTAGCAGTCAGTGGTATTTTAATGGCACATTGGCACAATGACACACATTGTTCTTAATCACCAAGAATGGTGTCTTCATCAATACTCACCTCCTTTAGTTTTACATCGACAATCATTAAGTTCTTTTAACCACTTTTCTTGTAATCTTTCATCCTTTAGAAACCTGTGACTGAATGTATATATGTATGTTCAAAACAAGGAAAAATATGAATGCTAATTTTATTGCACACTTTCATGATGAAATCGACATTTTGATAAGTAAGGCCAAGGAAATATATATCCGAGAAAGATATCATGATATACTTACTGCTGATTCCTTTCAATTGAGTGTTCAACACTTCTAAAATATGTTTAATTCCAAATAAGATAAATATTAACAATTTTCCGAACGTTAGTGAATACTTTGATCATATGATTTTAACATTGATCTGAGAAATGGAATTACTCTCATGTATTTATAGTAATAAGTCTATGACCAGAACCTACGTTTCTAAGTAATTTTGATTTTCATACAAAATATGTTTGAAAGAGTATTTATTTTAGGCAGTTGAAAGGATCTGAGTCTATATACGTCTTAATATAATAAAAATAAGGTATAAAAAACGTATTTACAGTGGAAACTCGATTAACCGGACTAATTGTTGTCGTTACGGAAGTCCAGATAATCGAATGTATGAAGAAAAGCGGGTTTCGTGATTAAAATAAGTTTAATAATAGTAATATTTATTAATAAATAATAATATTATTAATAAAAAACAATAATTTTATAATAAGTTTAATTTGGTTTAAAATATTTGGTAACTGGCATTTGACGTAAGCTACTTTTTCTGTTCATTGCTGCTATATCACAAATTCGTTTCAGCTGTAGTAAACACACAGTATCAATCTAAGAGCTGTTTCCAGAGCCTGAAGTGCTTCATCACGAGATGGTCCTACATCATTTTCCACGTTTAGATTTTCTTCTGTGTCATCTTCTTGCATTTTCCGCTGTTCATTTATCTGCAATATGTTTGAACTGTAATGCTTTTACACAGAGTAAAGGGCCAGATACCGGTTGCCCAGTTGACCGTTTTTCTAAAAACCAACAATACAAAAATCGTCTTCTAAAAGTTTTCGGTTTTTTCATCATTTTCCGATGTTTACTCCGATCCTCACTATCTAATTTGCGGGTGTACAACAAAATTGAATCGGTATTCTTACTAATCATCACTTATCGTGGATGTACATCACACATACACATACACATCATACCTACACCATACTCATCAGCTAACTTACGACCAGTTTCTACTTTTTTTAATGAATCAATAATATTTATTTTGTCTTTAAGCGATAACATGCTTTGACATTTTCAAATTTCACATTTTAGTACAAATGTACATATAAGATTTTATAGCTTGTTGTAGCTTGGCTCAATATTACTTAATTATTTAATTGGTCGCAGTTGATAGTCCGGATAATCGCGAATCCGTATAACTGAGGGCCGGATTATCAAGTTTCTACTGTATTAATAAAGGGTTGAGCGTGAAAGAAAAAACATCATAATTGAAAATAAACAGTAAAATTTTTTAAGATAAAACAGTTAAAACATAATGCAACGTTTTCTAATGTACGTGAATTTAATAAACTAAATTTAAAATTTAAAAAAGCCAAGCACGATACATGCTCAAGATGTTATACATTGTTGGCTCAAGAAAAATATTGAAGCTGCGAATAACTTAAAGTAAATTTCAAGAAAGAGTTAGGTGAGTATCTTACTTCTGGTAGATTTGTCATATGAAGCAGAAGCAGCTGATAAGAAAAAGGCTTTAAACTATCCTTCCCTCATCACATTTGCATTTGACTTACAGCAAGTTTTACAAACTCTTTAATTATCAACAAATAAGGTGTTCTATTTGCGTTCGCTTTGGATATATAATTTAACAGTACATAACTGCTCTTCAGAAAAGTCCACGCAGTTTATGTGGCCAGAATGCGCTACGGGAAGAGGTGCCAATAAAATAGAATCTTGGATTTTTGCGTTCTTTAAAAATATTCCAACAGAAGTCAAGTAAATTGTGCTTTATTCGGACATATTTCGGGACCAAAACACAAATTCCTTCAGATGAGCAATGTTTTATTAATCTACACCAAACATTAGAAGTCATAGACCACAAGTTTTTAGTACCTGAATACACTCACCTTGAGTGTGATGTCTATCATGCCCTGAAAAAAAAAGAAAACTTCTATTGATATTCATCTGTCCAGATTCTGGTATGAAGTAGTTAGATCAAAGAGCAAAAAAATAAGTTTAAGGTGGAAGTTATGGATCAAGAACGATTTTTTTCTTTTTCCGAACTTGTCTCAAGAACCGGATCTTTACAGGTTAATAACAAAGACTCAGAAGCATTCAGTGGTTAGATTAAAAAATAGTTTAAGTGATAGAGAGATACCTTTAAAGTTTTAAAGGTATCGAAATAAAAGTAACATGGAAAATTGGACAGAAAGTCATGAAAATTATGGTAAATAATTATTTTTTAAAAGTACATCAATTTTAAAGGAATATGTTTATTTATACTTATGTAAAATCAACTGGGTCGACCACACAATTGTTTGCAATCTATTTCAATTAAGCTATTTCCATACCAAATATTCATTTGTTCAAACTAAAACATTTTGTATGCGATAACCTTAATTAGTTTTCATTTCACCATTAGCACATTTGATAATGTAGTCATGTAGTCAGTCAGTCAGTATTGTTATTCAATTACCTATGAACTTTTGTAATTATTCAAATGATGAATATGTGAGGTTAATATTAGTGGTTAACTTGACTGCCGAATATTTCCTATTTATATTTCATTGGAGCACCAACAAGTTTTT
Source organism: Diorhabda sublineata (assembly GCF_026230105.1). NCBI lineage: Eukaryota > Metazoa > Arthropoda > Insecta > Coleoptera > Chrysomelidae > Diorhabda > Diorhabda sublineata. The sequence continues at coordinate 27,798,937 of NC_079476.1, forward strand.
GGGCGACGATTATTAAAAAAAATTATTTGCTCGTTTTATTAAATACTTGTACTTTGAAGAAAAAATCGAGGCCACGGGTGACACGACATATTAATTTGCGGCTCTCTTTGCTCTTATCGTAGCTTCTATTGCCGCTTTATGATGTATTCACTATCCTCCATTCACTCTTTTCTCTTGGCTCGTCACATTATTCTAAGAGCCTTCGAAAGTTATCTTATTATTATGCACTCTCTCCGATTTTGTGAAAAGGTCTTTATAAAAACTGGTTCACTGGTTGATAACTAGAACTTTTTTACTACTAAACGATAGTTTTCTTTTTTAAATTGTCATTTTTCTAATTAGTTATTTTAACGGGTCATTCATAAAAACAGACATGATGGTAAATACATGCCTTCTATTGAAAGACGAAGAAATTTACATGTTTAACAAAAAAAGGAGTTTATTGAACCATTATTATCGATATAAGACGAAAATATATTTACCAATAACTGCAAATATTTTTATGATCCAAAACTGGTATTAAACGCAAAAGTTTATTTTTAGCACTGCTTCTTGAAAATCGCAAAGGAATGTGTTTTCTAAAATTAATAATGAGAGTAAATTAAATAAAGATAACTTCCCAGACGAGCACGCTTAGTGTTGATGATGAGTAAGTACTCTGTACTAACTGTATTTAAAAAACAAAATGCGTCATATCTTTTTGAACAATAACTATGAATTTAAAGTAAATTTCATACCTACTTGACTCATATTTGGTGGAACCTCAGAATCAATAGATTTTTGATAACGTATCAAATTTTTACTACGTAAAAACAGATTAGACGATTTATTTTTCAGGAGGGGAGAAAGTGAGAACACACCGATAGAGATATACAGGGTATAAAAAACAGGTATGCCATTGATTGAATCTCATATTTTGGGGTTAAAAATAACTCAATTTGACATAGAAGTGCAATTAAATTACAGCCATATGAAAACAACATACAAATCGATTTTTTTTTCCATTATTTCATGAACTATATAACATCTAAACATGCTTTTCCTAAAGCTGAAGCAACTTCTTCAAATAAAACCAGGAAATTGGTGCACCCTATATTTTGGAAGGATTTTGAACCCCTAAAATCACTACATCCTCGCTACAATTACATTAAAAAATAAATTAAATCACATTCGGTACTGTTTTAAGTAGAAAAACTTTTTTGGAAGATTAAAGCCTTCTAACGAAATCAATTCTAATTATTTGATGTTTCATTTGTTTCTACTACAGTTTGTTGAAGTAATCAAAACAAAACCCCCTATCTTTTTTTAAAATTATTTCGTTCGAGGGCAGTACACTTATTTTCTCGAATAGGCAGTGTAGTCTCGCCATTTCAGGTAGGTTAGAGTAGTAAAGTACGTGTCAGTATCAGTGAAAATAGAATGGAAGCTGGTGAATATTAGATTTTGAATTATTATACCGATAAATGCTATTTTTGAGTCACACATATGTTGTAGTTGGTTGACATCGAGAAACTGAATATTTATTTTCCTAAGAATGTTCAATTGAATTGGTCAGCAAGAGACTAATCCAAATTTACAATAAAGCTCAAGTTTTCTTGCAAAGTTATTTTTCTGAAAAAATTAATGTTATGATATCATGATGAGGATAAAAATCAAACAATATAAAAACGAAACTCACAGTGTTTATTCAATAGAACTTGAGGAGGAACAGATGTGTGTCTGAAGATGTACATGTAAGTCGATAAGTATCAAGTTACTGGTGCTGCTCGAGATGTATTGATATGATATGATAATTGAGACAATTGAAGTTGATAACTGATGTACTTATATTTCTCACCTCAACCTTTTTTTATAATTAACACGTCCTGTACTAGAAAAAGATAAAATAGGTTATTCTGGGCTCGCTTACCTACGAAGTATCTATCAATTTTAATGATATACAGTTATTTTTAGCAAGTAAGGCTACGGGGATTAGTGCAGTAAGAAAATTGAGCCTGAAAATTACATTAGCTGATGAAACAGGACACAACAGAAAATGAGAAATTGAGATAATACAATTTTTAAAGGGGTTATTAAATAGCAGTTATTAAATAGCACCAATATTTTATAGTTTTTTTATATATAATACTCGTGAAAGGGTGTTATGACATTTGTTTCTTATTTCTTTTCAGTAATGACGGAAAAATACATTTCAAAGAAGCATAGTGTAGTGGACAATATTATTACAAGTAATCACAATAATTGTTCCCATTTCTATTCAAACTGAAATTATACTTGAAGTTGTATCAAACATTCAATAACAGTTATTGATAGGATATTTTTAAGTAAATATCTAAAAAATTGTGGTATATATACACCAATTTAGTTATTTTGCCATATTTTCTCATAATTTCTAGCAATTGTTTTGATGACATACATTTCCACCCTCATTATCAAATTGGTTTTAAGCACTGGCTAACATTCATTGCGTAAATTGTTCCAGTTACTATATATAACTATTGATGATTTGTCCATTATAACTGTAAACAAATTAATTGACCTAGAATGCAGAATTAATATTGATAATTTGTGCAAGAAATATATTCGTTCCTTATCTTAATTTCCATTCAGCAATAACACAGGTTCAACAGAAAAAATTGGTATTGTGGATAAAAGTACTTATCCTAGTATTAAGTAAATTTAGTGCTTTTATATGCACCTGTTGAAAGAAAATACTAATTGAATACAAACACTGAGAATTTAGAAATAAAAGTAATCTAATTTTCAATATAATTTATTAGAAAAGGGGCGCTGGTATAAGGGTGGTAAAAAGATTACCGACTAGCTAACTAACCATCCCCTTTCTTTTTTTCTTTCATATCTCATTTTTATGAAGCTCCAGCCCAAAAGTTTTTTCTTTTCTATTTCTGAATCTGCTATTTCTATGAGGCAATTCATCGTCTCCCAGAATTTGACATCTTTTTTCCGTCAAAGTAGGGCACTCTTCTCCATTACATTCTTCACAATAATTGTCCGTTGTCACTCCCCATTTCCTGAGTCCAGTGGTCACCCCAATGGTTTTCTGGATTTAGTATTTCGTGAATATTATTATCTTTTTTGTATTCTTCTCAATGATCGCTAGCTCAATTGCCCTGGATATCGTGTAGTCATTGTTTTACCATATATCCTATGTTTGACTTTGAACCCTGTGACAATCTTTTTTTAAAAAATCCTATGGGTAGTAGCATTGTTATTCTCTCTTCTGTATTCTCTCCCCTCGTTCCATTTTTAGCAAGCTTTTCTGCCTTAGAGTTTCACAGCATAGTGTCCAGGTATCCAGTATCAACAATAACTCATTACCACATTTGATTTTGTCTTTTTTGATACTATTGATTCTGACACTGTCTGGCTGTCTATTTAGATTGTTATGTTTCTATTTGATTTACCACCGTTGATTGTCTGGCAGCCATGGTTTACATCGACTTGGATTCAGGACTTGTTGAAATGTATGTTCAGAAGGATATAAAAATTATTACTATAAAATCCCTCTTTGTATTTTATTTATTATTAAAATTATTAGCTAATTTTATAGTTTCACCTTGTCCATGTAGTGTGAAGTAATAGTTCATTCAATCTATCATTTGTTTGAAATATTTCTTAGAAACATCAGCAGTTTTTCTTCACGTTAGACTTTCGTAGAATTTGAAACAAATTGTAACACGGTTCTACCATAAAATCCTTTATCTCTTTTAATACGAATGATATTTAAATGGCGACTTTTACTAATTGGAAATTTCAAAGCCAATAGACAAATCTATTATAAGTGCCTGAATAGTATTTTTAACTAGTTTATCTCGCCTTCTTTTCTTTCGTTTTTCTCCATAACGAAGTCTAATTCATGTGAAGTTTTCCAAAATTTCTTCCTTCAATGGTGGAGTTTCGTCTCCATTAAAAATTCCTACAAGTTTAACGAAACTTGTACTGCACATTTAACAGTAATCACATGTATGGTTAAATTACACAGAAGGAACATTTTTAAGGAATTCTCTGTTACTTATATATGATGTTTTATTGGAGTTCATCTTTTAGGTTACATAAATTATTAATTTTAAAATAAATTAGAGCTTTGTACAATTTGTATCTTTTTATTTCTGGCAACAACTTATACGCAATGTGTCTCGCTTATTCAGTTTTGGTCTTGAGTTTTAAGTCTTCAGCTGATCTTGGTTTATTTCAAGAACAATCTCGCTTACGACCAGTTACCTAAAATCTTTTGCACAAATACAGTTTTTTGTCTTCAGATTTAATACAGTGTGTGTGTTTTTTACTTAATGATCTTTGAGCCTAGGCCATATAAAGTACAAATAGCATTAGCTGATGCTTATTTACGAGTCTCTATGAACGACTTTTGTAATTTATCTTTTCTTCAGTTGAAATATTATTAATTGAGCTGGGCTTCCTATAGGAAAATAAGATTTTTCAATGATTCAGCGAAAACATTTCGTAGAGAAGTAACAAGCATCATGTTGCATTATTTGTAGATTTCATCATATACTTTGGAATCTCGAACAGCTTGTTTATAAATATTTAAAATTTGCAATCAAAATATAAACTTTTCGTATTTTGTTATTAAACTATTTCACCAAATCAGAACCTACGGCGCCGTTTATTCAATTAAAAGTAATAATATTAATAACACGTTTTATTTTCGATTTTATTATTTGGAGATAATTGATTTATACGGATAAACAAGCTAATTTTTAAATTTCAAAACATACTCCAATTATCAAGAATCTCAAATCGCACTTAATTACGATCAATTCTACAATATAGTTAAGTGTTTGAATATTTGAAAGCATGCAAATTACTCTAAAATATTTAATTTATTCAAAATCATATTTCATGTACCTCATTTCGACCGTTTTTTTACTATTACAATTTACCTGCTTGTTATTTAGGCTATACTGTTGTAAGTATAGCTGATTCTAGACAGTTCCCATTTGGTTTGAGGTAAAATATTCCAAGTTTCAACCAGACCAATAATGGGAAAACTTGTATGTGTATTAATAGATTAAGACGAGCTCATTATAGTTTTGGATTTGTATTTTTCACCTACCTCAATTAGAAGTTTTTTTAACTTCTGGTATTCTATAATTGAGCCTAGTTATTTCCACATCAATAAACCACAGAAGTCGCTCTCTATCTTAAACGATGGAAGACCAAAACTTTTCTGAGATTGTCTGGACTATACCTACAACAGTGATCACTATTAAATTATTATTCATAACAGGAAACCGAATCACAATCATGAGCTATATCCAGAATGGAATTGAAAAACGCAAACCAGACTTTCTTCGAAGTCCTCATTACACAATTACGTGCCTGAAAGATACAATACACCAGCGAACAAAATTGAATTCTTAAAAACTATAGCCGAAGCTAGGCGTACAATCAAAAATGCTAAACGCAAATCATGAATAGAATACGTCTGTAAAATAACTTTTTGAAACACCCATGACAGAGGTATGGGAAAAAGTGGGAAAAATATCAGGGCTTTACAAGCCCCATAATATACAAATGCTGGAGAAAGATGGATGCACAAAATAGTCTCAATACTACCTACAGAAACCGTTCTAACACATGTAATTGCGATGATGACCTTTGTCACTTATAATAAGAGAAAAGAACGAACCCACAATTTATCCATTACCAACCAAGAATATGAAGAACCTCTTTCCACCCTGAAAGAAATGTTACCAGGACCAGATGAAGTATCGTTGCCTTCTTAAAACAACTTTCGTCGATTGCTCACAAATACATCCTTAACCTGTTCAATACTATCTGGCGTCAGCATAACTTTTCTGAAAATTGGCATGAATCCATAATAATTCTAATACGTAAATCATAAAATATGAGAACCCATCCTGAATCTTATTGACCTATATCTCTCACATATGCTATGGACAAACTAATGGGATAATTTATAAACCATAGGTTGCTCTCGACACTTGGAAAACGAAACTTTATTATACCGGAACAAAGCGGATTTAGATAAGATAGATCAGCTCTGGATAATATCATAAAATTGAAAAGTGAAATCACCCTAAAAAGCAGCTGTCTAGCTATTTCCTTCGACATTAACCAAGCTTTTGACACTGCGTGGCATGATTATATCATAAAAAAGTTATATGAATTCAATATACAAGGTCACTGTCTGGGTTTCATCAAAAACTTCCTAAGTTACTAAGTAAAAACTCAAAGTTACCTGTAAAAACTCGACTATACGCAGATGATTTGGGTGTTTAAAAAGATGTCCACCGAAATTGTGAAAATCGGAAAATTGTAATATCGAGCCATTATCGAGTACCTGTATTTAAAAGGGTTAAGAGGTAAGCAGATTTACGCAGATATGCTTAATACCCTTGGTGATCAATGTCCTTCGTATACGACCGTGAAAAATTGGACTGCAAGCTTCAAAAGAGGTAAATTTTCCATTGAAGATGATGACCGATCGGGAAGGCCAGTTTCTGTGTCTGTCCCCGAAAGTATCGATGCAGTTCATGACATGATTTTATCAGAACGTCGAATTGGGCTAAAACGGATATCTGAAGCACTGAATATTTCATACGAACGCGTTTATCATATAGTTCACGTCAATTTGGATATGAGAAAAATTGCTGCAAAATGGATTCCCAAATGTTTGAATGTTGACCAAGCGTCCAAGGGGAGAAGCATCGCGTTCGATCTGTGCTCGATTTGAAACCGATGTAGACTTCTTAAATTGTTACTATGGATGAGACTTGGGTACATTTCTACGATCCGGAAACAAAGTAACAATCGATGGAATGGCGACACTTAGGTTCTCCCGTCTAAAGAAGTTTCGTGTCCAAAAATCTGTTGGAAAAGTTCTTGCTTTAGTTTTTTGGGATTGCCATGGAGTAATTATGATTGATTTTTTGGATAAGGGTAGAACAATAACTGGAGATTATTATTACTATTAAAGAGAAAAGACGCGGAAAGCTATCCAAAGGTGTTTGGTTTTGCAGGAAACACCCCTGCTCATAAATCTCATGTTGCCATGCAAAAAATCCGTGATTTAGGGTTTGAATTACTAGAACACCCTCCTTATTCACCGGATTTGGCTTCGTTCGACTATCATCTCTCTCCTTAACTGGGTCAAATAGAACCCACAGCCATTTATTTTTAATTCGGCTTTTTTTCTTATTTGTTGTACCTACAGTCCTTGTTTTGATCGTGGCAAAGAGATGTTATCATTACTATTTAAATACAAAATAATATTTTTCAATACAAATAAACGCTTTGTCAGTACTTTTATATTTCTTATTAGAAATAATGTTTTTAAAAACAATTTAATTCGATTTATTAAATAAAACTACAACGGTTGAAGTGAAGCAAAATAATGAATTAATACAATACAGGGTTATATTACAGATTTGCAGGTGTCTTTTGACAACAGCGTAAACATAACTCAATGCCTTTTTTTGTGCAACCTTATCTAATGTCATTTTGATCCTTGTTAAATGCGTAACTGTTATGATTTATTAAATTTTTCCTTGTGCATTTTACATAAATTCCACAATGTACACACCAAAAATATCTTCAACATAATGTGCAAAGAGGATAAAGTTTTTGTCCTTTTTCTCCCTAATTCATGAGTTTCGCTAATTCTGTCTCAACGGGTCTTGTAACCTTCAATGGTTTGCTTCAATTCAGATTAGATTAGACAGATTAGAAAGTGATTGCCGGGCGGAAATACCCAATACCTTTCTGTTCAAAACCGGTGCTGTATTTCTTTCTTACGTTGATCTTTTTTTATATCTTCTTGTTTATTTTCCATCAAACTAGTAAAATGTGGTAGTAGTTTTTTCAATATTTGTAACTTGTATAAGAGTCTTTTTACTTATTTATTTATCTAATTTATTATAAAACTTATTACTCACGTAGAGGTAAATACTTCTGTCTCTTGGTGTATGTACTTTTAACTTGTAACAAAATATTGGTTCTAGATTATTTAGCTTATTATCGAAATTTAAACACTTTATTTTGTATGAGTTAAACTTTTATTATTTTTAGGAACTAAAGTATGTTTTTGGAATGTGCATGTTTTACAATACATGACAAACACCATCATTCTCTGTAAACTTTGATAGCATTGGAACCAACTATAGAATATGTTCCGCAATCATCATAATGTCATCATAATCTTTTTTTCCAAATATAAGACTTAGGAAATAGGTTATAAGTTCTACTTCAGGATTGGGTACTATCACCAAGCTTGGTTATCTCTATCCCCTGGTCAAGTTAATACATTCAATTAGTACACTTTTTAGGCTGAAATATGTACCATTGATGTGGAAGGTAGCAGAGATAGTTTATGATACCTAGGCCAGGTAAACCAACTCAGGAAGTGTTTCCTTTTACTGTCTTCTGTCTGTAATATCAAAACTAAGATTCAAAATTAAGCTTCGACTATCCCATAATATATCAGTTGTTTCAAGATATTTCTAATAAAGTTTTTCTAAATATTTCACAATCCAGATTGTGGACCTATGAAGTTATTTTTTAGTTTGAAAAACTCAAATCAAACTAATTATAATTATGAGGCTTGGGTGATAACAACTTAAAATTTAGGATACACTATTAGTATAAAGATTCAAATTATACGCCAAATTCCTGGTATTCGATTAAAGGGCGACAAGGTCAGATTATTATGAGATGTAAATAAGAACATAACTCAGAATAAATAGCTCACTACAAGGATTAGTTTTGTGTAACATTTTTGGCAGAAAATTTGCAAAAGGATACAAGGTCAGCATATATCACTGTTTTATTATTGCAAATAAGATAAGATATATAACGCAATTGAATAATCGTAGGTATCCAGACAGATTATCATAATATAAGTATTTCTATTCCTCGTATTTCAGATTAGTATTGCCTTAATAAAAAAATAGTAATTTGTTCATAAATCATAAGATACATTGCGTTATCTTCAATTAATAAGACTAGGTAGTTGCTGGAAAGAAAAATCAATTGACAAGGTTTAGTTTCTAATAGAATATTTCTTCGGGGGCACAAAATCATAATAGATTTGAGGTGAATGGGACGCAAGCTATTTGTTATGGTAAAATAAATAAACAAGACAAAAAGAAATGAAGTTCTGGCTCACTTTGGAGTGAGTATACTTGTTTTCAGAGTATAAACATTTATAGTCTATAGCTACTCTCCACCATACAAATAGCTATGATTTTTTTGACTTGTCCATGCGTTTATCAATTATATATCTTTTGGTACTGAACTGAGTGTAACAAGAGTTAAGAGATTCAATATTGCCGGCATGTGTTCAAATGTTGTAGGTGACATAGTATATGCTCCACTAACGATAGTAGGAGTATTAGTGTGACTTCAGCAACTCAAGAAAATATATACCAATTCCAGTGAATCTTTCTAAACTATTGGTTGAATGATATGGGTCCTCTTTACACTTTTTAGAATTTACTCAGATCCTAATTCTTGTAATTAGTTGTTGCATAAGTTACAAATATGGAAAGAAGACCAGCACGATAAAATGTACGGATTGAATGGAAAATAACAAAAGTTGAACCTCATTGTTGGATGTGTGTCTAGTGCTTTCGTAGTTAAAAACAAATTAATTCAATAAATTAAATACAGAGATAGGAGTGTGTAGTCTAGATCTTTCTGATGTCTGCCGATTTCGACGTTTTTTAATAGTTTTAGTTACCTAATGGGCGATTCACTTGTATCGACAGGTTCTTTATTTTCTATAATGTTTTGTTCTTTTTATTTTTATTCTTATTTTAATCTAATCATTTTCTATGGATTTGAATCAAATTTCGATTGAATTTCACAAGTTTTTAGGTCATAACTATTTTGATTAAATATTTTTTAGTTACTAGGTTGTTCAGCTCATTTCATTACAACTTTAGTTTGATCTTCTCCAGTAGAAAAAAATATTTTACTTAATTTCAGTGTAAACGTAATATTTGTTTCAATTCCCACGAATTCTTCCGCATAGAAGAATTTTTTTAAATATATATTCGAGTTCTTTCTCCTTCTCCTATTCTAGAGAATGTTCGAATACACGATTTAGATTAGATTGTTCTCTGTCACATTGAAATTAACATATATTATCAACAATGAGTTTTATAGCATTATTTTGACGCGTTGTAGTTATTTATGGAACTACAAATGAATAGTTTTTCTTTTGAGGTTTATTTCCTTCTTTTTTTAATTGTCTGATATCATAATATGTTTAAGCCGAACAACAATTTCAATAAATTAACAAAAAAATAGACGATCACAATATAATTATGTTTTGCATTCCAATGAGCAGTGTTTATAGACTACCAAGGATAAACCTCATTAGTAACTGCTCAGCGACCAAATTAATGTTATTGAGTTCAGTATAGGTCATTTTCAAAACATTCTCTACAATAAAATTATATCAGAAAAAGCGTGATATTTGGTAATAAAAATCATTTTGCTGACAAGTGTTTGAAATAACTAATACTATTTTTAACCATCAGAAAATTTGCCTAACTAGATAACCAACCTTTTATATAAAATGTTTAAAAAGAAATTCGTGGAGACTTGAAATTACTGAAAATATCACATATGAATAGTTAAAAGTTAAAAGACCAAAATGTTAAAAATTCTAAGAACAATCTTTTACCAATAATGTCTCCTAAATTACCAATGTTTCATTTTCCTATGAATAGATTTTGTTTTCTATTTTCTCGGCAAAAATATGAGAAGACTTTTATACAAAGTTTTACAAAACTTTGAAATGATTGGGTCATAAGAAAAGCTTCCGGAGAATTAGTTATTTAACTTGTAGTATTACTGGGGCGTATATTTCATAGAATATAGATCTACAAGAGTATCAACACTTCCAGAAACAGGTAATGAATAGCGGTTTCTTCTTCGAAATAGTCCACAATTTGTTTTGTATATTATTTCTTGTCTATTCAAACGCTTCCTGCTGGTACATGGGATTGCAATGAAATGATATCTATGAATTGAAATTTATTGATCAAACGCAAAACTCGGAAACTTCCAAGCTTTTATATGCAGTTTTCAGCCAAAAAAATGAAATATAGTTTACGAGGAGTACATCGGGTTAATCCTTACTATTTTGAATCAAATATAAAAATCAATGAATGTTTGTTTTAAGCAAAATGTTAACATTTCATTCCATATTTCTAGATGGAATTTGAATAAAGTTCTCAATTGATACGGTCATAATTCGTAAAAACAAAAATTTTCAATCATACTCGAGGCTATTGAGTTCGTCTATTGTTTGCCTAAGCGCCAGCCGTTTTATCAGCTTCCAGCTAGCATAACAGGTCCATAGATCCGTTACATACTTAAAAAAGGTTCGCAACAATTATCTCCAGTAGTGAACTGTTGGTTGGCTAAAAACCTCAAACCTATGGAAATTCATCAAAAGGTTTCCGATAACAACGAAATAAATGAAAGTTCTATTTCAACCCCCGTAAATTCCAGCCGAAAGTGGGTAGAAAAATTCAAACTCCTTTAAGAAACCATACTGGATACGCTTTGGTTCCAGCTCATTTCAGCATCAGTCGTATCCTGAGATAATATAATGAAGCAGGATTATGCAATAGAAGCCTTTAGGTACCTTATAAATAATATAACGTTTAAAAATTACATTATACATCAGAATTGGATTAATAATCATTAGAAAAACGTTTTTTTCTCTAATGAGACTAAATTTAGCCTTAAAGCTGCAGTTAGATAGATAGATAGATAGATACATTTTATTCATTAAAATAATATACAATTCTTATTACAAGAAGTTCAGTCCCTACATACCAGTATGCTAAAACTTAACATCAACAATAATGAAGTAGGATAAAACTTATTAAATGCAAATATCTAATTTAACAAGAAAAAAGTGGAAATACAATAAGTATCTCAGTCTTCTAGTACAAAGGCACTCAGCTTCAAAATATTGAGAAGATAATTCACAGCTTTAGTCAATTTGATATAGTCATTGGTGTTAAGAATACGTATTAATTGGTCAAATGTCTTCAATTCTAACAATATGCAATCTCTCCTAAGTTTATTATACATTGCACATTCTAAACAAAAGTGCATGATTGTTTCGGTCTCAAACTAAGTTACTTAGGCTACAAGTCGCAGACATAATATATATTGTGTATTTTATACCTTGATAATATATTTTTGGAGTTTTGAAACTTCATAGTCTAATTTGGGATATTATTCTTATTATATATTAGCCAAGATCTGTGCAAATAACTATTTTGTCGAAAACGAAATTTTCATCCGTTTGTTGGTTTTAATTTTTTATTTTTAACAGAAAAAAATGTTCGTTCCCGTTTGGCTAGACAAAAATGCTATTAATATGTATGTGAGTGGCAATCCAGAAATGCATTAATCAGTCCTATAAATCATTGGAGGGCCGGGCTCAAAAAAGGATACGATATAGGTAGTCGCCTCCGTCATCAATCGTAAGTTACAACCATAAGCATTTGTTGCATTACATAAGTATACCACGATTTATAAAATCGTTATATTATACAGATTGTATAATTTAAGTCGAGATAATTCTTGTACAGATATGATGATGTACTAAAGTAGAGGTATATGTTAAAGTTAAAATGGTTGCGCAATGTTGAGCCATATTATTACAATCAGGTTTCTAAATCCAGTCATAGCAGCTAATATAAAATTTCTATTTTCATCAATTTAGATTAAAAAATGTCAAAAAATTTCCTCATCCGCCTCTAATATTTAATTTTTGATAATTCATTGAATAAGAGTCTTTCATCTTGTCAAACCTGATGTTCCCAATATATATTGTAGATAATTACCGTGTATTTTTCATTTTGACGAATAATTAATATAAAATTATGAAACTTTCGTTTACTGGCAAAGGTTTTCAAAAAATCAGCAGTTAGTCACCGTTTATTAATACGATTATTTAAGCAAATCATTATAGTTATCGACCAATTAAAATAAGAAATAAATCGTTAATTAATTTAAGTCTGTTGGTATTGTTTCATCCAGTCAAAAACATTAAAAGTTAAAAATGTCTTTAGTTAAACTAAAAACATAAGCTTGGTAACATTCAAGCACGAGGCATCATCGACAACTTCCTGGAGGGGTAAGAGTGTTTCGCTCTGAACGCGATTTTTACACTTCCTTGTGGATTATGATATAACAATTTTATCAAATCGACTTTTAACCTACATATGATTTATATAAATCTATAGAGAGCTTCATGAGATCAATACGTCTTGTGTTTTAGTGCTGGTGATACCGGATTTTTATTCTAAAATATTAATTTTGAATATGGCGATACCTAACAAGGTTAGTTACTATGATTTTATTAACTTTAGATAATAACATTTTATGTTTATACAAGACATATAATAATTTAATAGATAAAATTGTATGTAATCTATGAAAACGGATATTGAAATTTACCGAAAAGCACCTGGTATTCCTTAATTTTTCAAAATATTATCCTTCGACTATCTACTAGCCTTTTATAATATTTTGTGCAATTTTGCATACGGATTTTCATTTTCGCTGTGAAGTTTAAGGCTGATTCTTTGATGGATACATTATGAAAACATGAAAATAATTCACATATATCAACACTTCATACATTTTTATTCAAAATTATCTCTTGTCATTTAATTCTGGTCTTTTGTTTGTTAAGTTTTTAGCGTTAATTTCTATTTTATAGAATTATTGGTATAATGAACATATGGGTCGATCAGTAGTTGATAATAATTCATGAAAATGTGGGCATAGAAGCTATTCAAGGGTAGATCATTGTTAGATCACATATTACTATAAACGTGTCATCTAGATGAATACTTCCAATTATATTGAGAATTTCCACATCACTATAGTTAATGATAACACACATCAGCTGACTGGCAGTCTATAACTTTTTGATTTTTTACACACTTTTGGCTTGTTGGCAATGACAATATGTCTATATTTCCAGCAATTGACTGTAGTGTTTGCAGTGTCTGTCGAGAAACATAGATCTTAAACAACGCATTAAGTTTTATTGGCCGCTAAAAGTTTTCCTATCTGATCACATAAGATTACTCACATTTATAAGGGTTCCAGATAGATTCAACATTGTGATAAGTAAATTGGCAAGGGCAGACTATGGAGGATAATTATTAAAATGATATTCTTATTTTGTTTTTAAAAAAACAATATACGGTACTTTTTTCTCGCAACCTGTTTTTTTCCTTTTGCTGTAACTGTTTTTTATCATTTATCTTTCTCCCATTTTTTACTTCCTCAAGTGTCTAATAATCTTTAACCCTACACACTCAGTGTAACTAGTTATCGGAGGGAGTCAAATTATGTGAATATGACGAATGAGCCTGATGAATGGGCAGGTACATTGTTGTCATGGACCAAAACTCTTTTCTTTAACAAATGGGGTCGTTTTATTCATCATTAAGTAATCATAATATTGACCAGTTGTTTTTTTGTAAATAATCAATGAAGATACATCTTAGGAATCCCAAAATACTGTGTCTAAGACCTTATTATTATAAAAAGCGATCTTTGTATACAAGTTCATTCTAATGTGAAATATATCTAAATAAAAGTTTCAATTTTGGATACCAGTGGCATCTTAGATACTCATTTATATCGCTTAGTGTGTAAGCACGGATTTATTAACATATGGGGTAGTTTTAAAAACAAAAAAGCCGCGTAAAAAATCATGGAGCACTTTCAGGACAATATTTTTTCCATATTCACCCAATAACTTATATGATAATTAAAGCTAATCTATCTGTCAGATATATGTGGAATTTTGATAGATTAGGAAAATGATGGAGATCAGTATAATCACTGACACCGTAACGTCAATGGTCACTCTTCCGTCAAATCGCTTCGTATTAAATATTTTACCGGAACTATAACTCATTTTAGTTATAAAACTTTGACATTCTTCTAGTCGTTAATGTTTTTTATCTTCATTCCTGAATATGAAAATGCCACAATTTACAATTTAAGTTTAAGACTGCATTTTATGGATCTGCTAAAATTTATAGAAAATTTAGTCAGTCGGTGAATAGATGACTAGAAATTGCAGAATTGGTGATTGTCTTTGGTTTTTTATCTGAAAACGAGAAGTTGCACGTTTCTAAATTCGGTTAGTAGGTTTCAGTCGCTCAAACCACTTGCAAACAGGCCACAAGGTACAAAACTTGAAGTGTTATTTAAAATTCCTGCTTCTCAACAGATACTGCAAATCTCACTAAATAGGTCAGAACGAGCTCAAATTTGTCATTACACCACATTACACACTAAGATATGATCTTATCTACACAGATACACTTTCTTGATCTATCATGTTTTTGATTTCACGTTTAGTCATTGCCTTATATCTTCATTTCTATAACAATTGTATATTTTGTCTCCAACTGCTTTTTCAAATATCTACTTCTTGAATTTTGTTTTTGAACCTTTTCGTTAGTAGCCAACGGAATTGGCTTACACTATTCATTTATTGATACCTTTCCCTTCCCTAGTATTCGTTCTTGTTATTGTAGTATATACACTCTATATTTAGCATTTATTACATTACATTACATTGCATTGGTTTTTCTTTTCTATTACTGTTATCATTGTTTTATTTTTATCTATTTTCATTTGCTCTATTTAATTTTTCATTCAATATTCCTAGCGTTTTGAGAAGTTCTCTTTCTTCTCTACTAATTAACACAACTACATCGGCAAAAACACATTTTGATTGTTATCGTTTTTCTGTTTTCTCACTTCATCACAACACTAACACTTTTATTCACTGAAAAATGAGTGAGTTACATGTTATAAGATGTGACATAATTTTAGTTCCTGGAATATGCTTAAATTATTTGTTTTTTGCCCTTATTTCACTTTCTATTAGAAATATACAAATATACATCGACATTAAAATGTAAATCGTTGGTGGTATAAAAATTTTTAGCACACCTCGTAGATAAAACATCTTCCTAAGAAAAAAACCAAAGATTTTTTTTTTGTTTTTAACAATCTTGTAATATGGTAATAATTGAATTTTCAGTATAGAGATAAAATGCAAAATAAAAAAATCTGAAAACTTTTGGAGAAATGTACTATATTTGACAAATTTGTTACAGTCGCTGAGAATAATAATTATTTCCATCATACTAGTAATAATATCCTACAAAACTACAGCCAAACCGGCAGATTGGCATCCAAAACATTATTGTGAGGTAGCTGATGTAAGTAATATTATTTATGTTGTTATTATATCTATATGAAAGAAACATATGTTTACAAATAACTTAATCACATCTACATATGTGCTTAGAGGACAATAAGAATTATAAAAATAATAAGTTCCTAAATTTACTTCCTTATTTCCAACCAATCCTTAAAATTTAGAACTTTTGATACTATACAGTTTTGATACAGTTTGTTAAAAGAACCGAAAAGATAAAAAATAATACCTACCCCCTTTGCTCCAGCACTGGCCTTCCTACAATAAAAAATTATCAAAGTATTATTTTGATTTTTGATAGAAATAGTTTCTATTAAAGTTAACACACCCTTCCTATAGATGTCCTATCATTTATAATCAAAAAAAGGTTGTTCAATGTCTGTAAACTACTAATTTATCATACATATTACCTTATTATCCGAAGAAAATAAATACTTCTCAAGGGTAGGGAACAGCTGATAATTATTGTCTGCGCTATTGTGGCTAGTCCAATGGCTGACCTGTGGCTGGGTGCGTTATCCTGATGTAACTTTCCTTGGTGATTTTTTTTTATCGCCTCTGGTAATTTTGGAATAGATTTCCATAATAAACACTTAAATTTAGGGCCTCCTTCAGCAGATAATCTATTGAAATTACACTGTCAGCAAATCAAAATGACGATCGTAACTGAAAGTTGCATTTTTTCATCATGGTAGTGAGCAACTCTCCCATTGCATTTTGGTCTCCATATCACAGTGATGTATCCATGACTTATCCATTGCTACTAATCTTGCCAGAATATTTTTTGTCAATATTTTATTAAAAGGTCACTGCAATGTTTTTTCGAATTGGCTTGTGGGCATCTGTTAAACTTCTTGGTACCCAATGTTCAGTTCAGGATTAGTTATATTATTTCTAATAGATACAAGTCAATTTTGCAATAAGAGATCATGGATTTTTTTGGTTATGTCTTGACAAAAAAGTTCACTTTCATCTCAATTAATACAACAGTCACTGGATTTAAATAAATGTTTCTGTCGAATAAGAAGCAAATTATATTGAGGTAGGTAGGTCATCATGGCATCATGGCAATCTGGGTGTGAATATTGGATTGAACCAAGCTAACCAAAAATGGCATCAACATAGTTGAATACCATACTACAGAAAGACTTCCCTATGTATCCAATTCATATGCGCGTTTCGCATGTACAAATTGTACTATGGTATAGAATGATTTTCGTCTGTATCATGATATAAAACACAAATGTAACTGTGATATACTTGTTTAAATTGCTTTTCCAATGACATACACTAGTTTTTTACATACACTTGACTTCATACCTGAAATGCAACTTACGATTGATCCCGCCAAGTTTTCGCCAGATTTCATTAACGATCGCGACACTTTTCTTGTACTGTGAGTTACTCATAGTCCAATTAGGAAAAATATGCAAAAATCACAAACCAAACTTACTATCGACTTCAGACTTGAAATAAAACTGACAGAGATAGGCCCATTGCTGGGCAGATGCGGACGAAGTGACGCCGTGTTATTAGTTCTTGAGTAATGACCAAATTGCCTTACCTTGGGTATGCTATATATTATTGAAAAATGCAGGCTTACCTTTCAGATTGTGATTTTATTGTACTATGAAAAGAAAACATCGAAGCGGTGCACCAAATAAACTGGATATTATCTGGTTCTCAATAGGAATATTGTAAACTAGAGACTTTTTTTAATCACGTCAGTATTGTAAATATATTTCTAATCTGATTGCGAGAGGACTTGGATACTCCTGCTACTTAGATATTAAAATAAAATTAAAAGGTTGTTGTAACTCCAAAGGTGACAATGTGTAGGTAAACGTAGTTTTTCTCCTCACTACTTTGTAAGCAACGCATTTTGATATTGTTTTGGAGGACTTTGACTTTGACAACAGGTTGTAAGTAGTCTCCAACTCTCCAAGTCTCCAACTTTATTCTCGGCCGTTGCTATTTCTTGCAAAATCATTCTCGACTAGTAAATTTTACTTACATCCCTTGTAGTATAAATAACTATTATTGATAGTTAATATGTTTCAAAAAAGATTTGATTTCAACCTTCGTAGATATTGATATTAAATTATATGGAGAAATGTTTTGATAAAACTGATTGAGGTCTACATTTTATTATGATTTTACTCCCGTCTTTTCCCGCTTGCGATTATATATTGCTAATCTAATATCAAATATGTTTCTTGTACTAGGAATGCCACGTCTATAAGATCGTGACAGGCACGACCCATGAATCTATTTATATGAACCCGAAACTAAACAGAAATCGACTGTATGGGTCTTTCAAAACGAGCCAAACCCAACAAAAGTTATTTGCGTACGTAGCACTTAGAAGTCGGTTTTTTCGGAATAACTGGACATGTCGTCACCGTTTCATAGAGCAACGAGCGACGTTTTTGAACAGTCAAAATATCGAATGGATGAGTTATCCACAATTCGATGTTTAGACTTCGACAATTGATTCGAATGCATGCAAAAGAGAGAATAGTTTGAAAAACTATAGAGCCATATACAATTATAAATATTTTTATTTGTTTATCTTAGAATTTAATTAGCAACACTAGTATATTGAAGATGGATTGTTTAATAAGAGACCTGTCAAATTACGATGGTTATTTTTATTACAGGCTACGAAACGTGAAATGTGCCAGAGATGTGCAAAGCAGACGAAATCGAGCCTAGTTTATCCAATGTGCTGTAACGAAGAAGACGAAGTTCATAGTTGGTGTTATAAATATATTAATTATGGTAAAATGATATAAGATGTCGATACTTTCCAATTATCAGAAGTCTATCCGTTCAGTGTGATAATCATGATTTACGGGATAATTTTTTAGTCATATTTTTAATTATGTGCTTTATATAATCACGGGTATTTATTATTGGTAATTTTTATTATTAAGATGATTTTTTAAAATTAATTATATCGAGTTGCACTAAGTTGAAATTTCTGGAACCGTTGGTGACATTCATACTGAACACACTGTTTACACCACCACTACAACAACACTCACAATATTATCATCTTCAGACACTGAAGGTAGAGTTCTCTGAAGACGATAACTTGGTTATCTAAGCGCGCGATAGTGTAATTGTAAATGTTGGTATAGTGATGGTAAACAGTGTGTTCAGTATCGTAGCGCATTTCAAACCGAGAGAGAAATAATTTTAATTAAACAGAGAAATTTGCTTATTAATTTGCAAATGGCTTTTGGCATCAAATTTACACAGTTAATTAATTGACAATCATAGAAAGATATATTTTATAGAAAATTTAAACATTCATAATTTATTTTACAATTTGTAGCAAAAAATAAGATTAATATTGAAACTATATAAAGAACTAGCTAATAGTTCAATGAAGATGTATCAATTTTAAATGTTCTAGTGTTGTACCATAAAGTCGATTCGAGCAATTAACTTCGGCCTCTAT
Organism: Diorhabda sublineata; assembly: GCF_026230105.1. Taxonomy (NCBI): domain Eukaryota; kingdom Metazoa; phylum Arthropoda; class Insecta; order Coleoptera; family Chrysomelidae; genus Diorhabda; species Diorhabda sublineata. The sequence goes on from NC_079476.1 coordinate 27,818,697, forward strand.
TTTTTGGCGCATTTTTTACTCCATTACATGTATTACCGAATGCTCTCATTACACGATCTTCGTGTTCACCCTATTTTCCGTAATTTGATATCCACTGGAATATTTTCTTTGGTAATTTGTTTTCATTCATTCATGGGATGCCTGAAACATTCAAGAAATTTTCCTTGATACACTCATACACTGTCTGTAGTCAAAAAATCTACGTTTTGTGTTGAATTTATGATCCAGAACTCATCCAAACATGGCACTGTCTCTTGTAATTATTTTCTTTTGGTGTCATTTCGAATATGTTCTCACAAATCCAATTTTTTTGCATTTTTTTGTTAGCCCAAGACGTTCCTTTTACTTTGAAATGTGTTTTATGTCTACATTAAAATTTATTAATACCAAAATTGGATTCTGATTAAACAGTAAAAGTTCGGTTTTAATAATAATTATCTACAATCCTCCCAGTTGAAGTATGTTACACTTACCTTGTTCAGCATGAATTCTAGGTCATCTGCAAAGCTCAGTACACAAATGTTTTAGCTAGAATAAGTTCGATATTCATCATGTTTTGCACTTGCTAGTGATGTTTCATTCTCAAAACCAATCCAAAAGAGTTTATTTTAAAGAATAGTATTGTTTTTCATATGTTACTTTAGTGTATGTTGACAAATTGCTTTTCTTTCTTCTACAATTCGTGCCAGAAATTGCTGAACAATATTTTATAAAATTAATACAAGTATTGCAAACAAAATTACTTTCAATTTATACAGGAAATTATTATTGAAAATCATCTTATAATAGTATGGTAGTTATTATATAACTATACGTAATATATAATCTTTCGTAATATGATATTTTTGAGAGAAAAATTGACCTTGTTGTTAATTGATCCAGATAATGAACTTAATCATTTTCATAAAAATTAATTACACCCATTAACATTATTATATAAATGGAAATGGGTGAAAGTTATTCTGGCTGTGATTGTGCGTTTGTTTTACCCTTAAATTTTTATACTGTTATTTATTGTTATATTAAATTATAATATTGTGTAATAAATTTTATATTCAGAATGTTTTTTATTTGTTAAATTTTAAAGTACCAGTGCTTCAATTGTCCTCGATGTTGCCAGAATGAGTGCATTTTCTCTCGAACAGTGCGATTTCATAATAAATAGAGATATCATACGTTACGACTAGCTTCTTCATCGTGTACCATTGAAACCATCTATATTGCTAGAATATGCTCTTATGAAAGCTTGAAGTTTAATCTGATCATTAACGGTTCCAGAAAGTGCAGTTTAGGGAAATATAATGCAGCATTCAAGAATTTGATGGATTGGAAGTCATCCTTACCTTGGTTTTTCTGTTTAATGATTGAACATTACCTGAATATTTACCATAACATCTAAGTGGAAAATTGTAATGAGCTACAAGCATTCCTAAATAGCAAGTTCGAATGCCATCGACTGAGAAGAGACAAGACTTTTACACTGTATGAATATCGAAAAGTAGCACCAAATCATCAATTTTTTTTGGCCAGAGTAAGTCATCAAAAAACTGGAGAATGGAAGAAAAATTATGGAAGATTTTAACAAAAATACATACATAACTCTCGATAACTAGTAAAATTACTATTAATTATCTAGTTTACATTTAAATTGCGTTTCTTTTGCAAATGATGTTTAGTATTTTATTCACGAGTAATTGTTATTACAATTTCCACAATTATTCTAATGATTAACAGCCATCATTAGCCTCTCATCGATTAATATACTATTAAAATATTATTTCCTAAATATAACCTTTTGATGGTTTTGGCGATATCTTCTTTCAAACTTTTCGCTCAATAACAAATTAAATTTTTAAGCTATGACAGTTTTTTAATAAGGCAGCGAATGAAATCTTTGCCAAATAGTTTATGAGCGTTTTTTTAGTGGCAAAATTAAACACCTATATTTATATATTCGTTATCGGAGACTGAAATTATGATATAGCAATATTAAAAATTTTATATTTTTTTAAAATACTAACCTACCAAGTTGGCAGACTTACAATACATAAAAATAGGCTTTAGTCTGTAATAAGGTCTAGGGAAGAAACTTATAGTTTGATATTTTTTAATTATGTTTATCAGGTTAGTCAAGAAACTTCGAACAAAATTTGTGTATCAACTTCTATGGACATAATTATTTATGAAATTTTAATTATTATTGACTTCGAAAATATTGATAAAAATTATTTTCCATCGAAAACAGGATATAAGTTAATAGTTAATTAACAGATTTGTTCTGAGCTGGGTTCACGTAAACATCGTGTTATTATATGACGTGTTTAGTGTAAGATATTTTCTTAACAAACAAAAGGAAAAGAAAGCTTTCGAATGCTCAGAAGAATATTAGTGTCAAAGAAAATAGATGAGAATTAATATAGAACTAAAGCTATATATATAAAAATAAGGGCGAGAAAAAACATGTTAAATATTAAAGTTGCTATACACAAGATCAACAATAGGAGAGAATGCACTACAACAATGGAATAAGCTAAAAGCTACACTCTTCTAAACGACTAATTAGTACTCCTTATTGACCTATGGAAAATATTTATGGTGAACCACACTAAGGTAATCGAAGGAAGCGATGGGCGTTACTTTGATTATTGACTGATTTTGACGTCGTTTTTTTCGGTTTAGGCTTATTTTTTGGGCGCCATTGACTGAATTATTGGGTAGTTTCGACGTCATATTCATAGACTCACATATCGTGTTGATGCAGTGCCCTTTACTAGATCTTTTGGGACGTATACTCAACGTTGTGTTTGCATAAGATTTGTGTATTTTGTCACGAGTCTAGCATTGATACGCTTCATTCCCAAAACATGAACTAAAATATGTTGAATCGATCTATGTTAAGAGCGTCTGCTCATCTCTCAGCTGCCGAAGATTTTCGAGCACTCCTCTCTCAACTTTATTGATGTTATTTTCGTTAACAGAGGTAACAGAGGATGGGTAACTCGCATGAGGTAAGTCTGTGATGACTTCACGACCTTCAATGAATGCTTTGTGCCACTCGAATACTTTATAGTTCCTAGTTACATTGTGGGTGACCAAGTGGCTTTTGAGCACATAGGCCTTTTGATAGGCCTATCATGCCCCACTTCACATTACCAAAGGCCGATGTCCTTTGAGAAGCGGATCAGGCGCTCTGGCTTGAGTCCTTTGATATCATTAGGCAAGCTGTGAGGCTTGTTTAAGTGTATAACCGCGCTCGTATGAATGCAGGGCACTCACAGATGACGTGGTCTGCGGTTTCATTCTCCTCCATGTACCAATAACTTTGGTTTGTCCGTAATGCCCATGGTGTAGAGATGGATGGGGTCTTAGATGGGAGTGTTCGATTAAAAGTCCGGTCACTAATCGGATTTCACGCTTATTTAGTATGAGCAGTTGTTTGGTGTGAGATGCACAAGGTCCATCTATATGTGCCTCCCCTTGTCTCATGCCAGGTGTATCTTTCCATCATTGCCGAGGCCAAAGATGAGTGAGTTCGCAGATTCCAGTCTGGCAAGTGAGTCCACCTCGTCGTTGCTTTTGTTGCCCGAGTAAACGGAAATCAAAACGAGCTGGATCTTGCAGCCATCACTCACCAGGTTCCGTAGGACTCTTTAGCACTTCAACACTAGCCTAAAGCACACCTTTTCAGCCGTATGTGAAAAGAGGTTTCACCATTGATGTATAAATCTAGTGGAGGATCTTAGGTGAAAGACCTCATGTACAACCGAAGGCATTTCTGCATGTCCAGATGGAGCAAGTGGCCTTTTATAATGTTGACCACGTCTTCGTACCAGAGCAGTTTTGTATCCAGGGTTCCTCCCAAATATTTTACGGCTCTAGTGTGCGCCTTCTAGTGAAAAGGAGGAGCTTGGTTTTCTTAGGGTTAATCCCCAGCCCTTCGAATTGCCCACCTATCCACCATTCGCATTCAGGGCAGACGATAGGTAAGTCATCAGCGTAAGCCTGTGTGTACAAGCCTGCCATATTTTGATCAGCGATCAAGTCGTCAGCGAGCAGACTCCACAGAGTTGGAGACTGTACTCCATCCTTCGGGTAGCCCCTGACTGCTATAGTCTCGACAATTACATTGTTTAATTTGGTTGACACTTGTGAAGGCATAGCCTTATCCTTACGGGGTAGATTTTGGCGTCACGTCTCTCGAGTGGGGTATTGGGTATTGTCGAATACCCCTTCAATCTCAAGAAATGCCACCATTACGACTTTTCCACGACCTTATCCCTCCTCACCAGATGGTGTGTCCGTAGCGATTCGATTTACCCGTCCGTATCAAATTTGGACAAAGCATTGAAAAACTAAATATAAATTGAGTGTTTCCAAGGAATATTTTATTTTCACTTATTTGCCTAGATTTATTTTCTTTTAAAAGTTTTACCAAAATAGCAAACATCAGTGATCTATAATTCGATACTAGACCAATAATATTAAAAAAAAGATAAAACTTATAAATAAGGATAATAAAAAAGCACTTAAGCTAAAACCCCCCGAAGAAATTGAAAAAAACAAAAATCCATTGGCTTGACTAAAATACTGTTTGTGTACGAATTATTTGGTTAGGCACAAAGTCTAATTAAAGATTACTTCACAGTATATAAATATATTTTGATATAAAAATATGGTAATAATAAAGCAAAATGTGCTTATTCTTGTTGATATTATCACATCAATCTAATTTAATTAATTGAATGATTTTATTTTGAACAAGTCTTATCTCCGACACTGAACCATAAAAAACAGTCACGAGTGTACCATTCAAGGAAATTTACATTTTGTAGCGTATCACGTCTGCTTTTGATATTTTCATTAGTCATCGAACGGGTTCCGGATTACGAAATGTAATTTTTACCTTGAGACATATGTGTCTTAAATACCAAGATAACTAAGTACTGATATATAGAAAGAGAAAATCATCAAACACATTGAATTCCAAAACGAAGGTCTAAAGTACATCTCACTACCTTCATTCCCTTGGTAAACAGCGCGACTTCTTAGAGACTAAGTCGTAAAATATTAAGTTACCTCAAGTTTGGTCATATGACCATTCTATATATATAACAGCTATTTGACCATAAGTTCTTGAGATGGTTTGAAAGTATCCCATATTTGTATGTGTATTGTGAGTTGTAAAGAAGTGGTTTCTTATTGGGAACGTGGCAATGAAACACCAAAGTGGACTAACTTTAATATATTTTCCGAGCTTTCGAATACTTATGTATTCATCGTCTGAGACTGAAATTATGGACAAATACAATAAAAGAAATATATGAATATATAAAAATAATAAAATAAAAATTTCCGGTGGTTTTGAATCGTATTCTTGTGAAAATATTTAAATTCATAGGTTTCAAAATTCAATATTCAAATTGACGTTGATAGAAATATTGATTAATTGAAATATTGATTCTGGTTACTATAAAAATTTTTATTAATTTTTAATTGGTTTTATAAATTTCAATGCAACTATGAATAATTCATTTCATATTTTATGAAACACGCGATTTAACAGTTGCTAACAAAACCTTTTCTCGCTAGATTTAACGATAATTTTTAATTCGATTAATCGAATTGATTTGCGTTAATTATATTCGGTAAAACATGTTTAACTTTTCGCTCGATATTATGTCATATATTTCAATCTCATTCTAGTGCAACGTGAATGCAATTCACGTTCGAATTCAGCGTCAAAAAACAAAAAATTTCCACCACCGAAAACAGAGTGCGACGCCCCGAACAGCTGATAAAAATCTCGTTCTGCGTTAGGATACCCAATCTATCCGATCCCATATCATAGTTTCCAAAAAGTCTTATTATAAATAGACTTACAAATTGAATTCCTTTGGTTTAGATTTAGATTTTTTCTAACGACAATTTGTCCGATATTAATGTATATCTACTTCCTGAAGTATGCGAAATGGGCATTGAGAATTAACTAGGTACCTCTTAAGTAATTTGAAGTTGAATTAACTTCAAATAAATGATTCAGTCAAAATGTGTTGCTTTTTAACAAATTTGAAGCCAGGAATTTATTTCGATTGCTTTTATCTTTTTCAAAACATAGTTTAATAGTTTAGTAACCATCCAACAGCCAGCTAATGTAAGACAACAAAAATATTCAGTAAGATGCTATTTATATTTTTAACACTGACTGTTTCTTATATTTCTGGTGAAAGCCTTGTAATATTTATAAAAATAACCTCAATCATAACATTTTTTCATTGGAAAGTGTAGTTTGTAGTTAACGGAAAAGTGAAAAAGAAATTACTTTTCTCTACTTTCTAAGTAAATATATAAAGATAAAGCACTATACTACAGCTAAAAAATTGTAATAATCAATTCAAGCATGGACATTATTCACTTCAGGAGAAAATAAAATAAGAAGAGAAGATATAGTGCTATAAGTAGATGTCAATCAAAATGAACTTTTTAGATTTGATTACACAAATACGAGTAGATACAGACAGATGACACTAAATAAAAGTTTGTAAAATAGTTTTTTAAATATTACCTACTTGATGAGTTTTTTAATTCAGTGGAAAGTCCATCCAAAAATGCTTGCTTTAAGGATTTTATGGAAGAGTCCAACCAAACTTTATCCTTAGTGTGTCCAGCATTTACCCATGTCTCATTCAGATAGTCAATTTTTCTATTTTCTAAATCTTTCTAAGAACTATCACCTCCACACAATTATTTCTGTTTTTTCTAATAACAAAATCGTTTTTTGTGTGGAAAACCCATTCCTCTTAATACATTATAAAATGTCGATCTTTTAAAATTCGGCAAGTCCTTATCTCCGTTAACCACTGTCAGAACTTCATCTCCTTTGGGTAAATCATTTTGAAAGAAAAAATTGTGAACAATTCTTTTCATGGCGCTCCTGTTGAAATTATCAATTGAACTGTTATTTTTTTCTTAATGGATACTTTTTTGGGTCAGCTACTGAATGATTAAATCTGGACTCACGATCGATTCGGTAGACACTTGAAGAAGATACTCCTGAAATATTTGGCATTTTCCAAATAACATCACCAACAGTATTGTCATCATTTCTTTTTCATAAATATTCATCATCATTTGTTTTTCGTTAGCGTTATCATCTGTTTTATCATCTGTATCCTGTCAGACATGTTTAAGAAAATTGGGCAACAGACAAATACAAACAATGTCACGGAGTATGATAATATGATGCCGTACTACACCTATTCTAGCGGCTTTTGCAACAATACTGCACTGGCCCCTCCCATGCAGCTTTTTATTTGTAGTATACAATAGTGTCTTTGATTTGGACCAATGCCATGCCGCGCCCCGCTTCGCCCGGAATGTTCAAGTGATGATAATGCACTTATCGTTGTTTTAGTTCACTATTTTTCTTCAATATCCAAAGTATTCTAATTAGTGAGTATTGATAATAATGGCATTATCAATATGTCATCAGGCAATAAGAAGAGGCGATTAATTCTTCATCATGAGATGATCTCACGCTGCGGCTCAATTGGATGATTTACCAGCTAGAACATCAAGTTGAGATCTGAACTCACAAGGAGCAAAAATGTCGATATCAAGAAGTACAATAAGCTTATATCGGAGATTTTGACGAAGGAGAATGTGGAAAGATTTATAAAAGAGGCTGAAAACGAAATATTTTTATTTACAAAAGTACGACTTAATTTACGATATGTTTATAATTTATTATTAAATAAATCTGTTTCTTAGGTTGCAATGATAATAGGGATTGCGGGAGTCTGCAGGAAAAATGAATTGACGTTCGTACGAGGAGATGTATTTGATGAATTCACCTTTTTTAAAATTACAGTTCCAGAAAGCAAAACACATGTTATTTGCGAATTTGTGGTCACTGCTGGAAACATTGCAGGTGTCAATCTGGTTGACTTCCTCAAAAAATATAGAAATACTCGTAATAGACCTCCTGCTGTAGAGCATGGCAGATTTTTGTGCGATATTATAATGGAAAATGTTGCATATAACCCGTGGGCATAAATAACAGCAAAGATTGCTCAGTACCTGGGTCTATCTAATGTTAAAGGATACAAAGGATATTGTTTCAGACACTCATCAGCGTATCTCTTGGCAAACTCAGGAGCGGACATTCTGAAAATAAAACAAAACAGAGGATGGAAATCTAACAGTAAAGCCGAAGTTTTTTAGAAAATAAGAGTTTCAGAAAACAGTTTCAATTGAAATTAACATTGGACAAGAAGTTCAAGATGAAAAAACTGTGTCTGTAATAATGCTGTTTGAAGTTTTTACTTAATTACTTTTCATAACTGATATATTAATACGAAAAATGTGAGGTTTCCTTATTGTCCAGGAGTGACAGATAAAAGACATTTGTGTGTCGCATATTTTGGAGCTATCTTATTCGGAATTAAAAAAGAGCTCAGTAAATTGAGTCAAACTCGTGGAAAACTATATTAATATTGAAATATAATATTTTGCGAGAGCAAAAGTTATCGATCTATAGTTTATTAGTTTATTTCATTCTACTGCTGATTTGTACAGTTTTGGATGCGTCGAGACATACGGCAAATTCGCGAAGTGAAAGATGTTAGACAGGTTATAGGTTGAAGAAAGGACCATGTGGCTGATGAACGGATCGCCAAAATTGTCAAAAATGTTTAAACGTTTAGATGTTACGAAAGCATTACAGGAATGAAGGCGAGTCGCAGTCTCGAGACTCTGTCCAAAAGAAAAACGAATAAAAAGAATTCGATTTAATATTTTGTGAAAAACTGATTTGCTACGTATTAGTCGCTTCCAAAGTTTACAAAAATTGTTGGAATAGAAAAAAGGGAACAGGTGTTATTTTCCATCACAAGATGTCTACAGTTTCTGAATTTTTATTAGAAAAGGTAGACTAAAACTGACAATCAAGTATTTGTAATTTTTTTTGAGAAATACTATTATTACATCGTAAAATTACATATTTAACAACTTGCTTATACATATTATTTCCAGGATTTTCTTGAGATAACTCTTGAGTTTTAAAATTTCGATGATTAATTTTTAGTATAGAAATATCTTAATTCTATTCAACAACAATTATTTTATCTCTCGATTAAAATAAAAATAAATATTTTTCGTCAGTTATCTTCAATAATAATTATGTAAGGAATATTTCTATTTTAAAATATTTATTTTGAACTTATCATTGTCTTCTTCAGTTAAACCAATTTTTACAATCTTGTTTTTAATTAGTATAATAACGCATTAAGTCACCCACTATTTTTTTTATCTCAGAGCACACATGCTGTCTTTTATCTATCTATCTAACCCAGATTATCAAAACAAATATATAATTGAGATGAACATGTTTCTAGACATGAAATAATGAGGTATTGTCTAAAAATTTTGATGGGTACTAAGAATCTCATACTATAATTCACATACTCTCAATGAACTTCCTATATACCAGTTAATATGTAATATGTTCTTCCCTAGTATTCATATTTTTCGTTCCTCATTGTATGTTGTCAGGTATTTTTTTACACAATATGTCGAAATTTGAAATAGCTTAGACATCAGTCATCTATTTTCCTTCTTCGAACAAATTAATATCGTAATATACTATTTATCCTGCAGTGCCAATTCATATTTAAATTCGGTGATTCTAATAGTTATTTTTATTGTTTGTACGAGGTTTGCCTTTAAATAACGAGACTGACTGTGCTGCAGAAGAAGTATTTCTGCCAAACCGATAGTTCTTACCGTAAAACCTTATGTTATAAATGCATCGCCACTTGTCACTTGAATCACTACAGTCGTATCCTTCCTAATTACATGTGGTAAAGAATGTTCATCGAGTTTTTAATATATCCCAGAAGACGTTCTAGATGATTCCACAACAAAAAGCTTGAAAAAATTTTGTACTATCGAACAACTTTCACGTTGTTTCTCGTCATGAAATTAGGAAAACAACCCGAACTGTGGAAGGACAAGTCATGGGTTCTCCATAAAGATAATGCGCTGGCTTATTCTGGATAGACTGACAGGAGGTTTAAGCATATGCCTTATTTACCAGATCTTGCGCCATGCGGTACCGTTTTCTAAAATAGTAACAGTAAGAATCAAAATCTCATATAACAGGTCATTGTAAGGTGGGGAAATGCCAGTAATAAGTTATCTACCGATTCATAATCAAGAATCTAATAGCAACCGTCGGAAAGCTATTCATACTATAAATGAAAAAGAACTGGCTCTTGCGACAATACTCGAAGTATTACAAATAAAACAATTAAATAGTGAGACGTGAATGTAGAGGTCTTCAAAATAGTCGGAGAGCTAGTCGCCACTTCGACTAAGGTACTTTCACAAGGCTGAAACTTTTTCTATATGTTATTTAATATAGTTAAAGTAGAAAAATCAACTTCTGGCAGGGTTAGCGCGGTTGCAACGATATCCACTGTTTTTTGCATATTGCAATTTTTTTATTTAAAAAAATGTATCTTCACAAATCTGGCTTTCGAGTATTTTTTTAATTAGACAATTTTGAATATAAAAAAAAATTGCCAGATGATTTGCTCGGTTGCAAGTATCTGTAAAATGGACCGAAAGTTGCTAAGACGGGTAGTACAGTATTTTCATCACAAACTTCTACCGACCCTGTCGACCCTTCAGCTAAAGAATTTTTACCTGAATATAAGGTTAACATACAGGTAATACATTCTTAGGTAGGGGAGTAGAACATTTTAAGACAAATTTCCGTTAAGTTTGTCAGTTGCAACGCTGATTATTTCGGAGCAAGTTAACTTACATAGTTTCTTCTAATTTACTAGCGAAATACACAAAGAATTGCATTTTTATACTATTTTTGGATACTTGATTGTTCAATATCCGTTTCTTTCCATATTTGAGTGTTTTTAGAGTCAGTTTTCGACTCAACTGTATATTTTTTTCATATCTCCGCTACATTATTGTGATCAGTTGTGCGTAATAATTTTTTATAAGTGAAAAAAGAGAAAAGACTACTTGTTTTCATTATGGAAGCGCAAGAAATGATCTGTGTGTCACCAAGCTTACCAGCATTTCATGCACTGACGGGTTGCTATGTCAATCCTTCATTTTTCAGAAGAGCAAAAAAAAACCTTTCGAAATCCTTAACAAATCCATACCATATCAAAAAGCATTAACAGATATTGGAAATGCTCATATCACCGGACGTAGTAATGAGATATTTGAAACAATCGAAAAATTCATTTGCCAAATTTATATGGTCAAAGCAGACAACGTCAATGAAGCCCGATACTTCAAATTCATCTCAACATACAATGCAAATGATGAAAATGAACCTTTTATTAAAAAATATGTCAATTATGATGCATCCAATTTACCACCCTGTGAATCAGAATTAAAGCAGCAACTTTTACGGACTCAATATATATCAAGTATATGGCGCAATGCCCATCTGAAATGTCCTACAACATTGAAACCAGACGATTATGGATGGCGAATAGAGGAAGAAAAGTATACTTTTCAATGGCAAGATGGAAATATTGTACCATCATCTATATATGACGTTTTGTTAAAATCCAATGAATTAGACAATACTACTTCAGATGAGGAATTTTTAACATTAATTGAATTAATTGTATGAACATTTATGTGTAATATCACGTATTTATAATAATTTCTTTTCCAGAGAGCGAAGAAAATGTAGAGGACGACGATGATAATTTCGAGAGACGAGATTATTCCTGACGAAGAGGGAGATGAATAATTAGTTATTGGAAAAAAAATTTTTCTTAAGTATTGTAATTAAAGTATTAAGCTTTTGTAATTAAAGAAAAATATATATGAAATTACCTGTATCATGATATTTTATTATAAATACCTAACTTCACAAAATAGTTTACAAGATATTTTCTTTAGGAATTAGATTTGGAAGATCGTACCAGCCGTCTTAGCAACTTTCGGTCCATTTTACAGACACTTGCAACCGAGCAAATCATCTGGCAATTTTTTTTTATATTCAAAATTGTCTAATTAAAAAAATACTCGAAAGCCAGATTTGTGAAGATACATTTTTTTAAATAAAAAATTTGCAATATGCAAAAAACAGTGGATATCGTTGCAACCGCCCTACCCCTGCCAGAAGTTGATTTTTCTACTTTAACTATATATAACATATAGAAAAAGTTTCAGCCTTGTGAAAGTACCTTAGTCGAAGTGGCGACCAGCTCTTAGACTAAAATAAGATGTACCGGTATTATTATAATATTCTTAATGAAACATTGAATAACAGGCGAACCTGGATAAAGACTTTAAAGAAGTACAGTTGAGAATTATTGGTTTCTCGAGTAATTTTGGTTCCTTCCAAAAATCTAAAGCTTGTATCATTGATATTCTTTTAATGTTCATTTTAAGATTCAGATATTTGAATTATGTATAATGAAATGAGTACAGGAAAAAAATTTGGAAGAATGAAATAAAAAAATTATTCAAAATTTAAAAACATTTATTATTGGAAATGTATATATAAAAATAATTTAAAATGTATATAGCCAAGTAGTTTTTCAAATATATCACAAATCTATTTAATAATCTTAAAAATAGAACATAATCAGTTTAATGAAATCGTAGAATGAAGACTCTCAGGTTCCCATGAGTTTTTATGTGAAGTTTTGTTGTTTGTAAATCCCAGAATTTTGGATATTTTTCACTATTGTTGTCTATCCCTTCGATCCATTGTAAATTCGATGCTTTTTCAGTTTTAAATAAATTGTTATTTAGTTGCCAAATGTGAATTTTAACCAATCAATGGAGCAAGATTTATATTTGTGATTTCTTAATATTTTTTAAATATACAATATTCCATCATTTTTATTATTAAATTGAGAAAATTTAGATTTAATCTTGAAAAAATATATAAGTATGATTTTAAAAAAACAGCTATAGTAGAAATGGTGGTTGTCTTCCTTCTATGATAAATACGTCAGCAACAATATTTATAGGAATAAAAATTTCTGTCAACTAAGTAGAAATAATCGTTATGACGAATCTTCTAAACATTGGGCTTTTTACGAATTGCTAATTAAAAAAGAAATTTAATTGTATTTAATTGTATTTTATTTATAGGGTTAACATCGACATTTAGCAAAACTCGTTTGATAGTAATATCGATATACTGGGCGAATAAGTTAAAAAATCCAAGATTATTATTAGCTGATATAAACTGAAAAGACCTCAAAACAATACAAATCATAATCAAACTGGTTAAAAGCTCAAAATATGAATATCTTTTTATTAGATTTGTTCACCAAATCCTTTTTAATGTTGTGAATTTAAGATGTCTCCAATCTAAAAGGATACTGTATTTTTGAAGGTAAAAAAATAATATATGACAGTAATTCGTCCAATATTATGAAATTGAATAGAAATATTTTATAATTCCCAATAAAAAGTGTTCACCTTTATATAATCTTTTCTACACCACCCATATATTATTCAAATTTGTAAGAGTGAGTTTAAGTAAAAAAATTTCTCTTCCCTTTTCGTTCACTATATAAAAATACTTTGATGTTGTCAAAAACAAATAACAACTATAGTGAAGTACAGACTTAACAGAATTTAATCATTTGACCGTTATAAACATCATGTCATGTCATGATTAAGAAAAAAAATTCATATTACTCTCAATTTTTCCATCGCGATTTTTACTTTTTTTATTTTTATTCGCAGATCCGCAATAGGGTTGCAAGATGTCAATCGAATATAATAATTGTAGTTCGGTAAATTCTTATTTAGAATTTTAAATTCCTATAATTTCGTATATTTCACACTTGACGGTCAGCAACTGATCAACTATCAATCGATCAGATATTCTTGCCAGGTGTCTACCATTCTCACCTCTTACCCAGCAAACAATACAGAGTAGGGATGAGAACGGGGCCGGTCTCCTGTCTTAATCACTATACAGTACACATATTTCGGAACCACAGTAAACGCGAAATGGGATAGAGAGAGCTAGGAGGTAACTATTTCTATCTAAATCACTAATAATGAAATATTTAATACAAGAATTTCCCAACTTTGAATTATGTTCAAAATTTTATCACAATTAAATTTGAAATTAACAAGCTTGAGTCACTGAAAGATATTAAAATGAAACAGTAACCAGCATTTTGGAGGTTTGAGTAACTATTTGAAGTGTGGAATTCACCATAGATAATTATTAACCCATCGAAAATTATTTTATGTCTTTAAACTCATCTCTAATTTCAATTTTTCGAAATATTTCATATCTTCTGAACTAATTGATGGTTTAACGTTAACCATAGCGTTCTTAAAATCATCAAAATTCACAATAACATCTTCAGAATTTGTAAAATCTGCAGATATTTCACCTGAAATGGAGTAGTTATATAAATAAATTGAAATATCTGAAAAGCTCTTCCATTCTATCTTGGCATTAATCCATAACACATTTGAGATACATACCAATTTCTATTCTCTTAATGAGTCTTCTTGTGGCAAAAAGCCATGCTTGTGAACAAATACCATAAAAATCAGCACCTGTTATATTTTTTGGACAAATTTTGACCACTGCTGAGAGATCTACATCACAACTCAATTTGAATCTGAAACAATTTTTATTTCTATTATAAATTCGAAAAAATTTCGAAATCACACTTGGATGTCGATTAAAGTGTGGTTGAATTTAGTTTGTATTGGTTGTACCTATTCTATATAAATTAAAGTTAATTATATGTAAGCAGTTTTATATTTGGGAAGGGCATTAAGGAACATACCTGAACGTTTCGCCCAGCTGAATTGACTACTACAATCTCAGAAATTTTGTGTATAAGATTAAAAGTGTGGACAACTGAATCAATATATCATAAGTTTGTAATAACTTGATGATTGAATATTTATAATATTTTTCAATATTTATATATTTTAATAACTCTTCTTTTTCTTCTAATATATGCACACCTATTAATAATAGATACCTGATTTGTGGAAAACTCCTTTTATTTGTGAGAATATCATTGCTTTGGAATCTTTAAAACTCCAATCAGCCCGGCAAAGTTAATATTCAGCCATAGATTAAAGCCTCCTCACATGTATTTTTATGTAACAATTTTTGAAACTGCGATAGGACTCGTAATTGTGGATTTGAGTAGAAATTTATAAACTTTGATTATGTTAATCCTTGATTTATCAAATGAATAGTTGAAACCCCAGGAAATTACAATATATTTTTTTTTCAAAGTTTTCGTTTTTGTTATGTTTTAGAGAGCGAAGCTTGGATGGATACATCAAGTGTTTATTGGAAAATTTTCTATTTAAACTGGCTGGAAAGAAAATTAACTCTAATCTCACTCTGTTTATTTTATTACCATTTTTCATCTATTTGAAAATAATTGTTACTCTGAAAGTAAAATTATATTTGAATTTGTTGCTGATAGTTAAGCAATGAATAATGAATGACAATATTGAATTTGTGAATAACAATAATATCAATTGGAAATAATAGTTGTTAATTGATGATTGAAAAATTAATGCTATCATTTTATAATTGGCACAAACTTTTTTCAAATTGTGGAATCATATGATGCACCATATATTTACGTACTTTCTAGTAAGCGCTTTTAATACAGATATTTTTGAAGCTTCATCTATACAAGGTCCAATATATAATAATTTATCAAAACGTCCAGGTCTCAATAATGCTGGATCTATTAGATCAGGTCTGTTAGTAGCTCCTAAAATAAATAAAAAATTACAAAATATAAGTGAAAAATGGGTGATCAAGAATATATGTCATATATGTGTAAATAATTATTATCTTCAATTTTTAAATCAATCAATAAATATTTTGAAATTTTTTATTCTGTTATATGATTAGGAGAGATGACAGGAGTTTCATTTAAAAAATATCCTTTTTTTAAATATCTAAATGATTATCTGTTTGCTAACTATCCTGAAAGTGCAATATGCAATTTTTGTTCAGATATAAAATTCTTCTCTTTCTGATTGTATTATATTATATTTAACACTAACTGGACTTTTATTGGAAATCTTTCACATTATATGTCTAAAATTATAATGCAATCCGTTATGTATGAGTCATAATAAAGTTTTCACTCACCGATAATAAAAATTGTCGCTGAATCATTCAATCCATCCATTTCAGCTAGAAGTTGTGACACCACGCGGTCCATAACTCCGCCTGAATCACCAGATTTTCCCCTATTGGGTGCTAAGGAATCTAATTCATCGAAGAATATTATACAAGGTGATGCCTCTCGGGCTCTTTTGAAAACTGCAATTATATTCAATAATAAATAATTAATATTATACAGAGTATTCCGGGATTTGATGCAAAATGTTCGGCAGTGAGTAGATAGTGAAAATAATGCTGTGGCATAAAAAAAATATTCATACGACCCCTCGTTTCGTTTCTGAGTTATGGGCGTTTGAAGTTTGCAAAATCAGAACTTATATTTGACTATATTTTCTAAATAACGCAGTCGAATATTATGATATTTTAATGGATAATTAGTATGTCCATGTAGTGTGTTTGACGGAATAAATAATTCTACACTATTACTAGCTTTTTAGATCGTTGTACATGCCAAGGAAAACGTTTGCCACAAAGAGACATTCTGAAGAAAATGATCATAAATTGTAATTATTTATTTAAAATATTTACAGGAAGTATAGAAACACAATTAAACTGCATATTGTCGAACATTAGGAAAAAATTGAAATGTAGAAAAATTTAGTTGGTTAGCCTACAAGTTATCAAATAAAAACAAATAAAAATATAATAAAAGTATAATTAATAATAAATATAAATGAATAAACATTAAATTACTCTTTCTTTTCAAATGAAAGTTTTTTTTATATATTGTAATTCTCTCAATTTTTTTCAATGTGAAATAAGCAATTTTTTCTGTGTGTAATAACCGACAATTCTGTCAAGGCACTTTATAAAAAAAAGTTTTCTCTTTCGTATTAGTATTAATTCTATAACTATAAGTAAAAAGAAGTTACATAACCTCACTGACTACTTTCTAGGAAGCACATTGTGAAATAAAGTCTGCAGAAACTGACGATTCTGTTGGCAGGAGTATAAAACTCCAGCTCATCTAGTTCTACTTTGCTTCACATTGTAAACACAATGTACTACAATGCTTTAGATAAGCAGCTTGTAGGAGTGGGAGAGTAGCTCTGCTACTATAATGTAAGCTGAAGATTAATAAAACAGCTTTAATATAAGAGCACAACAAACATTACGGTTGCATTATAATGTAAGCTCTCATTACATCTTTCTATTTGAATACAATATAATGAGCCTTTATTTTCAGAATTAAAAGACTTGTCGGGATAAAATAATGAAATTATACAAATATAAGTATAATACTAATAAATTATCGACATTAACAGTGTTAGTTTTGATTCAATGTGAAAACCCTGTAATATATTAATAAATAGAAAATTTATATCTGTGAAAGAAAAGTATTTATTGAGAATGTCTCACCTTCTCTAATATTTTTTTCTGACTGACCTACATACATATTTAACAGTTCTGGACCCTTCACTGAAAGAAAACATATATTACATTCTGTTGCAACGGCTTTTGCAATCAATGTTTTTCCCGTGCCTGGAGGTCCAAAAAAAAGAATTCCTAAAAAATAAGTTTTACGAATTTTAAAATAACAATTTAGATGTGTGAAGCATGTAGACAGGTATTGAATAAATTTTATTGCAAGATTTAAGAATCACAACTACTAACGCGCATGAGACACTGTAATTGTGGGTGTTGGTGTAATGGTAGTGTAAGCTGTGTGTTCAATATTTTTAATATAGTAGTTCGGAAAATTTCAGTTTTTGTTTCTTTTCGACCAAATTAGGCGCAGAATTGTTTGATCACAAAGTATTTTTCATTGTTTGGACTCCTTAGATCAGGCTAAAAGCCCTTCAAAATGATAAAAAGTGGAAAAAAATAATAGTAGGATGAAACACATTTGGAAAGGAGAACATAATAAAAATGTAAAGAAAAATAATTTACGGGCGATTTGTGATCAGAAAGTGGAAACTTTTGTATTCACAATTTTTCCACATAACCTCAAAATTTATGTGAAAAATTGAAAGAACCAAATGTTTGGTTTATTTTTATCTTTTACAAAAAACATATTTTTACGAAATTTGGTGAGAGCTTACCTTTTTATGTCCCAAACATACTTTAATGATTTGATATGAAATATTTATTTTCCCCCTTTTTTTGACTTCATATTGAAGCAGCACCCTAATTTTCAATATAAAATTCTTCCGACTAAATATCAGATTTTTAAAAATAGTCGATGAGTTTTTTGTTCGTTGAAAACTCTACTTTCTGGTGGTGCAAAAAATATTGTGTGAAATTTTCATAAAAAACTATTTGTACAAATGATTAAAACAAAGTCGGATGCGTTTTTCTTGTTTTTTGCCTTTTCTAAAAAAATTTACCCAGATGATGTTGATATATTTTACACCATCAGAAACTCACCAACTTTTTAGGGTGCGTCTCAAAATTAAGTCCAAATAACGTTAAAAAAATAAATATTTCATATCAAATAAATTATAGTGTTATTGGGACACGAGAAAGCAAGTTTCCACCAAAATTCGAAAAAAAAAAAATGTTTTTGTAAATAAAAATCAAAAACTTGTGTTTTTTGAATTATTCATAGTGAGTTGGTTCAATTTTCCATCATCTCAAGATACTCTCAGCAATCTATGTTGGCAAAATATTCTTATTTAATCTATTTTTTAGATGTTTAGCAGTTTCTACTGAAAGGCGCTTATGGATTTTATCATCATACAACACTAGTCCTTTAGCCATACATATATGAAAAAGTATATTGTGTCAATATTATTAATCTTTATTTCACGCCTGTTATCATGTCTGGTGACCATTTACTGTTATTTAACTTTTTTCATATTTATTTGTTGTGCTTTTTCATTATTGTCTCCTTGACTCTTCATAGTAGTATGGCCGTGGAAATATAAGAAACCTTGCAAAAGCAATGGGAATGAAAACAAACAAAAACGGAAATGATTTAAGAAACATTCTAAGGGAACAAACAAATATATTAGTGCAGTTTATACTTACCCGATCTTTTTAAACCTGTTTTTCTGAATATTTCTGGATGTTTCAGTGGTAAATTTATAATTTTATTTATTTCTTGTTTCACGTCATTCAAACCGCCCACATCAGACCACAACACTTTGGGTACTTTGGGAGCTCCTATACTTTCATTATAATTTCTTTGCATGTAATCTATAATATTTAGAAAATTATAAACAATTTCAATATGGATAACTATCAGATATTTGTTTTACATTCAAATTATTCAGATATTTTCACATTTTACAGCATAATAATAAGTTTAAGTCTTGTTATAAAGTTGAATTATGTTTATACTTGTGTTTGGTTAAGACAGTGCCACGACAGTAAAGCCTGAGCTTAATACACAATAAGCATCATCTACTTCTGGTATTATAGTGCACTATTATATGTTAATTTGGTAGATATGAAGCTACCAAATTAATGAACAGTTTTTCACAATTTTCTACTTACCAATTGCTTCAATGAAACTTTCCATGTTGATTATTTTACAATTATTTGAGCATCGAGAGGTTTTTTCTGCATGATAAACCAATGCTTTAAGATCTTCGAAGACAAATCCATGAGTTTTATTGGCTAAGTCATGAAAATCAAGGTCAGTTATTTCATCTTTTTCTTCACAAATCCACTTTAAATTTAGTTCTCTTTGTATATCTGTTGATGTCTTTATTTCAAAAGTTTGTAAAAATAGGTGTTTTAAATTTACAGAAATATCTTTTTGATTACTGCAGCAAAACAGTACAATCGGATAAGAGTTATTTTCAAATAAAAATTTCAATTCATCTGAAAAATGACCAATAAGACGTTCATCATATTGACCATCATTGTTCTTGCCAAAATTCTGAAATATGAGAAAACTTCAAGAATGATTAAAGTCTAAGTCTGAATCTAAAATTAGCAAATAATTCCTCCCCTCCAATTTTTTTAGTTCCATCAGATGAAGTTATTAGATCGCAAAATTATTTTAGTTTGATGTGATGGTTTCAGGAATATGATCATAAATTGTACACAAACCACCCTGAATTAATTTTTTTCTCAACATTTAAAATGAAATCATAAAATGCTAACACAAAAAAATGGAAGTTGTGTTGAGGAAACAACATTTATGATATAAGGATATCCCTAGGTCTCCAACACCTCATGCGTGGCTAGTGTGAGACAATCTAGGTTTGTAAGGTTGAGCTATTTTACCTGAATAAGGCTAAAATTTTAGTTTTAGTTTTCTAATATTAAAAATTTTAATTTTAGTTTTCTGATATTAAAGATGTTGAGGTTATAATTATATATTTTTGGACTGATATGCTGTGAACAGTTCTTAAGATATTAGAAAATCCTTAAATGGGTTTCTTTGTAATTAGAAATAATAATATTTTGCCAATTTTACTCGATGAGAATTTTATGAGATTATCCGAAAAAGAAATCAGATCCAGATTTTTACATTGTAAAAACACACGCACGAGTTTTAGTTGTCCCCTTTCATACACATATTTTTACATTTATTTCTTATTGATACTAAATATTTTTGGATATTGTGTTGAGAATGTTTATTGTGGTCAAATTAGTGTTCCATAAAAGAAGCTAATTGAAATAATTTCACTCACCTCAAAATTATGCATAGAGATTATGCATGGTGCTGCTGCCTTTGCATTGAAGAAACAATTATGTAACTTTGTCTCGTTTTGAGCAAAAATGTTCGCCATTAACTCGTAATTTTCAATCCTGTAATGATGCATGCCAAAATGTGGCGCAAGGGAGGATAAAATAATGTCTTCTCCACATCCTCTATCTCCAACCAGTAGAAACGTTGGCTGTAATGATAACTTTGCTGAAAATGAGAATAGCTTTGAGCCAACAAAACTAATGAAAAGTTGAGTAAGAGTAATGAAAATTAAAGTATCAAATTTCATGTTGTATGTGGGTGGTGGGTGGAGCTGGACTTAATAACAAAATATAATTTAATTGATCACTTGGTATCAGATCCCTTCAATCTACTAATCATAAGCCTAGCACATCTACTAATCATAAGCTTAGCACATATTAGCCAGAAAGTAGACATTTCATAATTGGAAGCTCAATATTTTTAAATAATAAATAAATTTTTTTTGGTATTTGAATGTATATATAATTTAAAAATACCATAAGCTGGTATTCTTCAAATCATAACACATAAAAATTTTAAAAGCCGAATTTTTCAATTTTTTGAGTATTTGGAAAAATATATTCAAATTAACAAATCACAGTTATATAAAATAAAATATTTTTTTTGTTATTTAAAAAATTCATCTAATAATTCTAAGAGATGATATTTTTTAAAGCACGGAATAAAAATTTTAACAGCTGAATTTTACAATTTTTAGGAAAAATATATTCAGATTAACAAAACTCAGTTACTTTAAATTCAATATTATATTAATTTTTGAAAACTTCTCCAGTTACTGTAAAGATACGGCAAGTCAATGAAAAAATTTTAAATAAAAAATTAAGACTACTATACTTACATTTTCTTAAAAATGGTTTTATGGCCAGTTCAATTTCATCAAAATATTCTTGTAAACCATAAGGGCAAATGGGTAATGTTTTGAAACCTTTATTAGTACTTTTTATCAACTTTGTTGTTCTCTTTGGTACAAAACTTTGTATGTTAACACTTTGTTTAATTGCAGTTTCGCCCCAAACACAGTAATAACAGCCATCAACATAATTATTATTATAACTAACATTGTTACATTTCAAGAAAATACTATGTACACTGTTTACACTACTATTTAATAAAGATAAAGGTTCTGCAAAGTATTTAATATCAATTTCAATTATATCATATTTTCTTATTAGTTTTGGTTTCCTGAAATATCTCTCTAATAAAGAATCCAATAAAGAGTTACTGATTTCATGTTGCGAACATACTAAAGATATGCTAATTTCATCAGCAACTTTAATACAGTTAATATTGTTTAATAGTCTTACAGAGCCTATGAAATTTTGATTCAATAAATTATTGTAAAAAGTATCGGATATGAAAAGTTTGTTTTTATCACAATTTTCATTTGGTACTGGGTATATATTCCTACTTGATTTAGTTTTATCGCAATATAATTTTAAAATTTTATCACTTTTGTAAATATTATCACTGTTTACTATAACAGTATTATTTATGTCTCTTAAGGGACTTTTAACATTTACAATTTTTATAATATCTTCAACTGCGATAGGTGTCAAAGTGTATTTCACATTTCTTTTGATAGTTCGTAAATACAATACATACATATAAAATATGAACCAATATGGGTGGTATTTTTGGTACTTGAATTTTATTATGGTTAAAAGTAACTTTGCCTGTTCAATTTTTTCTTGGGACATGGTGAATGATTTATTTTTCTTATTCCTAAAAGTAATAATGGAAAATGATATTTTATAACAATATAATTGATTTTATGTGTACAATTTTTCTTTAAATATTCAACATTTATTGTCTCCGCACATATTGAAAGCAACAGTCTAAAATTTTTCTAAATATATTGAGTGTTAAGAATGACATATTTTTCAAAATATATAAAAAATAAATTTCAATGTAAAAGAAAAATGAGAAAATTAACGAATTCTAATATAAGATGTTTACTGTTGCAGCTAACTCCTAATTTAAGTCTTTAAAGTATTGTAATTGACAAAAAGGTTTCACATTTTATTATTAACCACCGTAAAATTTGATTCTAAAAGATTTAATTTACGAAACGGGGTGAATATTCACTTACTCTAGTTACACTTCCTGAGAGGAACGGATTTTAAATGTTATGTAAAAAATGCTACCGAAAAAAAAAACATTGTAGAAAATAAGGTTAAGATTATTATTTTCATACACACACTCTATTACGCACAGGCGCAAAAGCCAGCATACGCTAAATAGCACACATTCCAGGTCAATCATAAAGTCGCACCAAATGTATGCGGAGCCCGCCAAATTTAAGCAGATAGACAAAATAAAGTAACTGTTTAAAATTGACCGTCAGGTTTAAATTTTTTTGGTTTCAGATATGTTTACACAGAGCGGCAAAAAATTACATTTTTCACTTAATGTATCATACTTATTTAAACTTTGCCACATTTTTATTGATTCCTGTATGATTTCTGTATCAAAAGGCCCACATTTTATTCTTTTATTCATTATAAAAATAACAACTAAAAAAATTTATATTATTATTATTACAATTTTTCATATATATTTAAATACATACTTTTGTAAATATCTCAAAAATATGAGTTTACCTTGCTTCTCTAATCACCTAAATAATTGTTCTTCAGTTCCATGGGTTTATTGATATTTGCCTCCTTTGATATGCTTTCCATCATGCTCCCACTTTGGCTTTTGCCCATCAAACATTGTTTGTCCAACACCTACTTCATATTTCAAGGACATTTCTACCAGCAACTCAAAGGTGCCCCCATTTAATTCCCTCTCTCCCGTCATTGCCAACATTTTCATTTTGAAAATAAGGCCTCATACCAATCGTTTCCTTAACCCTCAATCCCATCATCATCCGGCCCAACTCAACTCTGTCATTGATATACTCGTATCACCATCCATCTCGTTGAGTGACAAATCCAGTCGACCTTCTGAAATAAGTTTGTTGAAGGCAAACATTGATTCAAAATGATTATAACAAATCCGAAATTTCAAGGAGCATCCACCACAGATCAACTGAGGGTGTACCTTCCTTAGATCAAAGGTGAACAGACAAAATTTGCAGAATCCTCAAACCTCTCGGTATTCGCACAATCTTCAAACCCAATCAGAAACTCTCCCATCTTATCAGATTCGTCAAAGACAAAATGCCCAATGAACACCATGGAGTGCATGAAATCCCCTGCTCAGATTGCTCCCGTTCCTATATTGGCCAGACAAATCGGCGTATTTCCGTCAGAGCCAGGGAGCACTTATCTATCACTAATTCCGATCTTCCTCCACTCTTGTCCAACATCGTGTCCATACCAGACACACACTCGATTTCAATAGAACCAAAACTATCGCCCCATTTCGCTCCTTCAAGTTCAGGATTATTCGAGAAGCTATCGAAATAGAGAAACGTCCAAACTATCTGAACACAAGGATAGCTAGAGATTGCAGGCAACTTGGAAACACCTTTATCCAGTTCATTCCAATGCCACTCCGGCCAACAACAACATTTCCTCTAAAACACCAGAGAAGCCGATCTCCGTGCATTTATTATCCCTCCCGCCAATAATATACTTCCTAGGCGCGCCAAAACCACAAAACCCGCCAACAGGTCCCTTATAATTATAAGATCCAGGCGACAAGAACCCCAGTTAGCTCAAGACCAGCAATGAGTGTGTTACTGTCAGTAGTGTTCTTGATACTTTCTATTTCCTTGGTGAAATTCCAGGGAGTAGGCAGATTGAGGCTTTGGAAACAACCGAGATAAAAAAAGGGGTGATTTGTTGCGTGGATTAGAGATATTGCGACCACGGAATCACTTCTTACCAATTAACGAATAACCATCCTATGTAAATATGTATATATATTTATATATGTTCTTGATGTTAAGTGTTGCAATATTGATAAAAAATTGACGTTTTTTTCTTTTTCTCAATCTTGTAAGAAATATTAAAAAAAACTAATTTGAACAGAAGAAATCAAGAACATTTAGAAGCATTCATATAAACCTTTACAATTACTTCGATTATATCTATATTTCAATAGATATTTTCATTTCCATTGGCTAATTTCTTTTTCAGTTGACATGCATAATCTACTTCTCTATTTCCTTGCGATCTCCATGTTTTGAATTTTTTGAGGTCCCTAAAATTAAAAACAAATTGTTTGCTTATTATATTATGCGGATATGTTAAATACTAATTGAGCAAATCATTGTTGAGAAAAGATTTTAACATTTAACACGTTTTCTTCTTCCTAAAAATAAACTTATGCAAATAAATCTTAAATTGGCTTTGTCTACATTTGTGGAGTTACGTAACCAAGTAATAATTGTGTCAATGTGCATTTTCTCTTGCAAATTTTTAAGCTATTCAATTTTAAAAATTGTTCAAGGAAATAAACAACTATTATTACGTGGTTACCGAATCTCAATTATTTCTTTAAAATATTTAAACGCTCCCGTCACTTCCACAGTAATGTAACCACTACACAAACTATCAAAATAAAATCGTTTAAAATACAATTGTAAGAATTTGGAAACAAAGTCAGTTCAGAAATTAAATTCTTTCAAGTTGCCGTCGTTGGCGTTTAAAGGGTTCGGGTAAATTTGACATAAAATTTGGTGTTAGCTAGGTAAAAGCTCTTTCTGATTGGTCTGTAATGTGTGCTATTTAGCGTATGTTGCAGATGCTTTAAAATTAAATATTAAAAAGCATTTATTTTGAAAATTCCAAGTATTTATAAAATTCTGCTAGGGTTACAAAGTATCCATGTCTGGACAGCTATTTTATATGTAAATTATTGTAATGAGATTATCTATGGTTATAAGTAAGTAAAACTTCAGAGTAGTTGTAATGTGTTGGGCATAATGCAGTGAACCTATTATTTCACGGTTTTGTAATTATACAATAATTATGGTTCCAAAGTTATATTTCATTATATAAGTATACAATGTTATTACTACTTTTTAATAATTTACTTGATATATCTATATAACTCAAAGCAAATGAACAAAAACTACCATAATTACATTCGAACATATAAAAAGATAAAGGCAAACCAAAGAATATAAAAATGTTTCCAGACCAACACAGGGAGATCCATTATTCACCACTCTGTTCAATATAGTATTAGAATGGATAGTATGTAAAGCCGGTTTGAAGAGAACGGGGCATATATATGTTATATTTCTATAAGTACAAGCTGTTCCGACTAAGGAAGAGATCATGGCAACGATTTTTCTATCCTCCGAGATTCCAGCTCAGTTCTGCGCATTCTCAAGCATGCGCAGTCTCAATAAAGTGTCTCGAATGAGAGAGAAAATTGAATATTGTCGGCAACGTAACGTAGGGACGTTTTTTTCCCATACTAACTGATCATAAAGGAGTATTACATATATGGAACAGGGACACTAAAAACCAGGACATCGCAACTACTAGCATACGCAGACGTTTGTAGTAGTCCTCTCAACATCGGAAAACGAGATTCATGAAATCTGCAGAGCCTTCATACAGATAGTGAATCTACCAAATCAACTAAAGTGCCGTTTCGAGAATGCTTAATCGATTTAAGAAAACTGGAACTGTGGAACTGTTGTATAAATACGGAGAACTAAAAGACCCAAATAACCATAAGTGATAATCGTATGAGACTCGTAGAAACCCTCGTACCTAATACCTGCAGAATCTTGAGAAGAAAACTCAAATTCTAGAGGTGTTTCTTTATCGAACTCAACAATAAGGAGAAGAATCTGTATTGCAATACCAACATTCACCTAATGGATTGAGAAACGCGATCTTGGATATAATGGATATAATTATGGTCTGAGCAGAAATTTGTTTTAATGGCCATATTAAGTTGATTGTATTGGATGGAAATGAGGACAGTTTCATGTGAATCTAGTGGTGGCCAACATACCGTCGGCCACGTCGAACTGATTTTAGAAGAAATCGACACTAAGAGTTTTTCATCTTCCATCCAGATTCGCCTGACCTGAATCACATAGAACTTAGGATCAGTTACAAAAAGCCATGATTACCACAATCCACGACCAGGAACCATACAGAAGCTTATGTATCTTCCACAACTTTGGGTAAAAATTGTACAACATTTATTTAACAGCTCGGTTTAAAGCATGCCTAGAAGATGTGCTGCTCTAACATGTATGAATGAGAGTCATACAAAATATCAGCTTTGATAATGGGTAATGACAAAAGAAGGAACATTTGAAGAATTTGAAATCAATGCTAGGGTAAGGCAAGGTACTGAACTCAGCGATATTGTTTAATATTGCATTTAATATGAGAATATGATATCCATAGAAGTATCAATATAAATCAAAACTAATAAAATATACTAATGATTTAATTCTAATAGCAAGGTATCGAAAAAATTTTGAAGACACAGTCGAAAAAATTTTAAGAGAGGATTAAAAATAAATCTGAAAAAGACAGAATATATGGAAACTGAGGAAAGAAATTCAGAAACCAGACACAGTAAAAAAAATAATCTCAGCTTCTAAGTAGACGACACCTTTAAGTAATTAGGTACAATGATAAGCAACAACGTAAAACAAGACAAGGAATTCAAGCAGGATATAGGGCATGTATTAATTATCAAATCATAATGCAGAATAAGTTAATAAGCCGAGTAACCAAATTGAGAGTTTACAAGACTGTAATAAAACTAGTAGTCACATATGCTGCAGAAATTATGAGAAAACAAACATGAATGTAGAACTGGTAAGGATATATGAGAGGAGGTTAATTAAGAGAATGCATGGACCAGTGAAAGTTGGGAATAATGAGTATAGAGTAATGGAGCACTATGAAATTAAGAATATATTAGAAAATGAGGATATAGTAAACACAATTTTAGCAAAAAGATTACGATGGTACGGACACATTAAAATCATGGAAAAACTACAGGAAATAAGGAAAATTACAGAATGGAGAGCGAACGAGGAAAGATCACCAAGAAGACCAAAAAATAGATGGGAGTATCAGATTGTACAAGATAGAAGTTTAGGAATACGTGAATAACAAACAGATGCACGACAGGACGAAATGAAGAACAATAGATTATGCAGCAAAAACCTGATTACGAAGAAAATTGAATTGTAACAATAGACAAAGGACTTTAAAATGATCAAAAATATGTAAATGTTAAAAAGGAATATATAAAGAAAAAAAAATGAAAAAAAGTTTTAAAAAGGTGATCTTCTCGTTCTTATCAAAGGTATTACATATGTTGTTGATTAATCAGTTATATAAATTTGTTTAAAGATATCGAATAAATGAGAAAAATTGAAATGTTTCAAAGAACCATTACCAGTGTAAGAAACTGTATAAATAAAATAATTATTGGTAAAGTAGGATGTCATAAGCAAATATCTAAATTAAGTTACTGAAATGAACATTAAATCTAATTTATATATTATATAATAAAGTAATACAGTTATAATAAATGCAAAATTATTTATTTGATTTTATGTACTACAGTTCAGAATAAAATTTGGCTTTTTACATTATACATTCTGTTATCATGTTTTGTTTTAAAATAATTGAACGGTAAATTACGATTAAAATTCCATGATGGCATAAGTAATGATACTTATTTTTATCTAATGATTTAATATATATAAATTGCCTTTCTCATTGGAGGCGAAACGAGTTCTTTAAATGTTTGCGTTGAAATGGGATGTAATTTTAATAATGACATGCTTGACTTTCATACCATTACAATATATCATTGATGAATGTTTCATGTTTTCAAAATTGTACATTTCTTACATATCAATAATGTATTAGTATATCCAGAATTTTTTTTAAACTATAGCTCGCCTGGTACCACTTTTTTGAATATCGGGAACATGACACTGGCCTAAAATTAGATGCGAAAGCGCAAGCCCTAATAGAATGTTTTGAACTGAACAAGGCAGGAAACAGGGAGAAACACCCTTTGTATGCTATCAACAAGGGTGCGTAATATTCTTCTGGTCACACGCCGGGAAAGCGACGGATTTTCTACGACTGTAAAATTACGGATTGTTTTAGATTTTCGACTGTTAAAAACAAAACTTCAGTAAAACTCTCGAGTGTTAAGTGTGTTTAGAAAGCGTGTGTTAGTGATAATATTGTAACAAGTAGTTGAAAAAAAATTGTTGAATCAGATTTACAGGGTGACTCACAGAAGAAAATCACTGTAACGTAAAGATTATTAAGTTTTTATACAAAGGCATTTCTAAAATTTTCGTTATTCTGAGGTTCTGGTATTATTCGGGTTATTAACGTTGTTTGCTTTTGCGAATAAATATGAGAAATTCAAGTCAGATAATCCCTCATGATTCAAAATTTGATATATTAGTGTTTTCATAAAGTAACGTAAGTTGCTGATGTTTTGCTTTCTTTCTTTTTCCATTGGGAAAAATGTTGATTAAGAGTTTTTTCAAAGAATTCAAGCCGTTAGCATAAAAAAGATTAGTATACAAATGAAATTATTGAGACTACATTTAATGTTCACCAAATTAAAATTGGTTTCGTCAAAAAGTAGGAGGTTTTTCTGTTGCTATTTGCGTTAGAATGTCATAAATTATTTCTTATTATCATTAAAGGAACCTATTTATTATAATTATATGTAACTAAAACTGTAGTTTGAAAAATTGGAAAGCTTTTTGGAGCAGGGCTCAATTATCCTACTAATTAAAGATGATAAATCTTTGGATGTTACGCAAAAGTCTATAGGAAATTCTTGTACATCAATTTGGAAAACGGGATGATAATGTAGGATCCATCTGCAACATTATTGTTTCGTGGCTAGAAAGTAATGCTAGTACAAGAATTATGTGAAGCTGATCACGACTGCAAAATGGAATTTCGTCAAACCATATCTAAAAGGTAGACGCATACCTCATTTCACAAGTTCCAGCCTTCATGTTAGATATGTGCAGTTAATCATAACGGTTGTAGAAATTGCACTGATACAAATTCTAGACAGATGCAGATATATAGAAAGGTCTTTGAAAGTTAATATTTGAGCCGGTATTGTTTCTTATTAGACTATTATTTGTAAAAAGAAATTTGAAGAGACGAATATATTTAGATTATAGTTCCTGTAATAAGTAAATCCAGTTTAAAAATAATATAATTAACACGTTAAGCGCTATTTTTATCCTTTTGATTACAAGTATCCTTGATCATAGGAGCCACCTCTATCCAAACGGATACAAAGACTAGGTTGGGTAAATTCATACAGGTGCAACGTGTTCGTTTAAATGTATAGGGTACTATGTTTTCAAATAAAATTTATAATAATTTATATTTATTGGATTAATTTTTTGTGGGTCATTAAAAACATTTTTCACAAGTATTACTTATGTGGTGAGATTGTGAAGATTTAACTCTTGTCTTGTCAAACTTTCATCTAGAAGCTTAGTTATAACCAATGCTTTGAACTTAGTGACGGACATTTTTTCTTTGTTACCGTCTGATGTAAACAATACGCATTTTTAGCATGGTTCCTGGTATCAGCTCTACTGCTAACTTTCGGTACCGTTTGTTCCTTTTACGTAAACTTGTAGAATATAGTTTCAACTGTTCAGAAAGATGTATACATCTTAATTATCATTTAAAATTATTATCGGTTTTACTATACCCTCTCCACGTCTTGTCGTGTTTTGTTGAATTCACCAAAACATCTTTTTTGTATTTCAATTTCTATTTGAGTATATTTTCTAAATTATCCATTTGAACAATATGAATTTTTAATGGATGATTACGTATGTCCATGTAGTGTGTACAACAGAACAAATAATTCGACACTGTTATCTGACGGTTCATGCCCAATGGATAACATTCCGTAACTTTTACAGGGTACAATCTAATGATAGCTTTTTCAATTGATTTTTTAACAAAAAAGTACTCTTTGTTTAACTCGATAAAATTTATGGTTTCAGAGATATGTATATTTTTCGATCGTTGAATCAAGGAAGCCGTTCGCCATAAATAGACATTTTGAAGAAAATTATCATAAAATTTTATTATTTATTGGAAATATTTACAGGAGGTATTAAAACACAATCAAACATTTCTAATTGAACTGTATACTGTCGAGCATCGTATTAGTTACATTAGAAAAAAATGAAATACAGAAATATTTAGTTGGTTATACTAAAACTTATCACTTGCACTTCTAAATATTTCCGGAGTTTACAGAGGATATTTAACTGTTTACTGATGGAGCTGGTTTCACATGAGACGGTTTTATTAAATCCCATAATTTACATTTATGGTTAGATGAAAATCCTCACGGTACAATTCAAACAAAGAATCAATATCGATTTTGTGTTAATGTCTAAGCAGGAATAGTGGGTAATAATTTAGTTGGTGGGTATGTACAACGATTTAACCATAAATTGAAATTAAACAAAGAGTACATTTTTGTTGAAAAATCGATTGAAAAATTCATTTTTGCTATCTTTAGATTGTACAGGTTGTCCTTGTAAAAGTTACGAATTGTTAACCATAGGGCGTGAGACGCCCCTGGCCTTCAGATAGTAGTGTAGAATTATTTATTCTGTCAAACACACTACATGGATATTGAAAATATATAATGTTCGAATGTATAATTTATAAAATGTACTCAGACACGAGAGGTCGTATAAGGAAATATTTTTCATGTCACAGCATTATTTTTTGCATCAAGTCCGGTTACGCCTTGTAGTTATCAAAAGCTAAATAAAAAATACATATTATTTATAATACTTACTAATATAGTAAAACTAGGAAACTTACTGAAAGATACACTAAAATGGGTATTTTTATATTGCAATTTATCTCCTTTTGTGTGTTTTAGTGACTGTTTCATCTGTACTGAAAGGCTCCTCTTCGTCCAAAATGTCATGTCCAACATTATTTGCAAATGTGCTTGTTCCTTTACATCTGACATTATTTTCACTCACGATAAATCTTTTATAACATCAAAGATACGAACACTACGCGAGCCACTTTGCAAACGCCTGTAGATTATTCCCTACCAACAAAATTCCACAAGTACTGGCTTGTTTCTCCACTTCGATACGAGAGGCCAAAAACGTTAATTCTTGATTATGAAAAATAAAATTTAATACATAAATTTTATAAAAACAGTTAAAAAGAACCTTTTTTAACCATTTGTACTAAGTCTCCACATTGGTCCCCAGCCATTATTTTTTTTTAACATGATGGCGCTAACGTGTTAATGGTAATGGGTTTCAGCAGGATGGTGCACTATACTTTGGTGCTGCTGTTCGAAATTATTTAAATAAAGTTTTGTTAAGTGAGAGTTATGTTTTAAACTAAGAGACCACTAGATCGCCCGATTTATCACCATTAGACTATTATTTCGGACGGTATTTAAAAATACGCTATACAAGAGAAAACCAGATAATAGGGATTATCTGAGAAATATTATAACTGCGCGTCAAATAACAAATCATCAATATCCAATAATTCATGATTTTTTTTTGGCTGGTTTGTTATTTAAACAGTAACTATAGATTCAGATTTTAGGTAGGCATTGATTCTATTTCATATAGTTAGAAATTCATTGTTCATTACAGCTTTTTTTACTCTAAGACATTTTCAATAACAGTTTCTTGTTTTCACTTTACCCTAAGTAAATGCGGAGGATGTTATAACTAAAGTGTAGTGATAGTTAGAACAGTACATTTTCGTCGATATTCCTGAGGTAAAATGGGCTGTAATACCAGTAAAGATACTGTCCCAGTAGAAAATGAAACTAAAGAACATCAAGAAGGAGAAAGTGAGAATATTGTTGAAGATAAGAAGGAGATAAAACTCTCAGAAGAGGGTTCCAAGGATGTAGTGGGTAATCATGTTGAAGGTAAGATATTGTTTGAAAAAATATTCACTTCGTTGTCTAATTTAAAGATTTTGTGAACATTCTACAGAATATATAACCTTTGGGTTTGCAGTGGAAGAGGAGAAAATTGAAAGGTTATCCAGGTTGTATTCTGTTTAGGTTATAAATTTTGAACTTATGTGATCTGAGAATGTTGGAATGATTTGCAAACCTATTTGACTTAGCCTAAATATGATTATGTGGCAAAATGGCAAAATGTTAATGACCGTTGAAACTATTAAACCTGATAATCTCTATACACGCTACATACTTAAATTTTATAGAATCTAATGGTTAGTACACCTATGAGAAATAAGATTTACAGATAAACTAATTTATGCTTTTCTCTTTGAACTGGCCTAGCTTTTTATTTGTAAAAACTGATACCAATTCAAATATTTATATGTTGTATCTGATGTATATGGTTTATAAAAGTTACTGCCTGCAGGAAACGGGTCTCTCGGTTTTTCCTTGTACTAGGTACGAAGTGGCTTCGTTCATACTCTCAATAATTATTTTTATCATTAAGGCCTAGGTTACTAAACTTGCATGCAAAAAGTAACCTTGACAGATAAATTGCATGAAATTATAGATTTTCATTATATACAAGAAAACAATGAAAGTAAAAATATCACTATTGGCTCACTATTTACGGTTTTACTCCTGAAGACAAAATTTGGGCACAAGTATGTAAACCATCCCACAACGATTATCATGAAACTCTTTACAAAGACCATTGTTATTATGGGAAATCGATTTAACATATCCATTTTATGCGGAGATACCGGAAGTCGCCATTATCTCAGGAAGCCTAACATATATCGAACCATGGATAACTTAATTCGAAAGATCTCATCAAAATCTATCTGTGTGTGAAAAGTCATGATGATTGACATATTCTATGGAAAAGTATGCAAATGCATTATTTTCACGAAAAATCAATAGACAAAATGAAAATTTAGTAATTTATGGGTCATGTTAGGTTAGGATAGGTTAGGTTGGTTTAGGTTAGGTTAGGTTAGGTTAGGTTGTGTTATAAACCACAGAAGAAGCCAAACCTATTGCAATAGTGATAAACGAAAATGACCCAATGAATGTCCCCATTACCATGGAAGAACCCGATGATGCCCTCCAAACATTCAAAAATACAAGCCCAGAACCAGATGATGTGCTTATCATTTTCATTCAGAACTTACCACTTAATCCAAAGACTCATTTGATACAAATTTTCAATCAAATATACCTAGATAATCAATTTCCGATGGCATAGACCCAAACTACTCGAGAAAATAATAAACAGAAGGCTCACATGGTATTTAAAGAAGAATGAAAGACTCACACCAAAACAAAGTGGATTTAGAAAACAACGCTCAACAGTAAACAATCTAGTAGATATCGAAAGTTACATAAACGAAGGATATGCCAATAAACAAACATGCATTGCTACCTTTTTTGATGTGAGCAAAGCATATGATACGGTATGGAGACTATATATAATAAAGAAACTATAACTCTGGGGCATAAATGGATACATGTTGCAGATCATACACAATCTTTTGAAAGAAAGATAATTTCGAGTAAGAGCCAATGGAATATTACCAACAGGAAAATGGAACCCCACAAGGATCAGCTCTCAGCTCCACATTGTTTTTAATAGCAATTAACGACATCGTACTGAATAGTCGCTCGCTTGTATAGGCCAGACTCTATGCGGATGATCTAGTTATACACACCAGAGGCAAGAATTTCAGCACTATGCAGAAAAACATACAGCAAGCCATAAATATCGAGAACTGGCTCAAAAACACAGGTTGGAAACTTGATATTCAAAAAACAAAACGCATTCATTTCTCGCGAAAGTCGGATCCATCTGTCCCCGTACTCAAAATAAATAATATCGATATACAGTCAGTGAGTGAAATAAAATACCTCGGTTTAATGTTGGACCAAAAGCTCAACTGGGAAAAAATTATCAAGCATCTGAGAACTTCAAAATAGAATCAACCTGATGAAAGTATTAAGCAACCACCATTGGGTTCAGATAGTAAATCATTGTTATCATTGTACAAAGCTCTCATCAGATCTCGAAAAATTTGTGGATCCATTGTTTATGCATCTGCCCGAAAATCCGTACTGAGAACATTAGACGCTGTACACAATTCAGGAATAAGATTATCTCTAGAAGCATACAGAATGAGCCCAGTTGAAAGCCTGCACAGCGAATCCGGTGAACCTTCTCTATCCTTGAAAAGACAATACTCCTGTCTTACGCTGTGACCATTTTTTCGACCGAAAATAATCCTGTATTTCAAAATGTTCACGCTCATCGATTCCAAACCATATATCAGAAAAAACCACGAACTACGGCACCTTTCTATGAACGAATTAATAGATACAAACATGAACTGAAAATTACCTTTCCACAAGTGTACCCTATGAATAAATCCAATATACCACCTTGGTTGATCGAAATCCCTCTAATCGATACAAATTTAGCATATTTTAGCAAAGTTGCAACTCCTTCCAAAATAATACTCAATAACTTTATGCAAATATTATCCGAATACCAAGACTACACTCAAATCTACACGGATGCATCTAAATCGGAAGACGCAGTATCGGCAGCAATTGTAACACCCATCTCAAATACTGGCCAGAACAGAGTACAGTATATACAGGAGAGACATATATCATTTTTTAAGCGGTTTTGTACAGTGAAAGGCAAGGTGTAACCAAAACCTTGATTTTAAGTGATCTTTGAGCGCAATCAACAGTCTACGATCAGTATATTTAGATAATTCACAGACTAAGACAGGAGGACCGATTGTTAAAACTTTTGTGAGTACCTTTACACATCGGAATACCGGGTAATGAAAGAGCTGACAAGATAGCTCGAGAGGCCCTCAGTAACCAAAATTCAGAAGAGGAAAGTTCAACAACATATGGAGACTTGAAAGCTCATGTAAAGAAAGCAGTCCATGAAAATTGGCAAAATGTTTGGCGACGGAGCCGATCCAAATTAGCAGAGGTTAAGATGTCAGTCACTCCTTGGAAGAACAACCCGAAACAAGGGAGAGACCAGGTGATCCTGTCACGTTTGCGAATGGGACATACCAAATATACCCATGAACACTTTTTGACAGGACAGGAAAAAAATGTATATGATATATGCCGAGATGAAGTGTCGGTAAAACATGTGCTAGTGGAGTGTCCTGAATTCGTAGAAAAAAGACGGGAAAATGGTCTGTGTCAGTCTTTGAATGCTGGGGAACAACTGTGACATTAAAAGTATTATTTCCTATCTAACAGAGATTGATATTACCGGAAAAATTTAGCAAGAAATGAAATTTAAATTACTTAACATTGCTAGTTGATTGATTAAGACTCGTATGTCTGTCAATTTCCCTTATTATATTGTTCTGGTTTTTCTTAAGTGAGGTGATAGCTTTGTCATATCTTTTGTCGTCTTCTTGATCAAAATTTTGTAGCTGGTCGAAGTAGGGCTGTGTAAGCCTTCATGGATTTCTGATGTGACTGTTTGATATTGTGTTTCTGGTTCAATTTATTCCTTCAGCTAGCGGTCTCACGTGAAAATAGTGGATAAAATCGTATTGATAGTTTGAATTCTTGCTAGTCCCACCTTGAGGGGAAGAGTTCTTGAATGATTATGTAGGTACATCGGCAATATAGGATTTGTATTAGTTTTGGTTGGTTTTTCACATTTTTATACAGTTGTATTTTGAGTGTTGATGGTGACTTTGTTATGTGACCAATTTAGGAGAGAGTCTGAGTAAAAGTTTGTTTCTTTTAATAATCTTTTTTGTAGAATTTAGTGGAAACTTTGTAT
Organism: Diorhabda sublineata; assembly: GCF_026230105.1. Taxonomy (NCBI): domain Eukaryota; kingdom Metazoa; phylum Arthropoda; class Insecta; order Coleoptera; family Chrysomelidae; genus Diorhabda; species Diorhabda sublineata. Next base: position 27,855,294 of record NC_079476.1, read on the forward strand.
GTTATAGGAGTTTTTCGTGACCCGTTTCTTCTTCCAATAACTTTTTCTTTAATGGTTTTAAATATTTCTTTAGTTTTTTTCTCTTTGATTTTGTATGTAGTTGTTCAGAAGATCTCTCTCTCTCGATCTCGATGTCTAAGTCAAATGGGTCTTGAACATCTAGATGGCCATTTGAATTATTGCAGTCCAGAATAGCATACAACATTTCTCCTTTTATACTCAAGGTTTTCTTCTTTATTCTGTTCTAAGGTGTTCAAGTCTTGTGGAATCATTAGACTATTCATTTGATTGTGCGCTATCAGTAGTTGTTTAATGGATTAGAATCTTAAGAGTGTCGACAGACTCTTGCAAATGTCAATTTGCGGTATTCTATGATTTATTACATAGATGAGAAGTGTATTTGGGACATTGACAGAGTTACATCCTTCTATTGGAGAGGCTTTGGAGAATGCATCAACGATTGTTAGAAAAGTCTGGCCGTTTGTTTGAAAGGTATCGAGAATGAGAATGATTTCCAAGGGTTTCTTGAGCGTTGGTTTTATCATAAATTTTGGTTTCGGACGATTTTTGTCATATTTACTGATTAGACAAATGTCACATAGATTTATCATTTTTTCAACGTCTTTCTTCAGAGTTCGCCAATAGTCTTCGAATTTGATTTTCTGTTTTGTTTATACCACGGTGATAGGTTTTTCCTTGGTGGTATTTCTATTAGAATGGAATCCTAATTTAAATAAAAGAAACAATCTCTTTTTTTGTGAATATATATTAAACCCTCACATAAATCTATTGAACTATGTTATTACCACAAAGAATCTAAAAATAAAATATGATTTTAAAGTAATTTAGAATAAATATCATAGAAAATATCTAGGTTAAAGAATTTGTTGCAATTAACTCTGTGGTTAAAACAGTAAAATAATGAAAACCTGTTTTATTATGTGAATATAAATTGTAGAATATCCCGATATGCCCTCGTCACGCTCTAATTATGTGTCTGGTAAATCGAATTCTGAATACAGTGACAATATGTGGAATATAGTATTGTATAGGGAATTAAGTTGGGGCGTGATTGTATAGGCTTTGTATAAATTGGTTGGACATTATAGGATATGTAAATAATATTTCGTCACTCCGAAAAATACTTTTTAAAAACGAAAAATTACAAATGAAGAAGTATATTCACTAAATTACAAACAAACAATATTAGGTTTTAAATAACATTATTCTTTTTATACATTTTATATATTAAAATTACAAAGTAAGCACCTGTTTATGATTACTCAGCCTTCATTATTTCTTAACTCCTCCAGCCTAAGAGAAATTAAGAAATTCTTGAAATCTCTTTGTTCTTGTTTCTTCTTATCTTCTTATTAGTCTTCTTTTGTTTTCTTCTGTATAGTAAAATGATTGTTACTATCGTGCTTAAAAATACTATAATATATAATGATATTGTATAGAAACTGATTTTTTGAAATGAACTGAAGCCAAGTCAAATTTTTATAGTTGTGATTTGTCTTACTGAAACATTCGTTGAATGTTACTTAATTCGTCCAATTTTACTGAGCCTATTTGTATGCTATTCCAATAAAAAGCGTTCATTTTTTATTCTTCTTTAGAAAATTGTAATTTGGAAAGTTATAGTATTTTTTTATATTTCGTTTATTGAAATTATGCACAGATTGTTTAAATCAATTATGTAACTACCGTTCAAAAAAATATTGTTAATGATTTTACTCCATTTTTAGATGGCCATTGTACTCATTGAAGATATTAGGATCCATTGATTGTCTTCTGTCTTCTAAATGTTCACATTACTGATTATTACATACATTTTTTGAATATTTTAGGAGGTGTAATTTACAAGGTAATTTTGGAATTTGGTAATTTTTGGAAATCTTCACACATGAAATCTTCTTTAGAAATTTCTTTGCAGCTTTTTCGTGAGAAGGCGTAATGTTGATCGTTAAAAAGGATAAACTTGGATTGTGGTATAATTGTTTTGAAGGATTCTTTTGACGGTGTAGGTAAGGAATAGAGATGACTATTTCCTATTTTATGTTTACCTAGCAACGATCAAATTTCAGCGATAATACTGCACTAGTGCAAATTATCGATAATTTGCACTAGTGCCAAATTTTCGTCTAGGATTAATAAACATCATTTGGTTTTAATTTTATATTTTAAGAAAAGGAACAATTATTGAAAATGCAATTAGAATATACAACTTTACTGGAGGCCGACGATGGTGTTTCTATGCTGCTTCCACCACTTCTTATTGTTACTTCGCTACTGTCATTTCGCATTTTTTGTACAATTTCCTCGTGGTGTTCACTATTTACTTGGAGGTAACTCTTTATCGAGGCCTGATTTGAGTGTCCGGTAACCTTCATAATTTGATTTTCTGAAACCCCAACCTTGGCAAGCTGAGTAACTGCCGCAGCACGGTTCGAGTGATTTGTTACTTTTATTCTTTTCGTGTCAATTCCTATAGCTTCCGCTGCATCTCTTGTCCACTTTGAAATTTCACTTCGTCCTACTGGACAATTTTTAAAAAAACCTTTTGATGTTTCTTTCATCCATGATGGGTTTACAGTTAAGAAAAGACGATCGACCGTAATATTTTCCTCTTTTTTCTTTCAACATTTTAAAAAGCCTGCAAAATTATAATGATAGATTGTTTGATATCATGCTTTACATTAAATACCTTATTGGACATTTATCAGGCTCGGTGGTGTTTTGGACTAACCATCTTTTTTCTGTTAACCTATGACTCCCTCCTTGCGCTGTCTTAGAAAAAATAGGATTATAAGCTATGCGTCCTGTAGGGTTGCCGTAGTTGTCAAATTCTTCTTCAAAGTAACTCAAAAGGCAATTACATGCTTTTCCTCCTCTCCACGCCAGTTCATATGAAGCAATATGAAAGAACTTGCGTTGAAGTCCGTCCGGAATCGACTCGTCCCAAATGGCACACATTTTATCAATATCTTGTCCTGATAAGCTAGATGCACTTGTTTTTCTTTTTTCAGGACACTTTTGCAACTGCTTCCTTTTTGCGTCTCTCGCAGTTCTGGCGCATTCAAATGTTACATCTTTAAAAGGATCGAAAATAATGTTAAACTCTTCATAACATTTTTGTTGCAAAATTTTCGCTACTGTATTCCAAAGTGTTTTGACAATACCTTCTTTATATTCTTCCCTATCACTACGTCTCATGTTGAAAGCGAAATCTCTTAGAATTACGGCCAGCTGTGCGACAGAAGTTTCCTTGTTCAAAGTGTATTTTCGTTCATCACAAAATTGTTGAAACTGTCGCTACGCAGAATCTCTCGACTTTTTCGTATTCAGTGGAGTTAGTTTATCCACTGCGGCGTCTATTACTTGCGTGGAATTCTGCCCAAAACGTAAACACATTTTGAAATATTTTTTCACCAACAAAATTGTTGTCAATAAGTTACCGTAGATACCAATTCAATGCCAATATGATGATCGTCAACTACGGTATAATTTAAAGAATAACAAATTTTAAACACAGAATTAAGTTTATTTTAAATTAAATTTTTCTCAGGAAATAGTCTGCCAAAATGCCCTCTCGTGCATGTCAAATTGTCTCAAAATTAAATTATCGACAATTTGACATGCACTCGGGACATTAATATTGACTATTTCCTTCGAAAAATTTAAGCCAACCAAAAAGCTGTAATATTTTATATTTACCTAGCAACGATCAAATTTCAGCGATAATACTGCACTAGTGCAAATTATCGATAATTTGCACTAGTGCCAAATTTATGTCTAGGATTAATAAACATCATTTGGTTTTAATTTTATATTTTAAGAAAAGGAACAATTATTGTTTTTTTAAATTAAATTTTTCTCAGGAAATAGTCTGCCAAAATGCCCTCTCGTGCATGTCAAATTGTCTCATAATTTCCTCTCGTGCACATTCGCGCACTCGAGAAAATTAAATTATCGACAATTTGACATGCACTCGGGACATTAATATTGATAATAATTCAATTTTCAGTTTTCATCTACTGGTATTTCTAATATGAAAATAATGCCTTTAATATAAATTTTGATTTAAATAATTTTTTCTAATAATAAAATATTTTCCAATGATAAACTAATTGGAAACTTGATGTTTTATCAATCTTTTCACTGATTTCTATTATTTCAAAAAATACATCGTTAGGGTCCACAATTGAATTATGAAAATTGTTGAGTTTATCAAAACTGATGATTATTTGATCATGAATAAGAGATTTCAACTTGTTCTGATTGTTAGATAAAGCTGCAATAGCTCCATCGTAACGTTTTGCATCATTTTGGTTTAAATTTCCGGTTTTAAATTTTATTGCAGCTCCTAATCCGTTGAATAATGATATTTTCGATCAATTGTTCCAAAATGGATTCAATTGTTCTAATTGAATAGTGATTTTGTGTTAAATTAATTTTATAAGATGATAAGATTTTTGAAAATGAGCATGAAAATTATAAAATTCAGGAGATTTCGATAACGATTTATGTAGATTATAATGCTGTTTTTTTAAGTTAGAAATTCTTTGTTTGTTTGTAATATCAAATATATGTATAAACGTCCAGTATTTCGTTCTAATTAGTGATGGTCTTATATGAAGAGGACAAAGGTCAGGTTGTCATCTAGGTTATGGATAAGGGCTGTGTCTGGTTTTGCATTGGAGATCCAGAAAAGGAATCTGAGACAGGAAGTTTACAAATGAGAACATAGTTTACGGTTGCAATCATCCGACGTTCCTCAAATAAATTTTATTTTGTGCCTCGAGCATTATATAGAAGTCTGAGTTGTTTTTAATTTATAACTACTTCATATTGATTGCGCTCCCTTGATTACGCAGTTAATGCGAATTTTATTACTTTTTCAATAAATATTTTATTCCTGATATATTTTTATTGTTTTCATCAATTTTTATTGATTTGGAGAAGAATGTTCGGGGCTTGTTTTATATATTTTAGTAAATTTATTTACTTTAAAAGTTTTTTCAGCTTTTTCACACGTTTTTTTTTATCTTTTAATACCGCTTCGTTAAGAAGCCGATAATGTTCAATTTAATATTAATTTTTGCTCATATTTTTCGTTGATACATGTAATTGTTTGTTGTTTCTGAATTTTCATTTCTTCTCCTATCGTGTATCCAGATCAAGCACGTATTAAGTCATTTACGTTTAAGCCCACAGTTTTTTATTTTTCTCTTTAGCTCTTCCCTTTTTGTAGCTATTTGCAGCACATATTAGTGAGTTTTCGTCAATAAGGTCAGGCTGAAGCATATAGTCGATAGTGGGTCTCTTTGCCTCAATCCTTGCGTTACCTCAAATTAAAATGTTTTTGTCGTGTACTGTAATAAACTGGGCCTTTTTATAAGTAATTTCTATCAATTTAATTTAATTTAAATGGTACTTGAGAATAACTGAAAATACTGTTCTGTTCATTTGATAATTATGACGGTACAGAATTATATTACTTGTATCACTTATCTACTCTGAAAAGTTCCGACAATCTCAGATATGTAATTAGAATAAATTTGATTATTTTTTCTTTTACAACCAATTTTCATTAACTTCAACAATAAATATGATGAAATTTAGGTATTTTTTGATAAAAGTAATAACATAAAATGGTAGAGAGAAAGCCCAATATGGTCTTTTACTCTTAATTAATCAACATGCGTCCAGTTTTAGAGATCATTTCCAGTTAATTTATATGCATGCTTTTTAATTCAGAGTCGGACACATAAAAGCATTCAAATTACCAAAATTTGAGTTTCGCACCAAAAATTTATTCTAGATTATGTAATATTGGAAAATTTAAAATAGTAGGAGCTGCTGGATTAAATTTAGGTTCGGTGGTATTTTTAAGAATTAATCAAACGATGATTATTTGATGATATTAATTTGTATGAAATGTCTCTTGATATTTTCCAAGTCAGTGTAATTTCCAATCTTCTTCTTGAATATGGAACGAGTGGCAACTTGAAAAAAAAAACACCTAAAAGTGAAAACAATGAGTTAACATCATGCAAAAAAAAATTCTAACTGCGTCTACTTGTTGAGCGTCTAAGAGTATTAGCAACAACGTCTTTGAAATTTTCCTATTAATTGCAACATTGAATGGAGTCTCATAATGTTCCAGAATTCCAGATGAGTCGAGATATTTTTGCTTTCTTCCTTTTCCTGATAGTCGGTATTTTTTTTAATAGACTTTTATAGTATCAATGTAGGAATTTCGATCGTTCAGAAGTGGGACAGTAGCGGGAGACATGATATTTACATACAAGTAATTACAAATGATCTTATTGGTTCAGTTTCTATCGTTTTAGGTTTATAGTGAGAGTAGACTTCCATGGTATCCTACATTCACCTTATTAAAAGTACGTAGCATCGTTGTTTTGCTGTATTTCAGTTTGGAGAAAAGCATATCCATTATTAACAAATTTTTCATAAAATTGCTACACCATTTTGAACTATAGTTCTTTGATTTTTAAAACTAAAATAATAATATAATAATATAGACGTATTATACACAAAAACGTCTTAATGGGAGAAAACATTCATTGTATAAAATACAAACACTTGGTGACTAAAAATCGTAAATTCTTGAAAGCATATTTCAGAATTTATGAACTATCCCATCTTATATGAAGCGGTTGTTGTTTTCGCGAAGAAGGGACATAATAATATCAAAACCTCTCCTAGTGTGTTTATGAATTAAGGAGCAAACCTTAATTTATAGTACATTCTAAACTTTCTACCCTATATAATGAAAATTCAATTTGTCTTGTATTTTTTTGTCTTCATCTCCATAGGCTCAATGCAGGAAGATTTTGTGATCACTCTTGATAAACGGAAAACATTGAATAAAAATAATGCAGAAGTTATATAGAATAAACTAAACTCCATTGAATTAAACTAAAATTAAATAACCAGTTTCCAATGTGCTTAATACTATATAATATATCAAATAGGACTTTCCCTCTAATTACTTGAAAGTTTCTTCTGTTAATTGGTTGTATAAATTAAATCTGCCGTTCCAGTTAGAAGTTTTCTGAACTCGTTATACTTATTTAGAGTTTGAGTAATATGTAGTTCATTTCATTACTGTGAGGTGTTTTAGTTTGATTAAATTTATATCCGAGTTGAAAAAAAATTGGCTTACTTCGTGTAATTAGTTTGGTTGTTTACCTCTTTCAAAATGAACATGACGATTTTTCATAGAACAGCACCTAGAAGGGCGAAAAAGAATATGTTTATTTCTTTATCATGCCAAGGCCGATTTATGTTTGAAATTATCATGAAAAGTTAAACAAACAGAAGATGCTGAAGTTTATAATAAATATTATATAAATATTTTAGTCTGTTACATTTTTAGAAAAACTATTATTATATTCCAACATATATTTCATACAATGTATTATTGTTCACTTAAGCTGAGACAAAAGTCTATGTATTAGTTTAACAAATATTGGGTATCTAATTTTGTAAGAGGATGGTATATATTATATAGTTAATGATAATCCCTTTCACCAGTTCAAAATTCATATACCATATTATATACTTTCCTTGACTTTTCTTTCCTCAATAAATTTAATAAGGCAACATCAGCAGCTTCTCTAATTTCTGGTGGTGTTGAAGAAAAGTCACTTCCATTTTCTATATCTATTTTTGTTTGGTTTTTAAACATAATTTGACATAAAATATTAAAACTCTGAGGAATCTAAACACGCAAGGTTTGGGTCAAATTTATATTGTTTCAAAAGGTACTTCAATTCATGAATTGTTTCAAAAATCACGGTACGTTAAGAAATAGACATTTGACCAACACATTAATTGTCGCTGATAGCTCAGTGTTAATGCTTCTTCCATTCAAACTGCAGTTCCCGTGTTCGAATCTGGTCTACGAAAATTTATATTTCGAATTTTTGTTATGTGTACAGAACTAAATTGAAAATATTTAATAGTGTTTCACATGATGAAATTATAAAAATCGATTTTTTGTTACAAAGCAATATAATATAACTAAATCAAGGAAGCATCTGAGAGCAGACATATAATGTTTACATTATACAACAGTTGTGGATAATAAATATTATCGGTTATAACTGTATCGCATCAGTTGAGATAGAATAAAATAAAATCTTCTGATTACAGAAATTAGCTACAATACAATCAAGAACTAAAAGACCGGCCAAAACATTACAACGTGTTGACGTACAAAATCAATTAATTTAGTGAGGAAGTTATTGTTCCATAATCCAAAGCTTTCTTATTAGTCGAAAATCTGGATATCCCTCTGGACGAAATCGCATACCACACCAGAACATTTAATTTTGCTTTTTTTTTATTTTGCATTGTTGGGGAAGTCTTTTATATTGTACGAATAAAAACTATCTCTTATTTCGATTCTTGAGATAACAAGTAAAAAGTATTTTTCATCATCAATCAATAACTCTCATTCGCAAAATGTATCTGCCTCAGTTGGTATTCGTGCTAATTGGTTTAGAGTATGTTTAGGACACGTCTTTTGTAATTTTTTTGACCATATCATGCAAATTCCGGCGATAAGGTACTTTGACATATGGTATCCATGCGCTAATTTTCTTATGGACATCAAAAAGGATTTGTGTAACTAATGTCACTAAATCAACAATTCTTTGTTATAAAACTTTCTTCATGTTGGATTATTTCTATCTATTTTTAAACACCTAAATTTAATCACAATCCAATTTGCTGAGTAGTTTTAAACCAACTATATTTTGCCTGTAACATATGATTCTATTTTATTATATCCTAATTGTTACATAAAAATTTAAAATTTAAAACCTAACATTTTTGAATAGAGAACAGAGATACCTTTAAAACGATATATAACAAGCCTACACTTCCCTTCTAAAAATGGGGTGTACTAAAGTCATAAGAAGATTGAAGGTACTGATCGCATTTGGAATAATGAATGAATGAAAAATTTCATTTGGTTTTTACAACCTATACCGTATAATATATATCTTCAAAATGTAGAAAATGTGGAGAAAAAATATACTAAAACTGGATGGAGCGAAAGACAATATATTCGCAAGCAGATTTAAAGGTATAAACAGTAGACGGTGTAGGAATTATGTTAGACTTAGAAATCTAAGAGGTTGTAGGCAAGGAATAGGATAAGATTGGATAAACAATTATCAACAAAAGAGAATGTGATCATCATATAGGATGAAAAGAGTAGAAATTACTAGAACAAAGAAGGATAATGATTGTGATAGCTAAAAGGAAATAGTAGGAAACCATACCATTAGAGAAAATGATATATTGCACCTATAGATTCGGAAGTATCCGAAATGGAGAAAAAATTATAAAATTCAATCTTGAGAACGATAGAATTACAAGAAATACATACAAAAAATATAATAGATTAGAAATAGAAAGTATCAGGCGAAATAGGAAGAAATACTTTCTTGATAAGTGCTATTTGTATAGTAGGTAGAGCTGTATATGTAAAAATATGATTCATGAAGCTCTTAACCTATTTTTATTTGATTGACCATATCAATAACGTTAAGGCCAAACGTTAACCACACCTTGCTTTAATTTTTGGTATTGTGCTAGAAAATAAATGTTCGTTTAACATGAACTAAGTAATTCAAATAACCACCCAATATTTTATAACTGAATATCCATAATGAAACATGTTTCCTTACGCAAGTATCATCATAAAAGGTTTTCAGAAAAATAGCTAAATGGTTTTTAGCTGGAATATACAGGGTATCCTATAAATTTTAAGGGGACTCAAGAATACGGATTTGCATAGCAGATACAAGATACAAGAAATGAAAAGGTATGAGATGGATATTATATAAAATATTTATTGGTACATAATATTTGTCAGTGGAGCATGCGTTACATTGTCGGACCGTATATTGGTGAACTCACTCAAATACACATGGGTTTTTTTGTATTCTTGCAACCGGATTTGTTTCTAAATCCGTAGGTGTTACAAAAATAGCACTTTTCAGTTCGAAGGAAGAAACCGAATCGTTTGAATCTGGAGGACGTAGTCGTCAGGAAAATGGTTCACAATAGTCAATCCACCGGTGACCAGAATTTGATTTATATTTTTTGGCACTGATCTATAAAATAGGTGCATATCCGCCATCTTCTTATTTTCGTACTTTGTTTCATACTCTTCTGCGGACGATCGCTTAAATCACTGAGGGATTGCAGGCCTAACTGACGTTTCGAACTAAGGTTTGTTAAGCAAGTCTAAATCTATTTATATGATTACAAACGGATTATAAAAAAAATAATTTATATTTGGATGAACAAAAAGGAATTAAATTACTTGATGAAGTACAATAATTACTATAATCCAAAACTACCCAAATGAAATGGTATGCTCTTGGTATTAGCTTCGATTTTAGGATACCTTTGCAGCTGCCGTAAAAAATTAGTACTTTCTAAACTAGGCATTGAGATGTTATTGTTTGTTGAAGATTATTTCCTGATCCTAAATCTTGTGGCTAATATCCAATTACTTGGAAACTGGACGTTCAAAAAGTTTTATGCCTTGAATCGTAATATTTATTTCTCATTCTGGCCAATAATGGTACTTACCTTCCTAGTAAGACGATTAAAGAGTCAAATATTGTTCTTCATTATCATTAAATCACATACGTACATATAAATATTTCTTTAATTTCTTATTTTCTAGACCTTTTGATATGTATATGTTTCTAAATGTTCTTGATTTTAAGTCTCTTATGTTTCAAAATTATAACACTGACAATTTGCGTATTTATATTGATCAATAGATCACCTTCATCATGAATATCAAAATAAGGATAAAATCAAACTAGAATTTTGTCATAATAAGAAAAATTAATTTTTCCTTAGTTCTTACATATCAAATTTTAAATTATTTGTAGACAGCGTCACAAGTACAAGGCAATATATATCAAGATACAATTGATATATAATATTACTCCTTTTGTTTTTTTGGTGTTTGATATTTTACTTCAGTGAAATATTTGGATAATGTATTATGTCCATTATGATTTATTCTAATATCATATTTATTGAAATATTGAAAAATTTTGTTTTCATATTTCGTTTCAGTTTTGTTTTTAAACTTATTGTAGTATCTGTTTATCCTTTTCATGTTTATGTTATTCATCATTTCTTCTGGATAATTATTTTCTTTCTTTGAATGCAGTTTTTGCTTTTTGAATAACTAAGCATCTAAATTCAGGATCTGATAGTTGGATAGATCTCTCAGCCAAACTTATTAACACCGATCTTAGCCCCCATAGTACAACCATCAATTTGTATATTTCATTTTAATATTTGAAATATGTTGTTGTATTTGTGAGTTCTGTAACTTTTGAAAATTCGTTTTGAGGTATTTCTGTCTATTCTTTAATTTTTTCCCATTTTTTATTACCATTGTGAAAAATGCAGTAATAAAAAAATGGGGCAAAATTAAAGAATAACAGAAATAACTCAAAACGAATTTATAAAAGCTATAGAACTCATATTTACAACAACATATTTCAAATTTGAAAATGAAATATACAAAATAATTGAAGGTTGTGCTATGGGGTCTTCCATTTCAAGTGCTAAAGCACAATTGGTAATGAAAGATCTTGAGGAAACTGTCCTAAGCAAACTTGATATAAATATTCCATTCTTTTTCCGATATGTAGATGCTTGTATTACTGCCACACCAAAAAATCAAATTGAAAACATAAATAAAAAATTCATTTCTTTTCATAAAAAACTTCAATTCACATTCGAAGTCGAACAAAATAATAGAATCAATTTTCTTGATGCCACATTATATAAAATTAACAATAACATAAGAACAGAATGGTATTTGAAACCAACTTGGTTCTCAAGATATTTAAACTTAAATTTGTGTCATCCTAAGTCACAAAAAAGATAGGTGATATTAAGTTTGGCTGATAGATGTATCCAACTATCAAAAAGAAAATAATTATCCGGTAAAAATAATAAATAATATATTCAAGAAAAAGATAAACAGATACTACAATTAATTTAAAAACAAAACATAAAACATTTTTCCTTAATATCCTTATACTTATGGTACTATGTACGAATATGATACTTATAAAATTGAGCACAAATTTTTTGTGAGCGGAAAACCATCCATACATGTCATGCGATCAATTTTGAATTACCAATTGCTGTTTAGATAAATTCAACAATAGTAGATAGGAACAATAACATTTGTTTCTGAGAATTCATCAAAAATTTATAACAATAAGAACAAAAATGTAATTTCTTATGTTCAATGAATAAGGAGAAGTTCGTTCTAGAATTGAATTTTGTCGCGGATTTTCAACTTTCCTGAAGCTGTAAGTATCGATCAGAAATGTTGCGAGCACCCAATTGCAATCTTAAGGATTTAAGCTACAAGTTGGTTACGACAGATAATTTCCAAATTCACAATATATGTTGGTGATATAGATTAAGGAACATTTGTTTTTAGTGAAACTTAAATTGTTGTTTTGTACCACTTTTGTACATTTTTTTACTTGAAATGAAATGTTCCAATACCTTCTTGTAGGTTACGTGAGTGAACTGACTATGAACGTAATTATATTGGATTAAAAGTATTTGGTGAAAATATTCTCTTCTGAAAATTCAGTAAACATTGTTTTGCTTTCAAAACATTCTTTGGCTACTGCACAAACAGAATATCAAAACTTTATAGTGAATTTGTACCTGTATGTAATAGAAATGCAGTAAATAACTATATATTTATGAAAGGCATTTGTAGTGTATAATCCCAAATGAAATTGTTCCACATATCTATTATTAATATTGTGGAAGCATTATTCAAGTGATTCATTATTTCACGCAAAAAAACCGTAACATAAAAAACTAACCATAAACACTTTGAAAACATTATACCAACAATTTTGATATCAAAGTGGATTTTATATTTAGCTGTAAAAGAAAGATACACAAACATTTTAGACACTCGGTTGAAGTCTCTACATACTTAAGAATTTCCGAAATTCATGAAATGGTGTTGGTCGGTAGGAGATTGAAGGAGCAGGAGCTTTGGAAGGCATGGTTCGGTGGTTTCAATTTTGAATAGTCACTTGGAGGTTTGCTCCCAATCGATCCCAAACGCGTGTTTTATGTCATTCCTTGAGATTTACGTGATATAATTCACATTCACATTCAACTGAAAGGCAAAATACGAGTAATCAGTGTCGATTATTATATGATCTATTATAGTACAGCAGTTTTGCATCAGTGCTTATTTTTGTTTTGTGCTTTTTGATTCACCATAAGAAAGGATTCAGCCTCAAATGATTATTTTCAAACCTAAATATTTATAAAAGAAAGAGATTTGATTCCAACTGAACAACAACATACTTTGCGATAACTTCAAATCAACTACTATGTCTTGGAAGAGATAGAAAATGAGAAACTTTATACAAAGCCTTGAACATTGGAAAAATGAAATGGTTCTTCATTCATTCTTATTTTGATTCGAAGTTGTTTTTTGAACAAATATGGACGATGGAATTATTAAAATCTAAAATAACGATTCAAATTAATAGTGTTCAAGAAGTTATTCAATGTCATTTCGAACATAGCTGTATTTCTCATGTGAAAAATTTATTATATGAAGTAGAACAAACATAAATACACAATGTCAATTGTGAGTAACGCCTTAACGTTAAGTTTTTGCTCTTCTTTATTAGACATTTACTTGTTTCAGTCTGAAAAACTCAACCATGCAGAGGTACATACTTGAGAAGCTGAATATTAAGTACATCCTTAAATATTGATGAAGCGTCTCATAAAATAGGTTTCTGAACACCTGTGCATGCTCGCTTAGTTGCTTCTGCAGAACATTGAGATCGACTAAGCACTTACCGTTATCGTGAAATAATAGAGGGTCAAAATTGATATCTGCCATACAACCAACGACAAAATGACTCTTTTGCACGAGAATTTGATGGTGGCGTCAAGTCGAGGCGTTGTTAGCTAGTCGCCACGATCATGTGATTTGACACCGTTGGACTTCTTTTTTGGGGATATTTAAAATTAAAAGTTCACGTTATTTGAAATATACACCATCACATACAGGTCCGCTACTGAAGTCTTGATGAGCGTAAAATTCTTCCAAAAATTCTTATTTAATTTAAAATTAATATCGAGCATCATGCTTTGACCACTCTTTTGTTATTGAGGTTTATTTTCTTCTACATTAAGTTGTGTGGGCGAATGTAATTTGGTCGCTAAAGGATTAATATACTTTTTACAACATGTAAACTAGGCGCCAAGACCGAAGGGTCATTTTAATCCTATGTGTATTTTGGGCGCTAACCGACTGAAGTACATGATTTATGAAATACAGTTATTTATTAAATCACCGACATTTATAATAAGATATATTTTTGTATTTTTAGATTTTCCTATAAGAGAAATGAAATAAATAAATGAAAAATCTACCCTTAATAAAGTTTCCTCACAACATTTTTGTAACACTTTACATAATAAAGTAAATTTTATATTTCTTTATATTTTTATTTAGTACTTAAGTACATATTACATATAAAATAAGAGATTTACATAACCTAACCTAACCTAACCTAACCTAACCTACTTAAAAATCTATCAACTTTCCCTCTATTGGGTTATTTTATGACTCGCCCAAATTACACCCGCCGACTTGTGTAAGATCGTGTGTCATAAATTTAATTTGGGGCAGCTTGTGAATATAACACCAACCTAAGATTGTTTATTTCTCTATTGTAGACAAGCTACAAAATACTGTTAAAGTTGGTTTTAGATATAGCTTCGACCCAGCATTAATATATTGATTCATTTCATCGCTGGCTTCTGCTATTTCTGAATTATTTAAGAATTGTTCAATTGTATGATATACCAAATGGTTTTGATTATATCAAAATTGGTAATACAAGTCAGGCTTGGAAATTACATTGTGTCATTTACGTGACTACATGGAATCAGGCTTGATCGTGAAATAAATGATGTCGAAATCTTGTTTAACAATTACATAATTGTAAGCAAAATAAAGTTTGTATACACTGTTTTAACTATAAATTCATATGTATAAATAGCGAAAGAGATAACAACGTAGACATAAGATCCCAGGCTGCAGAGTCTTTCTATATGCAACTACTATCAGATGGGGTGAATAATTATTATTAAATTGGATGCTTCCCAACGAAATGCGATTACCATGACCATAAAAATGCAAAAAAGGTGGAAAAATAAGATTTTCCAAATCTATAAAAATTACTGGAATCAAAAAAGGTTTCAGTAATATTATATTTCTTGAAAAAGTAATATAATTCGCTTAACTGCGTGGTCAGTAGCTAACACAACTAATAAAAAGCAGTTATAAATTAAAAAATCTCACACTTCTTATATGCTAGACACAAGAAAAAAATTCGGACTCATATATCTCAGACATATTTCAAGAAAACTAGAATACTTTGTGATCTTAGTTGACAGAGATCCCACCGTTGATGGTGGTACAGATATTAATGGCTTTGTTTGAACCTTTGGTCTTAGCAGTTGCATAGCTTCTGAAACAGAAATAAAATTAGATGGAAAACGGAAGTACGGTTGGGAACTACTAAAGAGTGGGTGGACTAGACCTAGATAAAAAGGACCTTATACTTCAACACTTACGAAAACTAAATTTGTATTTTGAAAATATTACCAGAAATTTGTTCTATTCTATTCGTTCTGTTCATTAAATAAGTAGACAATACGAATTTTCATGGAAAGACATTTTCAAAATTTGCTCCAAATAATTTTTAGAAGAAATTATAAATCACTAATGAATATAATTATAATATAAAAAGTAATGCTGTAAGTACTACATGTAAAAAACAAAGCTAAAAAAATATTAGCGAGTTTAAAGGATAAAATCATCACAAATGAACAGTGTGTTTAGTAAGTGCTAAGTAGTTGTGAAAAATTTAATTATGAATAACAATGAACTTAGTAAGTAAATAAATAAATTACATGGCGATCCTTCCTTTAATATATAATTCCAATTTAGTTTGTGATGTTTTATATAATTACTTCAGCAGTTTTTTTTATTTATTATTTGTTTGTGATTCATAAAGTACTGGTATCACAGAACAAAAACCGCGATTTCATCATGAAAGATCAATAATTGTCAGAATACATGAAAGATTATGAATTCGCTAAAAGTTGTTGGCCATACATTGGTAGGGCACGCCTTACTCATACTACGGATCATTGACCCTTCGCTTTGAATTCTCTGAGTTTCACCAAATTTGTCGAATAGTCCCTTACACTTTCCAACTTCTCATTTTGCTGCTATCTAGTTCGGTCTGTTGTTCTCACAATTTTATTGTGTCTGCATATTCATTTCACAACTATGGGTTATTTTTAGTGTAGAAGTTATTGTATGCGACTGACTATAGTTAAGGTTCGTTCAACTAATAAATTTTATGTTAACAACAGACACTAGGAACGTACAGTTGGGATTCAAATAAGTTTTTAAGTACGATTAATAGATGGCAAAATATTTTTGATACATCAAATATATCACACACGAAATCTTTTTATTAACAATTAGTTTGTTTATTATTATGACAAAAGTCAGAGATTATTTGTTGAGTTTTATATCTGTTTATCTGGGACGCATATGTATGGAAGACATGGCAGATAATCAACGTAGAATTTAGCAAATGATCTATGAATATCTAAAACAATATTGATAGGTAATGAGTAATCTAATAATTGTCATATAAATTGTCAAAATCATCCGATGCACTTTTAAAAATTGCCGCCGTGTAGTAAACAAATACTTGTGCCGCAAGTTTCTGTATGGTTTGTAATGTTATTTGTTGGACAATAACAACGTGGATTTGTTGGTTTTTTTTCGACTATGTATAGTGCGTAGTATAAGTAGTAAAGTAAAGTAGTAAAGATAAGGTGTTAACTTCACATAAAGCTTTAAGTTTTATCTTGTACTTTTTAACTGTCACCAGGTTATCCCTTAGCAACCTTAAAAAGTACTCACTCATGTTTTATGAACTTGAAAGCTTACTTGCTGACTATAGTCAATTTTAGAAAGGAAAACAAAGAGTAATAAAATGGGGAATTCTGTCCACTTCGGCTGAATTCCGGTGTCGGCCATAGGTGTAAGTCTTGAAATATTGTGTAGGGATTACTTAGGTAGTAGATTATACAGCTACGTTTTGCGTCTAACAGGTACTGTTTAACCTGCACTTGATAAAAAGGAAGAATTTTACGATGAAATCAATGCCAAACTATGAAAGTGGCTTAAATATTCGTTGGGTCACTCTGTGGTCCCTTTGCATACCTAATGATGTTTTATATTCTACACCTTTCTGAAATAAACTATAAAAACGGCCGTCATAAATCAACTGTTTTCTTAGATTACCTAATTAAACTTTTCTACACTTGTCAATTGAATAAAATAATAATTTGATGGAATAATATCATTCAATTGTCATATTGAGAGTTTGGGAAATTATATGAAGGTACAAGCTTTGTTAAAACGTCAGTCCGAATGTTGTCTACGAAAAAAGCCAGGACTTTTACACGAAAGAAACTGAATAAATTTGTTAGAAAAGGACTATACTATCTATTCCTTTTAATGAAAGTAAGTCATTAAAAAGTCTTATCAGGAAAGTATTTCGTATTCTTCGCTTGCTTCTTTCAATTAGATGTGTCTAAATGTGAAAATATACCGTTACTTAAGCATCTCATCAGATTGAGAGCTCAATCTTTCAGAAGTAGTTTTTATAATTTTATGCTACGTTTTCAATAGTTATTTGTGTTTCAAGATTATTGAGTAGATGTTTATGCTCTAATTACAATATTACCAATCTGAGTGCTTCTGACCAAATGGTTCGTAAATTACCCGTGGGTTTATATCTATCAATATCCGTGATGCATATAAACTTCAATGTGTATCAGTTCGTTTTGAAAAAAAAAAATCTTTATATTTACTTACGATATTACCTCGACATTATTATTGTCTGCGTTTATGTTGCTAGGAAGATAAGTATTGAAATATAACAACAATCAAGAACGGACGAAATTTCAAGAAATGCTGGCAACACAAAACCTGTTATCAAGAAAGTTTTGTATATCATACGATAAAACCTATGAAAATTTTTGAAGAGGAGGAAAAGAGATGAACTCCTCAATTTTTTTCTATGAGTTGTAATTGATTAGAGTAGATAATCCTCGAAATGATTTTTACTTACAAATGTTTGTTCGCTCCTAAGCCTCCTTCAAAATTATGATAAGATCCAATTATTTATTTCCGAAAATATTGATTTCAGAGAAAAACCTATTATTTTGATTGTGCGACATAAAATAAAGAAGAAGTCAAATTGACTAACTCAACCTAACAACCTAATCGCCTCCAAGTATGTAAGCAAAGGTAGCGGTCGTTAGCTACTACCCGTGCGATGCTTGAGCCAGAATACTGATATTGGTAATTTTCTCAAATTATATGGGTATTTAAAGGTCAAAAGAGTACCAGCCAAAAACATCTGGATTACCTTATCGAGACTAGACAATTAATCTTTGCTATAGGTAATTTAACTATCAGTGATACCGGAATTGGGAATTATTTATAAATAAATGTTTTTGTTTATATCGAATAACACTCTATACAGATTTATCAATGTATTTTAAAGATTTTTGATACGAAGTTGTGGCGGAATTCAAAAATAATCTAGCGCAGACAGATGTCGAAGTAGAAAATTCCTGCTATTAACAGCCAGAACTAAGTGCATACACATTCATGTGTTACTGTAAAAGACAGGCAATTTTCTATTATTGAAAATTATTTGATTGGTTCATTTTAAGAAATCAAGCTATTTGATTTCTACATTTATGATAAACAAATACAAATTTTAATGATTAAATAAGATAATATACCAGGTGCAAGCCAAAATATCGAGAGCGAGTAGAAGACGACAATATAACGTTACAAATTCATATGAATAATAATAAATACATTTGAATACTATGAAATTTTAGTATTTAATAACGTATGTCGTATGCTGCACTTGTTGGTATAAAAGAAGCTACATCAGTAACACACAGAGATGTAACTAATAATCGCTATTCGCATGTTTTGCGAATACTAATATCGGAAACAAAAAACAATTTGGGGTAATAAATAGTAGATATATAAAATTGAAAATCTATTCAATGCTGAGGTTTTAATGCACTTTGTTATTAGGTATTATTTTTTTATTATTTTACTTTGGATAATGGACCTTTATAATTGAATTTTAATCAGAAATGATGAGATTAAAAGTTTATATATAATGCAATGTAGCAATGTGAACAAATTTTTGGCAGATTTTATGCAAGTTTCAATGATATATAACCAGCTTCTTGCAAAAAACTGGAAATAATAATAAAACAAAACAGTTTAAAAAGCAGGAACAAAATGGAGCTCAAAAAATTAATGCTTCTCAAGCTTGGTTTAAGCAGCCAAAATTAAAACTAAAATGAAATTGACATTAAACTAAACTTTCTTAGTGGAAATTTGTGTGATTCATGCAATAAATTATAATATTTGCATTCGCATCTGCTAATGTTTGTAGCAGATATTTACATTTACATTCACATACCTGAATGACCACAAAATGACCAAACCTTTAAAATTTTTCCATATATACCAATGAAAACGTTTGAAATAGGTAGAATCACTAAAAATTCTTTGTTATATTCTATATAAAGAAGAATTGGAGACAATTACAATCGAATTATGAATTAGGTACATTTCTGTTGCATTTATTCCAATATATCTTTCATTTACATATCAAAAGTGAAGCCATTAGTGTTAACATTATATAAGTGTGATTCACCGGCAAGATAGTCGTTGTCGAATGAATATACTTTCATTCACGTTCTTACAAAACCCTCGAGTAGAATTTTCCTTTTGTTTGCTTTTCCATTTAACTTCCAATAAACAACGAAATTCCACTTATAAGTCGTTGGAACAGGAAGAAAGAAGACTCTTGTGACGACTCCTTTGTATTTGATATCAACCTAACCTATTTAATAAATTAAATGAACAGTTAGGCCTGGTGATTGATGGTTGTTTGTGAATAAATAATGGAAAAAGGTTCATGAATCTTCACGATATTTTATATCATAAGAAAGTTAAAATATCACAAAAGAAAACATGAAGTGGAAAAAAACAGGAATGAAATTCTTTTTACAGTCATTCAATCGTCACATCAAAAGTCACGTCAAAAATAAATTATAAATATGGACGGTAGAGGCAAGGAGGAGTATCCTTCCAGAATGGCACTGATGTAGACAAAGGATAAGATATGAATGTAGCTATTGTAGATAAATTGAGATATATTGAGTAAAAATTTAATAGCATAGTTCATTATAGGAAATTTCAGTAACTTGCGTTGTACAAAAGTATGAAATGTTGTCCAGGGCGCAAATATATTTGGCGATTCCTCAATACTTTACCCTGATGCTGTTATGGCGCCACCACCATCCTTATTCAACAGATTCCGATGGATATTTGTTCATGTATCCGATTTGTTCTTCCTACCTCTAAGCTTCATAGTTTTGATGCATTATTTTGAAGCAAGTAGATGATGAGAGGTTGCTATAAAGGTGACATTTTTTTTACAAACATGAATTGTGAATCTTGTGAACTTATATCTTGGGTTCTGTTTGTTTCGTGTACAAAATAAATACCACGTACAAGTGCTTTTATTGATGTGCAATGCATCTAGCAACATCTTTTCTTCAATAGACGTCCTAACCGTGGGTATTCTGATCGACACAAGAATATATTGCTATGAATGAAAAAGTTCTTGAACGGATATATATATAGTTCACCATAACTAATAATGTGATTGAAGCAGTGGTCCTAGAGGTGTCTGATGAAGGATATAATAATAATTGTGAGCTATAAATTGAAATATATGGGAATTGGATTATCAGAGAATGCGCACATTGTATATATCAAAATTATGGATGGCAATAAACATTTTGTTTACATTTAATTCACTTGCTAACCACAAACCACTTAGTTTCTAGACGTTTCATATAGATGATCCAAAGTTGAAAAAATTTTTTAATTAAAGTTCAGACCTCTAGACGGATCTGCCAGCAAAAACAGATATCGTTGGTAATTTTGACACAAAACTGGATAATTTAATGTTGGTATACATTGCACAGATTCTTTTGATGATTCATCATCACTGGATTGTGCTTGTGTCCTTTTTATTGTATATAATGTTCCTTTTGACTTTCCTAAAAAACTCCCAATAAATGTGGTGTATAATATTGCGAATCCTTTGGAGTGATACATTTGTTCTCAAATCCTCATAAGGACTTATAACGCTTCAATAAATGGATGCTGGATATATAGGTACAATACCAAATTAACTATAAGGGATTTATCTTGAAATTAGAGTGATAATTTTTTAAAAAATTAGATTTAATTACTTAAAATGGAACATGTCACAATCAGTTATTTTTGTATGCGATATTTTACTTGAAATTAAATATTCTCTTCAAGTTTTATTCTATTTTATTAAACAATAAAACGTTTTTTATTTACAACTAATTTTCAAATTTTTGTTCATAATAAGTCTCAAACTTTCATCTTTTGTGATATTATATCTTGACATATTATAAACAAAAACATACATTTGAAAGTTGATTAGTTCTGAGGTAGCAGTATGAATAACCTTCAAATAATTTAAATTACTCGCCATTTCTTAAAATTTAAATTGGTCAGTATTTTATGAAGGATATTATATTAATACTTCAAATTCAGGCCTCCACTCGACGTCAATTTGGTCAGAACAAACAACATTGTCATGATCTATGTAGGTAATCTGTGTTGCTAACTTGATAATCACCTTCGTAGAACGAAAAGATTTTAATGAGGCTTGTGGATCTAACTGCATGAGTATTTTTGGGAAATTTTCATCAAAATACAGGTATACACAAAAATTACTTGAAATACTAACTTATAAACAAGGTTTTTGTACATTCGACACGTACATAACATAAAACGACTGATAATTTCATGATTTAAAAAGCCACGACATATAGATGAATTGAACATCATTAGAAAAAATTCTTGAATTAACAAAGTTAAACCGATATACCACTCTGTAGATTTCCCAGACGGGAAATATCCATTTGCGAGATTCCAAATAAAACAAAAGGTGGACTCTTTTTATTTTATCGACTAGCCATTTCAGTCTAAGCTGCTTGTCTGACTCCCAACTTTGAGTTTTATTAACATTGTAAAGGGGTAGAATGGAAAGTGATTTTTCCTTCTAGATGTCTACATTGACTCTAAAATAAATAACAGGGAGTATACTTATAATCCAAACTATTTTCCATATAAATTTATTGATTCATTTTTTTCTTTATTCATTCAATTTAAATGAATTTGTTTGGTTTTTAGGTTGTTTAGTTTTTATTTACATTTCAATGTTAGGCTGTTCCCTGGAAGCGTTTTGAATGGTTACGTTGATAATAACAAGAAAAAATATACAGTTATAGTTGTTTTAGAATGGTAGTAAAAAAGAATATTAATATCAGTATACTTACCTAAGAAATTTCAACAGAAATGATATTCGAGGTATGATGAAATACTATATTAATCAATGAGAGAGTAATAGATAATAATATTCACAATAATTTATCAATTTCTGTCAACATAATAATTACAATTAATAGTAATATTACCACAACTATAGAAATCATGCGGTAGATATACTTGTAATATGCTTAACACTTTGTATGGTACAGTCAATCTTGTTAATAATTTTTCTTCCTTGTTCAAACTTTAATACTTTTCGGATCATGACCCAAAAAGAAATTTAGTTGACAGTTTGCGAACGTCGCTTTCAATTTTCGATGGAAATTTCAAAATTTACAATATGATTTTTAAGAATTTTTGAATTATGTTATTTTTTTGTGCGTAACTTCTTTCATGATACTTATTTAGTTATATAACTAATATATTGTAGATGTTAAATAATTGTTATCGAGTAGTTATCAACGATTTATCCACCAACACAGATTTTATATTAATAAGCTTTTTTTAAGCTGAAATGCTGAAAAGTATAAAAACCGCAAACCTCAGTAGCCTATCAATGACGCTACTCAGGAGAAATAATATTAGACAGCTTTTTAAGGGGAATCAATAGATTTAAAAAACCGTAGACGAATGAAAGAATCTACTGGCCTACCAGAATAGAAAGAATCATAACATAGCAAGAAGGATCCGTTTAACTCGATCAGTTTCCTAACATTGAGTGATCGAGTTAGTTTCCGAACATTGAGATAATGATCGAGTTATCCCAATCATAGTTTCCGAACAGTTCTCTTGTGTTTTTACAGCTGTGATGTCACCATTCAAATTATTGTCAATGACCGTCGAAATGAATCAACTGTGTCTTAGAAACATATCAGTTTGATTGCAGCCACATTTTTATGTGGTGCATTTACCATTCTGGTAATCAAAAACTATAATGAGGCTGAATTTTAAAAACGAAACTAATAATTGTTTTTTACCTTCAATCCCCATACTAATTTTATACGATGAGTTATATTACAAATGCAATATGGAATTCAAAATATCATCAATAATATAAAATCTGTACATTCTTGATTTTTCTGTCATACATCATAGTTGTAGATACATGCCATTAAAAATAAAATCAAATATAGCAACCGAAGTAGCCTGAAATGGCTCAAATATTGCCAAAAGCATTCTCATTCATCCATCAAAATCATTTTGTTGGAAATATCGATATCACTTATGTGATACATAAGCAGAAAGTATTTTCATACAATTTTATTGAAAGAAGGTACCAGAGGCATCGGATGAATGTTATTTCAATTTTACGCTATATTTTCAAATAAGCTACATAATAGTATGAAAATTCAACAAGTATTTATATTTGAAAAATGACAGACAATTTTTCCCTGGATGAATTTTCTAAATTTTTTATCAAAACGAATCTAGCAATTTCACTAATTATAACACAATATCCTTTTTCCTGAACTGTTATTTGTACTAAATATCATATTCTATATTACTAATTCTTTCATTCCAATACTCTAGATTGTTAGTTAACAATATATCAACAAAATATGAACAAAATCAATAAAAATATATGTGGGTGTAATTACCTCTCTCATTCAAAAGAAAAATGTATAACCCAACTCGAAAGTTGAAATATAAGAAGCAATTTTTGCCTTCGAAATAGTATAAGATGAGAGGAAAATTCCTAATATCAATTTTGCTTTACAAGCGACGGCCGCTCACTGAAATCAATCTATCTTATCGTGGAGAATGTATATTGTGAAGTTTCGTTTCGAACTAACTAAATTTGTTCTAAGCCCGTTGTGATTTTCATGACAGCATGTGGGAATTGGGGTAGCGAAGCGAATGAGATTGATTATTTCCAGCAGAATTATTGATGGAGTAATACATTACAATTCTTTTTTATTATGATAACTAGAAACAGAAAGTGATCTGAAGTAACCGAAAAAACAAGTCAATTATACATGGCATAGAAAAATTTGATTATTGAAAAAAGTAAGCTATGGTAAGTGCATGTAAAAATCAAGAATCGATATTTCAAGAGAGAACTTTCAGTCAACCACTGGTACTTAAACTTCAAACCATTTTAACCAAATTAATTTCCATCCTTTGGAAATAAATTTGAAAAAATTGATTTAAACAAAATATCTTCACAAGGATTGACACCAATAATTAAAACACATTCCCAGCATTTGGACTGTATTTCTGTACTCTTGCACAGTATTAATTATTGTTTGGTTATTTTGGAAGAAAACTCAAAAGAATGGGGGAGTTTAAATATAGTTTAAATTCCTTAAGCGGTTTTTTATTGGGACCGTGGCAAGGAAACAAATAATTAATTAAGATTTTCGGTGTTTTTTGATATATTGAAGTTAGTCCACTTTGGTGTTTCCTTGCCACGTTCCCAATAAAAAACCGCTCATAATATAGCTGGCTAAGACTGCTTTACAATTCACATACAAATATGGGATACTTCCAATCCATCTCAAGAACTTGAGGTGTTGATAATATATAGACGTTTCGACTTCTCTTTAAGTCTTTATCAAATATGATATAACACTAACAATTTGCGTATTTATATTATAATCATGAACATCAAAATAAGAATAAAATCAAAATAGAACTTTGTTCTAATGAGAAAAATTGATTTTTCCGTATTCTTTACATCACAGATATGTAGCAGTACTAAATCAATTAAATTATTTATAGTTTTATTAGAATTTACGAAATAGTGCTATAAATTTTACTTAAATTATTTGGGTATTTTTTATCAATTTAACATTTATAGCTTTTTCGACATATGACAAATATGAAAGAGACTTTTCGTAGTGGGATTGTGGCAATATTAAACACTAAAGTTTATGAACTCTAAGATATTTCAAAACTTTCGCATAGGTAGAATTCATGGTCTGGGATTAAAATATGGTCAAGTAGAATATAAAAATATGTACAAAAATATAACAATCATGGACATTACTAACACTGATTAGTTAAGAATTGCGGCGTCTTAAATTTCGTTATTTCTTAAAAAAACATCAAATTCATCGAATCGAAGTTTAATACGCAAATTGACGCTTGATAGAAATATTAGATTAGATTATGAATGGCATTAAATTTTTATAGGTTAGATTAGGCTAGGTTATTGTAAATGATGTTGACGTTGATGGTTATTTGATAAATGACATTGAAATCTAATAGGCTAGGTCGTTATGGATGGAACTGAATATTTATTGACTCGATTATGAATTATATTAATCTTCAGTGTTAGCAAGTAACTCTTCTTATATTGGATTAAAATACTGATTTGTTTGTAAAAGAAGCATAAGATAAGAAAAGAATTAAAACCTACTGAGTTATAAGAATATGAACGGAGCAGTTTTCCATTCGGGGCTTGTCTAACTAATACTCGTAATCGATTGTAGTCTGGGCACCAGTGAAATACGTACAAACCTCTCTATAGGATTCGAGCTGTTTCTCTTAAGTATTACTTGAGTCGAATACGTTTTGATAAAAGCAGCTTAGGAAATAGCTACAGTCTCAGTAACAAAATACAAATCATAATATGCAAAGCAAACTGTAGATTAAGATATAAGGGGTATGTGTATGATGACTTCAGTAAGGTTAGATCTCTACTTTCACCCTCTTCTCTTTAGAATCTTCAGTTGCCAATGTTTTTATTTTTATTCCCCCAATGTTTTCATTTAGGTGACACTATCCCATCGCGAATCCTGTGAGGTTACTCTTTCTTATTTCGATGTATTTATTAGATCTTACAAGGTCTCAGTTTCCGAATTCGAGCGTCTAACACTGGAATTAGACCCTCTTCAAATGCTCATCTGTGTTTTTCTATTTTCGAGCTTCCTAGTTCTAGGTTTCATTGGTTTTCACCAGGAAATAGAAAAATTTTGGTCCGGTGAAAAGAGTCTGAGCCCCACTTTTCGGTAGATTAATTGCTTCTTATTCACCTTTGTGTACTGGCACCCAGATTAGAAAGACATTGTATTCTTTGCCCAGTTCATTCAGTAAACATAACAATTCCTACATTCAAGCAGCTTTTATAGTTTGCACGACTGTCGAAGAAGATAGATCCTATATCTGCGAGACACAGTAAATTTTACTCCAATCTGTCACATATGCTGCCATTTTGGACACATATGAGGCATATAAGGCATATGAGGCGTAATCATTAGTTAATTAAAGTGTGTTTGAAATAATAACAGTTTGAAATCAATTCTAGCTCAATAATGATATAAAAACGTGTCATAATTATTTCAAATATAATTATAAAAAACGTGATAAATTTCACGTGAACATAATTAATATGTTTATCCAAATGTTACAAGGCTGAGGAAAATTGTTTTGGCAACTTGACACGATTTCTTTGGAAATAAGGGTTAGCTTTATTTGACAATATTCATCCTCCAAGTTTAAAATTAGAACTTCTTTATCTGGTAACCATCCAAAAACAATTGGCAAAAATACCCAAAACTAAAGTTGGCATAAAGTTTCTCTATTTGGCTTGAAAATTGAAATTTTTCATATGAAATGAATATATGGAATATTGTAATTAGGAAAACGAACTATATCGATTAGCAGCAACATCTAAACATTAAGAGAATTCAAATTATTTGGTGAAAATAACTTTATAAAGTAATATTAAGATAATAATTGATTTTAGAGTTTCAACTTATTTTTTTAATTTGTCACGGTATGAAAGATGTAATGTACTCGTTGTTAGTTATATACTTCGATGTATTATTATGTAGACTAGTCTAAATTTGAAACTTGAAGTGAGGGTATAACAGTTAACTGCAATGTTTATTATACGGCATAAACGGAGTAAAATAACATTATATAATCTTACTGCGAGAGCGTTATAAAATAGATATAGATCGATATTTGTATATGTTAACGACTGGATATAATGCATTCAAATTGAAATGTTATGAATAAAAATTTTGACATAGGTATTTCAAAAACACAAGTCCAAACAATTCATATACATTGATTATTTTATTATAATCCAAGTAGTAATTTATAATTTATTTACTAACAAACCTTGAACACTTAAATTTCAGACAGCTGTATGTAGGTATAACATTTGCGCCCAATAAGGAGTAAAGTATTCTACATTGCAGCGCCGTTAATAATCAATATTTCAGTATAGTTTACAGGCTTTTCGCCACGCGTCCGCGCGGAAATTTTTGAATAAACTACTTTCCAGGAGATGGCGGCAATATAAAGAAAATCTAGATTCTTTCTTTCAATTATTATATGAGAGCGGTGTGAATGGAGAAGGATTTTTTATTGAAAATTTTCTTTACTGTGTGGAAAAAATCTCATTTTTCAATTTTTTTCAAACCATCCAAAAAATAATCTTTCGGAAGCCTTTACTCTAAGCTATTTTTTTAGTTTCGAAACAGAAAGTAATCGGATGAAGCCAGATTAGATGGATGAGGCAATAAGTTATAACACAGTTTGACCAATTTTTCTGCGGAAGTAGCGAATGGGCGGACACATTGTCGTGATGGAATAAATTTTTTTTCTTAAAAAAAGCAAACTATTAGTGGATTTCATTCTCTCTTTTTCTTATTACCCAATAAAAATTACACTTATGGAATCCCAAAACACTGTGACACCTTGGAAATACTGGAAAATAAGATAAATTTGTGAAGTACAGAATGTAGCGAGATGGGCAAGAAACATATTAAGGGAAAGCTAAATATATCTCGACGGAATTGGCCTTTGGATACACTGCAAAAGTTTCCTGGCACATCAATAATCATCAAAGTCTATTGTAAATATCATTTAACAGGAAAAGGTAGATTTATATAATATATATATATATATATATATATATATATATATTTGGCTCTAGTAAAATGTCGACTCATTTCAGTTTTGGAAGTTTGGATAGTAGTGAACTATACGCTATCTTCTTCCTTCACATCAGGTTAACGTAAATCACACGAGACATATTGCAAATAGTTTTCTCCTTCAAGGATAAATACCAGTAATATCCAGTGCATCATCGAAAAACATTCCCAAATAGTTTCTCTTAAAGCCGCGTCCCCACTCGACAAACATTGTTTGCCAAACATTTGTCGAAAATTTCGAGAAACCTTTTTATTTGGCAAACAATATTCGCCGGTGTTTTTGGTGTGGACGCCATCCCAACAAACATTTCATGTATGGAAAGAAAAGGGGCCGCCATTTTGTTTGTCTAGAATGTTCCCGTCCTAGATTCAACATTGTTTGTCAGTGACTTCCCCTACCACCTGTTTTAGTGTATTTTGAAGTGGTTTGCTGGCGTATTTTGGATATAAATATTATTATTTGTATTTTTTTATTGAAAGTATTTAGTGGAAAAGTGAGAGAGTGGTTTGTGGTTTTTCCGCAAAATGAGTAAAGAGTTTTGGAGCCAGGAGAATTTGATTTTGGGACCCTAATAATGATGATTATAAAAAAAATCAAAAGAAGAGATGCTTTAGATGACATTGCAAAAGATTTGGGTGTAAATAATGTCGCCGAAATTAAAAGATAGATTCTAGTGCAATATAGATGAAAGAAAAAGTTACTAGCAATAAATTGTAAGTCCGGGATGGGGGCTACAGAAAAAAAGAAGCCCTGGTGGGGATTAACTTTTGGCCGACAAATCAACACCCCGGGAAACGTTTTCCAGCGTTGTATCAGTCCAATTTGAAAATAGCGACAGTCAAGTGAGATCGCCAACACTGGTGTGGTGTTATCGTCAGAAAAAAGCTCCACGAGTAGCATGCCGTCGACGAATTCTAATAAAAAGACTAGCAAGAGGCAAGCTTCAGAAGAAGCTTACATGATAATTAAAGATTGCTTTGAGGGAATGAACAAAGAGAGGGATGAACAATCTGTTTATGGCTAAAACGTAGCCATCAGATTAAGGAGAATAAAAAATTCAAAGAGACTTTGTGTTTTAAAAGACAATATTGATAATTTATTATTTTAATATGAAATAGAGGAATATGAGAAAACAAGGACATTTGTAACACCAGAAACGAGAAACGCCGGAGAGCTTGGCAATGAAATTGAAAACAAGGAAGAGGACGACATAAGCGAATATAATGACGAGTTCAGAGATTCACCCTTCGCTATGTGGTTTCAAAATTGGCTAACCTTTATGGTTCATATCAAATTTTGAATTGAGTGTGTAAATTACTATTTATAATTTCGGAAATCATAACGCCGTAAAAACAAGTGTCTCTCTGACGAGAACGAGCGGTTCAAATTACCCATTCTGCGACAATACCTAACTGACTAATGTTTCATACCGAATCGCAATTGTTTGGTGAAAATGTTTGTCAAACAATTGTTTGTTGAAATAAGAAATGTTTGTTAAAAGTGCACTTTAATCAAAGTGTTTGACAAACTTGTTTCCCCATTGTTTGTTCAATGGAGACGCATCTTTATAAACGTATACCTTCTTGGCTACGTGTCTCCTGCTAGTTGAATGCATGCACTTTCACATATGATTATTAATGGTTTCTCCTGTTTTTCGTTTAATTGAAGTCCTCTGATATCAATAACTGCTCTGCTAAGGTAATAATTTTATATTATCATTTGTTTTTCATACATTAATTTGAGTATTAATGATTTTAATGAATAGGTACTTGAACAATAACGCTGCATGTGTTCGTAGATAAGTAGTCTTTGAAATAATTATACTCTGGCTATGCCTTCCTGCTCCAAAAAAATCGCACTCCTATATCGAATTATACTTTCATGTATATTAGATATAAAATTTATGTAACTAATACTGATAAGTATATATTTCTCAGAAAATTCTAATGTGAACTAAACTAAAAGAAAATTGACATATTCCATGAGCTGATTTTTCATTTTCAAAACATTGTCATTTTCCGTCTTTACAACACATCTCGTACTGTCGTATTAACAGTTTTGTTTACACGCAACCGTCGACACAAAGGAATCTATTCATCTCTAGGTCTCTTTGTAAGATCTTACATTGTTCTTAGCACGGTAATTTATTTTCCACGACAAAACCTCTGTCTTCTGAGATATCTCTTCGCTTCCAAAGTGTATATTATCTTCTCTTCTTTAGTTATCATGAAACTACACTACTGGAAAAAAAATATAGACATGAATATTATGAACTTGCAATGAATAATTTAATGATATAAGAAGCTAATAATTTTTGTATACATTAATGGAAAAATACAAATATTGAAAGAATTATAGTTGAAAAAACTAAATTATCGCTAATCTTTATAACTCAATACTTTTTTTTATTGCGAAAAGGAGAGTTAGTTTTAAAAGAAACATGTTGTACAAAGCATCTGACGTTTTTAGAACAGTGACATTAATTAATCTTGTCAGTCATTATTTAGTTTAATTAACTATAAAAGCCACTTTTTAGCTTTTTCAAACAATATTTCCTACTATGTTGAAAATTCTGAAGCTGCTACCAATTTAACCGATAAACAAGTAATCCTCTTCAGACACCGAGAGAATCAATAACAGCTGGAAAACCACTTCGGGAGGAAATTACCCCTCCATTCCCCAACAAATAAACTATAGTGGACTGTAATGAATCCTGAAGTCCTTTGTCCCTATTATTACTATTCTCATATTGAATAATCTCAATACTTTCAAACACATCCAGCAACTCATTCTTGGAAACATTTTTAAACGATTACACATTATTTATATAATTCCATGATTATGACTGATGGCCTCAGCAATATTCGATTTTTCTGTTCCCTCATATTTAAATGCGCTAGGTGCTCTTTAAACCGGACATTAACAAACGCCAACATATTTCTTGGCATTCAATAAATATACCATTTTTTCCGCATCCAGTATTTTATCCTTACGATCACCTAACAATTGTTTCAAATTTTACTTATTGAGGTCAAGGTAAGCCTCAGTTTAACTTCGACCTCTGAAGACGATAACTTGATTATATAAACGCGCGGCAGTGTAATTGTGAGGATTTGAGTAGTGGTAGAGTAGTAAATAGTGTGTTCAGTATAAATCTTATTATCCATTTCGATTATCTTTAAGATCTTGTTTTCATCGAGATAAACGACTGCATGATTAACGGTGTAACCTTGCCTCTTGTGGATAGTCTAATAATAATATAATATAGATCTATATATAATATAGATTATTATATTATCTATCTAGGTCTATAATATAATATAATAATAACCTATAATAATCCTTATTAAAAACTTCTTTCAATTTAACGCCATCCTAAAGACAGTGAATTTTCATCAAGTAACTAATTAATTGACTTCCCCGGTATAGTAAACACCGTCGCTTGAGCTGCGTCTTTGAATAGAAAACGATAATTTTCTGATCTTACGAAGTGCCAAAATTATTAAACCATTGTGTTGCCCTCGGTTTTTGACAAGTTCTCATTCATGACACAACGCGTTACAATGAAGATTTGTCTTTCATGATATATATAATATATACATATTTCCATTATAACAAGTTTATCATAAATTCTAAGAAACAAGCCAACCTGTTTCAGGTAAAACATTAACAGTATTAAGCATCAAGGCTTGATAACATAAATGAGGAAACTGCATTAAAACTACCGCATTTAAAGAAAAGGGAAGTGCTTTTACATCAGGACAAAGTGTTGATCACTATGGCTAAAATCACGAATTATACTTCCAGTTGATGGGCCACCCCACCGCATTCACCGGATTTGGCTCCCAGTGAGTTTTTTTCCGTAACATTAAAGTTCCATTTCCAGAAGAGAGATTCTCATCAAACAAAGGCGTTATCGTATAAGTGAATCGCCTCTTTTGAGGAGGAAGGCGACAACTATTATTTGGAAGGGCTAGAAAGGTCAGAGCATCGCTAAATCAAACAGACTTATAAGGGAACTTTGTTGAAAATGGGAATGGTTATAGAACAAAATGTCTTGTTTCTCTGTTAGGTCAGAATCTTTTAAGACAAACCTCACGTAATATTATTCAGAAACATTATTAAATTGCGTACATACATAGAGACTTGGACGTACTACCGGGTTGATAGAGAATTACATATAATATCTTGTTCATACTATTAGTATAGAACCACATAATATCTATTTTTCATATTAACCGAGATGTAGGCGTTAGAATTTCTAATTTAAGTGTTTAAAATACCTCTCCTCAGCTTTTTTAGCTCAAAAATGAAAAAAGAGATAGTTTAAAAATTAAGATTGTGATTGTGTAGTGGCAGCATTAGCAATGTGTCTGAAGATTATTTCCGAGATGAATAAATGTCATAGGTTATTAGCATTTTTTTATCTATCTGTCATCTCATTGAGATTGTTTCAATTAGTACAGGAACGTGAACCTAATTAGAAATTCACTATTTGGCAGCTCCCTTTCAACTTTGTAAAAATGAGTCAAATGGTTGCTACAGGAATTTGCCGATTATCTAAACTACTATTGAGAAAAAAATTTTCCAAAAATAATCTGAAAAATCTGAATACTTATGAGTGATTCCGAAATCCACTTTAATTGTGAAAAATTCATTCATCCGCGTCGTTAAATAATAATTACCGGATGATTAAATAAATCTCACATGAAATATCGATGAGATTCACCTAATTATTTATAACATCGACATGTGGGCGTTACGGGAATGATTGGATTAAAATTGCGAGCGGTTATTTTTATTTCAAAAACCAATAGACCATGCAATATTCGGAGTAATGAATATGAAAACGGAATTTAATTGATATTTGCTTTGATATATATGGGATATGAATAATTTTCATTCAGTCAAAATTTTTAAAATGTTGATACATTATCTATTATATAATTCATGATAATGATTTCGAGTTGAAAAAAAACAGGCTTCTATAAATAATCAAATTAAATTAAAAAATCATTTTTGGCATAAGAATAAAATTATTGAGAAAATTGATTATATATAATAGCGCGGGGTACTTTCTATTACATTTGTAAACTAATTATGTGTTTCAGAATGAAACTAGTTAGAAATTATGACGAGTGACATTGGGCATTTTCATTTGGGCCAATAAATGGGGTAATAGAGAATAGAGGAAAGGGAAGATCCACTTAATGATTAATTTTCGGTAACAGAAAAATAATTCGGACCACCGGAATAGGAATCGAACGCAGATCTATTGGTTACGCTCTAGAAGCTACCACTTAAGCTATCATAGTGACACGTACCTCAAGTCACCTAGATAAGAGACCCACCGAGAAACACTAGTTTCCATCTTACCGTAGAGAGCCATTTCGAGCTTATTTAGGAAAAGGGAAAAGACAGGAATAATAGACAAAGAAGTTCGAATAATTTTCAGTAATCAGAAAAAATTTACAAGTCTAGGACTGCGTGATTACGTAGTTCGTCAACTAGCTCTATCTTTAGATTTACAAATTTATGAATCTTGGCGAATCTAATCAGGATAATGAGATATTTTGATCGAATTATTACATTATCATCAGTCTTTTACAAGTTAGCGTGTGAATTGAATCTGATCGCTAAAAATAGGCAAAAATAGAGGCTAAAAGGTGAGTTACAAACATACAGAGGAAACTAATAGAATAGGTCCAAGTTTCGAAATAAACAAACTAAGTGGTTTTCCCCCTGAACACGCGGAAATCGCAGATATGCATTTATAAGCAGTTTTTGGTATATTGTGAAGAGTAAAAATTCATTATAACTAATAGCACTTGAGTTTTATCAACTATTATTTATCAAAACTTCCATTATGTGCCCAGATAAAGGTTTGAAACGCTATCGTATGAGGATGGTGGATAAAAATACTATTATATGCACGAATGGGTGCTTAAAATACTATTGCACATCAACATTCTAATTAAAAATACTATTATCCACTATTATATATCTGGATGTTTGTTAAAAATCCTATTGTCCACTATTATGTGTTGTGATGTTCGTTTAAAGTACCATTATTCACTACTATATGCCAGTTAAGAGTAGCTATGCATGATTTTTCACTCAATCGTAAAATTTTTTTTAGTTTCGAAGTTTATGTGATATTACAATCGAATATAATACTTCGACGAAAACCGCTCTAGTTTTTGAGATACCAGACATTGACATGAAATTTGTTTGATACACTCTTAGTGTCTACGGTTCATTTGGTTCTCTAAAATCGCTTACTAATAAACAATTTTTTAAGCTTGGCAATATATAGTAATTGGAGTACCTTTTTGGTATGAAATTAAATGATATTTACGTTTACTTGAAAT
Organism: Diorhabda sublineata; assembly: GCF_026230105.1. Classification (NCBI taxonomy): domain Eukaryota; kingdom Metazoa; phylum Arthropoda; class Insecta; order Coleoptera; family Chrysomelidae; genus Diorhabda; species Diorhabda sublineata. The sequence goes on from NC_079476.1 coordinate 27,890,217, forward strand.
TTTACTTAATAAATCTAATATTAAAAACTGCTTGGTACGAATCGTGTAACTAGCATCCTGTATGAGAGTTAGTTAATTTTTTATTTCTTAAATCTTTTGGTATGTTTATTTTTCTAAATCTTCTTGATTTTAGGTCTTTTCTGTTCCAAAATTTAGTTTTTTTTTAATAATTTTTGGACGATAGATAAAATTGACGTTTCGACTTTTCTTTAGGTCTTTATCAAAATATGATATGAACACCGACAATTTGCGTATTTATTTTGATCAATATAAATACGCAAATTGTCAGTGTCAATATCATATTTTGATATTGACACTGTCTTAAAGAAAAGTCGGAGCGTCAAATTTTAACTTTCCAAAAATTATTAAAAAAACTAATTTTAAAACAGAAGAGACCTAAAATCAACAAAATTTAGATGCATAAATATATTAAAAGGTCTACGAAATAAGAAATTATATATATATATATATATATATATATATATATATATTCATTGATAAGAAGTGATCAGATTACGTGATCCTACTTTTTTTTGGTTGATTCCAAAACCTCAATCTTCCCACTTCTTGGAATTTAACCGAGGAAAGGAAAAAGCTGACACGAACAAATAAAATAGAAATGAAAAGGTAATCGCGAACACCATGAACACAAACATTATCATCTTGGCCTTGAGCCACCTGGTGAGCTAGCCGTCTGGACCTTGTATATAGGAGTTTATGGGACCTATTGGCAGGTTTTTTTCTTAGCACGTGTGGGAAGTATGTTATTGTGGAATGGGCAATGAATCTGTGGAGTTCGGCTTCTTAGGGGGTTTTAAATGAAATATTATTATTGGCATTGGAAAGAGGTGGATGAAGAAGATTCCAGGTTGAAGGTGATCTCCGAACACAAGGGACAATAGCCAGATATTACCTTGACAATCATTATATGTTCATGATTATTTTAACTCATATACCTATTTAATCTAATTAGTTTTCTTTATCCCGCCACAAACAATAATATCGTACAATAAAGCTTCTCATTTTGTCTGTCAAAAACAATGTTAATGCAAATATTCTCGGCTCCTTTTATTTAATTTAAATTTGGATTATACTAAAACCGAAATATTTTTTCACTTTGAATATGTGCGGTTAGATAGTTATAGATGCTTCTACAGGGGTCCAAAACCAAGCAGACTGATAATTTTTATATAAAATGCGTTTATATGAGTTATATATAATGTATAGTAATTCTGTTTGTAATATGATCAGAATTATACATGTATATTTCTATTGTATATGGTACTCATATAGTTCAATCCACTTCTTGTTATTATAATTGTAACCATTTTACTTACTAATAAATAAAAATTATTGAAAGCACCTCATTAAAATGATTTAGTACGTCTTTATTAATATGGAACTACTCCTATCGTTGCCACATTAAATAAGACTGAATTGAACAAAATATACCCATAATAGAAAATATGATTCTCTCCTCTTTAAACGAGACTTACACTGTACTTCTATTCTAATAAGGTAACTTTATTTCAGTACGTAGTAAACACTCCTTATTTCTTATTTTAATATTACATTGTTACGTGCGAAGTAACTGTTGTGAAACATGAAATCCGATTCTACGAGCCATTTTATCAACAATGTATTGAATGTAATTGTCTCTATGTAGCTTTATAGTTGCCATTAACTTAGTCTTAATTGCAATATCAACACCAAGCCCGTTTTCATGTAACCATCTTTGCATTTTAGGTTTTCGACTGTTTGAAGTTAATAAAACGTACGCTCCGATGAATGTGATAAGAAGGATCTATGTATATCAACAAGTTACAGTACAAACATATTTATTAGTATTCTTGTGATAGTCGCAACTCTTGTCATAGTTTAGCCACGATCTGGTACTTCCACCTATGAAAATGACTTTCTCAAATACCTATTCTCTAGTTTATTAGAATTTAATCAAATGAACTTATTGGAGCGAAAGCTCTTTCATTTTGTGCATCAATCGCATATAGAATCATTCCAAAGTTTTGGTTCAATTATTTCCATCGACTATTGCCGTCAGATAATTTTCAATTGAATTGAATCGTGGATTGAAAATACCAATGAGGTTGTTAAGCGCGGTATCCAGAGAAATAGTATCGATTTGAAGGTAGCTAAGATTATATTGTTCAAAACCTTGTTGATTTTATTAACAACATGTTAAAAATCATAAATCATCTTCTTTCTTTTGCTGTGAAGTATTTTTTGCAGATCTTACAGGAGGATCACTTCAATGAATAATGAAAGCTAATCTTATTATCTAAATTTTGGATTTTACCTTTTAATTTTAGTATATTCTGATGTCTATTTACTTCATTGACTTGAATTATTATTCATGAGCTGGTACATTAGGATGTATTAATACTCTTACACTGTAATTCGCACTATATCAGTGAAAGTTTTTTTTAATAGATTCTATAGGGATGCTATGTAGAATCACTCATTGATATAATTTTTATTTACAACAAATCAGTTAAGGTTCTGTTCACTGGAAAAGAATACACTTATATTTTGCCTGTGCAAATCAGAGTTCCTACCTAATGTCACTGTCATTGTCAGTGATAGATAATTCCACGAAGTATAGATAGAAGGAGTCTGAACGGTATCGGGTTTTTCATAGTATTCATGTACACAAAAATAAACACAAATCATAGTTCTCTTTTCTGCCACTGGCTGTGCAAGAATTCAGGACGTACCGTTGTTATTATTATTATTATTTTATTATACATGTAAACATGCGCTAACTCGCGAATGTTAAAATTAAGTAAATTAAATAAGAAATATTAATTTATTTATTTAAAATTAATTTTAAGATAACAATGGTAAGGTGTTATCCTGTTCATGGTTGTCTTAGTTTAAAGACGTTGAATGGCGTAGTAGATGGGCCTCTGCTCTGGGACAAGAATTAAAAGCTACCAGTTTTATTTGTGAATTATACTTTAATTCAGAGGATGTAATTAAAAGATGGCAGTGTATATGTGTATGAATATGAAAAAGCTCATGACGACAATGAAAACAATTGTAGCTTGCTATCAAATAATGATGCTTCAACTATCTCTGATATAAATGGTGATACGATAAATACAGATTGACACAATGTTTGATATATTAGATGCTGTTTTAAAAATAAATATCTCGTTTTTTGTTGGCTGTGATAAGCATAAGAAAAAATTAACGAAAAAAATCATTAATAATTTCTTAATCATGCGAGGACATTTTCTTGTCAAATGTTTCAATAAAAGTGCTACAGAAAGACTTCCCGAGTAAGAATTTAAACGAGTACTTCTTGAAAAATAGCGCAAGAAAGTCTGTTTAAAAACATACAGATATTTAGCATCTTAGGCTTATGGGTGCTGTTGTTGAAGTTCCCTATGTAGTCACAATTATGGAAATGGTCTTCCTAGCTGTGATCAGCTACATTGTTAGTCATTACTAATTGATATTTTGGTTTCACTGTAGGTTTTTTGACGCTGCTTTTAGGTCATATATATATATATATATATATATATATATATATATATATATATATATATATATATATATATATAATTATATAATTGATAGTGGAGACGCGGTCGTAACATTACTCCTTCCTTATGTGGAAGTTCCTCCTGAATAGCCGGGACTGGATGTCTTTGACACTCCTTGCCAGGTAGGTCGTCGATTTTCCTCCTTCCATTGCCAAATCATTTTTAGGTGAGGATCATTCTCTTCATCTTTGAGATACTGGCTTGGCAATATCTCCGAATTTTCTTATTAATCTTCGATAGTGCGTGCAAAGTTCAATGAAACTCTTAGCTTGATGTTTATCGGTTGGTTGCGGTCATCGCTGTATAGGGGCAATTTTCACTGGATCCACTGCCATTCCTTCATTGCTTACCATATGGCCTAGATAGTTGACTCGGATCTAAAATAGCTGGCCCTTCTTTAGGCTTAGCATGAACTGGGCAGCGTGAAGTCACTTGAATATGTCTCCTTAATTCTTAATATGTTCCTCAAATGTTTTCCCTAATACCACGATCTCAACCAAATAAACTAGGCATGTTTTCTAAGATAACCCTCTCAAGACGTTGTCCATAAGTCTTTGAAATGTCGCGGGCGCGTTACAAAGCCCGAATTGCATAACGTTTTATTGCCATAGTCTGGATCCAATAGTAAAAGCAGTCTTCTCCTTATCTTCTGGGACCATTTCTACTTGCCAATATCGAGACTTCAGGTCCAAGGTAGAAAATAGCTTATTGCCAGCTAAAGTGTCCAGTGTATCGTCAATTCAGGGTAGAGAATAGCTGTCTCTCTTCGTGGGGTTGTTTATCGGGCGAAGGTCCACGTAGAATCTCGTTATTCCATGCTTTTTCTTCAAAAGCACTACTGGAGACACCCATGGACAATTAGATAGTTCTATTAATTTCTCCTCTTCCATCTCTCGGATTATTCTTTCTCTCATTCTCTCAGCATTCTTTCTCTTTGCTCTTGGAAATCTGTGAGCTGATTATCTGATTAGCTTGGCATCTCCAGTATATATTTTGTGTTTGACGGCCGATGTTCTACCAATCTTTCCTTTTTTTGGTACAAATGGGTGTCGACACTGCAAGTAAAATTCTAGTATTCTCCTTTTCTCAGCTCGATTTAAGGATTGACCAGCTACTGATATCATCTGATCGATTCGGTCATGGAAATTGTCGGTTATCGTCGTTTGGTGAAATATAGAAGTTACTGGTACGCAGGATCCAGCACTGGTTTCCTTTTCGGTGGTAATCCAGTAATTATTGACCAATACTTTATGGACATTATCATATATTTCGATATGATAATTAACACATTCAAATAGTAGATCAAAAATTGAGCAATTACCCACTTTTGTAATATCACACTTGAGAGTGGTTATAGCAATTATGTAAGGTCATTTTTGCCTTCTGTTTCTCACTGGGACAGTATTTAAGCATTTAAGATTATGAAAGTGAATATTTAATTCGGTAGCATCTTTAATTACTGCTTTATTGTAAATTTATAATTTAGTTTGGCCCAATTCTAACTAGAATTAATTATAATCATCCTTCCGTAATAGTTTCAACCGTTTTCTGAAATGTCTGAAATCTGAGAACGATTCCAAATGGGTGTTGATGAAATAGTCCCTCAAGACAGTGAACGTGTGAATGTTATATACCTTATCCCAACAGTATTTAAGTGACGCCCATGAGAATAATAAATTTTATACACTCTGCATTTATTTTTGAAGCTGAAAAATTTTTTAAAGAGATTTTTTTATTGAAAATTCTTGAGAGTAGGTCAAAAAGAAATATTTTTCAAGTATTTATTTTTTTCACATATTTAATCCCCAGTTTTTGTGATATAGTACCCTTAATATCTCAAAAATGTAACTGCATAATTGACTTATGCAATTTATTGCTTGAGATAAGCAATCTCATATTTGATTTTGGCAGATGTCTGTTCGATATATATTTTTGAAAGAACTGCACTATCGATTCAAAGTGGGGTTGAAGTCACTTTTTTACGAGTTAAAGAAAAAATCGCTATGAAAAAATTTGTTAATCGATAAAAATAGATTTCCTAGTTTCATACTCATGTTATACTAACTTTTTGAACAACCATATTTGCTAGCACATTTTAGCAGCAAGTCTGATTGAAATTTGTGTTATGTCCCTCAGTTGATATATCCAAGAATGAGCATCATCATAGCACGTTAGTTTGCAATTTCCTTGTCAATGGTAGATGCTGGAGAGAATTATTTCTATACTCGATATTATTGTCGAAATGCAAAGGTTTTTAGAAACATTAAAAATCTGATTGATCAACATTAATAAATTATTTAAGAACGGTAAGTAATAAACTCAACGATGTACAATTAATATTTGAAACAATATAGTACCAGTGTCAGGAAAGTAATAATGAATAACTACAATAATTAGTTAGTTGTGTATAGTTTCTGTATTCTTTAGTCCATTTATATTCATTATTTTCAGATTATTGAGTCCTGTTTGTAGTCCATGATAGTGGTATTGATTCATATATTTTCAATTGTTATGAAAAATGACATAATATATATTCTTTGGTTTGATTTCTATTCATTAAAAGCATTTCTAGAAACCTTCTTTCGTCATGCTCAGGAAAAGTATTACAATATTTTTCTCTTAGTATATTTTGCCTTTTTGAGAAGAACCAAAAGTCGTAACATACTAAGTCTGGTGAATAAGATGCATGTGGAGAAACAGTAATACTTTAAGCAGCCAAAAGACATGTTTGTCACATTTTTGTTCATTTTCATGTTATTGGCCGTCGTTAACTGATTCATTTCTGATAATATATGTAAAGTTAGTACATCATTACCATAAATATATTTAAACATTTCGTAAGCTTCTTGGGTAATTTCTTCAACACGTTAATGCATTGTCTCAGATCCAAGTTCCACGACAGGCACTGTAATCATCTAGTAGAATAGCTATAGGATCAAATTGATAACTATCTAATGGTATGAGATATATTGCTTGAAACAGATGTAGCATAAATAATTTCTGTTAAATTATTTCGCGGTATTTTAAACCATACCTCGTTTCCATGTCTTTTTTCCCATTTGAATGAAGATTCGAAATTTGTTAAAGACTAGGAAGCAAAAATGCCACCTACTACAATTCTGCTCATTCGAAACATTTCTATTTGTTTCACCAACCATGAGATTGGAATTATTTGTGGAGCTTTTAATCAAGTTAGATTTTGAAGCGATCTATTCCGAAGCTAAGCGAAAGCTTCACCTACTTCCGAACACGAATTCGACATACGACAAGGAAATTTTCGAAGCAGGTCGAAAGCTCCGAATCCGCTTCATACGTCCTTGATAAATGCGGATGGTGGTGTTTATGTATAAAACGCGAGAAAGGCCCATTTTGCAACTATATTGCAACATATATATCACAGTGATTGTGTGTCTCGAGTAGGAAAAGCATTACAGAAGTATTTCCGGTAAGTTTTAAACTAATTTTATTTCATAATGAGAACAAAACAAAATCATTAAGCAGTATTTTTATTCGTAATATTATCAATAGTTGGGAATATTTGGATTAGAGTAATTAAATTAACCTGAATACGTATACGACGTTGTATAAGTTGCGTTTATTTATATTTTTGCAGGAAATCACAAATTGCTCGATATAGCTAATTTTGATGTTACAATTGTTCAAAGTTTCCTTTTTTCTCTTTTAGTTATTGGATGCATGTATTTCAGCTTAAGTATTTTTCCACATTCAAAAAAGCTGAATTATGTTATATAAGAAAAATTTTGAATATAGAACCTATTTTTTATTTTGTCGAATAATAAATAATATTTTTGGTCTTTAGAGTCGATATAAAACTACCTATGTATTCCATAAACATCCTATATACTACTTAATAGTGAATTCCCATTTTTCATCTCCTTTTTGTCCAATTTATTTCGAAATTCTCTTCTGATAACCTATTCTCATCGCGTAAACAAAACCTTTTGGCTCATTGCACGCCAGTTTCTATGCAGAACGTTTGTTTTATGTTATTGTTAAAGTTTATAACAGGACTAATCTACTATCCCAAACAAAAAATCAATTTCAACCGAAAATAAATACAAAAAGTAGTAAAAATAACTTTTTTTGTCAGTTTGAAGCTCACATATAACTGATCCAGGCTTCTATATATTTGAATATAATTAGTTGGAAATAAAACTTTAATGTATTGTTTGATATCCCACTTTGAAACAGCCATAGCGAATTGGAAAGCTGTGATGAATTCAAACTTGTTATCTAGATTAAGCGTAAGTAATTGCCGCTAAGACAAACCATTTCTATTTTTTATTTGACCATACTGTACTGTACTTTAGGATATGTGAGTGATATAATGATTGAGGACTAGCGTTCTGTTCTGTAAATTAGCAGACGCAATATAATAACAGGAAAATGAAACTATCTAAATTCTGCACTTTGGTAAAAAAGTAATATGCAAATATTCAATTGAAATAAATACTGCAGTGATGTGTATTTGCGATTGAAAATATGTACTAAGACAAAATATTCAAATAGGAAAAAATATTTCCACCTTTGAAAATGTGAGAGGACCTATTAATTTTGAAATCATAAATTATGATTCATTGTTTAGTGTAACGTAATTATATTTCATTTAGTTATAAATTATTGAAAATATTGGATTTAACTAAAAATTATTGAAGTGCAGTATTTAGATATTCTCAAAAGACTGTACTTATCAAATTTACGTATCCAAGAAGGGCAATAATTATCATTTACACCATAAAACGAGACATTTTTTCCACAGTCATTTTTATTTACCAACATAGTTTCTTTCTAAGCTTATACATGTTTTAGCGATGCCTCAACCTTGAACATGGTGAATAAGGAAATGTTCATTCCAATACGCTTTGGGTCCAAAATGAGCTGCGTGGCAACAAACACGTAGAAAGCTTACACATGCATAATCCCAAAATCAGTAAATGACAAATGCATTCTTTTGATACACCGATTTCCTCTTCTATCTCTTCAAGCTTAATCTGAGAGTCGTCCAATACCTCTTTGGATGATATCGCTAATTGTCTTAATTTTTAGCCGTCTCTAACGTTCGGCGTCAGTCAAGCTAAAACGCCCACCACAGAATATACCCCACCCTGGGTGTGTTTTGTATCTCCGTACACACTTTTCAAATTATCTTTCTTTGATCCTCAATTTTTTCCATTTTCAGAAAAATACTTCCAACGATACACAATAATCTTCAACCATTTTGGCTGAAATTGCAGTTGATAAGTGATTTATTGATAAGTGATGACATCTTTTTTCCTCTTGCATATAAATTGGAGTATTAAACTAGAGTACCAAAATTTAAACGTTCAGTTTATACAATACTGAACAATCATTGCACACAATTATTCCTTTGACTTACATTAAAATTTATAACATTAAAATGTTACGAGAAAGTTGCAACTCACTGGTAAGAGAAAGATAATCGAACAAGAAGAAAGCCTGGCTGCATAACTACAGCGGATTGTTTTTCTACGGTATTTTTGTATAAGTGATACCAGTTTAAACTGATTCAATAAAATAAAAGTTTATCATTTTATGAAATAATTTTGTCGTCTAGCCAGTGTTCTTGTTTTATTTATGTTATAGGCATGCATTCCAAGCTATGCTTGTAATCTGTAAGATAATATGGTCCATAATACAAAATAACTTAAAATACATACCTAAATGAAGTAATTTAGAATAGAGCAATCAATTTCCCTCGATTTCTTTTATAACAATTAATAGATGTGACGATTATGATGTGTATTATCGGCTATGAAAAAAAGCATATTGATTATATTTCACCCAATTTAGTGAGAGACTTGAACCTTTGATATAATAATAGGAAGACTAATCGTAAGATAGTTATATCTCTTAAAAATTATACAAAAACAGTCATGCTCATGTGCTATAATATAATGATATTTCAGCCAAAAATTGACATGTTGAGAATGTTTCTTCTGATCTTGTGATCGTTTTCAAACGGTTTTTAACTTTTCGAAGCTTAAAAGTCTGCACTGTCTTGTACATAGTAGTTTAACATTCTTTACAGCAAGAAATATAGAGTTCAAAAAGTAAATATGACTTTTTTAAGTGAAACCCATCGCATAGAAACTTTCAATTTTCATACGATATAATTTAAAAAAAGGTCAGCTTAACACGAGCTGCGATTTATTCTATGTAAGTACTTGAAAAACCCTACCGGCTGACAATCAGTCGGTAAAATTAAAAAGTGACTGGTCATGTTAAGTGTGAAGACAATTCTTAAAATACTTCATGCCAAGTTGCAGCAGACATATCTTAAGACAAAAATAGTCAACTTTGGATGATCCCGATCAACGTTTGTGGCATTTTGCAGAATTGACATTTTATTATTTTTATGGAACAATTATATATTTTGAGGACTAAAAGTCATACTCGACAATCTTATTTATATGACAAAAATCTTCCAAGGGAACATTATCTGCAATTTCTTCGGCTGAGATCCGTTTTTGCCAAAATGTTTCGAAACACCGACAGGCCCAATTTAACAGATGAAAGTATCTAGTGACAGCAAGATCGTGCATCTTCATGTTGGTGGTGAGTTTTGAAATCAGCGAGGTGGATTGGAAACCTGGAATAATTAGAGTGTCCTTTTAGTTCTTCATATCCTACACTTCAAGATTTTTTCGATAGTGTTATTTATAGTGAAAGTTTATGTAGACCACAAAATTTGCAGGAGTTTAAAGACCAAATTATGTTTATTGATTTGCTTATTGTCAAGTGACAATTAAGTTGAAAAGTGTTATAATACAGCAGTTTCCTTATTGTAAAATTATTTTCTGAATGAATTATCTTACTTTCTATATTTTTATATCTATTTAGATATTCTCTGCACATTTTACTTTAGATTCTAGTGGAGGGTATTAACAACTTGGAAACAGTCTCAAAACCTCAAAATTTTACATTTTTGAGGATAGTTTGAGAAGGATATAGAGCCTCTCAAAGCAGCTTCTGAATCGTTTCGTCCTATCCTAAAATGGTGGACTGTAAAAGAAATTTTGATTACTACACTCCCTAACTAATATATCTTATAACGTCATAATAAAAACTTTGGGAGTTGTTGAAATATTTTCACTTCATAAACAAAGTTTAAAGTTTGAAGCGGAGTTCGACTAGACTTTGATACTAAGTTTGAAAGAAGGTAAGAGTTGAAAGATCATACTGGTCAATAAGTTTCCATTTAGAAAAATCGAATTGTTTGATTTCGTACAATCAAATAAAATGGCGAAGAAAAATCTCAGGATTGATAAGATGTCCATTTCAAGTACATCCAAATTCTAGTTTTCTACTCATTTAATGGTAACTGACTAGATTAATTGGGGTTTAATTGATTTGCATTTCCTGACCATTTCTGTTTTGGAGATCCAGCATTGGGGGTGGGTTAGAATTTGTACATTTTACAGGAAAATACTGCTTTCTGAGACAAATCGGGGAATTTATCGTTTTTTAATTTATTATTAGCCAAAAAAGCGTTAATATTTTGGTTTTCCAGCTTAGGTTTTTTCATTCAAAAATTATTGAAAATAAAACTGCTACTGGTTTGGAAGTTTCATGAATCTGAATGAATTAAAAATAGTACCTATAAATCAATTATTCATCAACTCAATTATAGGGCCTTTTTGAATTCGCAAGAACACAGTTTGTTTTTAATAATAATAATAATAATGAAATTGTAATTTGAGCTAATAGATTCCGGTTCCTGTAGCAAATTTGGTTGCAGATGGTTGTACATTATCACAGTTTCTATAAATACACTAAACATGACTTGAATCAATACTATTTGAGCCGCAAAATTTCTTATACTAGGACGATATGTTTTAGGTTGATGAATATCATATATTAAAGTGGATTGAAACGCATAACATTCTAATGGAAAGGATATAATGGGTTTCATAGTTAATCGAATCAAAGGTCGACACCGTTTCATAGAAATTACGGAAATTTCAACATGTTTCAATCATCTGGGGTCTATTTATTGTATAAAAGCGAGCTTAGTATTTCGCAAAATATATTTAGCGTTTTTTACAAAATTGTGAAAATTATCAACGTCAGTTTCTATTCCACAACTTAAGGTCAAGGCATGTTCCTACATTACTTATTGTTCAGTAATGAAAAAATATACTTTTGGTTACTGATGTTATAAAATTTTCTACTTTTCTCAAGGCTTCCATATCCGCCATTATAGTGAGAAATAATTTTATTACGATAACCCAAGTCAACCATGAATAGTTTCTATAGCAACCCGACCAAAACACTGCACAATTAGTGCAGCCTGCCAGTAATAATTTCCTTCGTAATAATTTGGTACCAACACATGAAAAACTGAAGATATGAAATCGATTACAGTAACTTTATGAACTAGGGAATGCATACAAGCTCTGAACACACCATCAACATTATAGTCAAGTATTTGATGCTGGGGAGTACCATGATTATAAGTAATTATATTGCTATATCAATATACGCAAAACTACGAGTATTTTTAGAGCGAAAATCTCAAAAAGATTTCAAAAACCTTAGCAGCTGAATAAATTGTATAATTTCTAAACTGATCAAAAATTTGTTCGAAAAACCTTATGGGACTTTCCATTGGAGTAGCTACAATTATAAATAAAATGTTTAGCCCAGGGGGAAATAATTTGTAATAAGTATATATATACTAATTGTAACTGAAAGCATAAAGGTCGTAATTACTCGGTTGGCATTCTTGCTTATGTCTCGTTTTTATCTTGTCGTATTTTATTTCTTTTGAAGTAGTGTTACATTAAATGGCTCTTCTATACACTATTTTCATATTATTAATGAAGTGATAGTTCACACGATAAAAGTTATGAAAAGTGTATGCACAGGTGAGGCCTTGGAATATTTTTGATAGTTACAGAAGGGACTAATTATGAAGCTGTAGAATTGTTGCATATCCAATAGGTTCACTTCCCAGGAAAGATTGTCCGAACACCAAGTAAACAGGTTACATTTTTCGGCAGTTTTAAAACGAGGAGAGAACGCATTGAACCCGAAAAGTTTCCAAAATATACAAAATTTTATCATAAATTTTAATATAAACAATACTCAGTAAAGTGATTGAGATTTCCCTATGGTGTTGAAGCCACCCTTCTAGGGATGGAAATTACAATAATATTATACAGAATGAGGTCAATAGTTTTTTTTTCTATTTATATATGTGAAATAAGTACTATGATACGGATGCACAGAGGTACACGAGTACATTAATTATTTGTCACTGGCTATATTAACGACAAACCTAAATAAACTTTTGAAGCCACTTAGACTCATAAATCTGACACATGAGAATTCCAAAATACTCTCAAATCACAGTACTTATTGCTGTTGAAATATCTTGAGAAATGGCAACTGTAAAATTATGGATATTATCACTGGTTACATGATTTTTTATTATACAGATGGAATATATACATATAAACATAATTACAGCAGCTTCATTCTAGATTTTCATATAAAACCTACTAGAAGGTAGTACTAGACTTTCGTGTCTATTCACTGTACTGACGGGCTCCTATTTAAGTTTATTTTGTTTAGAAAAATCGAGTTCCAAAACAGGATGAAAAGTTCCAGTAAAAGCATTGCTTATAATTTAAATCGAATTTGACTCGTGTGAAAAAATAAAAAGGGCTTCTCAAAATCGGTATTGTCTCATAAATATATAATCAAACACATCACCTTTCTTTCGACGCTATTGTAAAATCTTGTTTCCGTAGTCGATATTTTTGTTCAGAGTTGTGAGTCTCGTTGCACCATCTGCTACATTTTGAAAAATTCAACAGGAATCACGGAATCACGATTCAGTTATTTCCTTCTTAACGTTCTGATCCCTTTTCCCATTTAAATTGTATAATAACGATTTTTTAATATTCAAAGATCTTTGGAGAAAGTCTTTTGTTAGAAAGGGATTCTCATAAAGCCCGAGAAAGAAATTTGGAAAGAAATACCTAATGAGAATAATAACAGAGTATACGAAAATGTTTATTACCGTAATATTTTGTTCTGGCTAATGACCAAAAAAATATTGATGAAATGAATTGTTTACATTTTAATCTTTTGAAGTTTTCGTAGTCAGGAATTCACATGCTTTTGGTTTTTCGGCAATTTTTTCCATATAATCCAACAAGAATTCCTTACCTTACTATCTATTTTAAGAAAATGATGAAATTTTTATACTGTTTGAAGTATGCATATGCGTCAATTCTAGAATATTCTTAAACTATCTACTCTTACTCGCTAATGTTCTCATTTCTTTTTTGTGCTTTTTCTTTTCTGCTTAAATCTACTTTAAATTTTCCTTCCAATTCATAATTCATTGAATTATGACATAGTTTTCAATGCATATATAATACCGAATTTTACTCTTATCGTTAGCTCTATCCTTTCATTTGTTATTCCGTCACTTCTCTGTCCTTCATCAGTAATCTACGTCTAGTGCACAAAATTATTATTATATTTGACAATTTTTGTTCTTCTATCAACGATCAAAAGATCACTACACTTCTTTCTATGTTTCTGTGTTATGAAGTCTCTTTGTTATTTTTATGAAAACATTTACTAGATATAGCTGTAGACTTCCCTCTGTATTCAAATATATTTTGTATACATCCTGACATTGGTTTGGTCCTCTGCGATTAAATCGTGTTATTCCATGCTATGGGATCTCCGTTTCCAAGTAGTTAATGCCGAGTGCTGAAAAAATTAAATTATGATTGGTGACATGCAACGTTTTTGATTATGTGTAATCTCTCTGTGTTTGTTTTTCTATATTTTCATTATGTGTAGTTGTATAATAATATAGTTATATTGATTTAATGTTGTGAAGCTTACAAATACTTTTTTCTAATTGAGACACTTAGTTAGATGGAAGAATTTAGTAAGTTGTTTATTTCTTCACTCTAAATACTTTCTTTCTCCACTTTTTTATTGTTCAATGCCTATATCCAGATCCTGCTGGTTTTGTTAATTATTGATCTGGCATCTGACATATGCAGATTGATTCATAATTTTATAAGCGTTACTATAATTTCGCTCCTTTTCAAGAGATAGATCGACGTAAATTATTCATTTTTTGAGAATTAGCTATATTTTCGATATTATTTTTTCTCATCTTCGTGATAAACTTTTTTCTCACATCTCAATGTATCACAAATAATGATTATTAGAAAAAATAGAATATGAATTCTACTATTACTTTTTCTATCATGTCGTCTTAGTTGTATCTTTTGTTGGGATGTCGAAGCCTGGCTCTTTATAAATATTGTATTGTATCAAAATGTACTAACAGCACTATTACTGCATCAAATACATTATTTTCAAGAATTCCTCAGGAAGAACAATAAAGAAAAATGACATTAAAAGGAATACTGTTTTATCAATTACAAGTAATCGATTTTGTTGTTAAGATTATTTCGAGATAAATAGGTACTTTCGTTCTTTAAACAGCATATTGAAAACTTGAAACTCATGATAAAGGGTAACTTGACGTATTACTGTAACAATAATGTAGTAGTTCCGCGTGCATCCAGACTGGACTGAATATTGGCACCACCGGCTGCTCAGAACTAATAATTTTCAAAATTCATGTTTAACATAGAGCAAATTTGACCAACAGTGTATTTTTTAAGTAAAATATAAATAATATCGGTCTGATTTTCATCACGAAACGCCAAATGTAGTACGGACATATTCTTTTTTGTAAAAAAAATTTATGAAACCACATTTTTTATGAAAGTTTATTGTTTATTGACACCTTTTGCCAGTTATCAGGCAACCTAATTAATTTAAATTAATAAAATCTAGAGATACTATAACATTTAGAAAATAATCTCTATCTATCTCATTTTTATTATTTTGTGATGAAAATCCGACACTTTTTCAATCAAACACCATAAGTCCAACAAAATCGAAGTCGAAATTACTCAAATTAAATGTTTGAACATTAACACTTGGTATCTCAAAATAAGAGGTTCCGTGCACATAAAATATTTTCTTGTTGTTGCTCTACGAATATGTCATGCTACCGATCTGTCTGTTCATCTGACTCCTCCCGTGGATTTTAACAGTCATAAAATCGTTATTTGTGGCAATTGCAAGGGAATCTCTTTGGGGTAATTTGTCTCAAGAACCTCGAAAAAAACCCCTGCTCTTTTTTATCAAAAAATCAACTCTATGTTGTGAAAATAGCACTTTAGCCTGTAGTATTTTCTCAAATATGCCGGCTGCTCTCCTATGCAATCGGCGCTGATTGTGAGTTTTCATTAGTAATTTTGCTTAAATTGAACAACTTTATAGAAATGTTTTGTGTAGCTGAATGTTCAATTTAGAAGAAAATAATTATGCCATCAAAGATAAAGCATGTTCTTCTGCAATGAATAATTTATGTGACCTTATTACTACCAGAAACCTTATAATGGCTTTTCGTTTAAAATTCTTATTATACACTATGAAATCATACATGTTTAATAAGGCTACACGCTAAATCCTCTTCAGAAACGTATTAGACTATCAAAAAATAGAAGTTACTATTTCTCTAATGTGTAATTATCAAGCAAATTTTGTTATACTTTGTTAAGTATACGAGGATTTGTATAAATCAAATTAATTATTCCATATTCATTAATACTCTAATTGATGCTTAACTTTCAATCCAATTATTTGTTATTATAACCTGAAAGTGAGAAACATTCAGGAAAATAAAAAAAATGCGAACCTGATGAAGTTGATTTGATGAATTAGAATCACCCAAGTTGTTAGATATACAGTAGGAGTAGAAATTTCAAATGGAATTTCTCTGATTTATTTCAATATGTTCCCCCATAGAATTAGAAAAGGTGAATAATTACATATATAAATAAACTTGTGGAATTTCAATGGTCCTTTAAAAAGTATTATTTCATTATATAACTGTCTTTTTGTTTCTTCAGAGATGCATTATTTTCTAAAAAAAAAAGGAAATCCAATAATATCCATATATTTTAAAATAGCAACACCTATAAAAATTTTTTAGACTCTGTTATAGAATTTTTGGTTCTTCTAAATCTTTTAATATATTGTCTACGCATAAAGTAGTGATATTTGATTATTTCTCACAGAATTAAATACGTTAAGTTGATTTCAGTAAAATACGATCTATTAGTGGACTGACGACAATATAAAAGGTATTCTAGTACGAATATTGTTATATAAATAACAATATTCTTGATATCCTCAGAAAAATTGGCAAAATTAGGCAAATCTAACTCACAAAGTTCTCACATCTGAGTATTTCCTTATTATTCTTACATTTATTTATTAGTGGGATGGCGGAAGAGCCGGAAGTATTAAAAAAAAAACAGGATCTTTTGAAGTGAACCGAGGAGATTAAAGCTCTTTTAGGTGGATTCCAATCAACTATTCCTGTATCCTCACTCCACATATTTTTGAAATCCATTTTTTTGGAAACCTTTAACACAAATATAAAAAAATAAGAGACTTTCACGAATGTTCATACATATTTTGTTAAGTATTTTGGATTACACTGGTAAACACACATGAACTTTGTGATAATTTTTATTTGTGTTGAGTGCCCTCATTCAAAAAAAATATTATTATGTTTCAGTCACATTCAGTTTTTTGTAACAGATATAAATTCTTTTCTGACCTCATTTACGTGTTTTTGTTTGTATAGCATAACTCAGACGACTGTATAACTATTGCATTTAACTAAGTTACGCTTGTTACATTGTATTACACTGGATTCTTATACTTAAAAGAGAAATTTTCCAACTCAGCGAGACCAAAATTAAAGAAATATTTGGCCCACAAATACGGTAACTAATGAAGGATACAAAGTTTGGAGAAAAGCTGCATGATCTGGAAAAAGTCGCCGGAAATATTTTGAGAATGTTGTCCAAAATTTTCTAGGAAACCATAAAGCAGAAAATGACAAAGTCTTAATCAATGAGCTTATAATTTCATACAAAGCTTTGGGATGTAATATATCTTTAAAAATATATAACCTGCACTCATGTGGATTTTTCCCCGAGAATTTGGGTGCTGTGAGTGACGAACAAATCGAAAGATTTCATCAGAGCATGTCCTTAATAGAAAAGCGCTATGAAAGAAAAAATAATCAGAGAAAGCTAGCAGATTTCTGTTGGAAAACTAAGAGGGACCTACCAGAAGCAATTCATTCACGGAAATCATAGCTATTTATTGTACATTAAGGAGTATTTTTTAGTTTTTTACTGATTATTGTTTGGTGTCCATAGTACATTCAAAATTCAGTATAATTTTTCGCGTAAGAAAAAAAGTTTAATTTTTGTTGACCAGTGTTAAATGTCTTTTTAAAAGATGTGATTTGTACGTGATTTGTACGAACACCTGAACAAAACTACTTAACGATACCAGACTTATCTCTAACTTCCATGTTATCCCCAAATCCCAAAACTCCTGGTGATAGTTTAGGGTTCTGAATACCGCTCTCTGTGAAGTCCAATGATATAGCCTTATAAGTAGTTACCCAGTTATAGAGATTGTATGTTGTTCATTCAATATGAATTATTTTATGAACATAATACCAAGAATTCAAGTAGAAATGATGAAAAAATTATGTCAAATATAATCAATACTTGTAACAGGTATGAAATGTAGGTTGCTAATAACACAAAATCAAAATCATGATATAACGCAAAAAATATATGTATCACGGAAGGCTTATCTGACTTTGAAACTATGACAAAGTACAAATAAATTGATACAAAGCTGACGAATTTGACACAAAGCTGGATAAATTAATGTTCGTATACATAAAGAGTTTCACTTGATGATTCATTATCATTGTGTTGTGCAGTGTTTTCCTCTCTATCAATAAATGATGTTTAAACATTGCGAATCTATTACTTTAATGCATTAATTCCTAAATACTCGTAATGCTATAAACAATACTAAATCAACAGCAATTAGGTCTAATTATTTAATAGATAGCATCTTTATTGTCTATTTCTGTAGGTATGCAATATTTTATTTGTAAATATACGAGGCTATATTAAAAAATTCTTAACCTTCTATAGAACCAAACAAAATTTCAATGTCAAAATATTTTATTACTCATATTCTCCTCTTAATCGGATACATTATTAGAGATTTTCCAAGCCAAGCAAAATGCAACTTCTTTTGTCTTTATGAAATTTATGACTTGGATCCCTTAGTATGGGTTCTGTCTGATATATTTCTAAAAAATTCAATTCTCTTCCATCGTTTCACATATGTATTTAATTCGTTACCGTAACGTCCTAGTGATACATGTACTCTGCACGATTGTTACCTGGGATTTCCAATTTTTCTGTACACTGGATTATTTTGGATAGTTGCATGGATATATTACAATCTCAAATATTCTAAGGAAAAGTAGTTCAAATAATCAATATTATCAAATCAATAGAATCTGTATTCGTGATCATGAGTTATATCAACTCTTTTGGACGACGCATGAAATAATAAAAATTGCAAGCCTTGCAGATTCGTCGTATCTTTCAAAGTTTATGATTACTATTTATTCCTTTTGTAGTCACTAAACTTATATTTGTATAATTCTCATTTGAAAATAATAATTTTTTTAAGGTGAATTTATGTGATGTTTTTAGTGACATCGGATCGTATCCGTAACTTGGTAAACTTTTGGTGCCAACTCTTCAATTGCTTTTCTTGGTACTGTAATAATTTCTTATACATAATAATTTCCTCCTCAATGTGTATTTATTAATATATATATATATATATATATGTTATCATGTTATTATGAATTACAGCAGAGATAATACTTAATGTTTATAAAGTGTAATATGAAATGCATGATAAGGACGTATATTAATACATTTTTAACAAAAACATTCAACAATTATTCGAGTTTAAGTCGAAATATTCAAATGGACACTGATACTAAACAGTTTTATACACTTGAAGAAATCTCAAAACATGACGGAAAGCAGGATCCTAGGATATGGATAATAATAAAAAATTCTATATACGACGTTACCGATTATTTGGATGATCATCCTGGAGGAGCAGGTCTAATAATAGAATGGGCAGGATTAGATGGTACAGAAGAATTTGAAAATTTCGGACATTCGACTGATGCTGCGAAGGAGCTCAAAAAAATCAAAATAGGAGAAGTCGTTGAACATGAACGTTATAGAAAGAGTACAATTAAAAGTGGATCTAAAAAAACTCTTAATTGGATATCTATCTTAACTTGTGGGAAACTGCAGTGATAATTGTGAATTTAATTGCGTTATCCGTACTATCAACAATTATAGACACAGTGATGTAAGGTAATGGAATTATTGATATGTTTATGCCAAAGCGATCCATATAGATTATACATTATAATGTCTTAAGCAATGATAATTCTTTCAGGTATTGATATCGAATTCGGATAATAGAATATCTATTGAAAAAGGCTATGCGTTTATCTGCTGTCCAATACTTCTAGCGAAAGGGCCAATACCGAAGCCAATTTCTTCAATGTTTGTTTTTATTTTTGAGTTCACACTGAGATTCGCACTGGCATTTTCTTGACTTTCCGTATTTTCCTCTTTCTCTCTATCTCTCTCTCTCATTGTCTCCAGATTTATCAGTCGTGCGTCGCTTCTGTCGAACATACAGTGTCTTGTCCAGTTTTGTATATTATTAGTTAGTTTAGTCGATACGTGAACTTGAAAAGTCATTTGCAAAAACTCTTTAGAATAGAGAAGATCATTGTTGATCGTGAAAATTTTGAAAAGGAGCTGAAAGAATTGTTTAATAGTCAGAAAGGTAATCGCGGTATATGGGATAAAGAACACTTAGACAAAGTAAAGCAAATTTTACTCGCTAGTCCTCCAGATAAAGAAGCTGGACCCAAAGCTTACAATATTTACTACCATTATGTGAATAGCTATGAACTATTGCAAATCGAAAATGAATGTCACGTAATCGTAAAAAGACGAAAACAAACAGATGCTGTTATTTACAGTGTACCTGTAGAAGATTATTATGAGAAAATTATGAGTTTCCACCTCTGTGTGATTGTATAACATTATTAGTTCCACCAGTCGATCGAGGACAGCTTGATTTACCTTTAATTGTCGGTGCCATTATTGACACACGGCATGGTGTTTATCAGGTCAGGACTAAAGATGGAATAATCAATGGTTGGTTTCCTCGGAGCGATATAAGGAAAGCAGGTGCTGGTTTATTGGATATAAGCGATGTCAATAAAGAAAAATTAATATCATTACGAGAAGTATCTTCTATGCAGTCAGTCTCGGGAGGACAAGGGTTTAAAAAATGTGATTGATTGACATGCAAAAAAT
The DNA here is from genome assembly GCF_026230105.1 of Diorhabda sublineata. NCBI lineage: Eukaryota > Metazoa > Arthropoda > Insecta > Coleoptera > Chrysomelidae > Diorhabda > Diorhabda sublineata. The sequence continues at coordinate 27,911,200 of NC_079476.1, forward strand.
AAATAAATAAGACTTCTTTTATCCTATTTTTTTATCTTATTCTGTAAACGCAATAGTCTGTTATCCGAATTTTAGCTAAAGTCCCAGGAGAATAGACAAACGCTTGGTCATTTTTCGACGAATAATCTATTGTCCGGCATTTAGCTAATACTCCGGGAGAATAGGTATGCGTGGCGCTCCATCAGCCAACTGCCTATTATCCTGGGATATTAGCTAAAATCCCAACTTGTCTATTGACGTACGACATATATAATATCTTACATCACAAATTGAATTATGCCAGTCTCTAGAGCCTATGGTAAATTGTAGAATTCAGCTATAGAATAATAAGATCTTTCAAGCAGAAATGCCTTTGTCAAACCTAGAAACTTATCAAAAGTTTTTGCCGTTTTTATTTCAGAAGGTGGCTGATTTAATAATTTTAGCGCTCTGAAGATAATGGAATTTTTCACCAGATCAGAAGTAGGTATAGTTAAGTAAATGTCCAACTTCTTTCTTCTAGTAGGGTAGGTATGCATGGGTCTCTCAGTTGAGTTGTAGAAGTGCTTGCGAACCAAACAAACAGATTCTAAATTGAAGAGAGCGAAGAGAGTTAGAATTTTGTGTTTTTTAAAATAGAATTCGCAATGTGCTCTACTACTCAAACCATAAATATAACTAATAGCTCTTTTTTGTGATTTGAAGATAGAATCGAGAAGGTGCAAACTACAAGACCGCCAGAAAGACAAACCACACTGAAGATACGATTCGACTAACAAGTAGTAAGTTGTTAAAGCAGTATGAGAATCGAGCTGTTCAGACACAGATTTAATAGCAAAGCAAGCAGAGGTTGATTTTTTTGTCAGGTTTTCTATACGTACAGACTATTGAAGGTCAATATGTAGACCAAGAAATTTGATCGAATTTGAGGATCGTATTAAGTCATCGTTGAGTTTTAGAGCTCCTTTATAGGATAAAAATAAAGTTTTCTCGGTGTTTAAATAAAGACTGCGTCAGGATAGAACTTAATAGTTATGAGATCATTGCCAATGGTCAAATATAGAGCTATATAGAACCTAACCTAATCACTCCAGGTTACACTGGTGTCATCCGCGATTAAAGTGAATTGACCATTGATGTAGGTCATTGACATCATTGATGAAAATCAAAACAAGAACTGTATCCAAAACTGAACCCACTGCCAATTGGTAATTTACTTGAAACTTTACCATTAGCTCGTACCAATTGATTTCGACATTCAAGATATTCAAACCATTTTAATGGAATACGTTGGATGCCATAATATTCTAGCTTGTTAATCAGAATTTTATGATCAACACAACCGAAGGCTTTAGCGAAATCACAAAAAACCGAAGTCGTATAAAACTTATTGTTAAGTGAAGTATATACGAGTATTTCGTTGAGAACAGAAAACATAGCGTCATTAGTGCATTTATTAGATAGGAGCCAGGAGATTGTTGAGCTGTCAGGATTTTAGGTTTTAAAAGATGACTTTTCATTAGTCGTTCAATTATCTTCGATATGATTGGTATTAATGCGATAAGATGATAATTTTAAGTGTTATTTTTCTTGCCGTCCTTGTGCAGAGGAACTATTATAGCTATTTTTACACAGCTCGGGTAAAGAACAGTTTCCAAGGATTCGTTTATTAGCGACATGAAACGTCAATAATTACGTACTTCATCCATGCCGCAGGATGTCTTGTTTTGGATGCTGAGTATGGTTTCCTCTAGCTCAGATCTATTTACAGGTCTGGGTCGAGATCGATAATGTTTGTTGAACGCGATTTCTTTCTCATATTATTGATAACAGACCAAGTGTCTTTCGACAAATTTTCAGCTCTCGAGATGCGATTGTAGTAATAGTTTTGATAGTTTTCCGATACAAGGATCTATAGTTATTGATATAATTGAGTATGTGAGGAATATCTGTGAACTTTATAGACAAGATTGATCTCATATTCTTGGATGAGGTACGTGTTCCTTTCGTAGTCCACGATTTATGATAATTGGTTTTATGAGGGAGAAGAGGAAATGCTGTTTTGTAGCACCTGCTAATTTTGTCGAGAAAGATCGAGAATTTAGAGTCAATATCGTCAGAAAGATCTATCCAATCATTTGTTAGACATAAGTTATGAAATTGGCTTGGTGTATTTCTTAAGAGATTTTTTAAGTATTACAAATTCGGCGAATACAGCTTCAAAGGTTAAACAAAAATAGTGGCTTAATCGAACTAGTGCGATATCCTGATCTCATTTCATTAGATTTTGCCCATAGAAATATATTAGGAGCGAGGTCATTACATAATTTAAGAAAGACTAATAAATGAAATCAGATACGTATCAGTACGTCCGTATCCCATTCATCATATAGAGAGGAAAACATTTATGGTCCCTTTAAAATAGGGCTTGTGTCAAAGAATTAAGATTAAAATTAACTCGACTCCTAAATAACCAAAAATTTAAATTAATCCTCTCCAAATTCACTTGGGTACATTTTAAATTTTTTTGGTTCGAAAGAATTTGAATTCGTTCATATAACTTATGAAAAATCTTCAAAGTTACTATATTACCACCATAAACGTGAGACTCTTTGGCTCTTTTTTTAACTCAATGTTTATGCAATGTTAAAGATTCAAGTTGGAACATTAAAATATTTTTTTATGAAAAATATTTTTAACCTTAAAAATGTCTCTAGATTTTCCTCATTTTCTTTTAAAGTAGGCCTTCTACGTATATATAAAATAATCCTTCATGTTCTGCTAAGAGAAGTGCAAATAAATTGGCGGTCGGGCCAACTCAGGTTTGGAACGAATTAGAGCAGTTAGTGTAGATATGTGTTGACAGGTATCTTTTAGTAAGAAGATAAATATCCTGAGGCCAACAATATTGACGACGAGTTCATAACAATAAAATTCCAATTGAATCTAAAATAGCCAGCGCTCATAAACCTAAATCAAATGATAAATATTTTGTTTTTGGATTATAATTTTTCAAACTCCAAAACCAAATTTAATCAAGGTTAAGAAGAAGTAAGATAATTTTGAAAAACATACAAAAAAATCGCACCAAATATGATAAATGGATTAGATTTTCAAATAAGACATCTCCATTGTCTCCCAAAAAGCTGCCGAGTATCTCCCCAAACAAAACGAGTAGTAGAATTAACATAAATCCTTATTAGATAAAAGTTATTTTTTCCGACAATAGCAGCAAATTATACTGAAAAATTATTTTAACAAATATACATTATTCATTATATTCTTATGATACAATAATTAGTTTCACACTTTTTCATGTTACTCAGATGAATCATATTCTAATATGATATTACTCTCAAAAACTTGATGACTATTTAATTAACCCGGACTATGATTAATGATGTAATATATTTTCAAAGCCACTTCATGTTTTTATAATCCTGAAAAAGTTTAATGTGCTTCACATCATCCCTCACGAGTAGCAAAAAAGTCATACAGAACATAATTAGTTTATGTACACATCCTACGGAAACGAAATCGCTGTCGACCTTCAACAATAAATCAATAAAGTTACCAGGTATAGGGCGAGGAACTATCACCCCTTATAGGCGGGTCATCTAATAACCCTTCTGCTATTTACGATGAGATCAACCTTGAAGAAAATGGCATATCAGAATTACTATTTTTTTCCAAAGGTAAATTAATCACATTTATATAAAGGTCATTTGAGAAACACTTCCTCGGGAAATTAGGATATATTTTAAAATTAATTGACAAATAATTTTGAATATTTGGTTACAAAAAAAGGATTTTGTTATGTATTGGGGTTATAACCAAAGATCTTACTGTGGATGTACACGGCAATGATGAGACTAATCATCAAATATGGGGTAGTGGTTTGGGATACTAGAACTAGTTTGGATACCACAAGGAACAATCTCACGAAGGTACAAAGACTATCTTCCATGTATGCAACTGGTACCATGAAACTATACCCAACAGCTGCACTAGAAGTGATTATAAATCTTCTACCTCTCTACACTGAAAAGTGGGGCAGAAGAGACATGATCGTCCCTAAGTAAGTACCATACCTGGGACCTCAATACTAAGCCGTAGAGGTAAGTGAGATCAAAGTACCATACAAGAAATAAACAGAAATGCCATCAATTGGCAAATGTATGGATCTAAAGCAGCAAACGTAACTCAAGTAGGAGTGTCCGGACCCAGAACCACACACTCTGACGGTCTGTGCAATACACCAAGCATTTGTCAAGCAGAAATTTATGCAATTGAAATTTTTTCCAGGAGATCATCCTCCAAACAGCTGTTAGAGCTTTAAGTTCCAATATCGTAAAATACAAACTCATTTGAGATTGCCTAGAAAAATTAAATGAGCTAGGCAAGAAAAATAATGTTACCCTGTAATGGATTCCGGGACGCACCAGAATGAAGGGAAATGAAATATCTGATAAGCTGGCTAAAGCAGCGATAGACAAGCTTTTCGTGGAACCTGACCCCTTCTGTAGTATCAGCTACAGAATAATTGAAGAAGCATTGGAAAAAAGGTGGATAGGAGCAAAATCAATTATTGTGACAACCTGCATAGGCTGAGACAGGCAAAGTTTCTCCTGGGAAACCATGACTAGAGAAGATTTGCTGAATGTATCAACCTAAGTAAGAACAAACTACTAGCCTCAATGTACCCCTGCATATACTAGAATCACATTCTCTCGAATTGTGAAACACTACAGAGCTCGAGAGCACTACAAGTTGGAGCGTATGAAATAGAAGACGAAGATCTCTAGCAGCTAAGCTCTCCCAACTTTTTTGACTTTTTTGACTGAAAGGAGTGGGATTAATAGATGTAAACACTCGATTCCCCAGTATCGCAGCAAGAAAGGGAGACACAATAGATCCTTTGGGTCACAGTGTATATGACACCCGATAGTCTACTACGATATTATGGTGTATTGTGTCCCATATCAGAACTGCTTTTGTCTACGTGCAAGATTATTTATGAACTAGATTGTGTCCAAGAAAATCCTATCCTCGCTCATACAAACTTCTTATCTAGAGATTATTTATTGTTATGGCAAATTATCCTATAACCAAAGTATCCGGAGTTTCTTCTTGTTTCCCATAGAAGCAGCACACCCAGTTCCATCATATAATGGTGGTCTAGTCGAGGAAGTACCCCCAATAATAATTCTCCTTGAATGTTCTAAGGTTTTCGTAATATAGTTTAGGGTTCGCTTAGGATATATAACATTCTTTTCAAAGTAGTTAATGTTAATACAGCATAAAAATTTCCTTTCAATTCTGAAGTAGAATCATCAGTTTCAAGCTGATCTTGTTTTCGTCCGTTTCTTTTTTTTCTTACTCAACCATGATTTCTAGGCCAACAATATTAGTTTTTTATATCGATAACATAAAACTCAGTTCCATTGTTTCAGGTCACAGGAGAAAAGAACCGTAAAACGTAAAAGTATTCTCTTGGAAATACCAAAAAAAAATAAAATCAAGACCCCTCAGAGGGTTTAAAAATTACTTAAAATGAAGGATTGTATTTTCAGGTACTGCAGTACAGTTTTTGAGTCTCTATTATTATTATGGAATTATGAAAACAGATTTGAGAAGTTTTCCTATATGAAATATACTCTAGATTTAGAGTAATAGTCATTTCTGTTTAGTTTAATTATTCCAAGAATCTTTTCAAAATTAACAATAGTATATATATGAAAGTTATAGTATGATATGGTATGTTTAATTTATTGTACATATTAAAAATACATTAGTGAATTAATTAGTCTGCGTGTATTCGAGATCATAACGGAGGCCATAACTTGTACTAGATCCTCCATAAGAACATCCTGGAAAAAATTTTATTTAAAAATATCAAAATCGAGGTCAAAAGTGGTAGAAATTTGTTATAAACAACTCGATGTCAGCATTGTGAGAAAAATAATGTGAAAAATTCAAGAGCTTCCTTTCAGTTCTTAACAACACCTCGTTTAATAGAAGAACCGTTCAACCGATGTCTGGAGCGATTTCACAATAGACCCTAACGAAATCTATCATCGAAATACTGACGCGGTTTATAGTCAGCACAGACGTAGTATACTTGAACACAAAAATTTCAATAAATCCTTTAGAAAAAATATAAATATTCTTGACACTGTTACGAATTTAGAAGTATGGTTTAGAGTACATAAATTCGAGAGAAAGGTATGTTTGAATACTATTTTATATTTTTCAACTTGGCTTTGGTACTTGAATTCTTGTCTCTTATAAATCTATTATATTTTTATCAGTTATTTCTTTCATTTAGTGTGGTGTATTTTTTGCCGTTAGTACTATGTCTTCTGCATATGTCATCAAGTAACTAGATGCAACGGTTTTTTCCTTGCAGCTTCTTCTTGTTGTTTAGTAAATATAAAAAGAAAAAGAGAGGAAAATTAATATTATCTGCCCCTTGGATTGGAAAGGGATTGGCCCTTTGTCCTTATTTGTTTTTTCAGTTAGCAATTTCAAAGCTTTCAAATACATATAACATTTTTTAACAATCTTACATTATTAATATTTATGTCATGGTTATGACTGGCAGCGTGATCGGCAATACTCGATTTTTCAGTTCGGCCATATTTTAAATTAACTAGGCGCTATTTAAGCCGTACTTCAACGGATTTCTTAGTCTGTTCAATGTACTTCCCGTCACAATCACCACAGCTAGTTTCATATATACCACTCTATTCCAAATTTGATATTTTATTCTTAGTATTACCCAACAATTGTTTTAATGTATTGTTGGATTTATAAACCAATTCAAATCCCACTCTGTATAATATTCCTTCAAATCCTTTTTGTATCAACAGGATTAAAAACTACCAAAGAAAATTTTTCCTGTTTTTCACTTTGAGCTTAGAAAAAAGTGGTTTCACATAGAGAATTCTCAAACCTATGATTGTCTTATCATAACTGTTGAGTGCAGCTACATCCTCAATAAAGGTCCTATCCTTATTGTATCTCTCGATATAAAGTGGAGAGTAGGAATGGAGACTGTTGGATACAATGGAAAGAATCAGCCGGAGTGTACCTGAACGTAACGGTATTTTTCCTAAATACATCAAATTCTAGTCTATTACAATTCTTAATTACTAAAGTATCTAAAAATGGCAACAGTCCATTATTTTACTTTTTCGTAGGTGAACTTCCTAGACGGATATTTTGAATTGAGTTCCAAATTGAATTCTCTAGAATTTGTATTTTTCAAAACAAAATTACAATTACAAATATACTTTTATTTAGCAACGTTAGAACAAAGAATGGAATATTAAAATAATAACAGTTTTTATTATTTTTCTGGTATCCTTCCTACCTCTAAAGTGCGAACATAACGGAGCGATGTTTGATTTTCGGTTTTTCTTTTTGATTTACTTTTATTGCGTTTTCTTTCTTGTTTTGGTTCTTGCAGCATTTTTGGAAAAGTCTTTTGGTTTTTTTTTAAAATCCATACCAGTATTAATAAAATCATTGCTACTAAAGTTAAACTACCAGAGATTTTGGGAGAGGGATTGGATATCGAAATTTTTAATGGTATAAGCTGTCACTGCTAATTTTGAGGATTTCATCTAAATTAATTTTTTAAATTTTGGGCGTATTCTGGATTGGTATGGTATTTTTCCGTAATTGGCTTGGAAAGAAGTAGTGGCTTTTCTCGTTGTTTTCAGGCGTCGTTTAGGAATTTTTTTGCTTGACTTCTATTTGGTATGGTTCTAGTATTTTTATCAGTATAGGATTTTTTACTTCTATGTATTGGTCTGTGTGGCATTTGGAAAAAAAAATTGTGTTTTAACTGTAATAATAATTATTTTATCTTGTGTAATTTCTTCAGTAAGAGATTCCTCTAATTTTGAATTTATTTTTTTGGCAACTTTTCGTCTACTGGTTTTTGAGGAGCTGCAGGGTGCAATTGTCGTGAAGACATTTTTCAGTAGTGAACCTTTAAATTGGTGATTCTACTTGTTTCGTGTCGGATAGGAATATTTTAGGGAGAATATTTGGTTGTTTTGAGTAATGAGAATACATGGTATAGCAAAAATTAATTTATTATTATCAAATGAAACTTGAGTGCCTAAAACTTGGAAGTAACTCTTGACTAAACTTAACATTTGATAGTTTAGATTTATTTGTGAAATAATTTCTTGGAAGTTTAAATATTCGTGGGATTCGGTGATTGATTTTGGCACGCTAATTTGAAATTTCTCGAGAGAATTGACGAATTTTTCTTGATATTTTGATAATATGAGATAGGAGCTGTTTTTTTTGTTTTTGATTTTTCATGACAACCAGTCCAAGTGCAATAGTTGAGAAATAGTTTGGTTAGGTTAGGTTAGGTTAAGTTGACCTTCCAAGTTTGTCGAGAATCGAATTAATATTTGGTATCGGATATCGATCAGGAATTGTTTCTTCGCCAAGTTTCTAATAATCGATAACTAAACGATATTTTTTGTTTCCAAGATTGATCCTCTTTTTTATTGACTATCCAAATAGGGGATGACCACGGTGAAGTTGAGGGTCGTTTTATACTTTTATCCAACATTTCATTCATCTAATTATTCATTTCTTATTTTTGTAAATAGGGATATTTGTAAGATTTAGAATGTATAGAAAGAAATAATTCGATCTGTTTTGTTTTGGATTTCTACAAAACAGATCCGTTTTCGGTATTAGTCAAAATTTTAGGTATATACAATGGCCCTATTTTAAGTTCACTTACCAATATTTCTTCATTAAAAATAGAAACAGGAACAGACATTTTTTAGAATTTTTTGCTGTAGTTTTTCTGAGAATTATATATTTAGGTTTTCTTTTCGTCTATATCTGAGAGTTATCTCAGTATTTTGTCCTATTAAGTTGTTATTAATAATTAATTAATAAATAATTGAAAAGAATTAGAATAATTTGAATTCTGAAATTCAGAAAAAGCTCTAAGTTTGTATCTTAATTATCCAAGGCTGACTTGATTTGTGCAATGATTCTATTAACAAAATTTGGATAATTTTTTTCTATAATATCGCATTATGAACGGTGCAGTTACTAGAACTCGTTCCCCACATTGCAGTTTAAAAGCGGAACGGGTATTAGTACCGTACCCGTTTAAAATAAATAAGTGGCACAAGGGAAAAATAATGTTTATCAAAGAATGTAAAGTGAGATAGAAAAAATTCCGTCCATCTATATTTTAACCAATAATATTCCTCGCAGCCATGTGTCTACACATTCGTTTTATGCGATGTTGTATGTTTATAGCGTATTAGTGGAACAGCTCGCAGAAAGAAATAAATATAAAGTTGATATTATGTAGGCGGTTGCCACAACTCGTATTTTTCTAATACTCTTTAAAGCGGTATAAATTTATCTAAATTTTGTTATTCAAAGACAATGGATTCTAATAGTGATAGTTGTGTATATGAAGATAACTTGTCGCAGATTTCAAGTGACGCGGAATTTCCTGATTAGACTGTGAAAGTGACGAAGAATTATTTCGTCATAGAAAAAATCGAGTGTTGCCAATACCATCATTTAGCGATTGCGAAGACAGTGATAACGAAGTGCTTGGTTGATCAACAACTGATAATGTACCTATTATTAAATAATTCCTAGTTTTTGTAATGCCAGATAATTCAGAAAGTGTAATAGATGTGGCTAAGCTATTTATTGGAGATGACGTATTTGAATTATATGGCAACGGAAACGAATCGGTATCACGAACAAAACCCCGATGCATTTCGAGACAGAGCAAAATCTGCGAAGAGGAAGGATGTGAATGTGGTAGATTAAAAAATGTTCGGACTATTTCTAATGGGGCGAGTTCGTAAAGATACAAGTGACGAATATTGGTGTACAGATAAAACTATCCAAACTCCAATTTTCGCGGAAGAAATGAGCAGGGATAGATTTAGACAGATATGGTATTCGTGGCATTTCTCCAATAATGACGACAGAGATCGCCTGAAAAAAATCTGACCGTTTCTATCTTACTTCTTACCTAAATATCAGGAGGTTTATAAACTAGAGATAGAGTTTTCACTGGATGAGAGCGTAATGCCATGGACGGGCCGTTTGTCATTTAAAGTTTATAGTGCATCAAAATTATGGTTTACTTATAAGAATGGTGTGCGAAGCTAGAACGGGATACATTTGTAATTTTCGCATGTACTGTGGGGAAGGAAGTCGTTTGCAAGAAACAATTTTAAATCTGCTTGAACCCTTTTCCAACTTATGGCATCACATATACATGGACAATTATTGCAATAGTATTGCTACTTGTGAATTACTTTTACAGAAAAGTTTTCGGATATGCGGCACTATTAAGGTAAACAGAGGCGTTCCCAGTTGTTTGAAATATCCTAAACTAGCAAGGGGGGACTCTATATTCCGTCGCCGCCAGAATATTTTATTACAATGTTGGCAATTAAAAAGAACAGTCCGATTGATTTCAACTATACATTCAGCTGACTTTGCGGAAAGCTATAATATTGACTGGGCAACAAAACAAAGAATTTGGAAGCCAATATGCGTGATTGATTATAATAAATACATGAAAGGTGTTGATCGCGCTGACCAATACTTATCGTATTACTCGATCGTACCAAAAAATGGACGAAACATGTTATGTTTTTTATCAATTGTGCGTTATTTACTACGTTTAGAGTTTTTAAGCTATTAAATCCAAAAAGTATAAGGTGTTTTTACATGATTTGGCAAAGGAATGGATTAGCGAAGCTCTTCCTGGCAATACAGACGATCCTGTACTAGGTACATCCACTACGTCAAGCATAAGTGATTCAGGGAGGTTATTAAAAGATCCCACAAAGCATAAATTGGTAAATATTACCACTGGTGGAACAAAATTGAAACCTCAAAGTCAGTGTCACGTATCACGTAAAAAAAAGTTTAAAGTGCTATGTTTAAATTTTGTAAAGGTTTGCTGCATCCCGTTGAATTGAGAACAAAGGCCTATGATTCTAATGGATTTATATTTGAAATGTTTATTGTATTGTTTTTTTGTATAATTTTGTTCATAAGAAATTCGACAGTAATATTATATTTTTATAAAACAAGTGAGTCCTGCATAATCTCACAAATTTCTAAAATATACTGAACATATATAGAAATATAAATCAAGGTATATAAAATATAGTTCCAGATAAGATCCATTACAAAATTGAGCAAAAATGTAACAATTACTTTTACGTCTATCAAGTTTATTTTTACACGTATACATTTTGCTTAGATGGCAAATTGGCCCGCTACGCAGCAATATCCGATATCCTGAGCTAACCGCTCATAATGTATATCAGATTTAATAATTACTTGAACTACCGATATCTACAAGTAATTTTGATTTAGGATTATCAATTTCCATGTAAGGTAAGGCTGATGAAATGTTAATTTCTACTAAGGTGTGTCTTGTCGTTTGTTTTTCCATGTGATAATGTGGAGGGATTTCTGGAAGTTATTGACATAGGTGTTGGCTTAGGAAGTTGATTCATGATTTTTGGCTTGGTCTGAAAACGTTTTGTGGATATACAAATACTTGTATCTTCATCGGATATTGTCTGGGGAGCATTTGTCTACGTTGGATATTAATTTGTGGACTAGAGAATTCATTAACTGATTTATTATTGTTAACGGAATTATACGGTTGTTGGTAAAAGAGTTGAGTTTAATTTTTAAAGATAATATCTTGGTTGTGAGTAAGATTGTCGACTTTTTACTATTAAATCTGAAAGTCGATACTCCACTATTGTCATTTTGCCTGCCGTACAATTTTTAAAAGTTTTCAAATCAATTCAAATAGGCAATGACATCTTCCAGAGAGGCTGGATGCAATTTATTTCTTAGGGTACCACTATAACCTGCTATGAAAGTGCTAAGTGCATTTTCATCATAATGGTTTATTCGGTACACTTTCTCCGCATTAATTACGTAGTATTATTACTATTTTTCTGCGCTATACTACTTTTTAATAATTGAATTCGACTTCCACAGTTCATCAATGGTCTATTCTTAACTTGTCTCATTTTCGTGAGTTCTTAGACTAAAAAATCAATATATTTACGATTACCGAAACATTGTATTAGGGCTTCTTTCAATCTATGCCAATCTGTTAACTCAGCACGATTACCTAATATTTCAGTTTTATCTATAAGTTTTTCTTAAACTGATTGAAATGTGTGTTTAGATTCCATCAATATCGCTCATGAAAATATATTAAAACCAATGTTTACAATAAGTAATTTGTTCGCACTGATCAGAATTTAACTGTCTACCAAAATCCTTATACAGATTGGTTTGAAAAGGTAAAAAGGGAAAGGCATTGGTACTTTTTTATGATTCCCTGCTCCTATTGCTACTAGTTGCCACTGTTTTGTTGGTGTAGTGATAGTGTAAACAGTGTTTTCAGTCTGGCTAATAAGGTCATGGCCACAGTGCTTTGGTATTCCAAAGTTGAAATCTTCATTGATTACTTAGAAAAAGGAAGATCGATGGCTGATCAATACACTGCAAAATTCACATACATCTAGCTGCATCAGGCATCACTAACAACCTGTTTTATGAATATTCTATTGTTTTATGGTTGCATTTTGCATATATTGCAAGTTTTGAATTTTGATAATGACGGAAACAATTAATTCTTCAATATTTAGAGTGATATTTGTGTTTATAGATACAACCATGAATAAGGTTTTGTTTTCAATAGATTTGTCTACGAATTTTATTTTAAATTTGCATATTTTAGTGTAGCTCGAGGGGAAAATCGTTTCAAATATTTTGGATGTTACCTACTTTCTATTGTTCCATATACGAGTTATGATAAAGTAATGCACAAAATTCATAAAACGTACTACATTCACGAAGTCATGAAAAAGCGGAACACGTTTTGTGTGACCTCCAATTGCTACAAGCACATTAAGCAAAATCAATTGAAACAAGAAGCGCGTGGAATGCTACAAAATCTAGAAGATTATGACCCAGGAATAAACGACGATCCAAAGCTGGATATTTTGCAGTCATGAGAAAACAACCATCACAATTTAATCTATTGTCATTATACAACAGAAGTGACTACTGCGCCACAATAAATAATTAACGAAATAGGAATAATTTATTATTAGAAGAATTTATGAGAATATTAAGGCGATTTTCCATATTTTCATTGATAGGAATTATTATTTCAACTTTTATACTATCGGAGAAAACAATGTTTCAAAATTGTCAATATAACTCGATTATTTTAAAATTGACTGTCAACTTTAAGGTTTTCTTATGTCCCTTCTTAGTATCTCTAAAAGGATTGTGTTCGAAGCATTGTTTTTAATTTTATTAGGGATCTTTCTTCCACTTTGCCTAACATCTATTTGTAGTTTTTAATATTTTTGTTGTTTTTTGAAGTCAAATCGAAAATTTTATTGACATATGAATATGAAGCCAATTCACTTCCAATTTACTACAACTGCTGTCTTTTCACCATAAATAGAATCAAAATTCACTAGAGCTAATAAATGAGATATATCCATATCCATATATTCATTTTAGTTATATATAAAAAAAGTGTACAGATACAAGAAAAAATATTTGTTGTAACATAATATACGGCTCTTAAACTATGCCTTCTTTATAGAAAATTGCCACCTGTGCTGTATGATCAAACACATCCCAGCGAAATTCATGTATAAGTTTTTTGTCACGTTTGCAGTATGAGGTCGGGAATTATCGTGGAAAAAAACAACACCTTCTGACAGTAATCCCGGACGCTTGGCGTAATTTCTTGATAGTTTTGCAGTAAACATATGCACTGACTGTTTGGCCTCGTGGTGAGAAATCAATGACCAAAATGCCTTTTCTTTCCCAGAAACGGTGCACATGAGTTTTCGTGATGTCAAGACTTGTTTAAACTCAACTTTCGTTGGGGACGAAGTGTCCCTGTGTCGTAAGAAACCTAAGTTTCATTCCCCGTCTCTATTTGAGAACTATAATCATCACCGTCTTCATTGTAGCATATCAAAAACTTAAATTCTGACCATTCTTTGTTTTTTGTGTTGTTATGTAAGAGTTTTTTGTACTCATTGTGAGCAAAGTTTTCTAAATTCAAGTTTTTTAGTAATAATTTCATGAGTTAGTCATCCAGAAATCCGCGGAAATTTTATAGCAATAGTAATAATTGTGAGTTTACAGTTTTGCCCCAGCTTGTCTTCAATTGCTCAAGCAAAGCCGAGCGTTCCCATCGTGCACTTGATCACGTCCTGTCATTGAGCTGTGTGACCCATCTTCTAATTATCGAATCACTGTAGAATTTTGTCCCCGAACCTCTCAAATTTGCCAATAAATTTCATGTGGTTTAATTGTTTTTGCATTCCATTAAGGCTGTCATCATAAAAAAGTACTACGAAAAACGCATTAGCTGCAGTGATCTGAAAATGGCGTACATTTCTTATGCTTGATTCAGAGTAACTATAGTCAGTTTCTCTAACATTAATATTATCTTCATCAAGGCTTTTCTTGGCGATTTTATCTGCATCGTCAGACCCGTGAATCTCTGGGTGACTAGGTATATAAGCCAATGAACTTCTATTCCCATCAATTCCTAGCGCTGTAGCAGTGCATATGTTGGAATAGTTCGAGATTCTTGCTGATGCTTTAAATATGGTTGACTTGTCTTTGTTTTTCATGTACATCTCAAACCCAGTTTTGTTTTCATCATTGGTAGAGCCATCTGTATATGTTGTATGGTAATCAAGCAATATTTCCAGTAGAATATTAGATAGGAATATTTGGTTGTTAGAATATTCTGATGATTTAAGATTATGTATTTTCATATCAATTATCTCAGATTTATAAAAGTGCGAAAAATAATAGATCAATAGGCTTTTTTGATATGAAGAGTTAATGATAGGGCTCTGTCGAGAGCTTCCCCTATTGTGGAAATAATTTGCGTAGATTGAAGTTATAGCGTCCTTGTTTTTATCTTGCGGAATTACTACTCCAAACTTATCGTTGTTCAACAGTAACTTAAAAGAAAACAAATTTACACTAATTTGGCTAAATTGCTTTAATTTTCTGTTTATATTTGAATAACAGTAATAAGTATGTTTTGTATGAAACCAGATACGTCCGTCAACCTTAAAAATCCATCAAATATTTTCTTTTTTACAGTTAAAAAAAATCGAAAACCCACGGAGTAACCTGACATCTGATCGCAGAAACGATATTATCATATGGCGTGATTTCGTTTAGTTTTCGAACGACAGGGAACGTTATTTTTATTACTTATTATTATTTTATTATATTACTACGAAATTACCTTCCGAATATTCAGATTATGACCTCATTATAGTTTCTGCAAACTCTTTATATTTGAGTTGGGTAGAACTTATTATCGTATTAACCTGCTTGATTTTTAATGTAAATAATATGAATCTTTTTGAAAAAAATGTAGTTTAAAAATGTCAAGAAAGCACTTTTATAATAGTATAATTTTATTCTCATGTTAAAAATTATTTTCCACTTAGTTTGATTATCGCTAAAAGATATTAGTTTTTCTAATTGTAATAACTAATTGTGAATGATTTGTGAAATTATTGGTACTATCTTTCATGTATTATGAAACCTATCGTGTAATATTGATTGGTTTTCCGTATGTTCACTTGTTTGTTTCCAAACTTTTTGACCTGCTTAAAATAAATAAATCAATACAGCCGACATAAATCATATGCAAATATTTTTTATCGAACATGCGAGTCCAGTACCACTCTATACATGCTTTTTAATATCGGTTCCATCTTAAAAAAGAACGTAAGGTAAGTGCATGTAGAGTGGACATTAATATTCCCTGAAAACGATCGACCTTCGGCTCAAGACAAGTCTATTCATGTTATATGTTTTCCAGTTATCGGATATTAAAGTGATCTCTTCATAGAAGGAAAATCTTTTATAAGGGTTAAACTTGGGCATGAATTCTTTGTTTTATTCTCTCACTCATATCCATGAGCATTTCACAGAGTTATATTTCTAAATTTTGTGGTGTGTTTCATTTTTCAATAAACAATAATTTGAATGTGGATTCGAACAGATCCTGGGTTAGAAAATTCTTATGACATCATTTTCTAAATTATGTATTCACATAAAGTGATATGTGAAATTTTCTGATTTAATTCACAATAACTCTTATTTGAGAAATTTATACTCAAAGTAATAGACTTTTTCTATACCTCTTTACTCGGCAAATTTTAGATAATGTTAATATTTCGTTTCAATTACTTCCTCACTATATATTTCGCTCGTTTTCTTGATTCACACCTTACATAACTACTCCTAAATAGTGATATTGTGGATTAAGCAAATATTGAACAATTCTTTCCAAAAATCCAAACCACTTTTCGTTTGTAGAAGTGAGCCTAAGTCAACATAACATGTAACATGTAACATAGTCGAACTATTCGTGAATGTACTCATGAAATAAATAGCAGAGCAACTTTTCTTCAGAAACGTATTGCAGTAACATCCAAAGGGAATGTTAACCACATTCCCGCTTGTTGACTGTTCCTAGCTTCGAAATCAAACAGGATGTTACCGAATAAGCCCTTAGGGGTTATTATTTATTCAATGTTTCGCCCTTCAATAATAGATTTCGTGGTAATGTAGAAGCCAAGATTAATTGAATAGAATCGATAATATTTGCTATAGAATTATTATCAACTGTGTCTACTAATTTACAATTTTTATTGTATTTTATTGGTTTCACCAACTTTGAATCAACCTATTGATTTGTAATTGGGCATATTTCCTCACTCTTGATGACAATATATTATTCAAATACAAAATTTTTAAAACATCTACTGATATTGCGTTAATTAACTAACTTAATTTTCAAATAAAACAGAATGATAAAATAAAAAAACATGCTTCTGCTAATTTTCAATTTATATTTACTAAGAAAAAGGCGACAAAAAATGAAATTGTTATTATGTTAATAGCATTGGCTCGACTCGAAATTTTGATGAGTGATAAATATTATCAACTGACTTAACTATTATTTCATATATGAATTATGTCATTCAACGATTTTCAACAAGAATTAGTTAACAATAGGCACTGTAGGAAATGTGTAAAGTTGTATTTTGATCATTCTATAATTTTAAAATTAATCATCGATCAGTCTTCCTTTACTATTGAATCACTCTAAGTAGAATTAAGACCAACGGATATTGCGTATCGACTGAAGTTATCACAAACATCAAACTGCAACTGTTGTTGAGAGTTGAAGAACTGGAAGGCCCATAGAAACAACTACCATCAATAATTGTTGCCTGAAACTAACGGCTTGTAGAAATATTCGTATTATCCGCAGAATTTTGAGAAGAAGACTTGTAACTCTAGAGATGTTTTTGTATCGATCTCAACAATAAGGAAAATAATACGTAATGCTAATTTCAGATCCAGGCGACTTTTAAGGGAGTACCATTCATATATGTGCATAGGCAACAAAGATTAACTTGAACATTTGAACATTTGAACACCGACACTAGCGTAATGAATTGAGAAACTGGATCTTCACAGATGCGTTTCTTTATGGATTGTTTTCACACAGTAGTCGAGAACTAATGTGGATAGATCCATTAACGCCATTGCCTATCGAAGATATTGATCGCTTTAGAAGAGGTACGATTATGGCGGATTGGATTAGATGGAAACATAACGAGTGGCCCCAATTTCATTTCATTATAGGTCCCTTAATTATTTTTATTGATGATAATGTAAAAATCCATTGAGTGGTTTTAGAAGGAGCAAGAAATCGAGGCTTTTAACTGGTTCCACCTAGGTCGCCAGATCTGAATCTCAAAGGGCATACTTTAAATCAGTTACAACCACGATCCGCAAATAGATATCTTACAGGAGCTTAAAAATCTTATTCCACAACTTTTGTCAAAAATCGCTCTTATACAGCATGTCCAGAAAATGTGCTCTTTTCTGTGGTCGGAACCCTTGCGCGCATTTCAGAATCTCTTCTATTCATCCTCGCTGGCCCCTATTCCGGACCATAAATCAATTGTAAGTCACTATGGTCAAACAAGCTGTAATTAAGAACTGAATTTCATCGGCTCATTCCATGCAATTTCATTCTATTCAATGCAATATTCAAGAAATGCCTTTTCATTCACTTAAATTCATAGTTTAGTGGGCAATTTTTGTTCTTTGGTTCTTTGAGAAAAATGAAGTTGCAGTGGCAGTTAATCCGGCTTGTATACAGACATGTGTAGGATTTTCCCTCAAAGCTAGATGAGTTAAATTTAGAAACTAGAGAAATTAATTTTTCATATTTCTTGATTTCCTTATATATGTATATTTATAACATTGTTTTAGGTAGAACTACAGACTTCGTATCCATGTTATTTTTATTCTTTGAAAATATTCTAATATCAGGCACTGTAAACGTCGTCACTGTGAAAAACACGCCGTTTAGCAATTGAATTATAGTGGTTTTTCTCAGATTTTTCATTAAGTTTCAAAGTCCCTGAACGCGGGTAGTCTGGTCATGACCTTAAATAGAATATTCTTGACATGAATTTTATATTCTATTAATAACTCAAATGGAAAGCCTTCTTGACATTTTTATCTAATAAATTACTCTCAAACAGTTTCATCGCAATTTACATGAAATCTTGATGAGGGTTATTGCTGCTGATAGCAGTCCTATATAATTTTGTTGATGCTTTTATTATTATTTCATCGATTTGTTCCATGCATAAATCGATATTTAAACAACTGTTACGCATATTATAAAATTATAATTATCCAATGTAATGCTTATGCATAATTTTCCCAGCTCGAAAGAATATATAATATACAACAAATTTTGTACCAACCTTTTCAGCAATCTTTTTTAGACACATTGGACATATTTATGTATGTGTGTGATTCAGGTATCATATAAACTGCGACTCAAAGGAGCTATTGTGTACCCTTCAAGATGTAGAATGGTTTCATTTGCCAAAATTCTGTATTTTATTTGCTCCCAGGTGTGATGCTCTTTAGTTTTTTCTATCATTTTTGAAAAGAATGTAAACATAAGATACGTCCTCTTCGTAGCAGAGGATGCACGTTGCATTCTTTGGTAAAGTGTCTTCAGTTATATAATGAGACGATAATACCGCAACATTACTCCCGTTAGTATTCATAAATTCATGCCCACCCTCGTTGCTAGTGTTTTCTCCATTGTCTTGGATCTCATCACATTGTAGCATTGATTTGGCATTTGGTATCATTTCCCTACTTTTGGTATAAAGATTACTTTGGCACCTTTCCAGAGCTCTGGTATATATCACAGCTCCGATTAAGACAGAACAAATGTAGCAGGCTATTTCCTTGCCTTTTTTGAAGAAGCCCACGAAAGATTCCACCCATTCTTGGTGATTAAGCGGATGAAACGTGTATACCATGTGTATACAGTTTCTTCCGTAGCTATGTTTTCGGAGGTTGTACTGCTGCTTCCTGAAAAGTGAGTTTTTAACAAAGCAGTGCTCTGTCCTCCTAATTTTCCGTAAACCTGTGAACTGACTTTTTCAGTGACATTGGATATAATGTGAAGCTAGTATATTTTTAAACTTTATTTGTGGTACGTCACATAAACAAGATAACCTTTTTTTTGAACGATTCGAACATGTTAATATTCTGAAATTTATTGTCGAGCTCAAATTAAGTCGTAGTTTGAGCACATGTTTTAATTATAATATTTATAGCTATCTTGTAGTCGTAAAATCTTTCAAAGATCAATGCGATTGTGAATACCTTTGTAATTTTAAGGTGGTATGTTAAGTTAAGAAATGCACTTAAAGTAACATAGTTAATCTAGAAAATAAACATTAGAATAAATTGACGGTGAAGAAAAATTGAGAAAAACAAAATTGCATTTCCATACGTAACAACTCAAATGCTAAAATGCATTGATAAAACAATATTTATGCAACTATGGAGATTCAAATGAAAATAATGTGTCATTTAATTGAAATATTAACGTATTGGAAAATGTAGCAATTTCTATGAAAGCGAATGTTCCTTTGACATTAAGATTGAAATTGATGATATATCAACACATTACATGACAGCCGAAATGAGAAGTTACTAGTACCTGAAAACATAATCGAAACGCCTCTTTAGTGAAATTATGCTTCGTGGAATTTATGCATGTACATTCTCCTTTACTATCTGAATAATAGAACTCTGCAACTCGAATATATCAATTGAAACATTATAATGCTGAGTAATTTCGCAAATTTACAGGTTATTAAGAAGAAATCTCAAATAATCTAGAATAGACTAGGTCATAATGAAAAACACCATTATTTTATTATAAATGCCACAATTCTATTTGTAAAAACAAAACCAAATTATGGTGAAAATTAAAGCCTTTATAATTCATATAATTCATATTGTTACGAACATGTTCACCAAATGGGTCTTTAGGCCTGCTCTGTTCAGCTACAATGGAATTTTAAAATATGGTGAAAGCGTAAATGGCAGGATCCGCTTTATGTTTGATTGTAAACAAATTTTTTTAGCAAACGGTTTAATTCTTTTGTTTCTTCTTGTTCTTAATCTAGACAACTCTTCTGGGATAGATACATAAGTACATAGCGCAGTTAGTTTAGTTTTGAGAATCTAGTAGTAGTGAATTAGTAACAATAATCGCAGAAATTATTTAAGTATATTTATGAGTGAATTATTATAAGTCAAGTGTATTGTATAGTGTATAAATAAATTAAGAAGGTAATAGACGGTGTTTAATAACTCACCCTACGAATAGAAACAGTGTAAATAAACACAGCGGTATCAGGTGTGGGGTATTATGAATAAATAGTTACATAGACATGTGACCTGAAAGTGACGGAAGTGAAAACAGAACTGGAGAATCGCGAGTTAGAAACTGGTGAGTAAGAGAGATCCAAAAATTTATCTATTCAAAGACGGGTCTTTCACCTTGATCTCGTCGATTTCTACGACTTCGAACAGCTAAAGAAGAGGTTGGACATGTGATATGGTCACGAGCATCTAGAACACCTATACCAATCGCAGCTGAAGAACTGAAGGCAGAAGCGTGACGAAACTCTTGAAGAGTACGAAGTAGACATAACTCGACTTGTCCGATTTGCTGATCCATCAGCGCCAGAAAACATGATGGAATATTTGTGCATCCAAACATTCATAATGATGACCTGCGCGATCACGATATGCAGAGAGATTCGATGCTGGATGTATGGAGAGCTAGGATCTGTATGGAGTTCGTGTGAGCGTCCCAGAACTCCAGCAACACAGGCGCAGAAAACTAGAACGGGTCGACTACGAGGGAGCAGCACAAACCCAGAATCGTTCTAAAGACCCTGCCATACTGATAGCTTCTCTCAGATGTCGCAAAAATAGTGTATATGACGCTGGAGAAGTAAATGGGAAGAAATATACACTAATGGTAGATACTAGAGCAGCTAGAGCCATTATAAGACTCGATTTGATGAGTTCCAATTAAAAGGTATTAACAACCAAGATTCGACTACCGACCGCCATAGGTGAGAGTGCCGACGTTCACGGAGAAATACAAGTATGCCTTTATCCATCTGAGAGTAACACGGTGTGTATTGGCAGCTGTACAGAAATAAACGGTTCAACCTGCACGAATTGAAACCATGATCGTAAAGCGGCTAGTAAAGGTGATGGAAGAAGGTACACCAGTCACGATTGAGCCATGGAACTACGACCGGAGAGGTTGGTAAAGGAGTACCAATTGGAAAAGAATTAGTTACGTCGGTGAAGGAGATCCCAGTAAGTTCTAGAAATGTAAATGATAGTCCATTTACTATTAAAAGGATAACCAGGGTGGGGTCCTGAGTACCAATAACGTCTATAGTTCTCTAAACTACGACAACCCACAATTCCCATGACCGATTCGAACATATGATATCAGTTGCTGGTCAATCATTGAATCTAGCTGAGAAAAGGAGAATTAGGGAATTCTTCTTGCAGTATCGAGACTTATTTTTACTAAAACGAGAGAAGACTGTTAGAAAATCAGCCGTAAAATAGCAAACAAAATGATAGCCAATGATCCCGAATCAAGAAGCCACAGCTGTTGCAGAAGTATTGGTGAAAGAATTCATCAGCCAATATGGTGTGCCCTTGAAAATCCACAGCGATCAAGGAAGAAACTTCAAAAGCCATGTGTTCCTGAAAATCTGCGGCCAGCTGAGTATGAAGAAGACAAGGTCGACCGCATTACATCCAGAATCAGTTGGAAAGGTTGAGAGAATGAACAGAACCCTTGGCAGATATCTGTCCAACGTGGTTTCCAGCCACCAGAGAGATTGGAATTAGTATCTATCCCTATTTGCAATGACTTATCGATCGGGTTTTAAAGAGTCCACCGGTGAAACACCTGCGAAAATCCTGTTTGGACGTAAAAAAGGCTTCCTTGTGACCTAGAATTTGGCTGTCGACCTGGAGAAGTCGTAGCGGGAGAAGATTATATGATCCAAGTGAGAAGAAGAAATGACGACACAAACGAATTGGTTCGCTTGAATTTTCAAGTTCCCAGCTTTAGCCTTTTCCTCAGGATGGGGAATTCAGCCTCAGTTAAAGTAAATAAATCTGGTATTTAGATGGGGTGAGCAATCATATTTAACTGTATGCCACCAAATTTTTAGCGAAACGAAATTGAAATAAAGGAAAAAACTGAAAATACCCTCTGAATAATTGAATTTACTTAAAAAAGTGATGAAATTCGAATTATTCAAAAGACGGCAACGTATACAAAAATATAGTTATAAATTGAAAACAACTGCGCCAGATATACGGAAAAAAGCTTACTTGAAGAAAGCTGGGATGGCTGCAGCCTTTTTTTGTGGTCCAAGTTGGTGGATATCCCATCGTTGATGATAGTATAGTTGGTCGATTTAGTATATCCTTTATTACTACAAACTGACTGTTACAGACCTGCGGGAAAACAATAAAATTGAGAGAAAAATGAATATATAGTTGGGAAATACTAAAGGAGGAACGAGAGTAGTCTGGATAAAAAAAAGCTTAGACCTTAGCACAAAAGAAAGCTCAAATATTTAAAATATGACCAAACAGAAATCTTTTCTATTCTATTAATGTAAGTACTACACAAATAGAAGAAAAGTTAGAAAGGTATTAGAAAAACTTACCGGCACGTAATAATAGTATGTGTTAAAATCGAGATTGAGATCAAAATTTTTGAATAAAGTGCGAGATGGCTATAAATCAAAAGTGATACTGGTACGCAATAATAATTAACGGAATAAGAAAAATGTATTCTTGTAAAAGAATATATAACCATTTTCTAATCAAAACCATTAAACAGGCTTTTTGGATCTTTTAAACTCACTAAAATTACCCAAAAGAATATATAATCGGGCATAGTCTTGCAAGATTAATTCATGGTAGTCCTTTCATTACTTTACTTTGTCGTTGAAAGTAGGATCCATATAACTTTAAAGCGTTACTTATTTCTCATTTCGGTGTCCAACATCCACAATTTAATTCAGAATCACGTTTTCCTGTGTACTGAACGTGTGTAATTACTCATATCATTCGACCGTTAGCAAGAACGTTGGCTAGAACTTGAACAAACAAAATTCTTAGAATTATATATTTGATTTTGGAAACTTTATTATTAAAAACTTCATTAACACAAAAAATACAAATCTCAATTTTACAAATACTGAATGAATCTAATTAATCTCAATGATTGAATTAACTAAAATTCATTTAAGGTGCTCACAACAATCCTATCACAATAATCTATTTCCAAATGTTGTTTAGTTTTCATTTTTTAACGATCTTGTTGTTGTTAGCTCTTGTAGAATACTATGTATTGTCTATCTGCGAAATATTGTATTAATGCTTCTTTAATTTTTGGCCATGTATTTAATTCTATCCTTTTCCTCACCATGACCTCTAATACATATGTATTTATATCATAATCATTATAAATAGCGTGTTTTGCAATTAATGTTTCACATCTATTTATGAATTTGCTTAGATTATTGATATCTCCATCATATGGTTTTATATTTTCGAGTTTTTATTTAAATAAATGCCAGTTAAGGGTTTTTGGATTTGCCGTTGCCATTTTTGGTAAATCTGGATTGTGTTAGACCTCTTTTATATTCAATTTATTAAATGTGCTTGATAAATTATCTTTCAAAACAATAATTAATATTCAAATTTCAATAAATTATTCTTCCTACTCAACTGATTGATAAGGATAGAGTAAAAAATGAAAAATTGCAAAAGTAAAGAGACTTGGCACTTACAGCGATCTGAAGTTCCTGTCCCTCGAAGAAAACGTAGATATCGCTTTTCTGTATTAAAATACGTAGTCGAGTCTTTCACCGCACTATGCGCAAAATTCGCGACCGCACGATTCCTACTGACTGCGCCAATTATACATTTAACTTTATTTTTAAAAATGTTTTAATTTTAGAATAATCTAATTTTTTTTCTTTATGTAACTTAGATGTTAACTGCGTGTACTAAGTGATTTATCAAAAAATAATTCAATCAAAAAATCATTCCGCATAATTGTAAATTACGAGAAAAGTTTGAGGGATATTACTTTATTGTAGAACAATATTTTGTTTTCACTCCTTCAGTTCTAGACACGCATTCCATCGAGTTATATAATCTTTCATAATACGTGGGGAGAGAAAGTAATCGAGGGAGCCAAATCAAGTAACCATGGAGGATGAGATTATAAGTCGTTACGCAATACAACTAAATCACTTCACATATTTCAATAGTTTCGATAACTACACGTTTGTTTTCACCACCATCTCTTTATTTATCCAAAATCACCCTCACTCAAGCCATTTTTCAAGTTTTGGAAAAAAAGTAAATGTAGGAAGCCAGGTTAATATTCTTCTCTTCAATAAATGCGGTTGATTTTTTTGAATTGAGCATTAAAACATGTAAGCAAATCAGTCAAATATGGGACAGTTATCTACTTCTATTTTTCTACTTAACTACTGACATTTATTTTTACCCTTTCGGGGTAGACATGCCATGATTCCTCTACAACATCTGGGATTTTGAGAATACAATATAATAGTGATCTTATTTATTTGTTTGAATTTATTTCGATATTCTATTAATTTTCTTTTATGTGTTGGTTCTGTATATAATATTTGTCTGTATTTATTTCTTGTGGTCTAATAAAGTCCTGTTCTCAATTTCTGGCAGAAAAAACAATTCCATTGTTTCGCCATAATTTTTCAAATAGATCAATAAAGATTTCCAAAACACTTATTGGCCAAAAAACTGGATTTTGTTTTCTTTAGAGCATGTTTCGACTGTATTTTCATGTGTAGGATATAATGGTACACTCTTGTGATCCTGTAAGTTGACCAGATTGGTATTCATATGGCAATTTTCGAAAGCAGAATACTACTTATACGAATAATTCTATGGAACTCAGTACTTTCACAATAATATTCATGTTAATTTTCTCGGTTTTTCAATTGATTTCACGTGAAAAATTATGTTTCTGCAACATTAGAAATTCTCGTTTTACTACTTTTACTAAACGAAAGCAGTCTTGTTTACATGGATATTGAAAGTAATCTATGTGTCAGATATCTACCAAACCGCCCTGGTATATTTAATGAATACTTCAAAATTTAAAACTCTTTATTTATATATTTCTAGATAAATTGAGAGTGTCCTTTTTTCAGAATCAACAAATTCAAAACCAGCTTCTGCCAAAACAATTACTCTCCAATCAAACGACTCGACTAATATTCCTCCCAACATATTCCGAGAAAATTCTAAAGAATCAACCTTCGGTGACGTCGGGGACGGTGCTACTTCGGTTGAAAACGAAAGCCAATTAACCCCGACAGTAGCCCAACAAGACTCGAAAGACGAAGAACGAGCGGCCACTAAAATCCAGGCAGTGTTTCGAGGACATCAAACGAGAAAAAGTATGAAACAACCGACCGGGAAAGTAGAGCCATCCAAGGCCAATACAAACTCAAATGAGCCCACTAGGGAGGAACTTGAGGCGGAATTTCGGTTAGATGATGCCGGTAAGTAGAAAGTTTAACAATATATGATTATATCCACATACATAATCAGATAAACTCATATACTACATTTGTGATGACTGGTAAATTTTTGATGTTGGGACTATAATAATCATTCATATAGTATGTAACAATAATCACGTTTCATATATTTATTTTTTCATCTAATTAAGTAAATACGTGGATATGGATAAGACTTTCGTTTGGTTCTAGTGTTTTTGTGACGTATTTCGTTTAGTATAAGCTTACTGAATTACTCTTCTGCTAAGCCGACAGTATTTTTGATACTGTAAATTGCAGTGTAAAATTATTTTATTGTAAAAATATTCATTTCTGGCGTCGATCAAGCCCAATATAACAAAATCGTATTTACATGACTTAATTTGCATTTACATTTTAAACATTCTTATTATTTTCGATGTATCATTAATTTTTTGCTGTAGGAACAACTATTTTTTCATTTCTATTAATTATGTCCTAACAAGTTGGAAGTAACCATTAGTAAACTGTTGAAATGAATTATTAACAACCTTCATTTCAAATTCAAAAGAGTTTATACTCATTTCATACTTGTGGGAGTCATTTGAATAATGCTGAATCGAAAATGCGTGTAAAAATAGAGTGAATTCCGCGGAAGTTTGATTGGGCAGTACCTATATTCAACGTGAAAAATATATTCTAAAAATATGTAATCAAAAATTTTAAATAGTGATATATTACTAGCTAAGAGCCTCCAAAGCTTGATAAATCATAGATAGGCCGATAAGGTTGCTTGTATTTGTCACTTTCTTACAAATTTGGTGACTTTCTCGCTTATTACTATCAAATTCAATAACATGTAGATGATTTGAAATAGCCATGACCGTGTATCAATCATATTTTCATCTATTTTTGATTATATCAACTACGTGAAAGGTCTTGTTAAACAAAATTGTTGCATTTTATGGTATATAAAGAGGTATGATAGTTGAATATTATTCCTTTTCAGAATATTATATTACCAATTTGATACAGAGTTGACTCTCTCTATTTGTCATCACTAATCAGTACAATTCTGATTTCATCTGTAAGTTAGCGTCCATCTTAATTCTGATGTAGGAGCCAACCTTCATGCTGTCACGCCAGCTGAAAACGATATCTAGGAAGTAGGGTGAAGACCTGTAGTAGCCTACGTAGTCTGATTTTAAAGACAGATAAAAATTTGACGTTTCGACTTTATCAAAATATGATTTGACACTGACAATTTGCTTATTTATATTGATCTATAGATCAACTATATCCAAATAAAAATAGAATCAAAATAGCAATGTATTTTAACAAGAAAAATTCAGAATTTAATAATAATAATAAAATGATAAAAATATTAAACGATGAGACAACTTACAAAAAAAATTAAACAACACCCTTCGAATTCTTATCAAAAACAAAATAATGATGAAATTCGATCTTTAGAAATTCCAAAATGCCTTACCCACTAAAATATATGGTTTGCCAAAATTTGACATTCCTCTTCGACCGATTGTTTCAAGTATTCAAACTCCTCTCACCCCATTTTCTAATTATTTGAAAAAAAATTTTTATCAAAAGAAATACTACTTCAGAAACACATGGGATTTTAAAGAAAAAATTGAAAATATAAAAATTCCTATAGAACTCACACTTACAACAAGATACTTCAAATATGAAAATGAAATATACAAACAAATTGATGGTTGTGCTATGGGAGCTTCCATTTCAAGTGTTACAGCACAATTAGTAATGGAAGATCTCGAGGAAACTGTCCTAAACAAACTTGCCGTACCAAAAAATCAATTTGGAAACATAAATACATAAATTCAGAATCAACCAAAATAATACAGTAAATTATATAAAATTAACAATAAAATAAGAATAGAATGGTACATGGAACCAATTTGGTCCTCTAGATATTTGAATTTCAATTCGTGTCATCCTATGTCACAAAAAAGATCAGCGATCAGTTTGTCTGATAGATCTATCCCACTGTCAGATCCTGAATTTAGATGCTCAACTATTCAAAAAGCAAAAAATGCATTAAAAGAGAATAATTATCCGGAAAAAATGATAAACAGCATATTCAATAAAAGTATTAGCAGATATTCAAATCAATTAAATAACAAAATAAAAAGGAAACAACAAAACATAAAACATTTCTCCTTACCATATGTACAAAGAATTTCTCAACAATTATCGCATTATTTCAATAAACATGGTATTAGTATAAGTCATAATGGACATAATCCATTATTCAAATATTTTACTAAACTAAAATCTAAAATACCAATAAACAAAAGAAGTAATATTCAAATACTTTTTACTAATAGTGACGCTAATTTCTTTTACCTTTTATATACGTTTATTCTTCTAAATGTTCTTGATTTTAGGTCTCTTCTGTTTTAAAATTAGTTTTTTCAATAATTTTTTGAAATAAAGATAAAAATTGGCGTTTCTATTCTATTCTTCGAATGAGACTGATGGATGAAGATATCACTGCCAATAGATAAGAATTCAAGGAAGTGAACTGATTAGGTGGTGAATTATTTATGCTAGCAGTTCTAATGAAAATCTCATTAACTATAATACGTTCAAACTCTTATATAGACGAATAAACAGCAGAGCTTATTCATTTAGGGAGTTGCCAAAAAATAAAAGCTACAGTTCCCCGTATTCAATCAAATTAGAAATTTGAAAATATTCGAACATGATATAAAGAACATCATTGAGTTAAGTTAGCTCCAGATTTTCCTTTCAAACGAATGATTAATATCAATTCACACATTGTGGAACGAAAATTGATGGTTGTGCCTTCGTGAAATGCAGACTGAATTTAGGTCGTATAATATGATTGTTACCTTTTGAATTCAAACCTCATGATGAAAGGAGTTTTAAGAGATTAGTTTTCAGTAATAAAATTGTGTGACGAAATGGTAGATGCTAAATTGAAAAAAAGGAAAATTCAGAAGGAAATTCATGGTATGTGAGGAAATATCAGCATAAAGTATAATGTTATTCTTTTTATATATACATTATAGAGGTCGTTTTTAAAGTATTTCCCAATTAATTGATTGAGAAAAGAAAAAAATTATTTACTAAAAATTAATGTTATTCAAGAAAAAAGTGTTCCATTATTATTCGAGGTATTTTCATAATTCCATAGGTATGGAACATCGGATTAAAGGCAAAGTTGACATGATTTTCACTTTTTAACTAGTGTCCATTTTTTTCTCATGGAGAAAGTTTTGCAAAGATCTAAGAAATTAGTCAGAGTGCAATATCTGCGCTATGCGGTGGATGCATTAAAACTTCCCAACCAAGTCAATCAAAGATGTACGAGTATGTGGCTTGGCGTTGCAGTGAGTAATACAATTGAACTACATTGACAAACTCCTGACGTTTCTTTTAAATTTGTCCTTGTAATCTTGTTAATTGTTGATAGTATATCTATATATATATATATATATATATATGTATATATATATATATATATATATATATATATATATATATATTTATATATATATATATATATATATATATATATATATATATATATAAATCCAAGCTTTCGAGAAATGTTCTTCCCATCATCAGGGAAACTACAATATAATTGGAGAAGAATAGAAATTTAAACCATGTATATATCATATCTCAAATATATAATATCAATGTTGATTTACCTTCTCAAATTGAACGTAAGTTAGCTTTAATATTATTTTTATTTACTTCTGTACTTATATTGTAGTTTACCAGATGATGGGAACACCTCCCGAAAGCTTCGATTTTTAGTTTAAGAAAGAGTTCTCAAATTCCGAAATTTGCTGCATCAACCGCTAGAGCAAAGCTTCCAGTCACACAATAAACAGATTATCATCTTACTGGCTTTGTAGTTCTATGTGTCACTTTACCTGAATTCTAGCACGTTTCCAAAAGCTCGTTACTAGTCTCTTGAGGAATGGTTTTCAATTCGGTAAATCAATTTTCGGTTCAGTTTCAAACTTATCTATTTCGACGGAAACATCTAGATAATTCACATGAGTATCTATCTTAATCGATTGCATAGCAACACTTATAAACAAATTGTTACTGCTGAGTAGGCACCCAATCTTTCATATCATCATCGATATGTCTCTTTTTCTAATCTCCTATCCTAGAAACGCTTCCTTCCCTCTTTTTAATGTTACCTTTCGTCAAAAGTGCATGTATTTCGAAAAGCTTTAAAAATTATCAGTACAAAATAAGCAGTCGAAAAATAAATCTTTTATCATTATGCCAAGCAATAAAGAAATGAGCACTGCGCAGCGAAGGCATCATCATCAGCTTATCCTTTCATAGTACTGCCTAGAAAAAGTGTACCTACATAAATATAACGACACAATACTTATAATAGGATTAAACTCTCCTTCTCCAGAAGTCCAGAAGTGACATATATCTGACCATTCAAATGCTTTAAATGACTTAGCAAAATCAATAATTATTACAACAGCTAAACATTATATCTATTACCCTCGCATTCGTCAGATACGCTAATCTAAATTTTATTATAATGTGTGCGAACCGTTACATGGTTGTAGTGTATTTAGCAGTACGAGTTGTTACTTATGTTCCAATTTAGCCCTCAGTCTATTTCCCAAGTGTGTCTTAGTCTCATTCCCTGAATAAATCACGTCACGCCATGCCACACAACGATCTTCTGATTTGGAAAAATATGCAGCTTTAGCTCCTTAATCAACTTCCTAGCTAGATACTTGACCCACGTTATTCGTAACATATCAGTTCTCTCCAGGGCCGGATTAAGATTTATAAGGCCCGGGGCTAAAATAATGACGGTGCCCCCTTAAGGAATTCGAAAACCCGGAAAAATTCACAAAATAATATCAATACGTTAGATTTGTGGTATCAACACATCAAAGAATACAGATGATGGGGCCCTCTTGGACCTGGGGCCCGGTGCTATAGCCCCCCCAAGCCCCTAGCTTAATCCGGCACTGGTTCTCTCAATTGAATAGATATGTGATGTGATGATGGAACAATTTATAATAAACATTCAGCTTGGACTGAGTAATCTAGCTTTGTATTGATATTCTTATCACTGAATTATTTTTATGTGTATATTGAATTTCTTGTTTGCTTATAGTTCATAATTATAAATCTTCCTCACTTTGGAGGTGTTATTTAAAAATAAACATTAGCATTATTCCATGTTTCCATTGCTGATTGTATAGAACTTTAGGAGTGCATTCATTCTGCTGTTGACTTTTGAGGAGTAATGCAAATAAATACTCTGCAATTGCACTTTGCAACACAATTTAGAAGTACAGCAATATAATTCTGCTAGTGCAGTGATTCTCAAAGTAGTCCAGGTGTACCCCCACGGATCCATGGGAATCTAGAACAAGAGTGTACTTGACAGTGGTTTATAAGGAAAAAAAGTTGGTGAGCTTCTGTGCTAGTGGAACTTGATTTCATAGAAATGGTGCATTATTAACGCTATATTCTAGAATTAAGGAAAGTGTACAAGCAAAAACTTTGATGTTTGAAAAATTATAGAGTAAGCATGGAAAGAGCCAGACTTTACATTTGGAATGAATAAAATAGGGTCACCTAAATTAAAACTTGTCGAGTATTTTGAATACTGATTTGAATTTAGAGAGGCAATTTGAATATGTTCATGTATATAGGGAAGTAACTAAATTAGATGATTGAAGGATGGCAAAGATCAAAACATAATAATAAAGTGTTATGGTATGAATTATTGGTTGAATAATGTGATATTTACATTACTGAGAACATATTTAATATGAACTGTTTGATGTTTTACATCCAATAAATAAATCAGATGTAGATTATCACTTCATTCTTTTGAATTTACCTCGCACACATTCAGTAAACATTTTCTACATATAATATTATGAATAAGTGGGATATTAAAATAACTTAACAAAGTATCAATCTGAAAAGCAAGACTCGTTGGAACAGGAACAGTTTTGTTTTTAATGTACTCCATACCATTTCCATGGAATAAAAGGACACACGGGATTAATATTAATAAGGTATATCCATGCAAATGCTACCAACAACTTGTTATAATTTGTTCTTAATTTTCATAATTGTGAATATCCCAACTCTTTCAAAACAAATATTGGGAATTTTGTTTTATTTTCAGCAATGATAAGATGTGTTCTCCATAAAAATAAATTTGGCGAAATTTTTGGAAGAAAAGCAATGCATTTGTTACAAAACCATATTCACTACCAGCAGAAAAAATAGTTATTCGTTCCCTCTTTGAACAAAGAGTATTTAGACAGAATTTTTAGAATCCGCAACCCTCAGCCATGTTAAGGTTTGTTCGTTAAATATTCTTATCGAATAGATGATTCCATTATAATTATTCTGTTGTCAAGTTACGCACGCAGTTTACTCTTAATCATGTCCAATGCTGGCAATAAAATGGCTTTATAAAAGTCATACACCATTCTTCAAATAACATCTTTGATTGCATTGTCATCCGTTTTCGGTTAACTTTATTTCATTTTAAAGTATGATACATCACAACTACACCGCTTGTCCTTTGACACTGGACTTGAAAATTCCATCGATAGACTTCTGTTCTAAGACTTTTTTAATCATTTGTTTACTGAACAGTCGCCAATAAGCCAGCGCTCACAATAGTTAATAATAATAAAAACAAAAAAAAAATTAAATTGAATACAAAAATCGAAAACTAAATTGAGATCAGAAAAATGAATACCACCACTATCAACAGTCAAAACCAAACTACATATTTCATTATATCCATAAATTCCTTCAAAAAAATGAAACTACATAAAACTCTTTTATCTGAGTAAGATAAAGATACCAAGCTAAATTGGAATCATCAAAGTAAGTCTTTTTTTATTTAAATTAATGTATCTCGACAACTGAGGTCATTGATAAATGATAAAGTTATGATAAAATTATTGACTTACAGTTTATGAAGATTATTGCAGTATTTTGAATAGGTTGTAAAGTGTGTACTTAGCTGTAGTAGTATTTTGCAGTGCTAATATTTCGGAAGGTCATAGGCGGTCATTAAATATCCGTGAATTAGTCGTATATGCCGTAGTCTACATATAACTCTATCTGTACGACCCTTGGGATGTAGGTCTTTGAAGTCTATGGACCGTTGAATTTTATATAGCTTAATGCTGCAACTTTCCCAGTGATTCACACATCGGTTGAGTAAGGAACGTCTTATCCTAGTTGTGAATTTGTATTAAATCACGGTAGAGGTTCATTTGTCCCTTGATCCGCAAGTTCATTCCCTTTATTCCGGTGTGAGATGATATTCATATTAAAGTAATAGTAACACAAGAGAATAAAATAATTGTTACATACCTAGCGTTATATAATAATAATAATAATAACAATAGTATATTACACGCCGAGAAGAATTTTCTACTGTCGAGATATTGGATATGAAACTTCCTACCGAGGTTTATTTACTATTTTATTTACACCCATCATATTTCGATAAAAATTAATAAATCTTTGGTTTGTTCTGAACATACCTAAAATTTCCAGGCATTTTTCTTAGAATAATGAAGCAGGTACCTATATTGTTACTGTTGCTATGTGATAAACAACGGTTACCAATATAAATAATTGTTTGATAAAGTCGAGATAGATATTAAGTTCGCGAATAATAAATTGAGAAAAATGTCCTCCGATGAAAAATTGATGTATTGTACCCTTCCAGAGATACGACAGGCTGCTGACGCAGCAGAACACGGGTTGGTGCCAAAAAAAAGTAAGCATCGCTATCTAAAATCTATTAAATAGAAAGTGGTGCGCAGAAAAAAAGGCGAAGAATACTAGTTCCGAAAGTGTACTTTTAGCATATTTTGGAGAACAAACCAGGCAAAAGAAACCGTGCACTTTGTGGACAATGATTCGAACGATGCTACAAATTGAAGAAAAAACTGATATTTCGAATCATAAGAAACTGTTGGCCTTCTAAAACAACAAAATGTGGGCTTCATTTCAGTAGTTAGTTTGTTATATTTATTATTCAATAAAATAGAAATTATCATTACTAAATATAAATATTGGAAATAAAAATAGAGTCAAACAAAATAAAATAAAATTCATAAAATGTATTTGAGAATTGGCCCACACATTAAAATATGAGCATTGAATACATAGTCTATTTCTCATAGCTTGAATGCTGCAATTTGAGGTAACGTTGCCCTAATATAATATACAGCGATGTTTGTTAGTAATTTTTATGAATTCGTGAATGACAGAGTCTACGTAATAGTCGAGCGTATAACGCTACGTAAAGATTTAACGCGAAAGTTAAGGTATCGGATTACCTAGAACGCCAGTGTTTTAATGTGGTATGCTCCACTTTTTCCGGACAGCGTCAGTGCAGAAAATGAATTACTGAAGGTGTCAGTATGACAAATGACAATACACTGAAGCCAGTTGAACACATTTTACTTGCTCCCTTATGTATTTGCTGCTGATGTTACTTACGAAGCTTTTGAGGTACGTCATATAAGAAAGCGGAACAACGATTGAACACAAACTCCTTTATGTAAGACTAAATTTAAAATAAACTATTCATGAAAAAAAACAACCATATGAAAAACGTAAACTTTACAGTTACTAACTTGTAACCCTCAAGTGATACACAAACGGCTGCTAAGCGGTGCCACAAAGCGAATGCGGATGTGTGTAACAAACAGAGTTAGGCGACGTACAAAATCTTAGCTCTCGGTCGGTCAAAGCTCTACTGTAACGGCTGCGGGACTCAAATCTCGCTTTAGGAAATTACCGCATGCGCGTTTATCAAATCCGATAACAACTTTTCGTTTTCGAGTGTTTTTTCGTACTCGGTTGGCCGAGATGTGAATATTCAGCGCCCTCAATAGCAGTTTCACTACTACTGGAGTGTGAGTACTCAGCGCCTCCAGTAGCAGTTTTCTTACACCCGGTATGATCGGTTGGCAGGAGACCCTATCACGACCACCACAGACCACGACCGATGTGAATACTGAGTGACCTCGGTGGCAGTTTCCTTAACCCACGAAAACGGAAGCCCGGCGGTTGAGAACAGCAATCCCATAAATATGATAAACTCAAACTCATCTCGAATTTTAACCTGAGCAGTCTTCGTCGATTCTTGCAGACCTAACTCTCACAATTCAATGAGTTATATCGACTCACCTAAGTTTCTTCCACTTAAATTCGGAAGGACTAACGCAGAAACTCTTGAACGGACTTGTAGGAAGTAAAACTTGGGTCACTTACTCTGCTCCGGGTCTTGTCTTCGCTGTAGATTGCATGGTGAAAAGCTGCTAGTTTTTTGAGAACTGCCTTTTCTCTTCCAAATATTAAGGCTGCTACCGGTATTTTCCTCCTAACAATCCGCTGGTCCTGCGCGGATCCCGGTCGGAACTTGACAAAATATTTGTACTTACAAAGGTATTCTTTGGTTGGCTTCTTTCTACGATGGGGAGAGCCGGACGGCTGCCCTTCTAGATTTGGTGCCATCTCTTTTATTGCTGTCAGCCCTTCCCTTTCTCTGATGGAGCGAAAGGCGGGGTCGCTTTAACTACGGCCGGGCTATTTTTCTGATTATACTCGAGAAAGATTTACATTTTTACCTTGAAAAATAATTTACAATTAAAATCCGTAATATCGTTGCTTTTAAGTTTTAGCAAAATAATAACTTCATTACAAGTGTATTATCAGTAAAAACCAAATCGAAAGGCCAAAAAAATTATCCATTGAAGCTTTGGAAATTTATACAGCTATTTCATTAACCAAAATTACGATAAAATTATAAATGTACTGATAACAATGTGTGTTGTAGTGTAAAATCTTTCCAAAGAGTATTCATTATGAGATTAAATAATTGATAAAAGTCAAGATAATTTGCATAATTCAATTATTTGTTCAATTTTAATTTATGAAAATTCACTTTAATTCGTTATAAAATTTTAGATAATTGAATCAATTCGATTTGCATCTAGGAGCAGTACATCCTTTGGAGTTTCCACAAAATGCACTAGCGGAAATTAAAGAATTTCCATTAACCTATTTGAACAAACCATTTTATAAAGTGCTATTTTTATAACTTCAAAGAAAACGGGACCGTTGGAATTCCAGAGATTTCCAGGTGAGCCTCTACCGTTCCCGCCCAGCACTGGTAATCAATACGACCTCCGACGGCGACGGACATCCCAAAGGTATATTCATAAAACATGCTGAAACCCTCTGGAATTCAAATCCGAAACACTAAAAATATTGACACAACTTTTAGTGATGTTTGAAAATGCGAGTATGTTTTGAATTGAATAAATTTTCGATTAAATTTTAGAGTGGATGATAGATCAGAAATATATTTTGTGTTAAAATAAAATTGATTAGATAGGGATTCTAATTATCGGAAAGAATATATTGTTGCTGTTCTCATCTCTACTAAATGTCTTCAATGTGTAGAACAAGAATGTTGAAATAATTAAACAATATTGAAAAAATAGAACGTAATAAATCAATTCTAAACGGTTTTACAGATTATGCTATACATCTATACACATGTCTCGGTGTTGAAATTATGTTTTATGAAGGTTTTAATATCGGAAACTATTATCTTCGTTCAATATTGAATTCTAGCCAACTTTAATAATCCTTATTTAACCGGAAAATTTAAGAAACTTGTTTATAATAAATGGACTTCATGCACGTACTTACAGAAATTTTCATCGTAATTGAACGATAATTCAATTGTTGATAAATGTCAACACAAAAAACTGCTCATGATAACATCATCACGTACAGCTAAGATATGATAATCATCGGTATCTTCTGTTGATTAGCATTGAAAGTTACTCAGTGAATTTACTGCTGAAAGTGACCATTTTACGTTCTTAGATTTGCTATAGTTCATTTCTAATATGAAAAATCGACCACAATAGAATTTTACTTGTAGGAATTCAGTCCTTTTTTAAAAAAATTATTTATAAATGAATGCGAAAGATTATTGTGAATCACTCAAAATATACTTAAAGTCTTCATTTTTTTATTATGTTGTCGCATAATAAGCATTCCACACTCCTCATACTGAAGCTTTTTCTATTTCGAATTCTAGAGTATTTTTCAAAAAGTAAATGACGAACAGGGAGTTGAACAATGTTGTGATTTATAGTTAATATTTCTTATAAAATGTACTTGTTTTGGTATAATCTGTATCATACTGTGAATTTTAATAGCATTTGAGATTATGCGATGCAATAAATGAAACTAGAACTGATCTAAATAGATTTCGATTCTTATACTTTTTTTGACAGCTCAATGTTATCAAACTTTAGTCTAAAATCTGTGTAGGTGAATCACGAATAACTGCTTTGTAACAATTATTGAATAACCAGAATATATTATATAACTAAGTAAAGGTCTATATTCTATAAAGACAGAAAAAATATCTCAGTAAAATAAAGTCGGCGCATAACTCGAGAATGACTGGTTCGATTTTCATGGTTTTTACTGAATACACTAGTCACACCAACACTCACAATTACACTATCTGACGGGAGTTTCATTGTCAAAGACTGAAGGTAAACTAAAATCCAATGACTTGACTTACCTGTTATATCCAATAAACATTCTACCGCGAAAATTAATTCCAGCGGGAAAAACTCCTTGGCGGAAATCTTCACATTCATTCCTTGACTACTAAACTATAGAATGGGCTCTAAGGAATTGGCCCTTTGTCCCTATTTAAGCTACTCTTACATATAATAATTTCAATGCTTTCAAATGAATTGAAATCGTTATAAACAATTTATTTTTAAATACATTTTTCATTAATTTTGAATTATTAACATATACTTCATGATTGTGACTGGTAGCGTTATAGGCAATACCTGATTTTTCCGTCCGTCCATATTTCAAATGAGCTATTTGCTCTTTGCTGTTAAACCAGACAATAAAGGTTCTCTTAGTCTGCCCAATATACTTTCCGTCGTAATCACCACAGCTAACTTCATATATACCACTCTATTCCAAATTTTGTATTTCAGCCTAGGATTGCCCAACAATTGTTTTCATGTATTTATAATGGATATAATGGATTTATAATCGAATTTAAAACCCACTCTGTTGAATATTCCTTCCAATCTTTCTCAATAAAGAGGATTGAAAGGTGCCAGAACAATTTTTTCTTGTTTTTCATTTTGGGCTTAGAAAAAAGTGGTTTCACATAGAGATTTCTTAAACCTATGACGACTGATAAACCTCTTTACAATTTTCTTATCATAATCGTTGAGTACAGCTAAACAGAAATAAAATAAAACCAAAATATTAATGGGTTCCGTAACTGTCAAACATTCAATACTCATCCCGTCCATACGATAAATTCTCTCCCCAAATTAAATAACATATTCAAATAAAGGTTTCGAATCGACAAGATACGAGGATGCATTGATATCTAGTTAGCCTGGACCAGTTCCATGCATAAACAAAATGTTGCGTTGCCATAGCAACGAACAATAACTTAGTAGAAGTGTCAGTGTAAAGTTTAACGTCAAAAAAGTAAATCAGAGTTACGCGGTATATTAAAAGAAGAAAGATGTCCACCGAAATTGTGAAAATCGAAAAATTGGACTATCGAGCCATCATCAAGTACCTGTATTAAAAAGAGTTAAGAGGAAGAGGTAAGCAGATTTACGAAGATATACTTAATACCCTTAGTGATCAATGTTCTTCGTATGCGACCGTGAAAAATTGGACTGCAACCTTCAAAAGAGGTTCATTTTCCATTGAAGATGATGACCGATCGGAAAGTGGAAAAATATATTTAAGTTAGTC
Organism: Diorhabda sublineata; assembly: GCF_026230105.1. NCBI lineage: Eukaryota > Metazoa > Arthropoda > Insecta > Coleoptera > Chrysomelidae > Diorhabda > Diorhabda sublineata. The sequence goes on from NC_079476.1 coordinate 27,950,205, forward strand.
TACTATATATATATATATATATATATATATATATATATATATATATATATATATATATATATATATATATATACAGTGAAAAAAATGAAAAGGAAAAAAATTTCGTTATTTCGTAAGCCGGCGGCTATAAAGAAAAATTCGGAAACCCTTTTTCTTTTTGACTTCATCTATATGAGCGTCATCGCCAAAATTTTTAAATGGAAATGTGGGTGTTGTAATATATTATTTGAAAGGTCTTTTAAATACCTATTCAGCCATATCAATATGTACAGTATTTGATTTGCGTATTGTCACAAATATTATCTATGAAATTTCAAAAGATTATTTAATAAAATGTATTAAGTATTGGTATGATGTATTTATTGACACACAAAAATAAATTTTGTAAAGGCCGTCACTGGTAATGAAATGTTTTATCTACCCTCTTTTTACCTTTTTTAAAAATCTCGTTACCTTATCAATATTAACATTAACACTTGGACATAACTTGACAACTTTCTGTCAAATGATTGATAGTATTATTGTATCAGACGAATTCAAAAAGTCTTTGTATCTATCAACATGAAGCTGACGGAAACGCAAAGAATTGAAATTCTAATAATGATTGATAGTGGAGATAAAGCACGGACGCAGGAAGAAGTATGTACGTTATTTGATAATAAATGCCCCAGCCGAGAACCAATTTCACAATCCACTATAAGCAAAATTGAGAGGAAATTTAAAGAAATGGGTCATGTCAAAGACCTCCCTAAAGTTAGTAGAAAACCAATATCAGAAAACAAACAACTAGATGTTCTGTTAGCCTTTCAAGATAATCCCCATACCAGTTCACGGCAAGTAGCATTAGATAATGACATGGACCATTCAACAGTTCTTAGAAAGCTAAAGAAGGAAAAGTGGCATCCCTCCCTACAAAGTAAGTTTAGTACAAGTGCTTCTGGAAGATGATTTTGATAGACGAATTGAGTTTTGTGAAATTTTGATGGAACAATAACAGAGATCCGATGTTGTTAAAAAAGTTTCTTTTCTGAAGTCGTGTATACGAGAACTTGGTAACATATACTTTAATCACGTTATCTCACGTATTATCTCTGTTTCAGAATTATGTAATGCCGCTACAAAAATACAGGCTTCTTTTAGAGGTCACATGACTAGAAAGGGCAAGGAAGAACATCAGAAAAGTGAATCTAGTACTTCTCAAGTTAAAACACCGGTAAGTTTATTTGAACGTTATAGTCTTAATATTTTTTTCTGATTATAAAGAATTTAAATACGTGAAAACAAATTATTTCATATCTTTTCTATATGAAGCAATCTATCATGATTTTTGGCATATGTTACTGGATTAGTTTTGTGAACTTTACCTTCAAAATTTTTCCAACGCAAATAATAAAAATGAAACTGAGCAAAAAATAATTTCTTCCAAAATTTCCCTTCTTGATATGTAACATTTGAATAACGCCATATATTTACACCACATATATTTTACGAGAAAAAACAAGCTAAAAGATAACCATGAAAATGACAACATTACAAATATTACAAATAGGCGTATCCTTAATTTTTTATTCTATGGTCAATGGGGCTTTGGAATTTCATTCTAATGGATCCTATTAGATACAACATACTAATGGAAATCTTCAATACAATAATATTTATAAGTATCATGTCGTCTGAGGAGAAAATTACTGTTTTATGGATACTGATTTGTGTATCTTATACCATCCTTTCAAAGATATCGTCAGTCAATTAATTATTTCATCAATTAGCTGCACTTTGACTATATTCTTTGTGACACCATCAGTGACTTCTGGAAAGAGCGGTAAAACGTTGAGAACTTATTTTTTTATTCATCCCTACCTAAAGAAAAACAAACGTAGTTAGTTCTCTTCTTTAATTCCTTCAACATCATCATCATCATTCCTCTCCCAATGTTCATTTATAACGATGTCGTGCTTTTTCACTACTTCAAGATTATTTGGCTTAGACAGAAGAAATTTGCGAACTGTTTTAGTGGAAAACTCGGAACATATTCGGGTTGAAAACTCTTGCAAACTCTTTGAACAAATATTGAAGTACGCTAAATGATTACTTGTGTTGAAAATAAAAATGTTAAGGTACTCTATTATATTGTTTGACGAATTTCTCCGCAATTCATGAAAGTTGTTAATCAAGTGACTAGGTTAAGTCCGATTATTTGAAAATTATATGATGTGTTGCCACATTTTCTTTTGATTCAAAATTTATCTCGCAAAGATTAAAATCTTCAATGGCTCTTAATTAAATGAATTTAAGTAGATATATTTATTTTTAGAAAGCAGTTGTATGTTAAGAAATCGTAACTTTTATGTTATTGTTAAATGTCTCTTAAGGAAGAAGGGGGAATTGGAGCCTACTAAGGAGAAATTTCAATAAAAGGCAAATTTATGGATACTTAAGAAGCTTCTTATTAATTACTAAATCCTCACCCATTTGACTATCAATTCAATTACAACGTTAACTTTACATTATTAAGCATTTGGTCACAGATAAACTGTCATTATCCGACTTTGTGGGAAATGAGTGCCTATAAAATTCCATATTGTAATTAGATCTACTTAATTATTAAGCCACCCTTCAAATATCTATGTCAGTTTACAATTTTAAAATAAACGTAACCGTATAGTCATTAACTTTAAGGATCCAAGCCAAAAACGCAAATATAATCAACCGGGCTGTCAGAACCAGAATCCTTTAAGTGCCCATTTACCGCTACCCCTGCAACGGAGGTACATTTTGTTATTTTTTTCTGAGTCATAGCAAATAGATTTTTCGGAAAAAGGGACAATCTGACTCATCGTCCCAATGATTATCAAAGTCTTCTTTAGACGTGTCAGTTTACTCTTTTTACTTGTTCTTTTTTGTTGGTTGCCTTTTTTCTATTTTCCTTCTAGAAAAGAAAAGCATTACAACATGATAAGCTTTAACCACTTCTCAAGCTTCCAAAGTACAATGATTGTTGTGGTTATCCATAAACAGTAGAATACGTTGTTCATCAATGGTTCTTGAGTACTTAATGAAATGTCGTATCTATTTAATCTATAGCTATTATTTGTCCAATCATTATGAGAACATGTGTAAGCAGCTCCTAGTGAGCCTTTCTTTCTAGCTGCGGTGAGTGAAGCTGTCGAGGGAAAATATAAAATGCTGAAATGAAAGACCCTGACGCACTCATAACTCAAATAACCATGACGTTTTTACCTCTTTCCCATGATGTGATTGTTCCTATATGGTTTTGTACTCTATGGGCTATAATTTTTTCTGTTTCCTGGACCGACGTTACACCAGTCTCATCCAACTTGTAAATATAAGACGGCCGAAAGTGGTATTTTGTTATGACATTTTCCAAATTTTCAAAGAATCGATCCACTTCGGCTTTATTGAATACAATTATTCTATTAATGCTTGTCGTTTCTGGGTTTCTAATACTTAGATCAGGATGTCCTTGAAAAAAGCCAGTTAGAAAGTCTGTGCCCGCAAACTTCTTGGTTTCATTAAATCGATCTGTAATCCTAAACTTTTCAGCCATGGCGTAACATACCTTACAAAACTAGTTTTATGTAGATGATCATCCAGAATTGCTTCTGTTCCTCAGTGAACACAGAAGGTCTAGTTTTGGTGGAAATTTATAGCTAGTATTGTTGGGTTTAGCTAATCTGAATCTCTTTTTCAAAGTGCTGTAGGCTTTTCCAGTATGTCTAAGGCACTTTCGTGGTGGTGTGTCCCCCTAAAAAGCATACGGGGCAATTGGAGCTACAAAGGGTAATCAGAGCCTAATAAGCTTTCACCCGACTACCACCATTTTCAAATTAAATAAAATGAAATCTAGGATTATACGCACATATACTCAAAATTGATAACATTAGCTATGAAATAAATCACGTTTAGTTCTAACAAACGTATGAGTTCACACATACCTGGTAGATGAAATTTCGTATTTTTTCCAAGCGCGAACCAAAAAACCGACATTATGGCATGAAAAAGGCGCCCGAGCTAAAGTTTTGTCTCTAATCGCACCGCTCCCATTACCCTCTGTTCAATTACAGAATTTCGACAGTGTGGTTTTTGACGCACTAAGCTCATATCTAAGGAAACAATAATCATGACGTTCGGCTTCGAATCATGGACCTATTTAGAGCGTGGTCATAGTCATGTTCAGATTTCAATATTTTGGCACTTTCAACATGAAACAAAATTTTATTGAATTGTCCATAAACAGTACAAATACGATATAGAGAAAGCATTTTATAGTATCAATAGTCAAACCATAAGGTGTGAAAACATATTACTGCCCACAACATGAGACATACTAGTAGAAATATATTGAGTTGGTGATACATAAACCCAAATCGAGATGTATTGCGAACGAAATGCAGTAATACCGGTGTTACCTCATTTTTGTAAAAGATTTATGGAGTAAATTATAATTTTTTTTTGAATTTAAAACAATAAAGATTTTTTATTTTTTAGAATCCAGAAGAGGAATTGGACATCGATCTTTCAGATCCAGATTTGAACAAAGCTGCTGTCAAAATACAAGCTTCTTTCAGAGGCCACATGACTCGTAAAGATGATCAAAAATCCACTAATTGAACAGTGGAAAGTACATTTTTAGGAGACATTATCTTTTATCTGGGTATTGTCAGAACGGTCGCGATTTGATGTAATTTGTCTGCAATTAGCGATTCATCGAGACATTTTCGTTCATATCAGAACTACAGAGATATTAGATATTATCTTCGTTGTGATTATAATCTTATTAGAAGTAGATAACCAAGTTTTCTATGCTTTTACGATCGTTTCGAAATAAAACTGCGTTGCTTATTCATTCGATTTTGACAATATAATTTATGAAGATTTAAAAAAAAAACAACTGAAAGGGAATCCTTACAGTAGGTATCGTTTTATATTTAATTTCTACCAGAATATTATTGCATATGCCATAAGAATACTCTTAATTCAAAGCATGTGAAAAAACAAAGAGAAAGAGTTTAATAAGATTTTACCTGTATACATATGTATATCCAAATCTCACAAATTGATGTTGAAAGCAAACTTGTGATCCTTTCTTAATTCTATACCAACTTAGATTTAACGAATTTGAAAATTAGACTAACAAGGTAAAAGTTTTTAAATGCTTATGATAATTCTAAACTTATATTGATGTTGCTCAGGCCAAATTATATGAATTTTGAACATTAAACCTTCATTGAAATTACATTGTAAACGGTTAGGTTGATCTTGCTATTGATTTAAATGTGGATGTAATATTATGATGTTGTTAAGAGGCATAAAAATTAGCAACGTTATCAGTGATGATGAAGTTCATAGGGATAAGAAAGTTGACGCAACAAAACTGATACAAACTACAAGATCTTCCAGAAATCTGTCCGCTAAAATATATTGCATCATTCATTGCTCCATGTCAAGCAGCCTCTACTGAATTTAGTTTTTAGCGAAATTGAAATTTGATTTAACTCACTGAGTGAGAAATTTAAGCAGTAACGAATATTTGAAAACTTTTACTTTATGTAGCTTATCAAAAATGCTTTATTGGAATAATCTAATTGCGAACAAGCCTTTTCATTCAATAGCTTTTTAATTGCCAATTGATAGTTACCAGATGTTATAAATAATTATTTAAGTAATAAAACTCAATAAAATGAGCTAATAAATTATTAACAGAAAGTTAATATATATCTAAAACATAAAGAAATGTAGATATATAGGACGTTTTCACATGCAAATTGTGTTTTAAGAATATTAATTCCAAATAATTAAATTAAATTTGTTTCAATGGCATTCCAATACTAGTGACATGTGAAATGAAGATAATTTATACGTCATCCCTTCGAATAATTGTAGCCTTGGAATGATCTGGAAATCCTCTTTGAGTTACTTTTGTTATTTCATTTAAAATAACGTTAATTCTTTAATAATTTTGAAACATAATCACTTTATTATGCTTTATTTATCATCTAATGATTGCTTTATATACAATCTAGTTCTAAGGGCTACTCTGTTACCAATACTTCTTTAGCTCCTTCATTCCATGTCCAGTACAGCTTTCATCAAATACGCATTTTAGTCTTAATATTTTTCCATATCATTTTAAAATACCCCCTACCTAAATATTTTCAGTTCTACCAATGAAAACACCCAAAATTTGTGGATAGAAGAATAAAGAAAATTCGTGTCTAGTTAAAGTCACTTTGTTCTCTACAGTGGCCAATTTCAACAAGTGAAGGATACATTATCAAACTTTCATATGCAACGCAAAAATATTGCCAACTGACATTTTGGACATTAGATTTTTGATTTCCTAGTTTAGACTGAATGTTCTATAGAACAGTAAAAAATTTATTGGAAGTATCCAGTTTAAGTACAACAGTTAATACTTCTTGTAAAACATCTGGTACTTATTAAAAATGCACATGATAGGATTCTAATAAAATATAATGTCATAGGTTTTGATTACCGACTTATTCCTTATGTCTTTTTAATAGGCAGCGTAAAAAATTTATAATAAAGCAAACTTCAGATATGAGGTTGGATCTAAAATATCCACAGAATAATTTAAAAAAGTGCGATAATGAAAACATTGCATATAAAAGCGGATTATTGCAGAGCAATATAAATAAATCAGTTTCTATTTTGTGATAATGAAACAAAAATAACTGATTCGAATTTAGATCTGAGATGCAAAGCTGACTGAAGCTCTCTGTCAATCAAACAAATATTGCATACCATACTTGAGCAGAAATGTATATGTGGATTCCAACATTATTTTTATCACCGGTTTTTTATTGCCTTATTAGAACTATCAGTAGTTTTCGATCTACATTTACTCAGCTCATTATAACCCTGTAGGTACATCTGAAGTAATATTCCTAATTCAGAAGTTATTTAGAAATTATGCCTTGAAGTTTTTATTTGAATTATTCTTGTCAAATAATTAATAATCTTTGTTAGAGATAATGAAGGACAAAATATGATGTATAATTAAGGATTTAATCAATAATTGAATCCTTGATTTTTGTAATGTAGAATTCACAGACTATATATCCTAAGAAATATCTTCGGGCAGTGAAAAATCGAACAAATTCTTTTTGAATTTTAACAAAAAATTCAACCGGACAGGTATACTGAAGCTGTAAAATTTATTAGAGTGGTTTTATATAAAGTTTGGTAGGTTTATGAAAAGATTTACACCAAAACTCATGGATTCATCTTGATGCGGGGCAAAAAATATCTTCATTTTCATGAGTCGAGAATCAAAATCTACATAAAAATATTCCACGGCTTATTAACACCAACCTTCCGATTTAGGGTTTTTAATATAAACATATATTTGATCTGTAAGATTGTAAATGCAGTTCATTAAAATATACACTTAGTAGCTCCTACAACATGAGTTATTAGTATATTTTGCTTGCGTGGAACAATTTATAAAGCTACTTATGATTTCGTTTGTGATATTTTAACACTAAAAGCTACAAATGATGTTGAGCAGATTACAATTCACCCAACATAAGTCCAAAGATATTACATTGAAGACGCTAAGATATAGTGAATTTAGATTTGTTGCCGTGGTCAAATAATTTCTACCAAAAAGGAAGAAGCTATAAACGGAGAATACACTGTTTACACCACCACTACACCAACACTCACAATTACACTGTCTGACGCGCATTTCGATAACCAAGGTAAACTGATTACCTTCAGTCTCTGAAGACGATAATTTGGTTATCGAAACGCGCGTCAGACAGTGTAATAGTGAGTATTGGTGGTGTAAACAGTGTATTCAGTTGAAATATGTCTTATAATATAGTGATTGTGGAAACAAATAAAAAGTAATGTTCCTTTCACATTTTTATGTAATGTCTTTGCTTAAGATGTATACAAACAGTACTTTTTAAAGTATTTGTATGTATGTACTGAAGACACCAAAGGCATATTGCACATCTTTGTGTACGTCTCTTTAGTTTTTTCATATCGTTCATCAACTCGTCTACATCTCACTTTGGGTCTATCTCTTTTTCCTCCTCCAATACTATGTTATTGCTTCATCTTGGCGATATTTCAGAATTTTACCATCTACTATATAAAAATAAGTCGGGTTTTTCTTCCTGACGCTATAACTCCAAAACGCACGAACCGATTTCCACTGTTTTGCATTCATTGGAAAGGTCTCGGGCTCCATAAGGTTTATAACAAAGAAAATTCAGGAAAAAGTCGGGTTTTTCTTCCTGACGCTATAACTCCAGAACGCACGAACCGATTTCCACGGTTATGCATTCGTTGGAAAGGTCTCGGGCTCCGTGAGATTTATAGCAAAGAAAATTCAGGAAAAAGTCGGGTTTTCCTTCCTGACGCTATAACTCCAGAACGCACGAACCGATTTCCACTGTTTTGCATTCATTGGAAAGGTCTCGGGCTCCATAAGGTTTATAGCAAAGAAAATTCAGGAAAAAGTCGGATTTTTCTTCCTGACGCTATAACTCCAAAACGCACGAACCGATTTCCACGGTTTTGCATTCGTTGGAAAGGTCTCGGGCTCCGTGAGGTTTTTAGCAAAGAAAATTCAGGAAAAATTTCAACAGAAAAGCGGGAAAATCTTTTTTCAAATACAGCGCCATCTCTGATACATAGCATGTACTACAAACCAATATTTTAAGTCGATCAATATGTGACTTAGCTTTGGCGTTAGCATCATTTGGAATTGCGGCGACTCTTCTAGATGGCGGTCGTACTGCACATTCTGCGCTTAAGTTGCTACTCAATTTAAACACAATTGATACTCCAACATGCAATATTTCCCGATCCAGTGCAATGGGAAAATTGTTGATGCAATTCAAGCTCATTGTTTGGGATGAGTGCACAATGGCACATAAGAAATCACTTGAAGCCCTTAACTTCACACTGAAGGATCTTCGGCGAAATAACAACATCTTTGGCGGCTTAATGATATTATTGGCAGGCGATTTCAGGCAGACGGTTAAAAAAATTAATCATTCCAAAAATATTGCATATAAATAAAATGAAGACACCATAATAACAAAAAAAACAGTAAAAGCTTTATAATCTTTCATCAATCCAAATTCTATGATATAATATTTAATTGACACAATATTGAGTATTTCGTATAGGTCATCAGAAAATTATAATGTACGAAAATTAAATGTTTGATACTGGTCTAAGATGATTAAACAAGAGTCGTCGCACTAGTTGAACCATATACGAAATTAGTACTGTATGTATACCTGCTTAAAATTATTATGAGAAGTTTATTATATTGAGTGTGAACAATAAATTAACCAATATTTATATACAGGATCAAATACATCTTAAGATCATATACTTGTGATTGATTTCCCAAAAATTTTATGTACTTTATATTTACTGTAATAATAAGTTTAATTTGAGGTACTTAATAAAATGAAGTGAAACTACAAAGCTTATGTTTGATTTTAAATCCTTTATAGATTACAACATAGTATTATCAAATATACAGGAACAGCTGGAATTTGTCCTATTTCCTCTTTTTTAGGATTAAGCTATAGCAGACCGATGTGTAATAGTTTGAGTTCATCAAACTATAAATGTAACAAGAAGCAAATATAATATATTTCCTAACATTATTACATTGAGTTTATCAAAGGTGCAATTAATTTATACATTTATTATTTGGGTAATTAATTTGGAGTACTTAAAGTATTTTATAAAACGTAAGTGAAGCGATATCAAAGTCTTGTAAGCTAGTAGATCGAAAATTTATTACATTACTAAAATATATGTGATGTGAAAAGATCCTTAAGTTGTTTCAATAATCCCGACCTTACGAGTGTTATAAATCAAGACTATTAGCACACTCGAATATCAAAAAAAATTTGTTTTCTGTGGCAGGCAAAAAGTTTGACAATTTTTATCTGTTGACAGGTAACAAAATGTCACTTTTTTGACATTACATGTTTCCCCAGAAAAAATGAGTACTTTTTCATGTACAATGACACGTTATTTAAACTATTCGGTACATCAGTCGAATTTTCTTGTGTTGAAATTTCATTTCTTCCTACCATCACAACTCTCGTTGATGTACTTGTCGCAAATCCGGTGTGCTACCAAGTTAAAAAAAAATAGCCAATCTTTAAGGTACCTTATAGAAGTGGTTTTTAATTACAACCTGATTGACTCATTTTTCATTGTGATGACAGGCGGCGACGAAGGGCTATGTACATTTAATATATTTTTCAGTAACTACAAATTTCCTGTTTACATCAGTCTCTGTTTCCTCAAGTTTCACAATTAATAATGTTTCCAAATCTTCAATATCATCTAATATTATCAGGCTGATTTCACAAAATTCGACAAGCTCCAAATACAACAACCTTGATCATCCAATAAACTTCGTGGAGCATTTTTTAAAAAATCACTAATTTGTGTACTCGTAGAAATCGCAGCTTTCTTGGGTTTGTAACTTTTTCCATTTTGTCAAAAAATGTAATTATTTTGAAATATTTTATAATGTCTACATTATGATTGGATCATAACATACTTTTAATCATTGAATAATTCAGACCACACTGTTGATGGCTTTTGTTGTTGAGCAAATTTCAAAAAATAAGCCAATAACGCCGTCTCCTAGAAAAAAACTGCATATTTTTTTCATCTTCCATTCTATGAAATTTGATGTGGCAGTTTTTTTAATTTTCCTCGATTTAGTTGGCAATAATTTTTGTGATTCTTCAACTAATTCCGGTAGAGTCAAAGAAAACATGGAATCAGACATTTTTTACTTTTATAAAGTAATCAGCCACTAAGTTCATAATTTCAAAATCAAATAACAAAATTAAATTGACAGCTATTTGATTACTTCCAAAGTTCCCTTAGCAACGCAGGTCTAATTGTTCCTATAAGTACAACCTACTAATTTCAAATTTCACATCGATAATTTTCTGACTTGAATATTGTAATAATACAATTTTTCAATATTAAATAATCGTTTTTTACGTCACAGAAAAAAATTGTGTATTTTTATATATAATACAAACTTAAGCTAAAACCTAGTACTTTATTCTCTCCTATAATAAATAACTATTGTTATATTTGGAGAAATTTTGTATTATTATTAACACATACATTCAAAACAAAATTAAAAAAAGAGTTTGCTCCAAAGGCGTGAAAAAAGTGATAACTAACCCTGACAGCGCACCACTGGTTAAATCTTTCCGAAGTTTGTTTATGTCAAAATATTACTTTATTAAGGAACATATTGGTCACCAAATTTGAAAAAAAAATTAAAGCCGTTCTTGATTTATAGCAAATTTTTGATTTTGATTTAAAATTTTGAACCTCCTATATCTCAGCAACTAGGCCTCGTAAGGATTCGTATTCCTATATCAGAATGAATCATTTATTGAGATATCTCTGTAGTAGAGCGAATATATAAACACCCTGTATATGAAATTCAGCCATTACTCTCAAATTTTAACATTAAGAATGGAATGCAGAAACAGAAATTGGATGTCGACATAGAGCCAAAGTCATCATAATAGACCAAAATTAAAACAAAATCCATATTGAAATGTATTTATCTAGAGTTCATGAATATTTGAGGTCTTCAGTTTCATCAATATAATAGAATTTTGTTTAAAGAACTATTTTTTAAATTGAAGTTTAGAAACTTAAATTGTTATTGTTGTATCGAGGTTTAATCTATTTTCATAGAAAGCAAATGAAAAAAGAATAGGTACTCAATTTTTTAGTTTTCTAGAGAATTATTTACCTCATTATATATTTTCTAATTTATGTACTAACTTTATATGTTGTCTCTACACGGAGAAAAGAAAGTATGCTATTATCAAAAAAATATATTACAGAATCAATAATGTTGTTTACTATACTGAAGATACAGAAGTATTGTAAATTTAATCTATACAATTTCACTTTATTTTTCAGTTACCCCATTCCTCAAAGTTATCATCATAAAAATGCTCAGTCTTGAATTTTATTAATGAAGGGGGTAGATCTATTCTATTTTCAAAATTTTCAGGATATTTCCAAAATATATGAATAGCATCACTATCTTCTTTCATGTGTTTTTCTTTATATTGGTCAATCCAAGAGTCCGATGAAGGTACTTGGTGATGTTCTTCCTTTTGCTTCCTCCTCATTTCTTGGATGTGCTCAACTAAAACAGAAGGGTATCTTTGTAGCTATGTAGGTCAATACTATGATTTCAGTGAATAAACGTGAGTGTCTTTATTGGACATTTTCAAACAGCTCTGTACTTAAGTCTAAAAAATAGTAATTTTGTTTTGATAACTTTGTCGTGGGAGATACGAGGTTCAACCCGTGAATTTAACCTAGTTCTTTTGTTCATAGAGGACTAATTTTAATATACTTTCGGAGCTTTTGAATACTTATGTATTCATCGTCTAGAACTGAAATTATGGTCAAATACAATATAAGAAATATGTATAAATATATAACAAAATAAAGCTGGCAAACGCTACGTTACAATTCAAATATATACATATATATAAATTATATATATATATATATATATATATATATATATATATATATATATATATATATATATATATATATATATATATATATGTTTGTGTGTGTAAATGTCTGTTGGAATTTTTTAATTCAAAATAATCAAGTTCTTTCTCGCAAATTTAAAATGTTATTTAAAGACCTCAAGAAACTGTGTTTGTAAGAGATAAGTACTCAATAAAATAACTGAATCTACTAATCTACCACTAACAATAAAACTTCAGTTCCAGATATTGCCAGGGGCAGTTGAAAATAATTTGATTACACATCAACAGATAAGAGAAAACTATTTGAGAAAGATTTGAAGAAAATAATCATACTTTGTTGTTTCTCATATTCTTACCCTGTTGTCTAAGTTCACATAGTTCTTCGGGAGAATAATGGGTGTACCTACAAATTCCCTCAAATGGACAACCTCCTTGAAAGAATCTTCTACAAGGTATTTTTAAAAGTTCTTCCTTTAATGCAGTCTCTGGATCTATAAAAATAGGAATTATTTACAGTTTAGTTTTTACAGACTGATTACACATGTAGTTTACGACACGACTATTTATGAAAAAAATATTAGGGTTAGCTGGGGTAAATGATTTTGTCTTGTTTGGAAATCACAAAGATGTAATATCTTAGTTTACAAATTTTATAGTTTACGAGCCCCAAAACCTATTTAAATTATGATTTTACTCACTACTGAGCTATGTACAAATGCAGGATTTACATTTGTTTTTAAGAAAATACCAGTTTACCCCTGGTGTTTTCAATTACCCCTCAGAATACGGGGTAAATGTGAACAAGGATATTTTTTAGCATTTGAAGTATATATCAGGATAGTTCTTATGTGTTTACATTTACCCCAATAAAAAACACAAAATTTTACTTAAAAAAATATATTATTCCAAAAAGTTCTCCTTATAGTGAAAACTTATAAAACAGTAACAAATTCTTAAACATTTCTTAAAGATAGGTCACTGAAAATCTAAGAAATAGAAGAAAAATAATATTGAAGCTAACATTATCTGTTTATATTTACACCTTCTTTACAATTACCCCAGCCAACCCTAATATCTCCTCTATTATTATATAGACATCTGAATTTATTCATTTGTGTATTTTAAAGGATATCTATTCTGAAACATAGACATAATCAATTAATCAAATCAATTTCAGTTCTCTATGTGAGTAATCACAGTACTGCCCTTCAAGATATTCTCTTGAATAAGCCTTACTCACGTTTTTCATATCAAGTCAGTTCAATACGAAGATCTTCAAAGACATTTTTGTTTAGAAACTGCTCAAAAAGTGATATTTTATAAGTTGTGTATGTTAATGATTTATATATATATATATATATATATATATATATATATATATATATATATATATATATATATATATATATATATATATATATATATAACAGTATATATTAAAATATAAAATAAATTTATTTTTTACCTCATATTTATATATGAAAATATATATAAAAATATCACATTTTTATATATAACTTAACGTTTCACTCCTTCCTTGGGAGCATTTTCAAAAGAATAATTAATATTTGATTATACCAAGTAGATTGAAATAAACTAATTGATGAAATTATGGTAAATTTGGCTGAGGTTTTCTATATCTTGTCTAACATTTACAGAACATTAATCTTGTTTTATGTGTATCATTTCTTTAATTAATAATTTTTGATAATTAGTGTCATGAGCTAAGTTTTTTGTTTTTTTAAATTCAAATTCATGATGTTCATTTCTTTCTTGTTTATGTAGAGCAGTCGATGCATATTTGGTGTATTTGTTACCATTTATTCTGTTTTCTAAATATTGCGTAGTCATTCCTATATAATTTTTAGGACAATTCAAACATTTTATCCAAACAACCTACAAATCCAAGAAATTAGAAAGAGGGAAAAAATTGATTTATACTCAAATGGTTGTTGAAGAAATGTAGTATATATATATATATATATATATATATATATATATATATATATATATATATATAAGCATTTTTTATGATGAATGATCTTAAGCAAAAGTGCAAAATGTTTTAAAATGGATTAAGTATAGTAAAAATTTTATTACAATTCGATATTGTGTTATTGATATTGTTTTATATGTTCATACAACCAATACGTCTAGGCCGGTCATAGCTTAAACTGTCTAGGTTAAGATTTCAGTTATGAAACAAATAATGCAAATGTTTAATGCATTCAATTAATAATTATTGCAGTAACTGAAATTTCAAGTTGTAATACAACTGTATATAAAATTGTTTTTTATGCAGTACCTTCAGACTTCGCTTTGAAGTGTACATTTCTCCAGATCTCCAGATACCTAATCACAAAATTTTTAATTGATATTGAAATGTTTCCCTATTTTGGATAATGTGGAAATGATCTATATGTTATTAAAAATTTCCTTTGACAATTAAAGCGAAATAACTAACAGAAAATAATACTTTATTTTCAATTTACCTCTACATGACTCATAATGCATATTTCGTAATTTAATATGATTGGAACTCTGAAGATGTTTTTTTCTAGCTTCCAAATCATCAATAAAGCTTTTTTCACAATAATCACAATAATACCTTCGCCCCATTTTATTTCTTTATTTATTTTCAATGTAAGTAATTTTTACTTCTTCTTTTTTACTGGTGTGGTCTTATTCCTAGTATGGTGAGTAGCTAACAAATTTTGTTCTTATCTCAAAGACAAGAAGACAAAAATTTCTTAATATTGTTCAGATTGAGGCACAGAGATCTATTTCTCATTATACACAACCTTTCTAGGTATATAGTGAGTTGATAGGAGTGAAAAGAAATTATTCTCGTTATTGGTTTCAAAATAAATACAAATCATTTTATTGAAAATATATTAGAAAATTAGAAATAAACACAATAAAAAAATAAAATGACTTTTCTGAGCAACTTCATATTAATCTACAAATAAAAAGTACCATTCCGCAAAACTGAATATTTTATATCGGCCACAATGTAGAAATATGTACATACTCATTATGACAATTTATAAAGATAAAAAAATTATGGGAAACTCCACTAAAAGCTTTACTTTCACTCTCACTTCACAAGAAAACTGGATAATAGGTCAGTGGATGGAATTTCACTTTGATTAATTTTTGACAAACTTGAATATGATCTCGGTTAAGGTTATTTCTAGAATATACTTTTGACTGACTCACAGGGTAATCTCAACAACATTATAATTGCTTTTCTATGGCATCTTATAGAATGCAGCGAAAGATGTTCTAAAAAAGGAACTTTAACGAGTTTCATTTTTATGGTTTCTAGGTAATAAAGTTTACGAAACTCAACACTTTTATTTTCCCAAAAGATTTACTATTGGAGTATATGCAATATTTGGATTGGAACGTAGATTTTGTAGCAGATAGTTTTGTCCGTAAGTAATAGCTTTTTCTTGGCGTCCTCCTTTTTCAAGTATTACGCTCTGGTATGTACCATCTGGTTGTAGCAAATAATACTGTAGGTCATTTTGTGGAACAGCAACTGATGTAGCAATTGCAATGTTCGGAGTTTCGGCGCCAGCTCCCTGTAACAATGGTATTTTCAAGATGAAAACCACAAAGTATATAATTTCATTTGTATAGCAAGATTGTCAAATATATTTTGTAAAATTTTTTATATAATTGTTCTTGAATTTGTCCGATCATGTAACAGCCGGTAGGTAACCCGCTAGACTGGTGGGCATGAATACCATTGTTTACAATTCAAGTATTACAGGTATAACAACTTTATTATTTGCAATGAATTTTATAATGAGTGTCACAGTTTCGTGACGTTGTAAATTATTAAATAATCAACAAAAAACAACCATTATTTGGTTAAATATCAAAATAATGGAAAAGTTTTAAGTACCACTGCAGTATTCTTTTAAATGAAAAGTAAATGATTAAAAATTTTGAATTTCTATTTATATCATTTTTGGGATTAATCTAAAGCAACTAAATAAATACTTTAAAGATTCACATAGACTATACAGTGAACAAAATTTTTGACGGTTAATTAATTTACATTGAAGTAAAATCAAAATATCTTCTGCGGCGATAGTAAAAAATTTGGTGGTGCATCACAAAATTGCTTCAAAAGTACTTATAATATCCCATACCGCAGCAAACAATGAGATAGATTCTCATGGTTGCAATCTACGTTGCTTGAGTGTTGAAAAGTCCGAGATTATTTCAACGTCCCCTTCGACCCATTTCATGACAAGGGTTGTCGTGAGTCAGGTTCTCCCCGCAACGATGGTAATCGCTATATGAAACGCACAAAATAGTATTTCTGGTGCCGTGAATGACTTAGTGGAATGCACTAAATAACAGTGGTCAAACATAGATTATGTGTAGTTGAGTTCTTACTGGGCTGAAAGCTACCAAGGTCAATTTAGTTAGTTCGTGAGATAGCTACAAAGTTAGTTTGAAAATATTAGAAAATACACACTAAATATTTATTAATAAGCGATAAAGCTGGGAAAATATGTAAACAGCTTTAGGTATATATAATTGAAGAGCCGAAAACATTTTATCTTCTTATTCTTGACTTTTGACATGGTACTCTTTTTACCTATCTAGCAGTTTATATTAGGGAAAAATATCTCAACAAATTCACATAAAAAGAATGAAGTGATTTTTCATAAAATTACTTACTTGGTCGTCATAGTCAGGCTCAGATGTTGGCGGTGTTGGTGTGGTTGGACGAGGACTTCTGACTGAATTTTCGACTCTTGGCGGAAGATATCTGTTATTAACTTCTCTTTCGTTACTACCAGCACCCAAATCATCAATTTGAGGTTTAACTGTTGTACCGGAACTAGCGCTATTATTTCTGACTCGATTTCTGGGACCGAATTGTGTTACTTCTACTTTTTGTATGTCCACATTGTTAGGAAGAGGAGCTGAGTTGGAGAAACCATTATTTGATTGAGTATTCACATTATTAACATTGGGCAAATCTAAATTGTTCCACGAATTTCTTGGAATGTTTCCAAAATTTGTAGATTCGGATATTGACCCTTCTTGATTATTATTATTATTATTTTGATTTGGAGGAATATATCTGTTGGGTGATATACGACCCTGCTCCTTACGAAAAGATATCGTGTTGTCAATATTCACATTGGCACTATCTTGAGGATTAAACTGAGAAGTAGGTGCAATAAATTTCTTGAAATTCTCCGGCTCTTTCACAGGTAAATATTGATCAGAAAGGGAATTTCTGAAGTTATTATTAGCTAGTGTAGGTAGGTGTTGGACAAATCTATTATCGAGCTGTTGATTTTGTTGTTGAGTTATTTGAGGAGCTGCATACTGGTTTGTTACTTGTTGAGCTAATCTTAAAGCCTCGATTCTTTGCAAGACTTGCTTCAATTCCCTGATTTCTTCCAAAGTTGCTGTATCTATAGTTGTTTTGGTAGAATCGGGAGTTCCATAATTTCTTTGTGGTTGTGGGACGGGATTGAAAACGTTCTGCATTTGTATTTGTAGTAACTGCTGTTTTTGAGGGGCATTAGGAGCTCCATAAGTTACCTGTGGCTGTGTCACTAATCCACCATGTGTCAATTGATTGTACACCGCTGGTGCACCATATACAGTTTGAGGAACGGCAGAGAAGATATTTTGCTTTTGTACTTTAGGTAATTGTTGTTTTGACGTGAATCCATTTTGTGTCCACAGATTAGATGTTGTCGATGCACCATATATAGTTTGTGGAATATTTTGTGTTTGTACTTGCTGTTTTTGTGGCGAGTTAACTCTTTTTGGTACACCGTATAATCTTTGAGGTGTGTTCACAGGTTCGAAGGTGCCTTTTATTGTCCGGTATTGATTATTGAGTGTGAATTTTATTGGAGTAGAGCTCTCTTTAAATGAAGGATCTAACGGTTCTGCATTACTTGTTGGTGGAGGGCCATACTTTGTTGGTAACTGCTTTGGTGGTGATCCATTCGGAGATCCATAAGTACTTTGGGGAATGGACACTTGAGAGCTTAGTCTAAATTCTCTAGAAGTATATGGTGGTGGTACCTCACATAACGTTTCAGTTATTGTGAGAAGTAAGCAAACGAGGATCTGAAAAATTTGACAAAAATAGAGAAGCAGTAAAAAACTTCGTAGATTGATTTTATTTTCTAATGTAAGGCTGATGATGTGTTTTCGTTACCATATAAATTGAAATGGACTTTTTATTGTAACAAATTCGAGTTAAGTTGTCCATGTTTTCCTTAAGGAATTTAATCGTCTATAGCCGGTTTGGTTGATTATCACTAGTTTACAAAATTATTATGTCTGTTGCCACGATTTTTGTGGTTGATAATTTTCATGTTTTTGTTCAATCTACTCTCAAAATCTTTTGAACAGCTCCATCTTTTAATTTTTATCATTTGGTCGTATATATTAACCGATAACAGTGTTGAGATTAGAGTCTAGAGTTTTTGAGTCGTGAGAAGTTCAAAGAGAAGTTGTTTAAAAAATCCAGATCATTTTTACTATATATGTGTGGAATATATGTTTAAAGATTGTAGAAAAGTTGAGTATTTCGAGATGCTTGTATCCAAAAATGAGAAATATTGGGTTTCCAATTCTGTTTATGAATCTTTTGTGAAATATTGGAATATTTAAAATTAAGGAAAAGTTATGAAAGGAGTGCCTTTGAATTTGGAATACTGATTATTTGGTATATATATATAAGTATATATATATATATATATATATATATATATATGGTATATATATATATATATATATATATATATATATATATATATATATATATATATATATATATATATATATATATATATATTACCGGTTTTCTTATATTATTATTATTATGCGGATGACTTATGCACTACTCAGCTTAGATCCGGTATTAATTACCTATCCCGGATACAAAGTATCAAAAGGATTAGGCTCGGTTCACAGAATGAACTTGCGCACTGTGTGGCAAGTATTCAGTATTACAGTCTTCTGGATGTCGGCGAAAGTGTAATCCGAGTTTGACGATGCTATCGTGCAGGGTCTTAGGCACGAGGCCAGTTGCTGACATAATAACTGAGACTATTTCCACATTTTCGCTGTGCCACATCTGTTTAATCTCAGTTGCAAGATCCGCATATTTGGGCCAGTTTCTCCAGGTGTTTGTTGAGAACGTTATGAGTGTTCGGTATAACTATATCGACAAGAAGGACTGATTTGTCTCTTCTATCAACCACTACGATGTCAGGTCTGTTATTGGTCACCTGTCTATCAGTGATAATGGACCTATCGTAGAGTCTAAAATTATTATTATTATTATTAGTATTATATATATCAATCAATATTTGAACGTCAATTTGAATATTGAATTCTATGAGTCTGAAAATTTATACAAGCATAAATACTATCCTAAACCACCGAAAATCTCAATTAATTATTTCCCAGACGATGTTTAAATAAATATTCGAAAGCTTGGAAAATATATTAAAGTATATATATATATATATATATATATATATATATATATATATATTAGGTGATATATGTGGCATGCTCAGTAATTCAAAAACATTTTATATATACACCTATTGTTTCGAATTTCATTATTCAAAATGTTGGCTTGCCGTTCTTCAAAGGAGATAACAACTACATTCCTGGTTAGTACCACGAAGAATATTGAATGAGTTACATTTCCTTCGAAAAACGTGATGTCATCTACAATCCGCCGAAATTGGAATCCCTAAATGGCTCAAAATTGCAAGAAGAGAGTTGTATCCACGGACTAATTTCGATGATATTGAGTCTGTTCAGAAAAGTCTAATGACCTCCTTTTTGGAGTCTCCAATCCGAACTGAAATCACAGCCAGCCGACGCTTCTACTTGATTCATGTAGTTAAACATTCGTCAGTAGACGTCTTCTGGCGACATCTTCATTTTCAACTGGGAAGATTAGTCAAGTAGATGTCTGCCTTAGATGTGAATTAAATGATTAGGTGGTACATGAAGCATGCTGAGTAATTAAAAGTGTGAAAAAAATATTTTGGGTCTTTGTAAGGGCGGAGACTTTTCAGAAAACCCTTATATCACATCTAGCAACAATTCAGAACTTTACGATTGATACAATTCTGATAAATTTATTATTACTTAATTTTTGATGATGATATTTGTGAATTTCACTCATTAATATTTTAATCATCCTTGAATATTGTTAAACACGATAAATAGAATTAAGTAATTTTATTGACTCTAACAACAATCAAATGACATACTTTTATCGATTAAGTAATAAGTTAATTTGGTATACAGATTATATTATTCGTCGCATCTTTCTCGATGTGTTGAGAATAGAAATATGAAAACTAGTTTCATTAGTTTAAAGTGTTAAATGAGACCAAAAGCAGTGGCTTGATTTGGAATATTTTCGATTATGCGGTTTATCTAATAAACTATTTTCAAATATTACCTTGCCTCGTTTGAGGAAAATGTCCAGTTTCTCATTGAACATGTTAATGTCGAAATAATCTGGAACTACTTTTATAGTTATGACAGAACAAAATATATCGTTATGAAGTCTTAAGAATTGTAATTTTTTCTTTGATCTTCATTGGAAAAGTCTAATATAGTCTAATATATACTTTAGAGAATCGGAGTTTATTTTGAACTATCTTGAAAAGGTAATATACCATGAGCAGCGAATACTGCGTAGCGTTATTGGACCGTTGGAAAGAAAAGATCGCCAAAAAAAAACACCCCATTTGAAGAAGAAGAAAGTGCTATTTAATCAAGACAATGCACCATGTATTTTAACTCAATGGAAACGATGGAGAAAATGCATGAGTTGAGCTTCTAATTGCTTCCACATCCATCGTACTCGTCAAATTTGGCTCCCGGCTTTTTCATGTACTCAGATCTCAATAAAATACTCGCTGGACAGAAGGTTATCGCGAAAACTGAAGCCTAGATGGAGACTAAGAAAAATCGTACAATGAATATCAAAAAACTGTATGACCGCTTTTAAAATATTAAATTAGATCAAAAAGGAAGATTTTAAAGCAAAAATTTTATTGACATTTTACAGCAAAGAAAAAATCTGCATTATCAAAAGATACTTGCAAGCTAGGTGAGGGCTAGCGCAGGTGTAAGCTAGTTGATGAGAGGTAAGTGAATCAGTGTTGTTATTTTGGAAAAAATATATTTATTTTTCAACATAATCTTCTTTTAGCTCCATACACTTTTCCCAGCGATATCCAATAAGTTCGATACCCTTTTTATAATAGGAATCACTTCTTCATTGTTGGGAAATCTTTGACCATCAAGCCATTTTCTCAAGTCTGGGAATAGGGAATAATCCGAGGGGTATAAATCTAGCGAATAGGGTGCATGAGAAAGCAATTCAAAATTTACTTTACTAATTTTGGCCATTGCAATAATAGATGTGCGAGCTGGTGCATCCTCTTGATGAAAAAACCATTTCTTCTTAGCCAAATGCGGCCGTTTTTGCTTGATTTCTTCGCTCGAACGTTGCGATAAGTTCACATAATAGACACGCTGGTTGTTTTGTTTCAGTTGTGAAGTGATGGAGGGGAGCCACGTTTTACCCATCGATATATAGCAGTACTCGATGGAAACATCTTCACGGCGCTGTTTTTGTTCCATTGTGAGCAAAAGCGGCACCGATATTGCGCACAGCTTTCTCATGTCCAAATTTTCAGTTAATATGTGATGTACCGCACTTTTTGAAATGCCTACTATGTCTGCTAGCTTGCACACTTTCAGTCGATGATCATCCAGTACCGCTTTGATTAGAATCTAGTTTAGTTTTTATATTGGTTGGGCTGAGGCCTTTCAAATAAAAGTATTGTATCACATAACAATTTTTTTTGAGGTTGATGTTTGCGCACGTATTGGGGATGTGTGAAGACGATGGCTTGAGTTTCTTGGGAGTTGAGAGTTACCCTCCATTTTTTGCACAAATCCGAAAATTGGTTCAGAAGATTTTGGGATTTGGTATTGAGGGAGCGCATGTTTTGGGCGTAAGCGATGAGTGCGATATCGTCCGCATACAATTGGACCTTCACTGAGGGGTCAAGAGGGACTGGAGTGTTATACGTATAGATAATATAGAGGAGTGGGGTAAGATGGAGCCTTGCAGAACGTCAGTAAGTGGAGTAAAAGAATGACCAACTATGACACTGATGGAGCGTTTGGTGAGGTATGAATATATCAATTTTATAGTAGGAGGTGGCATTCGGATAGCCAGAAGCTACAAGTCCGGCGTGCCAGATCTGATCGAAAGTCTTCTGAATATCCATGAAAATGGCGAAGGCACATTGTATTGGTTCATTGCTTTGGTCAAGATTGGTGATGGCGTTGTGCGTGGAGTGTTCGGGCCTAAATCCGAATTGGAGCTTTGGAATAATATTAAGCTCTGTACAGAAGTCCCAGATTCCGTCTTTAATCAAACGTTCAAAGACTTTACGCAAGACGCTGATGAGCGAGATAGGGGGGTAATGTAAGGTTTACTGGGGTCTTTGCCGGGTTTAGGAATGAGAACTGTGTTGACGGATTTCCAACATTGAGGAAAGTAAGAGAATGCCAGGCAGGCATCAAATAAGCCGCAGAGCTTAGACAGAGCTGTCTCAGGCAGGTTTATCAATGCCTGTCTTGAGATACCGTCCCGCCCGGTCGGCATAGGTATAATTGGGCGTTTAATGTACTTAAGAGGTAGACGTCGAAATTGTTCCTCAAACTTTCGGTATTACGCTTGAATTGTAGTTTTCATAAACAAAATTTTTATCACCTTTTTTTTTGAGGAAACAACACTTTCTTAAAGTTGGAGTTTCGTTTCTAAAAAGCAATAATAATAATAAAAAGTAATAAAATTTACTAATGTTACATTTTTTAATGGAAGACGTGCAAGTAACTATTTCATAAACTTATACAATATCATTAACACTTTTCTTTGAATATCGACTGTTATAATTGGAATAGGTTTTTCCTATTAGATAAATTTTTACTTATATTGAATAAAACAAAACAACTTAATCCATGATATAGTCACCGTTGTGTTCTACTGTTTATACCCAATGCTCCTATTGTAGAATTAATTTGATTTTGATTAAAAAAATTCGTTCAATGCGTTTTTCCAATATTGTATTGTTTCCCATAAGAAACTTTTCCATAGAACGTAACAAATAATATTCGAATAAAGTTATCTGAAAAATATGACGGTTGTGATAGAAATGGCGTAGTTTTTCCTGTTACTTTTCGCGGCTTGTGACCTTCCTCTTCCTATTAATCAGTACGGCTTTTTCTCTCTTAAAAGCTCATTCTAACCTTTCTAGTAATAGGATTTACAGATTTTCTATGGTGTGATATCAAATAATACAGCTGTAGCTGTATTCCCCCTTCTACTATACAATGCACCCCAAAGGCTCTTCTATACCATGGCCATTCCTACATAAAACAAAAAACAACTCCAATTGGTGGGTAAGAATTCGTAGTGAAGAATTCCTTCAAAATTCCACCAAACTCACATCATCTTTTTCATATACAAGTTAAATTTTGGCGTTGGCTTCGGTATATTTCTTACGTCCAGCCATTATGGTCACCTCTTCAGATTAACATAAAGCATCCATATAGTTTTATTTGGTAATCTTTCTTCCGAAAAATAAAACAATC
Organism: Diorhabda sublineata; assembly: GCF_026230105.1. Taxonomy (NCBI): domain Eukaryota; kingdom Metazoa; phylum Arthropoda; class Insecta; order Coleoptera; family Chrysomelidae; genus Diorhabda; species Diorhabda sublineata. Next base: position 27,974,504 of record NC_079476.1, read on the forward strand.
AGTTTTGATGAAAGGATAATTGATAAAAGATTGTGACTGTTCTGAAGAACATTAGAATAAAAAAAATATTGATTGCCCTTGACGACGAAATGTGAGTCAGCGTACCACCCCCGTGGTGGTCATAATTTATGCAACAAAAACTACGTCTAGTAAATGTTACATCGCTTATAGTATAAATAATTATTACTCAAAGCTGTGATGAAGTTATTACCATAAAGATCGTGATTAGGTTTGTTGTCCCAAAGAATTTATAAACACTTATGACAGTTTCCAAACCAATTTTAATGGTTTGGATTTAGATTTCAATATTTTCTCAAATATATTCCTCTTCTCTTCCATTATTTTCACAGAACCTCTGCTGGTTTCTCTTATACTTTTGTTTGATTAGATCTTAAACTGTAGCCTATATATTAATTTTTAGCCAATTCATTTTTTTAAAGCAACAACTATTGAACTCTGAATAAGAATTTCATTTATCTTAATGATCATTCTTTCATAACATCTTCGAAACGAGGCAGTAAAATCGAAAATTTCAGAATCGTCCAAAAAAATCAATTTCTTAAGCCAAGTCAAATTAATTTAGCATAATTCTGACAATTAACCAGTAAATGAACCGCATACGTTCAGTAAAAATGTTTTATACATCTTAGTCCCTTATTAAATTATAACCCTCTTAATAGAAGGGAGATAACTTTTTGTATCCGAATTGAAAGTGCCGCTCTAGTCACTAGAGATAGAATGTATTAGTATAGAAAATACGAAAGGATTTATTGAGCGTAAGATTTCCTAACTCTTTTCAAAATTGAAAAGTCCTAGGTGGTTGAACCGAAGAGTTAATATTGAAGACGGAGAGAGCTAGGTATAGAAGCTTGTTTAAGTAGGTACGAACTATCGATAACGAGAGAAAGAGCATTGGTATACCAGTTTCTATATCTATCTACTCTTTCTGAATGGATTTCCAATATCAACTCTATACATGAAACACCAATCAGACGCAAGTAGACAGCTAGAGTCTCTTGCTCTTTCACTTCTTCCACTTACATACCTATATCTATCTTCAATATTAAATCTATGGATTGGAAAAGCGTCAAGCTGTATTCAAACAATGAGAAACTTGCTTGGAATCCTTTGCGTTTCCGATTTTTTGTGACGCCTGTATTATTCTTAAAATATCTAATATATTTGTGATAATACATATGTGTATACTAATCATAGATTGAAAATCTATAAGAAAACGATATAATTGAATGAATTCTTGAAATGTTATGCCAAAAGATTTATTTCTTTTGATACATATTTTCTCTGATAACCTTTGCTTCGGGTATAAATTATGAAATGAATTATATATGCTCACAATTTTATATAGTTTATTGTATATTATTGAACCAAGCATCATTTTTACCACTTTCTATCACTAGATCTGTCCAATACTACACAGAGATCTTACTATATTGTCCATAATGGTCGAATTAAATGTTTTTCTGTTGTTTAGGTAAATGATAAGAAGAAAATGTGAATATTTACATTGTGTATTGAAAGAAAAAGTGACTCACCTTCATTGTAATGACTCCAAACAACTGAAGCTTGAGCAAAGTATATTGGAATTTATATAATCATTTAAAATTTAATTTGTATTCTGAAGAAGGATCAGTTGTACGTGGTGTGGTATACTTATAAGCATTGTTTATTTGTGTTGTCAATGATTTTTGTTTTTGACCTATAAACCAAAAAATATTTTTTGCAAATAGTTTTCAAATATGTACCCTCTTCATAAACCCTGACTTTGAAACAGATTGACCTTCAGATTCAAACGAGTAATAAATTTCACAAAGTTGTTTGGCTGTAGAATTGGGTAAATTAAAATGTCAAGACACGATGAGATGAATCCTTGATTAATTTTGAGATAAATGGCTTTAGTGAAGAATTTAATACAAATACTCAAGAAGGTCGAAAACAGTAAATTTTTTTTATTCAAATTGTTGATTAAAACATATTATTTTTATATGTGGAATGAAGACAGTCAATATGATTATTTTTTTGATTTCACATGACATAGAATTAAGCTCTAGATTCAGATAACCATTTTTCGAAGAATTTTGAAGGCTGATCAATTTACTCTGCCCTCCATTCATTTAGAAATAAAAAAATTAATATTCATCACGTCAGATTATAAACTCTTATGTGTAAATTCAAGTTTGGAACTAAAACAACTGAAATTATTGCAGCATTCATACAGTAGAAGCAACGCATGTGATTAAATACTTGCTTTTAAAAGAGTCCACTCCAACGCAAATTGATAAATACGGTGTCGTTTATATTGCCATATTCTTCAGTTTTGGGCTACCTACCGATCACTAGCTGTTTCCTTGGTAATACTTTCATGGCAAACAATTTTATTCGATAAAATCATATCTGATTTAGAGATGTATTAGAAATGTTAAATCGTTAATGTGTTAAATTAATATATTTTGTCAATTTTTTATTACAAGAGAGTCAGGGGCATTTATATTACTTTTTTAACCTATCTCCATGAAATTCACTATAAGCATATTTGTAAACAAAATATCTTCCATAAAATTTTGAGCGTTTTTAAAGTGTTAAACATATTTTTGTTGGAGAGTAAAATTTTCAGAGTTTCAGCCAAAAAATCACATTAACAAAACTTGAAACAAATCTTTAGAATACACTGAAAACTTCTGAAATAACGAAATGGATTAGGTGTGGTACAAATATGAACCCTAATTTTTGAATTAACGCGCGATAAATTTAGTGTCGAAAAAGTTGCTGCACTGGATGTTACACTGGTCTATTACGAAGAGTAGAGAACAGCCAGAACCGCATAATCCCGTTTATTAGTGTATTTTTGAGCGAAAAGGATGTACCAGTGTCGTTGCGCAACTCATCATTATTCGTTTTTTAGTCATTTTCTTCTCTTATTTTGGCTTTGAAGTGATGTTTTTTTCGCAACATAACAAACTAATCTCACATTTTGCAATTTTTTCCAAAAATTATGGGGTAGTCTGAAAATGTCAAATAAAAACTCAATAACTTAGCTTGTTCAATGTTAGGGAAGATTCAAATGAGACCCCCGTATACCCATTCTTTAGCTATTCCTAGGTGTGAGATAATAAATATTTGTGTTGCGGTAAAAAATCAATAAAAGTGAAAGCGGAGGTATTGTTTCTTTGTAACTCATAAATGAAATTTTAACATTAACATTTCAATATATAATCCAAAAATTAATCACGTCTTAATTGAGTTAACAGTTAAAAACAATTCATTTCGCAATCTCGTATGCAAATATATTTTCTGTCAGCAATTCTCATTATTTCAATAGACGGAACGTGTTACTAGTCTTTAAATTCCCAATATGAATCAGGTGATATTGGTTAATAACACAGAATTATTTGGTTAATCCATTCTAATCATTATGAATGATGTAATTCAATGATATGTATAAATACCAAGCAAAATGCTATAGAAGAATTGTATTGTTTCAATTGCATTCGATAGAAACTATTTGCTTCAATATATCATAACTAATTAAGTGTCATTTGGAATATCCATTCACAGTGCAGAAGTAAATATACAAGGATGATGCTATATATTTTAAGATACAAAGAAAAAATAGAAGTCTTTTTAGAATAATGATTTTATTTATGTTCAAAGTAATAACCACCTACATTAGTGACCTTAGTAATAGTTACTTAAATGTTTCTTCAGATTAGAGAATAACCAAAAATCCAGTATAGCGAAAGGGTGGATTTTCAAGGACCATGATTACAAACAAATTCTGCTGTACAGTGTGTATTGATGCATTATAGTGGCGAATACTTTTTTACATGCATGATGTCCGACTAGAAGGACGTCTATTTACTAGACTTATTTTGATCGATTCCTTATCATTCCAGTTCGAGCGTAAATTATATATTTCGTATTAGAGGCGTTCCTGAAGAATTACAGAGGGTATCTCATAAGTAATGTCGGTTATTACATGTGAAAATTCCTACCCCTCAATTTAAACATGTCGTACTTCTTTTTAAACAGCTGTGGCAGGAAAATATGTCAAATTAAAGGGAAAGACACAGATTATATGCGAATAGCACAGTGTTGGCTTAATCATTTAGTGGAGATTTCACGCTTTAAAATCGTTCGCGCTCTTGTCGTCCACCTGCGTGGGAAAATGAAGTTACAAGGTAAGGGGTATAAAGCCAACTTTGTGTCTTCACTCGCTAATTATTGAGCTCCTTTGAACCTAAAGATACCATACATCGCCATTTAAAATTATTATGTAAGATTTATAAAAATTCGAAGAGCGCCACACGAATTAATTGAGAATCAAGCGAAACGTCGAATAAAGGTGTGTGAATTGCTCGTGTCCCTGCCGACAGGTAATCATTTTATTGGACGCATTGTTACTTGCTATAAAATATAGATTTGTTTAAACAACAAATGAACATGGAAAATCAGTGGTTAGACTAAGGATATTTATCAGAACCCATCGATAATAAATTCGAGCGGAAAGTTTTATTTTGGGTGGTGGAATTATGAGGGTTTAGAGAACTTCTAAATTATTTCAGATGGTTGAGTTATCAATACCGAGGTATCAAGTTAACAGCTGATGCAAATGTATAAGGTTTTATCGGAAAATATCCTGATTTAGTGAAACGAAAGCAGGTTCTCTTACAACAAGATAATGCTAAGCCACATACTACGAAAGTTACGTAGAATGATATCGAGGAACTTGGTGATTTACCAAGAACTCGAAAAGCTTAACGCGAAAAATTCAGCACTGTGCTTTCAAGAAAAATACTCTATTCCAAAAATATTAAAACGCATACATAGACAGAAGATAATATTTCGACATAATTAGCTAGGTATGCCGTTTTGGACATGGAAAGTAAGAAAGATTCGTTCAGTTCTAGGACTACAAATTACGGCCCGATGATAGGATCTTGTGAACTGTGGCCGACCTATTTCATTGAGGAATGTTCTTTATTGTTGTTAGGTAATTTTTTGTAATTTATTAACAGGTATGCAAGATTTCCAGTTTAGATGGTAAATTCTAAATCTTTGATATCATGATTTAAAAATTCAAATGCTAGGAAAAAATTTGTTTATCTGTTATCCCTAGCAAACTGGCATGCATTCTATATTCTATATTTTGGGTGTACCACCCATTTTCAAGCGAAAGACAACATTATCTGATATGATGGTCGTGAAGATCAACAGCCGGAGCTCCACGAAAATAGGTTTTTATTAATTTTGGCTTTTTGATATGTTTATGGTGGACATAACCTCTTATTTTTTCTCTACAAGGTTCTCAATCTATCTAAGTTCCACAATATCCTATGAACGTATGAATCTTGTGGTACCTACAAGCAACTGCAGTTAATTTAGTAAGTTTAACTTCAACAAGAGCTACCACATTTTCTGCTCGTTGCCAGTGTTTTTCTTTTACAGCTGTTTTCTTTAATAAACAATAGATCTAGGTATTGTGACTTTAATGATATTTAATATCATTATCTATCATTAAGTTCCATTTATAGCATAATATCGCTTTCAGTATTAGCCGAAGTCATGATCTCATACTCAACTCTTTTTGGTGTTCTCTTGATCTTCACGACTGCCAGCATTCTATTCTCTTCGTATGACTTTTTTCATGCCAAGAAAACATCGATTAATTCACAGTTATTATAAATATAAGAATAATCACGAGTTTTGATTTAAAACATTCACAAATGATCTGAATTGGAACCATCTGTCATCAGTAAAATGTTCTTGTTTTTCAAATGATTTTGCATGAAATATTTATTCAAAACCATCAATTCCTAATCCAAATATTTGACCAAAATCAGGAGAAACAGGGGAAATAAATCGTACGTTATTGATACCCTCGCTCTTAACTTTGGCGATTTTTTATGGTCTGGGCCATCAAATTTGGTGGTGAGGTTTGCGACACATGCCCCTCCATTAATCGTATCGGAAAATCGGAAAATTATACTTAAATTCCACCAGTGGCGTAAAATGTAGAAGAAAAAACCTTTCCTAGTCCATTGTGTACCCCTCTGGTTATGGACGAATATTATGTCTTTTTAATGTAATATAACACCCAATGGACTTGAAGAACAGATTGGAATCAATTTTTATGTTTTGACTTGAAGCGATGTTTGAGATCTTCATATTATAGTTACTGATTTTTTTGTTTAAAATAATCAGTTATTAATGACTTAACGTTTCGCTCCTTCCTTGGGAGCATTTTCAAAGAAATAATTAATATTTGCTGATTAAAATATTTGTAGAAAGATGAAACATATTTGTACATATCTTAAAAACATTATTAAAAACATAGTAATAGAATTACTTCGAAATTTCAATAAAACGATATTATATCAGGTAGAATGAAATAAACTAATTAATCAAATTATGGTAAATTTGGTTGGGGTTTTTTATATCTTGTCTATCATTTACAGAACATTCATTTTGTTTTATGTGTATCGTCTATTTGGTTAATAATTTTTGATATTTAGTGTCAGGAGCTAAGATTTTTGTTTTTTTAAAATAAAATTAATGATGTTTATTTTTTTCGTGTTTATGTAGAGCAGTCGATGCATTTTTGGTGTATTTGTGACCATTTATTCTGTTTTCTAAATATTGCGTAGTCATTCCTATGTAATTTTTAGGACAAATCAAACATGGTATGGAATATATAATATTTGATTTCTTATTGTCTTTAGTTTTGTTTCTTAGTGTAGTGAAAAGTGGTGATAATGTGTTGTGTGATTTATGACTTATATTGATGTTATGTTTCGATAAAATGATTTCAAGTTTTCTGATAGTTGGTATGTATAGAGGAGTGCTATGTATGTATATTTCTCTTTACTTGAATTTATTTGTGTAGTTGGATTTATATTGTTCTTATTGTGTAACTTATATGTACGTTGTCGGATGATTCTATTAAGTTGATTTTCTGGGTATTGATTATTCTTCAAAGTTTTTTTTATTACTTCCCGGTGATATTTTGGAGAAGTTAATTTTAATGCTCTATCTGTTAATCCTATAACGAGGCTGTTTTTTTGTAATTTGGGATGGCATGAGTTATGATTAAGATATCTTCCAGACCATGTTTCTTTTGTATAATATTTAGTTTTTATTTTATTATCTATTATCTATTTTTGGGTGTTGTAAATAAATCAAATAAAATTTAGACATATAAAATATTTATTGTCGCTTTTTAGAATTGATACTCACAGATTATCAATCAAACAATCACTAGGCTATATCAGACTCACTGAAAGGGTTTTCCTGCTATTGAATCGTTTTCGGAACAGTATTCAATGAACTTCGACCAATTTCTGTCAGTTTTCAAAACATTCGCATTGCCAATTACGATTAAAAGAGCCTTCGCTCTTGTTAACACAACATTAAATCTCTAAAATGATACAAAACAATGAACAATATGAAATAAAGTGATCCAATTGGGTATATGGAAATCATATTAATGATAAAGCGTGGTAAAGAAATTTGAGAACAATTTATATCTAAATTTGACCAGTTCAATTTTGTTCTCTACATCTAGTCACATCGTAACATGACACAATAAAAATTAGTATTCCATGCATGGTTCATGGTCATCTAAATAATTTATGTACTATACAGGGCCGAGAAGAAGTATTACACTTATTTATTTCTGATAAGTTGGAATGCACAAAATATTTTGGATTTCACATTCTTTATGACGCTCTTAGTACTTCGTTTTTATATATAATTCACATAATGTGTTTCGTCATACTCTGTAATATTTTAAATGAAGTTACCTTGAGTTCAGGTTTAGTCAAAATTTATGAGAAAAAAGTTGCATCAAACTCATAGTAATGCCCTCAAATAATAGAAGGGGCTGGAAAGTAATGACGTATTTGTATCTTCCGTTATTTGAATTTATTTGTGAGCTCATTGGGTATTTCGATGTTGTGACAAAGACTTTTTAAATTCTAAATACTTGAATATTAGACTTATTTGCAATTTGAGGTGGAATAGTCAGCCAAATACCACAAGAGTATATCCGGCGCTTTTTAAATTTCGCAATGGTGGTTCGTAGACGTTCGTAAATGCCAAATAAGGTTCTTTAAGCTTAGAAGTAGAGACAAATCCATGTGAGACAATCGACGATTTCTCAAATACCCTTAACTAACCTTAGACGACCATCCAAGAACATTTGCGCCAGATTGGGAAATAAAGATTTTATGTCCCCCATAATCTCTCGACGGGAACAAATACAACCAATCCATTACATGTAACGTATTGCTTCAATTGTTCTGGACAGAACCCTTTTAGATCGCATGATCACTGGAGATGAAACATGGGTCCTATATGATAATTCAGAATACAGAAGCCAGTGGCTCTATCCGGACCACTAAGTACTGTGACTCCGAATTCACATCCCAAAAAGATGTTTGTGAGTACCAAGTTTTTTCTTTTGAAGTGATGAAGCTGGACAAAACTCTAGATCGAGATCTTTATTGTGAACAATTGGATAGATTGGAACAATATTTTATTTTTTTTTTTGGGAAAATCTGTTAACTTAGATATTTTTCTCAAAATTTCATCAGACAGAGATAGAGATGTACACACTAGACGGAAAACCGAAGGTGATTACATTATTGATTTAAAATAACAATCTATTGAGAATTTATTTGATTGGATCTAATTCAAGAATGCGACATTTCTCTCTGGCCTCACTTAGTATTATATAGTGTTATAACAATTGTCATTTTTTGAGGTATTAGATTTTCGAAAATACGTACATATTACACTAATGGAAAATGTAGTAGACCACAAAAGCAAGTTATGTAATTTCATCATAAACTGGCAGTTACAATTACAAAATTTAAAATACTTGGCCTAGATATACGTGTCCATGGTTCATGAGTAGTTAGCCTCATATAGTAAATAAGTTAGAGTGCTTTGGCAAAAATCTTTATTCTTAAAAGAAGGATTAACACCAACACAAATAAAAAACAGAGTAGAGGTGGTTTACAATGTTTTCTGTCCATCGTTTTCAACAATTAAAAATTGGTCTTAGTTATTTCGCTGAGGAGAAAATTATTAGAAGATAACCCGCATGCGGGAGTCTTATGACGGTGACTACTCTGGAAAACATTAAATTAGTGGAAAAAATTGTCAGGGCTATTGTACACGAATATGGCTTCACAAAGTTTAAACACCCACTATAGAGAATGTATATCGGAAATGCAGACTGAATGGATGAGTCTAGAAAAGCATGAGTCTAATGTAGTGAATTTCAGCAATAAAAAGGGCCAAACGCATGACTGCTGCTTAGAATTGAGATTGTACTTGACAACCCTTTTTGGAAACAGTTTAAAACACGGAGATAAAGTCGATCTGGTATTGTTCTAAATTTTGTATGTTATTTAAATGAATTCTGTGGAAGAAGTATTGTTGGTAATTAATATCCTACTTGTTCATCTGAGCTCAATCTTGAGAAATATAAGTATTAATTTTTTGTTCTATATAAATATGATAAAATATATTTTCCTACCTTTGGATTTTTCACAAAACCTAATTGGCACCTTTGGTCTATTTCTTCAAATTTATAAGCATTTTTCGACCTTACGGTAGATACTATAATGGCAACCCTTTCTTTGCCTTGGAATTGTTCCACAGATCCTATAAGTAAAGAATTCCAATTTCGTTTGGAGCAAGCGATTCTTAGCTTTTCAACCTACAATTGAATTGCTTACAATTTTGTTCTTTGGTTTAAAAGTGGATAAGTTATATTCCTATTCCTAGGAGCGTGAGTAAATTAAGGCATTCATTGATATATAAAAAAAAATACGATAAATCTATGTAAAAAATAACGTTTACTCAATGGTCCATGAAAAGTTTTATACCTATATATATATATATATATATATATATATATATATATATATATATATATAATATTTTTTTCAACCTTGTTGCTACTGATTCTCAATTCCAATTGTTTACGTTTCCTCAATAAGTGTGCTCCAGCTAAGTCTGCGATCCAGATGTATCCCTAAGTAGGGTGCTCTTGTTTTTGTAATAAGAAATGATAGTCGAATGTGACAGTGCTCTTTCTCTGTGTGAAATTAATGTGAAGTTTGGTCTACAAATTTTACTTGGAAGTGCCGGTCTTGTAGATAGTATTTTTTGGAGAAAAGGAACTAGTTATGCGAAAAGTTTTTTCTGATTTGATATAGTAAACCATTACGCCAGAACTTCCCAAAGGCCTGTGCATTTTTTCCAGGTACTGTGCTGTGATCTTGAGTCAAACTTGTGGCTAGTTATTTATTTATTGGTCCTAAGAGTGGTTTTCCCGTCTTTGGCATCAGTATGACTTGAGGTATCTGTTTTTAGGACCGCATTATACAGTTGCATCAAATATTTCTTAAAAACTTCTTGCAATCCTATCACTGATTACGTTGTAATTTTTTGGATTTACCTTTATTTGAATTGAATTCTGGACTTTGTTTTTAAATTTTATATGTGAATTTTTCAATGAATGTCTCCAGTTGATATGTTGTTTCCATAAAGTGCTTAATAGAAATGACAATTTAATACTCACTTGTTTCCTGTAAGGTGTTATTACACCAACATGCTTTTCAGTTATCTTCATACCTTTTACTTTGGATGAAAATAATTTGGAAAGATATTCTACCACTCGCTCTACCTCCTGTATGTTGAAAAAACTACAATTGAAAGTAAATACTAATAACACGACCATAACATTGTTTACGTACTTCTATGAGGGGTACAAAATATCTAGACATTAAGTAGAAAAATGAATGGATAATAAGAAATTCGAATTTTTTGATTGCAGTGTGAATAAAGGATGTTACTTGCTACCGAACTTGTGGCATTAACATTTCAAACTCTCAGAACTTAAGAACAGTAGTAAGTATTGGTAAGAGAATTATATCTTTGCCTTCCTGCAAATAATGTTATTTTTGAATTATAAAGTGATTAAAAGTTGAATTTGAACAGATATTGCTCTAGTTTTGGAGTTATCTTCCTTCATTCCAATGAAAATATTGATTAAGATGATTAAGTTTCAAGAGAGATTCAACAAAAACATGATAGTGAAATTATATCGTTGAGAAATTTTGTCATAACGATAATCTTTCACTTACAATAGAAAACATTAAGAATTTGCAAAAAATGTGGCATATTCAACTCAGAATGTTCGTGCTCTATCAAAGTGACTTACGTGATAGAGCACAAATAGGGAACAAAATATCAATTCAATTATAATAGAAAAAAAAAAACTCACTAATAATGAAACCCAATGTGACCATTCACATATTTTAGTTTTCTACAGTTAATTCAGAACAAGTCTACCCATTTCATGAAAATTTTTACGCTTTGAATATTTAGTCGATAATTATTGTTTTTATTGTTTTAAAAGAGTATTTTCTCATAAAATATTTCATTTCTAGAATACAGTCCTGTCTGGCTAAATATTATTTCTAATATAATTTTCTTTTTAAAAAAATTAGGTATGTGATAGTGTGTAAAAACCGAAATTCCTCTGTAGAACCAAACTTTGAACTGATGGCATAGCTAATTAATTAATTAATTTTCGCGTTATTGATCTGTTAAAAAAAAACGAGACAATTCTTGATTATATTTAAACGGTTTTCAAATACAATGTTAACATTAGAGTAAAAAGTTCGTATAATTCAGAATTGTGCAACCAACAAAATATCGATAAATATAATTTTTGCTATGCTCAGTGGAAGGTATCCAAATATTGCAATGACCAAAAGTATTGCTTAGCGTTTGATTGAGAGATTCCTTAAAACAGGAAGCCTTTATTATCAAAAAAATATACAAAAGCTTATGATGAAACTAATGCAGGTACTTTAGTTGCTCTTAATTCACGTCCCAAAATGTCACTCAGAAATCAAATCGTAACACAAACATAAGTAAAACAGATTTACATAGAATTCATACAAAGTCAAAATTTGTCTCACTGTATAAGAAGGTGAGATCTGAGAAGTTAATTTTATGAAACAGAAATTCTCTTGAATTAATAATTTTCTCTTATGAAAGTACTTTTAGCACAGATGGTGTTTCGTCTTCCCAAAACCTTAAATATTTGAGCAAAGGCAATCCCTATTATATAAATATAGCATTAAGGCAGTATTTCAAATAAAGTAACTAATTGGTATAACGTAGCATAGGAATCATCGAACACTTCTTTATTGAAGGAACGTTTAATCAACATATTAACAAATGCTGCTGAAAATTTTTGACGAATGTCAATATTCGACAGACTTCTTTCAACATGATTTGTCTACAGAAAGGATGTTCCAATAATCAGTGTGGTGAAACATGATCTGGGAAAATGAGTGTGGCAAATTGCCCTGCTAGATTCCCTGACCTTACACTAATAAATTATTTTGTAAAAAAAATAGTTAATTAATAACATATTCTAAATAGAGTATAGTATTAATAAACATAACTCACGCAGTTCCTCCAAATACGAGAGCATAAGTACAAGTACAAGCTTTTGCATAGATGTAGGAGGGGGATTAGTGAAACCTAAAATTTTAATTTAATTATAACTTATTCGTATTTATCTAGTAGTAATATTCCGAATGTATTATTTTTTTATAATAAAAATTGAAAATTCTGGTTGACAATTGATTTCTAAATTTGGTATATGGGCCTATATGTTGATTCTAAATAACTGTTCCCACAGGAGTCATTTCACCTATCCGGGGACACTCTGTATATGTCGATTATAATTAGTATAGTAATGTTTTTGATTTATTGAAGAATCTCTTCAGATATAAACAATTATAACGAGCTCCATACCTAGGAGAGGTCTCATCTCTTTGATCTACTCCTTCAACATGATGGAAAATAATGGGGAAGTTTTCATTTTTCAAAGTTTTCCAGCCGATAAATAAATTCGTGAAATCATTTCCCACGGCTATGAGCTCTTTATCATAAAATAACTCATTCGGAAGTTTCAATATTGTTTCATGTGATCTGTAGTTTTTGACAAGTTTACTAACGCACTTGCTATCGTATGAGTTTTTGATTGTATTTCTTGAATATAATTCAGACGTTGTGATAAGTCTTTCTAGCAATGAAGTTCCTGAAGAAAAAACAGAATATTACTGTTTAAGTTTAAGTTTAAGTTTATTCAAAGTATTTTTTACTTGTATGGATATTATATGCTCTGAAAACGTTATGCAGAAAATATTGATGGTACCGTGATTTTGCTGTAGTAAACAATAGCAATCCTTCAAATGCAAAAAACTAGCACAGTGTGAATATCCAGACGTACCATTAGTATTGAACTACTACCACAAAAGTTGTGCACCTCGAGCATTAAGATATAGCGAAAATAAAAAGGCGGATTCCAAGGGCTTTGCGATTAAGACATGATGATCGACTGCTGTTGGACCCTGATACATGCAAAGAGAAGAAAATTATGAATCCATTCCAAGAGTTTCAAAAACGGTCTGCTCATTTGAATTTAGTCTCGTAATTTACCTCTTTTGGTTCTTCAGGTTCAAACACCATATACTTTTGTTGTTATACAGAATAAAAAATATAATAAAATAAAAACCATACGGCGTTTAGAACTGTATATGTTAGAAAGGTATAAGAAAAAAAAAATGAAACCATCATGGGCACCTTCACTATCGACTTGTACTAACAAGCAATGAAGATCTGGCGCTCATGATATTTATCTCTTATGATATATCAAGATAAATGGAACAAAAAATGATTCAAGTAACTTTTATTCAATTTTCCCAATAACATAAATATGTGTGACAAATAAGTACTTAGGATGAACTTTGACATATGTCACATTAAAAAGTGAAACCAAATCATTCAGTTGATTCACTGTGTTTATGATGCGCCTAACAATCATATACAGTGTAAGGAGTACAATATAGAGTAAATATGAAAGGAACATGAGAGAGAGAAAGAGAGAGAAATGGTAAAAACTAAAAAATACACATAAAAATAACTAAATAAAGATAAAACCAATAAAATAAAATTTCAATATACAGAAGAAAACCACAATGAGTAACATGTTCCTGGTGGCCAGCTCAAAAGGCAACACACTCCATCTCCACGATGGTGTTTTAAATTTTCAGCCTATATTCACCTTCTATTAGGTATTTAGTTCTTTTTGACCAACCAAACGTATTGTTTTAGTGTCACATGTATCGTGCTTACTTGATAAGTATTTTATCGTAATATCGTCACTATATCTGTATGTAGTTCTAAAGGATTCCTATCCGTAGATTCCACGCTATACCGATTCATCGAAAGAAGCGATCAGCCTTGTCAAGGAAAATTTCTGAAATTTAACATCCTTGCTCTCCAAACATAGATCAACTCTCAAATTTCAATTAGAATACTTTTTGTATCTTATTAATCGGATGTACAGAATGATATTAATGATGTAATAGCCATTAATATTGGTAATTTAAATGACATCAAAAGAAGATATATACTATATAAGGAACAGTTGATAAGTACGAAATAAAAGAGTTTTTGTAATTCCATAGACGACGTTGGAAAGACAGTATAATATATTTGTGAAAAGATTATAAGAGGTTGCAGAAAAATTGGCAGTTGATGACTTATATACTGTAAACTGATGGGCTCAATAAGGTTGGTGCTTATAGATGAGTTAAATCCAACCTCATAAAATAATGGGCCAGCTACCAGAAGGTTTGCTCTTATATATCATATTATGAGAAAACTTAATGGATTGCATCAAATTTATCTACAAGATTTACAGTACATTTTTTTAAATAATGTGACTATCTTCTTTGTCGATATACGAATATCTAACGCTTAAGTGATTATGATGATAAAAAGGTAAATAGATAGGTATTCCTGGATGGTATTTTTAGTTTTTGTTTCCTTTAAAAAATTGATAACCCGGGACTGACTGTTTATTTATTATGACGATATCCATGAAAGCTTCTTATTATTGATAATCACGGATATTATTCAACTTACCGTATCCACAATGATTTGCAAAAGAGGAATGGATAATGGGTCCTAACTGTCTATGATCCCCAGCGAGAATAATTTGCCCTGTTAACTTTCCTTTATTATCAACGTTTGATAAAATTCCTGCTATAGGTATAAGTGTTTGTGTTTCAGTTGCGTATCCACTTTCATCAATGAATACGTGTGTAAAGTGACCATTCGGAACTCCTCCATTAACGAGTCTAAAAGTTGATTTAAGTAATTTTGATGAATTAACGAAAAAATTTTGCCATTTTCCGGTAATATAAAGTATTAGTACAACTAGCTTTATACAATGAAATTATTTTTGCCAGAATTTGGAGTATACAGGCGTCGGCATCAGTCAGGAAACGTTCTCTAAAAATCGACAGGTATCCATGCGAGAGATCTCGTGGGTCCGCACTCTTTTGAGGGTTTAAGATTTACGTGAGCAAACGGAAAACGATGCAATAACTCACACATATACTTCTAGTTTCATGAGTTAAATCATTCTTTGAAAAGTTATTCTAAAATTATATGCAGCTAAACTACCAGAAACTAATTGACTGCTTTGATAAAGATACAAATAGAGTTTGTGAATTTCACAACACAATTGAATTATAACTTTTATAATTCGGAGTCAGAAGATGATTTTATTAGAAATAAAGAAAAATTAACCAAAAAGTTTGAATTAATACCCTTCAAATTACTTCCCTTAACAAATAACTCATTCAATCAAGATTTACTGCATAAACGGTAACATATAGAAATAGCCTTTTGTCTGATCTGGCATGGTCTTCTCAATGATAGGAATAGTTTCAAAACATTTCCTCTGTTCTGTTTAAAAAGAGCCAGTCGCCTGGTGCTAAATTAAATGACTAAGGCAGGGAGTGGACAGACTGAAAAAAGTGAATCTTGTCATACGGCCAATTTCCATTCCAATATCACGAACTTTATATATGACGGATTCTTTTAAGGCACGGTGAATTTTAGATTTTCCATTGAGAACTATTTCTGGGTCATAGCCATATACAGATTTCAAGATTTTCTCATGTTTGTCACATTTTTTTTCAATTTGAATGAAACTTAATATAAAAGCGTTGTTTGATATCCACGTGGCTATAGTGGCAGTCAAACAAGCCGGAGCTGCCTCTGCTTGTCTCGTCTCAACACAGGAGATATACTAATTGAAAAGGATGTCTTTATATAGAAATTCATAATTTGTGAAAGCCGATGTATATTGAAGTTTATTAACGGGAATCAAATTACACCTTCCAAACTGAGATCTTTATTAATAAAGTTCTACTTTAAAAAAATGTAGTTCTTCTTTTAAAGAAATTGTGTTCTAAGTTAACGTTCAAAGACAAATACTAAAAAAATTTGAATTATCCAAGAATTAGAAAGTATCTTACCTAGCAGCTGTAACAATGGTTGTCATCACGACTCGATATTTTAGTAATTGGTCCAAGGAGGGCATGTAAAACTCACCATCTCGTTGAATATTAACAATATCTCTAAGATCAACTCTTTGATTGATTTCGGTAGCATACGCACTTCCAAGTAATCTGAACATATCACTTTTTGGCATTGTGTCAATTAATCTACTTGCTACTTCATTAGTCGCTGCATTGGAAGGTGCACATATCAATATTCTACTATTAGGATAATTTTTCCAGAGCTGAAATTCATTGAAAAACATTTATTCATTGCAAGCATTATTTTATTTTGAATACTTTAAATGTATAATTGCTGTGAAGAAATGTTTCGTGGTACTTGGATGACTGGCGCATCTAGTCTCATTTTTAACAAAACGAGAGGAAAATAGTTCAGGATAATAATTATTGTTATTGTCTGGAATTATTTTCGTGTTTATGAATTATTTTGTAACAAATTTGATTCGATTTACTTAGATCAAATTTCTAGAGGTGCCAAAACTTACCTGGTATACAGATTCAACAATTGTTACAGTTTTTCCCGTACCAGGTGGCCCAAATATTATATAAGGGATATTTTTAGGTAGCATGATATTTTGAACTATTATTCTTTGTTCTTCATTTAACTGTCGGTTGGAGAAGTTTATTCTAAAATAGCGTAACAAATATTGAACTCTAAATAAAAAAAACATACACACACACACACTACATTATATTTCTTGAGTAATACCAAATGTCCAATAATGGGAGGATAATTTCGAAGATTTTCAGTACGATCAGATACTCATTTTAATAATTTGATCTTTACGTGAAGCTCTATTAATAAGAGGAAAAACAAAAAGTAACTGATTCTGCAACACTTGCCTAACATTTGGAACTAATAGTTAGAATGATAACAAGCTATACTTACTGTTTGGGTACGGCCGACAATATGGTCATTTCAATATATTCCGGGTACAAACTTGGTATAATATTATGTTGGAATGCTAAGTTCAATGCTTGCTTTTCAACTCTAATCGTTCTTCTGTTGAAACTAAATTGTATATAAAACTTCTTTTTTGGCAAAAAAATTTTGTCGAATCTATAGAAACAACGTGAAATATTATTTATTATTATTTGTGAACATTATTTTCATGTTAACTCTTCAATACTTATTATTTTATTTACTATTACTTCGAAAATCAAAAAATTATACGGTTAGAATTTCCTCTCTTCGGAGAGAGGTGCAGCTGAACAATACGTTTCCTTCTCACCTTTTATCTTGGACATTGAGTATCATACGTGAAGCTCATTGTTATGAGGTGTATATCAGTGGCTCATAATTAACCTGATAACTAGTCTTCTAAGTCAGTTCGGACTGTCCTCCAGTACCCCGGACGAGGCTCTGCCACCTGTTTCCAACCATGATATTTATTACACCATCGAGTACAGGAATTACGGAACGATAACACACTAGTGATAGTACTGATTGCTAACTTTTAACTTAGTTTGTTACTTCATTTTCCTTGACATAAAGTCCAGGGAGTCACACAGTCACACAAACTTGACCATTCAATACTGTCTGGAACCACCTTAGAGATCATAACTACGGACATGATTTGTTCCTGTGTCGAGCAGACATGTCAGTAGTGTCTTGCACCCATATATGTACCAACAAACCCTCCTGGACTCCTCAAAATTAGGAGGTTCAACATCCTAGTCCTTATCAGGGAAGATTATATCAGTTGGGAGGATGCTCACATCCAAAGATTACAATCTTTGAGGTTCCTGTTTATTAGTATAAATACATGTTGTCAAAATATCTTGTGTTTACATTTCACTCACAGTTTTTTCCGTTAGATTTTTGCACGCTATCGACGGTATAGTTTTAATTGCTCCCATATTGATAAATAAAGCAAGTCAATAAACTCTTATTAGCGTTATGACATTTATTTGTCTCTATTGTGTGAGATTAAGATGGCCACAAGAGTTTTCGGGCCAACTATTTTACTAGGAGCTCAAAAAATGAAAGTTGCTTTTTGGTGCCTGTTTAGCAATGCGTCTTCTCTAGTTAAGCTTTTTCTCTAGTGTTACACCGAGGTAGATTGTTTCTAAGGAGCAGATTGTCAATTGTGGGTAAACATGAGAGAAGATGATACCCGAATTATATTCTCAAACCAATGAATGATCATTCGATTTTAGAATCGATGATCTTTCAAAAATGATTAATAAATTTACGACTACCTGATCTCAAAAAAAAATGAGAGTGAGTTGTCAGTGCATTTTAAAATGAAAAGTCAAATTAATGAATTAACATAGTTCTTTTATTCAATTTACGTTTCAAGTGTTATTTACTGTATTTGGGCGCAGGACAAGTTTTGTGTTTAACATTTTGTGTAGTGTAGTCATATTTATTATAACTTTTTATCCTGAAAGTGTCTCAATTTATATCGACAGAAGTCAATAAGGCACCAACTACTGTAGCTTTACGACCTAAAGTAGTTGCTAAATAAAAGATTATTTATAGTGGCGTATGTCTTTTAGCCTTATACTAAAATACCGTTTTGTGCTACCAAAAATCAGCAACTGCTACAGTCTAAGTGCTGTACAGTTAACAAGTACGTGCAGCGCTCCTCACGCTTAGATATAAATAGGCGTGTGGGTAAAGTGGTTGAAGAACACGGTCATTTTCCAACCACTTATTAAAACAAGTTTTTATTTTGATTTTCTTCTTATTATGATGTTTATTTCATGTAGGTGATCGTGATCTATTGATTAATATGAATACGCAAATTGTCAGTGTCAATACCATATTTTGATAGAGACTGAAATAAGTCGAAACGTCAATTTTTATCTGTCTTTCAAAAATTATTAGAAAAAAATAATTTTAAAACAGAAAAAACTTAAAAGCAAAAGGTCTTAGATATAAGAAATTTAGGTATAAATGCTCCTAAATGTTCTTGATTTTATGTTTCTTTTGTTTTAAAATTAGTTTTTTCAAATAATTTTTGAAAGAAAGATAAAATTTGACGTTTCGACTTTTCTTCAAGTCTTTATTAAAATATTTTGTTAAAGATTAGTGGGTTGTTTTCACAATCACCATAAAAGCTGATTACAACTGTTCCAATTATAATTACTCCAATTTTCTAATACACCGTTTATTCACACCCCGACGTTTCGGCTCCCACTTTGGAGCCATTATCCAGAGAAGGCTGCGGATAGGGTGGTCGATCATTGGTAAGAAGTGATCCGATTCCGTGGTGTCAATCTGCCCAATCTACGCAACGAATCACCCCTTTTTCCTGGTTGATCCCAAGGCCTCAATCTGCCCACTCCTTGAAATTTTACCGAGGAAATTAAAAGCTGAAACAAAAAAAATATAAAACGGTTTTTCTGGTAGCAGATATCGGTTAGATAATCTCCTCTCGCGTTTTAAGGAAACTGATCGAATGATGAAGTGGGTTTAGAGTTTTCGTTCTATATAGTGCGAATAACATATCCAACTTTTAGATCGTTTTTATCTATATATATTGACATATTGGTCGGGAACAACTGGAAATTATATTGGCAGTATCATTTAGCAGATAAAAGTTTGCTTTATATTTTTTACATAACGTTGAAATGAAGCAACGTTGTACCAAAGTGATAAATACGTGTTTTATTTTCTGTTACAATAATCTCA
The DNA here is from genome assembly GCF_026230105.1 of Diorhabda sublineata. Classification (NCBI taxonomy): domain Eukaryota; kingdom Metazoa; phylum Arthropoda; class Insecta; order Coleoptera; family Chrysomelidae; genus Diorhabda; species Diorhabda sublineata. Next base: position 27,994,631 of record NC_079476.1, read on the forward strand.
AATTTGGTATTTGTGGTGATAAAACAACTACGTGTAATATACAAAGGTATTCTTTAATTATTGATTTTGGTGCAGTAAAGAAAAAACTACAGTTTTTCATGTAAAATAATAATTTTAAGTGAGTAAACATCGGACATTAAAGCAGGTTATCTGAAAAAATAAATAAAAACTAATTGTGATAACCCGACCAGCCTTGATTTGATATTGAGGAAATAGAGAAAAACATGAACAAAATACAAAGTATGTTCGAAATTTTTAATAAAAGTATAGAAATAATGGGCACGAAACTAGAACAAGTACTTTAATTTACACAAGTAATGACTGCGTTAGATATCAAGTTTAATATAGAAAAAGGCATAGTCGGAAAAAGGACTACTGTACCCACAATTGAAGATCACTAGAAATATATCAAGCAATAAATTGATTATATATAACGTGGTGTATGAAAGAAATAACAGAGGCTTACACCAAGGCATGAAGATAGGGAAATAAAAGTACAAGAAAGATTTCCGGAAACAAGCACACTAATGAACAATTGAGCAAAAGCTGATAAGTCAAAACCAAAAAGCCTGAAAATAGCTATGAAAACGGATATGGCAAGGAGTATGGAACGAATTATATGAAAACGTACAATAAAAGAAATAAGAGGTACAGAAAGGATAACAAAAGGACTAATAATGGAAAATATATTATGAACAGAAGCATATAGAATGAAATAATGTAGAAAATAGCAACATAGAACATCAGAGTGATAGCAAAAAAGAACAATAAAAAACACAAGAATTTGAACAAGACATGTTGGATATATTGGGAATTACAGAAACAGATAGGAATGATCAAGGCGGAATAGAGCTAGAAAATGAACGTTTATCGATTTTTAAAGGAGTAAATACTAAAAATTGATAAAAAAAGGAATTGGAAGTAAAATAAGAGAAGAACTTGAACAACATAATAAAAACTGAACTGAAATTACAGAAAAAAATACTGAAAGTATAACTGAAATTAATGGAACGCAATAGATATAGTGTGATCAAAATGAAGATGCAAGATCGAAAGAGAAAAAAGAATTTTAGGACAAATTGAGTGAGACAATAGAAGAGGCTGGACACGGGTTAATAATGTTGGGGAGACTTTAGTGTAGGTATATATAGAAAAAATGGAAGAAACAACAATGGAGAGAGGCAAATATATTTTTGTATATTAAACCATCAAATAGTGACTAATACATTCTACCAACATAAAGATATATAGCGACCATTATCTAAAATTGAAAATGGCAAGTTAAGGAAGGAAAAAATAGCTGAAAATTAAAAAAAAAATATGACAAGATCAAATAGTAAGTGTTTATTATAGAAGAGATGTGTAATAAATTCAAGGATATAATACTAGAGACAGCAGTGAAAGTAAGTTGCAGAACAATAAAAAAAGTCTCAAGATGTATAAAGACATACAAGAACAACCAGACCAAAGAAACAAAAATGGAGAGAATATCAACGAAATAAAATAGAAAAATACAAGAATTATAAAATTTATACAAAAAAGTTAAAAGACATGTTAATCGCAGCAAAAGAGCTTGGAAAGATTTTGACAAAAAGATAAAAGAAGACAGTAGAAGAAATCAGAAACACTTTTCCAAAGTCCTAAAAACACTGAGAAATGGGAAATTGAACAATATAAAACAAATAAAAATGGTGTTGTATTGAGACAAGCCGAAGAAATTATAGAGTGGCGGAAGAAATACTTCGAACAATTACTCAAAGTAGAAGAGAAGAAAGAACTGAAAATCCAAGATGAAACTTATCTAGGACTAGAAAACCATGAATACGGGTAACCGATACAAAAAGAAGAAGTTGAACAAGCTATATGGAACCTAAAAAGAAGTAAAGCAATGGGAGAAAGGAGTATACAAATGCTAACAAAAATATTACAAAGAATATGGATGGAAGAAAAAATTCCGATAGATTGGAAAATCATAGACAAACAATTAGAGTAATCTCAAAGCATATCTAGGAAAAAAAGAAGTACAAAAGATCATGTCTTTACATCGACACAGATAATAGGAAAAAAACTGAATACAAATCAAATATTAAAACTCGACTTCATAGACATCGAAAAGCATTTGATAGCGTTCTAAGAAACCAAGTATGGAATATTTTTCAACAAAGAGGAGTTAGAGTGAAATTAAGAAATAATTTCGAAAGTATATGTGTTAAATACAAGGAACCCGGTGCGGAAAAATAATGACTAATCCGAGAATGATTAAAACACGGGGAAGTACTTGGTCCGGCGCCATTCATAATGATAATAGATGATGTATTGAGAGAAGTAAATACAAAAGTGAAGCAGATATACGCAGGATATAGATTTTTGGGAATAGCTGGGTCTCTGAAGGTGGTTTCAGCGTTAAAATGAAGATAATTTATTAACATAAAAACAGGAAGAATATTTCAAAATTGCAGTTTAGAGTTTCAATTATTTAGGCGTGAGCATACAGAGCAATAATTCCAAAAATCATTTCCCATAAACTCTTGTACTAAACTTTCTAAGGACTGTTGAATGATCTATGTCATTATCTTATATATATATATATATATATATATATATATATATATATATATATATATATATATATATTATTATATATTATTAATCAAAGAAATTATACACATAAAACAAGATAAATGTTCTGTAAATGATAGACAAGATATAAAAAACCTCTGCCAAATTTACCATAATTTGATTAATTAGTTTATTTCAATCTACCTGGTATAATATCGTCTTATTGAAGTTTCGAGGTGAATACACTGATTCCAATACTATGTTTTTTAATAATGTTTTTAAGATATCTACTAATATGTTTTATCTATTCTAAAAATATTTTAATCATCAAATATTGATTATTCTTTAGAAAATGCTCCCAAGGTAGGAGCGAAACGTTCAGTTATGCATAAAAATGTGATATTTTATCGAAATTTCATTAATTTATCCAAACAACCTACGAACCCAAGAAAGAGGAAGAAAATAAATTTATATATATATATATATATATATATATATACAGGGTGTTCCAAAATTATCTTTACAACTTCAAAAATTCATAACTTCGAACATAAACAAGATATTTATATTCTATCTTTTACGATTATAACTGCAACTAGTTTGCAACTAAAGTTTTTTTCAATACGCTGAACAGTTATAAGTGAAGATGTGGACACCAAAACAGAAAGCTCAATGCGTGTCATGGTTCAAAAAGACTAAATCAGATGAACAGGTTCAACGGAACTTCAGTACAAAATTCCAAAGAGACTCACCATCCAGACCCTACATCCGTGCATAGCACACAAGCTTCATGAGCACCGGATCAATATTGCATAAAAGTGGAGCCGGACGACCCAGCATAACTCCAGAAAATGTGGAGCGAATACGGCAAATATTCCAGCACAATCCGAAAAGTTCAATTCGTCAACTCCAAATGACTACAACCACAAACAACAGTTGCGTCTGTATGCCTATAAGGTATAGTTGCTACAGGCACAACCAATAGATCGACCAAAACGTGTGGAATTTGCCAAATTGTTACAATTTGGTTCTGAATTCTGAAACCCCACATGCAGTAGTCGAGCTCTAACAAGACAGCCAATAGGTTAATGTGTGGTGTGGGCTTATGCACAACAAATCATTGGTCCTTTCTTCTTCATTGAAACCACAGTTACTGGCTGCGTGTACCTGGATATGCTTCAAAACTTTGCTCTTCCTCAGTTGGAAGAATTACAGCCGATTGATTACTTCCAATAGGATGGTGCTACACCACACTGGTTGACAGCAGTTCAGGAACACCTCAACGAAACTTTTCCCATCCAATGGATTGGACGGGATGGCCCAATTCCATGGCCGTCAAGGTCTCCGAACATAACACCCCTCGACTTCTTGTGGGGTTAATTAAAGGACATTGTTTACCGTACACCGGTAAATGACATTGATGACTTGAAACGCTGCATTGCACAAGTTTTAAGTACAATCACAGGAGACGTACAGACAACGTACAGACTGAAAGTGCTTATGACCGCCAATGGTGCGCATGTTGAAGTGTACTAAAAAAACTTTATTAGTTGCAGTAATACATGCAAAAGACAGAATATAAATATCTTACTAAATTTATTGATGATTATTATACAAATTTCTATTTATCTAAACTGATATTTACGTTCACTCGGCGATTTAACTATGAACTGAGTATTTATCTAGACGATAGCCAAATTAACTTACTTCACTTTCAAGTTTATACGTAATTAATGGAACTTTTGGTGAAAAACACGGAGTGTTATTCATCAGAAGCTGAATATGAGTTTAATAACGACGTGAGAATAATAAAACTGATAGTCAGATATGAAAACGCTCGATCATTTGAAATTCCTGTCCAGTATGAAATATTCCGTCGCCAAAACAAAGATAATGAAATTTATCTGAAAAAAAGCTAATTGGAATTAATCCGAAGCATATGATATATATATATATTGGCTCTCAAATGTAAAAGGATTAATACCAAGCTTCAAAAATATGTATGTGTGTAAATGATATTTCATTTTTACGTGAAAATTATGGTATTTATCTCAATTAATCATTGTAACTGAACTTTTTGATCAAAATTGAATATTAGAAATGAAAAATTTTGAAGGACTGGATATATTTAAGTATCTCAAAATTCAAATAAAATTGTACTGCGAGATCATGTATTTACTTAGAAAGAACTAAGCAAAATGATGAGAACAAAATAACTTTTTTATTTCTTGATCCAAGAGTTTTAAGAATCTGACTTCTGATACAAAAATTACTAAAAACCAGACTTCTGATATAATAAATAACATCACTAACTCTAATAATGAAGTTGCTCCAAAATTATCATCAGCAACATCAATAATAATTTTGATTTGGTATTAGGTATTACTTATATGGAAACTCAATTAGAGTCCTGCTGTGTTTATTACAGCAATAATATAATGTAATGAATTGATTCTTTAGTTAAATGTTGTATAATTAAATTTTGGTTGTACTAGTGTGAAAAGCTTTTTTTCGTGCTCGTATTCATACACACTCAAATGAAAAATTCGCTTTGTAACACAAGTAAAACAAATAACTGTGTGTGAACGGTATGTTTGGTAAAATAATGAAATGGGTACCTGAAGAAAAAATGAACCAAATATTATCATAAATTCGATTAATTCACATGACCATTTTATGCTTCTAAAATAACTACAATAGAACATTTTAACATATTCTATCATAAACCTCCACCACAAATCATTAATTAATCTCGGTTATGGTGACCTGATTAAATAAATATAAAATTACATAGATGGACGAACTTTGTATACATTTAATTATTATGTACGAACGTGCTGCTTCAGTTTCCTATAGGTATTAAATTGATGTTGTTTTACAATTATGTCTAATTAATATGCAATATGAACAACAAATCAATCAAAATCTATCCATCATGTAATATGTATCTATGGATAAAACAGAACATTATTGCTAACACCCCTTAGCCGAACCCAATAGTTTCAATTTTTATCAACCTGTTTATAATGAAGTATACTTGATTGCTGATGGGGAAATCTATCTCACAATCTTGAAATTGACAAATTTTTAACAAACTACTATATATATATGTTCAATTGATATTTGTGAAATAACAAATACAAACCATATCCTCAAACAATTTGAAATATATTAAGTTGGAAATGACTAAATAACTGCAAGTGACTGACATAATGAAACTTACCTGCCTGAGACTATTTCACATACCTTAATACATACATCAAGAAATCCATTCAAATTAACTCTATTTTTATATAGACTAGAAAACTAATTATTATAAAATATGTAATACAGATTTTTTAAGGAAAAAGGTTGTAGTTTTGCGTGTTTAAATACTACGAAAACAGAATATTTTTTCTTTGAATTTATGAAAAAGTGATTCAGTTCTTTCTCGACATTTTTCCTCAAATTTTTATATTATGTTTTTAAAATCATTCTCTAATTTTTTTATCAGAGTAGTTGATTCGGTATAGATGTATGACTTGAAAAATAAAACTAGATAAACGTGATTTTGATATTCATTCTGCAGGCGACTATTTGTAAATTTTATATCTGATAATTTTAAATTTAGAAATGTAGGCTTCAACTTATCTTTTTTGCATCTGAGTAGAAAAATTTCTCGGATTTTCAGTTTTGCAATTTTGTGGAGAATATTTTCGAAATTCAAAGAAAAAATTATTAAGAAAATTGATAACCTAATATTGAAACAACAAGCTATTGCTGAAAGTACAAATGAATTAAGATCAAAATAGATCGAAAATTTAACTGATTCTGTCATATCAGATAAAGTGAAAGAAGTTTTATCTTTAGGTCCCAATTTGGCACAAAATATTTCTAGTGACAAAGAATTACCTGTAACAAATATCTTATGTAATATTGAATGCAACACCAATCATCTAAATAACGAAATTGAAAATAAAATAAGATCTGATACTTGTAAGATTATCACTAAAGTCAAAAAAAAATTGAAAAACAAAATCAACAGAGCAATATAAAACCTCAAAATATAACTGAAACCAAAGAATTCGTAAATAAAAATAGACATCTCAAAATTTTGAAAGCAGATAAATCTAATAAAACTGTTATCATGAAATCAGAAGATTATAATAATAAAATGATGAAATTATTAAACGATAAGACAACTTACCTTTACCAGGTTTACCAAAACTCCACAATCCTGACATTCCCCTTCGACCGATTGTTTCAAGTATTCAAACTCCTCTCACCCCATTATCTAATTATTTGAAAGATATTTTGAAAACAAAAATATATATCAAAACAACTACTATAGGATTTCAAAGAAAAAATTAAAAATATAAAAATTCCTAACGAATATGCATTTGTTTCGTTAGATGTGGTTACTTTTTATACAAATATTCCTATTAACATTGTGAAAAATATATTTAAGAAAAAATGGGACAAAATGAAAGAATATACAGAAATACCTCAAAATGAATTTATAAAAGCTATAGAACTCACACATCAAATTAAAAACATACATAAAAAATTCAATTCTTATCATAAAAAACTTCAATTCACAATCGAAATCAAACAAAATAATAAAATCAATTTCCTTGATGTCACATTATATAAAATTAACAATAACATAAGAACAGAATATGGTATACGAAATCAACTTGGTCCTCAAGATATTTAAACTTCAATTCGTGTCATCCTATGTCACAAAAGATCAGTGATAATAAGTTTGGCTGATAGATCTATCCAACTATCAGATCTAGAATTTGGATGCTTAGCTATTCAAAAAGAAAAAACTTCATTGAAAGAAAATAAATACCCGGAAAAAATGATAAATAACATATTCAAGAAAAGGATAAACAGATATTACAATCAATTTAAAAACAAAAACCAAAACGAAACATCAAAACGTAAAACATTTTTCCTTACTATATGTTCAAGGACTTTCCCAACAATTATCGAATTATTTCAATAATACGTTATCCAAATATTTCACTAAATTAAAATCTAAAACAACAAAAAACAAAAGAAGTAATATAATATATCAAGTGCCTTGTACTAATTGTGACTTTGTCTACATAGGACAGACATCTCATTATTTAGAAAATAGACTAAGAGGTCAACAATATGATAAACAAAAATAGAACTGCATTAACAAACGATGAAATATCAAAACAATATAAATGCCTTTATAAAGATTCAGAAGTTCTTGGAATGGGATCAAATACACATAAAAGAGAATTTTTGGAAATGGTTCACATTCATAAGAACGAAAAAGCTATAAATGATAAAAAAGATCTAATTAATTCAAGTAAAATTTATCTATTTCGTAAATTCTAATAAATTTAATATATTTGAGATGTGGAAACCAAGGACAAATTAATTTTTCTTATTGGAACAAAGTTCTAAGTTGATTTTGTCCTTATTTGGATATTCATGATGAAGGTGATCTATAGATCAATATAAATAAGATAAAGACTTAAAGAAAAGTCGAAACGTCAAAATTTATCTTTCTTTTAAAAACTATCAAAAAAAGGTAATTTTTAAACAGAAGAGACCTAAAATCAAGAACATTTAGATGCATTAGTATATCAAAACGTCTAAGAAATGAGAAATTGAAGAAAATTTTTAATGTCGTACCTTTATCCGTCACACACTTCACGACGTTGAAATCAATTGCTTATAAAGATCAATCCACTTTTCATAATTTTCTTTGTTATAGACATTGGAGTGGAGACTAATTCCTCCACAGGTAAATTTTTGTAGCAAAAATTTATATATTTTCATATTTTCCAATTTAGATCAAGTAAACAAAACTGATAACAAGATAAATACATTAATAATAAATATAACTTAATAGTTGGCGTAAATAGATCCAAACAGTTGAAACTTGTAAAATGTTACGCTCTCTTACATCTATTTCGAGTTGGCCACCTGTAATATGAGAGTAATCTGTATATGCTTTTGGCTAGATTTTATCCGAGAAAGTGCTCCCAGTAAAGTCAAGGTAGTATTTTGGGATTCCAAAGGTGAAATCTTCATATATCTGGTATGTTTTAAGGTCTATCGTAAGAAAAAATGATCGCATTTGTTAAAGAAAATAGTGTCTTTCTATAACGATAATGCGCCTACCCGTTCGTTAGTGATTGCAGAATTTAATACATCATCCATCATCAAACTAAGAAAACAGAACTGGGTAGAAAGCAATTGTAGGAAAATGAAGAGGCGATGACAGAGAAATAATTTGAAAAAATTTAAAACTAGCTAAACTAGATGTGTAATTGAAGTTAAAAAGAGAGTAGGTTGAAAATTAAAATATTCTATTCATAATAAATTAATTTTTTCATTGCAAAGTCTTCCTTAAACTTCAAACCGTCTCCTACAACGAACTGCAGTCACTATTGTTACTATAGATACTAATGGATAAATATGAATAAATTCTCGAAGTTGTTTCTTTTTTTCTTTTGGAAAAGGGGAGATACAAATCACGTACGAATCTTACTCTTAAGCTCTTCTTGAGAAACTGAGCTTCAGTTTTTTGCATAGTAGACGCGTGTGTTTGATTTCTGGTTTTTTGCCCTTTTTGCCATTCTGTTTTCGGGAATTTCTTGTATATGATTTATCCAACCTCTTTTACGTTCTCTAACTCATTTCAGTCGCCCTCATTATTGTTTTTGATGTTTCGGATCTTGTTACCAGCTAGTTTTTTCAGAACTTACAAACAATATACACAATACTAACGATACTCTTTTAGTAGTCAGTCCGCTAGAAAAAATATATAGGCTCATAGGTAGTACATATAGGTACTGTCATAACGGTACCAGAAAGAGAAATTACGGTTTTGAAGGTATAATTAGATCAAGTGAAAAAATCAACAACCGTAATAAACAATAAATGGGATCCTAACGTGGGGTACGAGCAAGAATAGCCAAAGCAGGAGCAAGTTTTATGAAAGTCGAAAAAATCCTTTGCCGCCAATATCTTGAAGTGCGTATGAGGATGGCACGATGTTAAGTCTTTACTGTGCTCTTGTACAATCCAGAAGCATGGACTCCCACAGAAAATCTGCTCAAACGTTTGGAAGCACTTGAGATTTAGGTTGATTGTCGTGTTTTTAAGATAAGTTTGGTCGATTACAAAAAGGTTCTTGAGCACATGAACAAATCTTAAGAAATAGTCAGCATTATGAAGCGATTTACCTAAATTGGAATAATTTGGTCATGTGATGAGCAACCCTATAAAGTACGATTCTCTATATTTAGTAATACTAAACAAAATAATGGATAGGATAGGCATAGGTCAGCGTGATTTAAAAATATTCACCAAGTCCTAAAAAACATTTGGTTCGGCATTAGCATCACAATATATAAGAAATTATTTCAAAAATTCTTTTGTTTAAATTTCATAGTATTAATAGGAATGGATATTTTGAAACTTTTATAAACTAACATAGATATTAATAAAGGATACTTACCTAATTTATTAAACATAGAGTCTCGTTGTGCACAATAATTGGATGAAATTCTAAAAGCTGTAAACACAATGAAAATAAAATCACCCTAAAAACCTAGATAACAATTAAAACTTATACCACTAAGGTTGGAAACTGCTATAATGACTGATTATTATCATAATTTAATACATTATTACGACCTTAATCAGCTTACCAACGAAACTAAAAAAGGTAAAATACAAATAGAAAACCAAGAAGAAGTAATAGAAGTTACAGGCACCTCACCTAACCAATATTCCACCAGATTGTTAGTTGAAATCAAGGGAAATTAAAATCCTAAATCAACGACAACCGCCCTGAATCAAATTTTCAAGAAATTAACTCAATGCCCAGTATATGGATAATAATTATTTATTTTCCTCTTATTCTATTTGGAGGAACCATAGTTAGCAAGAAACTTCATTCCCGGTGGATGTCACTGACAGAAAAGCACCATATCAACCCTACTAGTGTTCAATTTCCTCGTTAGCTCTCGAAGTTGAACTTTAGAAGGAAGGACTTATCTCACCACTCCTGATGGGAACCATTAGGATCTGTTTATCATATATTAAGTAATACTATGTGTCTCTTATTTTACACTCCATTAACGTATCGTCTGGGATTACCTAATTTTTCTCTTATATTAAAGTGACTGTGAATAATCATAAATCTACCTATTTAACTTCTAGTTATTGTATTCTATGTATTCGACATATCAAGTATCCACGACCCAAAAATAGCAAAATTAGAATCTACAAGACTTGTATCAGACCCATCAAGACGTACGGCACGAAAGTCCGCGAGGACACCAACAACACGAAACAAATGCTGAGGGTGGCCGAGATGAAAACACTGAGAACAATAGTGGGGAAAACAAGAAGAGACATAGTAAGAAATACAGATGTCAAAGAGCAATGCGGGATACAAGACATTGTGAGATGGGGAAGAAAACGTAAGAGGCAGTGGTACAACCATGTAAGACGGATGGACGAGAACAGACTTCCGAGAACAGTCCTAGAAAACAACCCGCCCGGCTCAAGGCCTCCCGGGAGACCACCTAAAAGGTGGAAAGATAGTTGGCAATCCACCTCTCACGAAAAGATGCAGAGGCAGCTTCAGAACTAACAGATTGACAGATCTCCAAGAAGTAGAAGAAGAAGAAGATGTATTCGTTAAGATTTATAGTACACTGACCGATCCTAAGGGAACCAACGTTATATTTAAGCGATTTCAAATGTCTAAGGGACACTTGAAGTTCCATTAACGTAACAAATTACTTACTTTTAATTTATATTAACAAATATAATTAATTATAGCTTTTGTATACACTAAGATTAGTATTTAAAAGAGCTTATTCACGCATAATGTCTTCTTAATAGTCTTGACATCCAACGAGTACAGTTCTCAGATTATTGAAACCACTTTATATATAATATATAATATTTTTTTCTTAATAAATAGCGTTTTATAAAGTTGTGAATTGAGTTATAAAACTCACGTGAAATTTTGAAAAAAGGCATTTCTGAATATGAAAATGCAATTTCTACCTTCATCCCCTTTATAATGATAGGTACAACATCTAATTTTTCAAATGGGAAGTATTGGCTAGTGATATATTTTTGAAATAACTCCTCATCCTCTATTCGATGTTATCGTTTCCAAATTTATTACAATGATTAAGATTAAGTTAAAATAAGATCATATGAATACAAAAATTCCTTGTAATATATAAAACTTTTCAACTAATTTAAAAGCTCAAAATGTCATCCACTGATCTCATGATAATCGCAAATCGACAAATTCTTCTTGCACATTACGAACAACAGTAATTCTATTTACTTTGTCTCTAATTCGATCTTTCATCTCCTGTAGATTATATGGTTTATCTGCTTAAATCTTTGATTCGAAATAAAAAAAAAATGTAGAAGCTCAGGGAGATTTCGGACACCTTATCTACCAATCCACTTTTCAAGAAAACACTGCTATCAAAACTCGAAAAATCATGAGGATAATGCCAGAGTGCGCCACCTTAATGTAACTAGATACTACTATGTATTAAGTGAATATTGAGGTGGTGTTTGTAAACATATTGAAAACGACAGTTATTACTTCTGTTTGCAGGAATTGCAGATAATCCCTGTAATATTTTCTCAAAAATGATGAAGATCAATAATTATTCATGAACTATTGATTTTTTGATGGTATAGATTCATACATCCAGTGAGGATTATCCTTATTCCAGTATCTGCAATTTTTACGATTGATTTAAGCATTTAGTTAAAATGTAGCCATATAAAAAAAATCTGCTCAAGCCAAGCATGTAATTCTAAGCAACTTCAATTTAGTACTCGGTCACAACTGGTATGAATGTTAACTACTTATAGAATATCACAAAATTATTATTTGAAATGATGCAAATCTCTATGAATTATAATCCTTATTACGAATCCAGTGGTTATTGGTCAGATCTTGAGTGATAGATAAATTATCTCCTAAAGTTAGAATATCTGAGGAAGTACGGGTAATGAGAAAATCAGAAAACAAAGAGCTTGGTGGACCTTAATCAACTATATTTAGGTGATCAGTGGAACAATTGAAAATAAGATCAACCACTTAAACCTAAAAGGTATACAGATGGTTCCAAAACCTGGATTATTTATTGCTTTCATCAAAGACTCACTACTATTATCAAGATCCTGCGCTAGAGCTTATAAGGCAGAAATACTTGCTATTTAAACATACAGTAATACCCCGCTAAACGCGGGGGATACGTTACATCAAAGTAGAACGTAATGCGAAACAGCGTTAAACGAGACTATCTTTACATGTAAATATTGGGTTTAGGTTAAGATGGCTAGGAAATTGGTTAGGTATTAAATTTAAAAAGTATGTTTTTTTAATAAAAATAAAACCAAACATTTCTTTCTTAAAGCCCAAATTAATACCACATTATTATTTCTTACAAAAATAAAAGCAAAATATAAATAACAAAAGGAATATTCTTAAAAAAACCAAATAAAATTCTATTTAGTTAGCCTTCCGCGTTTTCAGTGTTTTGCCTTTTTGTGACAAAAGCATCTAATGTTGTTTGCCTTTTTCTTTTGCGTTGTTCTCTTAAAAGTTCTTCATAAACGGATAGAGCATCTCTAACACCTCGCCTTACTTTTGAGCTCCTGTCAAAATTCGGATCATTTTCAATGAATTGATCCATTGTTTCATTTATGGTAGACAAACTCCTTTTTACAAACGCCATGTAAGGTTCTTTTTGCTCTTCTTCTAAATCACTGCTGTCAACATTTTTGTTTTCTTCTTGTTCGGTTAATTCCTTGAGTTCATCATTAGAAAGACTAGCCACTGCTTCTTGAATTATTTCTTCGACATCTTCCACATTTAACCCTTCAAAACCGCTTCGTTAATTTCACTATCTCTTCCACTATTTCATCCACATCGACAGAGTGTCCAACGTCATCGCTCTTACTTAAATCCGGCCAAATATTCTTCCATACTCCTTCTGTTACCTCATTCCAAGAAAGGCCTATTTCGATGTTTAAATCTATTAAACCATCCTCGACTAGCAACGAAAGTTTCACTTTTGTCAATTGTCTCAGCCTGAATGTAATTAAAAATTCTTCTAACTTTTTCCATTATGATAGATTGGCTTAATGGCATATTGCGGTCAATTTCGTCGTCAATCCATGATATTATTTCTAGAACGGGTAATTCTAGTTGCAGTTGCCGATGACAGTATTTTTTCTTTATTCTTCATGATGGTCCTTATTGTTGAAGTTAGCAATTTCAATGAAGCACTAGAGTTTTACGTTCACCAGAATCTAATCTTCTAATCACTTCCATTTTAGTTTTGAGTTAAATGCTTTTTCTGGTTGCTTTCTTTTCTTTTTCATTATCACCCATAGTAAAAAACTTAAGATCAAAATATTTGACACTGTAATATAGTATTAAATATATAAATTAATACCTACTTACAATAATATCAACAAATGTTTCCAATAATTAAAATATATCTGTACAATACGGCACAAAACAAGAAATACAAGTACACTCTTTCGGATATGTATTTGAAACCTATCGCTGCATAATATTTCGGGGAATCCCCGTATGCTGCGAGCGATTTCGGGGAATCCCCGGGTTGAAATAAAAGAGCGCTAAACCGAAACAGCGTTAAGCGGGGTCTTACTGTATGCAGAAATAAACATGAAAAAAACGCGACACAGTGATCAATTCTGAGTCAAGGTAGTATTAAAGCAGTGAGTTTCCGTGTCATCGATTAAGATCTGTTCTGGAAATCATTCCACTGTACGAAACCTTTCTGAGGTATATGATAATGTACTTATAAAAAGAGCTTGGGACGAGCCATTTATAATTCAAAGATGTGTTGTGTAGAATTATTCCTTACATATGAATTTAATTCTAATATTTTGGACACAAAATAGACATAATTTAAATTAGGGGAATGTGGAGCAAAGTGTAAGAGTTAACAACAACATTTGCTGTCTGTGTAGTCGCTGCCCTCATATAAGCTTCCCCAAAAATAGAGCTGATATGTTTCAATGTGACCACTCACTTTCCCAGAATTATTTCTTAGCCACGTGCATAAAAGGTGTTCAATGGCTTCATAAACCTCACGCCCAATGTTTGAAGTCGATGGGATGTGTGAGGCGGAATAACCAAAATATGCACGTTGTTTGTTCGCGCCGTCTCGAGGAGTGTTAAATTCTTGGTATGAGTGGCATGGCCATCTAATATAAGTAGAACTGGTTCTTCTTTAGTTGGTCGAGCTTGGCGGAAGAAATTCTCGAACCATAATGGTGCGAAAATTTCAGTTGCATTCATCCTGAAGGATGTGCAACCACCAGACTGTCGGGAGGAAGACCCTTCTCAAAAGCTGGGTCTTTTCTAACGCGAGGGAAGATCAGTAAAGGAGGCACATATTGCCCAGACGTACTAAAGCAGAGCTCTGCCGTCACTAAGGTTCTACGTTCAGCTGATGCCAGCAGTTCCACTTGTTTCTTCACTTTCAATGAGAGAATTTTGGGCTGTTTGTTGGGGACTGTAGTTATGCCAGTTTCATTTGTATTAAATATTTGGCTTACAGAAAATTTAAATTTGCCCATTAGGTTCCCCAGGAGTTCAAAAAAGGTCCCAGCATTGTTTTTATTAAAAGCGGGTTCTCGAGCCAGTGAGGTATTTTCTGATTGGGGAATAGAAATTTCTGGATGCCGCTTTAGGAAACCATACACCCAGTCCCTTCCAGCCAGACCCAGCTCCTTATTAAAAGGATGAAGGATTGAATTTTTTTCTGCAAACTTAAAGGCAAGTTTCTGAAAATCTTGTATTGTGATCCAAAAAATCTCTTTTCCATATTTAAAATGTGCTCTTGTAATAGCTTCTCTTCCTTTTGTGTAAAAACAGGCCTACCCATACCTTTTTAGGTTATCTCTTTGAACCCGCCTGTGTAAAGTTCCTCGGGGCACATTAAGCTCCCACGTATTTTTTTTTCACCGCTTCTTACTGCTGCTATAGCTATTTTTATTGAGTCTTCCGACCAGCTTTTTGAGATGTCTTCCATTATAGTCAAGCACCATCTAAAATAAATAAAACATAACATGTTTTATTTTAGGATAACTTCTGGGGCAAAGTGGAATCATATTCCACATTGCCCCAAAATGGGAATCGCTAGTTAGAGAACTATAGAAATGTCTAAAGATTGTTTTAAATTATTTCAGTTATGAAATCTATTTTTCTAAGGAGTTTTTTCGGCCATTCCACTTAAAAAATAAGGCCATTTATAATTCTAATAATAACAATGTTAATGTAAACACTTACCTTTTCTTACAAGAAAACGTGGTGAATCACAAAAATGGAGTTCAAACACAACATAACCTTACTGAAGTTACAATCGTTTTATAAAAGAGTTGATAAATAGGTTACTTATCATTTACAAAGGGATAGAAGGGGGTGGCGCCAAAAGTATTTAGTTTAAACGGATATTCCACTTTGCCCCTCTGTTCCACATTGCCCCACATTTCCCTATATGTCGAATCTCATTTTATGGTCGGCATTGTAGATATATAAGAATATCAAGTTATATCCACATATTAACAAAATTAGCAAAAACTAGTTAGTGATATACAATAAACTGTGAGGCGAAATCTAGTACCATTAAATTTTAGAACACCCGTAGAATGGTTTGAATTACAAAGCGTAATTTAAATATCATATTTTTATTTTATCATTAATCTCAATTTGTTTTTAAAACACGAGTGAAGTACCGAAGAGACTGTTTCTAGATAAATATACGCTGAATAATCGCTGATACAGCTTCGTATACCAGTCTTGACCTTCAGTATAAACGTACTGCTTATCTTAGAGTGACTAATTTTTTATAAATTGCAAGTGAATATCACGTCATGTTAGTGTTAGGTAAGTTATTTGTGAATATATAAGATTATTATATATATATATATATATATATATATATATATATATATATATATATATATATATATATATAGCTTTTTACTACAAAAAGTACAAGAATTCGAATCTTAATCTTTATTATATTGTAAAATAAAATTCAATTCAGATGACCAATGCAAAGATTCTTTTTTAAAATTTAAACAAATAACGGAGCAATCGGTAGAAAAAGGTCTTTCAATAAAAATCTTTATCGCCATTATATTTCAATAAATTCCGAAATTACTGTACCAATCAACATACGTTACGTTAAACTTGACCTTTAGTCTTTGGTATAATTTCTATATATTTCGAGATATTGTTTTAAAATTCCAGTCATTTCAAGATAATAATCCAAAATAATTTGATATTTTTCAAATATAAATGTTGAATTCTGTTTCAAGTTTTTTCATTGAGAATTCATTCCTTTGTGTAAATATCACGCTAACGGGTATTAGGTTGTTATATGTGTATATGTAATGGAATTTTTGTTTGGATCAACTGAAAACGTCGGATACATGAAATATCACATACTTCTCGGAGCGATAATTCAACAATATTTTTTTTAAATGCTTGGGGTGCTTTCAAGATACTTTTGTCTCTACTTATATCAGTATCTATCAACATAAAATATTTATATATTATTTACTTTACCTCTTTCGTCTGCAGCATGTTTATGAGATTTTCAATATTTAAAGTAGTTTGTCAAATCAAGATGGAGACGGCTCTCAAACAAGTTTTTGAAAAGTGTCAGCCGCTGTTTCTCTGTGCGATTTAAATAAATCTCTTATGAAATATATACATTAAATTTTTCACACTATTGATATAAACGACTTTGGTCGAAGCAAACTATGGTTACATTTGAATTTAGTCTATAAACTAAAAACAAGGACTATATACATGGTGATTTATTGCCGAAAGTTAAATAGACCACAACTAAAGTCATAATGAATCATATTTCATAATACATAAATAGGGACTCTTGTGTATCGAGTCTATAAAGTATGAAAATAAGTATTAACTTGGGGAAGTTTTACAGAAAATTGCATATGCTAGTTTTGAAAATTAGATAATGAAGCTAATGCTGTAAAAAATATTTATTATGAAATTATTTGACCAGGATCCCCTTATATTTGCACCAATAAAATGATTTCAGCTATTTTTCTAGAGGTTGTAGTATTTATAAAAGTCTTATGTTTGAACTTTTGATAGCACAAGTTACAGAGTGAATAGGGTGGCGGCTGTGGTAGCCAAAAACTACTACACATTCAACGCGCAGTGGTAGGGTGCATTGTCATTGTGCAGCAACCAAAAAATCTTATTGAAGAAATTCAATCAACTTGTGATTATTCTCGAGATATTCAACACTCTTGCGAAACAGCTCAAAACATAACGTAAAATATTCTTCAGAGGGGCCACAAAAGAAAAAGATGCCAAATTCGACCGGAATGTGAGAACAAATCTTGAAACATTTGTGTAGAGTGTAAAAAAATAATTGTGAAAAATGTATTGTTAAAATTACATTATGTATAAATTGCAAGAGTGATTTAGTGCAAGTTAATATAATTTTATCAATATAGCTATAATTTACGTACTTTTCCTAACTGTATTTTATCATATGATTCAATATAAGAATATTTTGTTATTATCGGATGACTTTCTTTTTGTCGTTATGTTTCACAGACTATTGAAAATAAGTTTTATTCCAAGGATTTTCAAAAATTATTTAAAAGTATACCTTTATTACAATTTAGAGTTAGTAGGTAAAATGATAAAAATAAATCAACGAAATTGATAAGTGGAGTAAAATAATGCACGAGTAGAATGACCGGTGCCGTCCTTTTAGGTAAGTAAATTCTCTAGTCCTTCTAGTATTCCTGATGTAAAAGCCTGAATAAACCGTTGTTTCGGGTAATAATTACTTCAATTATTTCATTCTTATTCAATCGACAATTTTTTATTTTAATAGTAGAAAATATTTTCTTACGGATCTTTCAAAAATTGGGTCCGAATTTGATGAGGTAGTGATTTTAGATGCGTTATACGAGAAATACGTTCTGTAAAGACTATGTTACAAATGTGACATTTTATTCCATCGACGTACGCTTCTTCTTGAAATGGTTTTGAATTTACACGATTACCACCTGTAATGAATAAAAATGTTATATTATATGATTCTATTATGTCACAATTATAACAATGCATTATTAAGTAGAATCGTAGTAAATGAAGTTTTATGTGCAATTCCATATTCTCATTTATTACAATAAGATTTAATATGTCATAACCATTTAAAAAAGTGTGATATGAGAAAGTTTTTGAATGAGAACGTGAAGATATAATATAACCATATAGTGCATGTGACCATGATGTGAAGACTACAAGATGTGCTATACCGCACCTGCTGGGAAGCAGCTAATGAGAATTTGCTCCCAAAACGACGCGCCAATTTGAAACATTTGAATTGAATACATGATGTAAAGACTACAAGGTGTGCTATTGCGCACCAGCCGGGAAGCAGCCAATAAGAATTCGCTCCCAATGAGATGCGCAGAACGAGTCGAAAATGAGTCCTCGGGAAGAACACACCTTGTAGTCTTTACATCAAGCACGTGTCTGAGAGTTTACTACACTATAGATTAACGCTTACTTTATCCACGGCTACATTTGGTCAAAGCACCATGGCCTTATCAGTTCTTTTAGTGCATTCAATAGTTGTATATGTCTGCGATTCAACAGCTTTTTACCTCAAAGCACAATCGTTTATTATACATCTAAGTACCTAATTGAGCTCCAATTATTATGATCCTAAGTGATGGTCATTACTATTAATTTATTATAAATATTAACTATCGATTCCAATTTATGAATGGTTGAATTTATTGTTTATTTAAATACTACATAATATGTTTTCTTGATATTTATTTTGAGTTCATTTCTGTAAAATCCTTTTTAATATAGATTAATCGTATCGATCACCACATTTTCTCCTGTATAGACTAAAGCCGTGTCGTCAGCGGGTATTTGATTCAGTAGAAGAAGTAACTATTTTCCGTGAATACATACCCACTTCTGCAGCAAAATGATCAATCCATCTCTGGTCAAAATATATTATTTTCTTGGTAAATGAGCTGATATACCACTTTTCCCACAATTTCCAGTTGAAGTCGTAAAAACAACATTCTCCTAATCCTCTATATTTTTGGTTGTAAAATTCTCGAACTCTATTTCGGTCAGCTTGGTAATTAACGATGATTTTCTCTCGTAACAAGTCCTTGACAAAATTCTCTACAAAATAAATATTTATGAATATTTCGACAATTACTAAAAATTATTTGTGAGCTCAAAACATATTGTTTCATAAATTTGTGTCAGTTTAGAATACCAACTAGAATGGAACTTGAATAACTCGTGTCGATTATTCTCCAGAAACTGTAATGCTCCATTCAAAATTATTCCCTAAAACCTTAAGAAAAGCATAAACATCAAATGTCAATTGCAGAAGACCATTTGGAATAAGCAGAAAGTGATCCAATGCTGCTCAAACCAGTAATATGGGTGGTGAAAGCTTTTGAAATATTTTTCAAGTATGATTCCGAATAGAGCACCAAATTAAACAGTGACTGTTACTAAAGGATCCAAGATCAAAAGAAGCTCACATGAGCATTCGAGAGTAAGAAGGACGCTTATCTGCGTCTTTGAAAGCCGCTGGTTAGTTGGAGCATGAATTGGATATGCCGCCAATCTAGTATTTTATCTAGAATTACTTGTTAGAATTCCAGAAACAATCAGACATCACGAATAATTGGTTGCTGCACAATGACAATGCACTCTACCACTGCGCGTTGAATGTGTAGTAATTTTTGGCTACCACAGCCGCCACCCTATTCACTCTGTAACTTGTGCTATCAAAAGTTCAAACATAAGACTTTTAGAAATACTACAACATCTAGAAAAATAGCTGAAATCATTTTATTGGTGCAAATATAAGGGGATCCTGGTCAAATAATTTCATAATAAATATTTTTTACAGCATTAGCTTCATTATCTAATTTTCAAAACTAGCATATGCAATTTTCTGTAAAACTTCCCCAAGTTAATACTTATTTTCATACTTTATAGACTCGATACAGAAGAGTCCCTATTTATGTATTATGAAATATGATTCATTATGACTTTAGTTGTGGTCTATTTAACTTTCGGCATTAAATCACCATGTATATAGTCCTTGTTTTTAGTTTATAGACTAAATTCAAATGTAACCATAGTTTGCTTCGACCAAAGTCGTTTATATCAATAGTGTGAAAAATTTAATGTATATATTTCATAAGAGATTTATTTAAATCGCACAGAGAAACAGCGGCTGACACTTTTCAAAAACTTGTTTGAGAGCCGTCTCCATCTTGATTTGACAAACTACTTTAAATATTGAAAATCTCATAAACATGCTGCAGACGAAAGAGGTAAAGTAAATAATATATAAATATTTTATGTTGATAGATACTGATATAAGTAGAGACAAAAGTATCTTGAAAGCACCCCAAGCATTTAAAAAAAATATTGTTGAATTATCGCTCCGAGAAGTATGTGATATTTCATGTATCCGACGTTTTCAGTTGATCCAAACAAAAATTCCATTACATATACACATATAACAACCTAATAACCGTAAGCGTGATATTTACACAAAGGAATGAATTCTCAATGAAAAAACTTGAAACAGAATTCAACATTTATATTTGAAAAATATCAAATTATTTTGGATTATTATCTTGAAATGACTGGAATTTTAAAACAATATCTCGAAATATATAGAAATTATACCAAAGACTAAAGGTCAAGTTTAACGTAACGTATGTTGATTGGTACAGTAATTTCGGAATTTATTGAAATATAATGGCGATAAAGATTTTTATTGAAAGACCTTTTTCTACCGATAGCTCCGTTATTTGTTTAAATTTTAAAAAAGAATCTTTGCATTGGTCATCTGAATTGAATTTTATTTTACAATATAATAAAGATTAAGATTCGAATTCTTGTACTTTTTGTAGTAAAAAGCTATATATATATATATAATAATCTTATATATTCACAAATAACTTACCTAACACTAACATGACGTGATATTCACTTGCAATTTATAAAAAATTAGTCACTCTAAGATAAGCAGTACGTTTATACTGTAGGTCAAGACTGGTATACGAAACTGTATCAGCGATTATTCAGCGTATATTTATCTAGAAACAGTCTCTTCGGTACTTCACTCGTGTTTTAAAAACAAATTGAGATTAATGATAAAATAAAAATATGATATTTAAATTACGCTTTGTAATTCAAACCATTCTACGGGTGTTCTAAAATTTAATGGTACTAGATTTCGCCTCACAGTTTATTGTATATCACTAACTAGTTTTTGCTAATTTTGTTAATATGTGGATATAACTTGATATTCTTATATATCTACAATGCCGACCATAAAATGATAAAATGAGATTCGACATATAGGGAAATGTGGGGCAATGTGGAACAGAGGGGCAAAGTGGAATATCCGTTTAAAGTAAATACTTTTGGCGCCACCCCCTTCTATCCCTTTGTAAATGATAAGTAACCTATTTATCAACTCTTTTATAAAACGATTGTAACTTCAGTAAGGTTATGTTGTGTTTGAACTCCATTTTTGTGATTCACCACGTTTTCTTGTAAGAAAAGGTAAGTGTTTACATTAACATTGTTATTATTAGAATTATAAATGGCCTTATTTTTTAAGTGGAATGGCCGAAAAAACTCCTTAGAAAAATAGATTTCATAACTGAAATAATTTAAAACAATCTTTAGACATTTCTATAGTTCTCTAACTAGCGATTCCCATTTTGGGGCAATGTGGAATATGATTCCACTTTGCCCCAGAAGTTATCCTAAAATAAAACATGTTATGTTTTATTTATTTTAGATGGTGCTTGACTATAATGGAAGACATCTCAAAAAGCTGGTCGGAAGACTCAATAAAAATAGCTATAGCAGCAGTAAGAAGCGGTGAAAAAAAAAATACGTGGGAGCTTAATGTGCCCCGAGGAACTTTACACAGGCGGGTTCAAAGAGATAACCTAAAAAGGTATGGGTAGGCCTGTTTTTACACAAAAGGAAGAGAAGCTATTACAAGAGCACATTTTAAATATGGAAAAGAGATTTTTTGGATCACAATACAAGATTTTCAGAAACTTGCCTTTAAGTTTGCAGAAAAAAATTCAATCCTTCATCCTTTTAATAAGGAGCTGGGTCTGGCTGGAAGGGACTGGGTGTATGGTTTCCTAAAGCGGCATCCAGAAATTTCTATTCCCCAATCAGAAAATACCTCACTGGCTCGAGAACCCGCTTTTAATAAAAACAATGCTGGGACCTTTTTTGAACTCCTGGGGAACCTAATGGGCAAATTTAAATTTTCTGTAAGCCAAATATTTAATACAAATGAAACTGGCATAACTACAGTCCCCAACAAACTGCCCAAAATTCTCTCATTGAAAGTGAAGAAACAAGTGGAACTGCTGGCATCAGCTGAACGTAGAACCTTAGTGACGGCAGAGCTCTGCTTTAGTATGTCTGGGCAATATGTGCCTCCTTTACTGATCTTCCCTCGCGTTAGAAAAGACCCAGCTTTTGAGAAGGGTCTTCCTCCCGACAGTCTGGTGGTTGCACATCCTTCAGGATGAATGCAACTGAAATTTTCGCACCATTATGGTTCGAGAATTTCTTCCGCCAAGCTCGACCAACTAAAGAAGAACCAGTTCTACTTATATTAGATGGCCATGCCACTCATACCAAGAATTTAACACTCCTCGAGACGGCGCGAACAAACAACGTGCATATTTTGGTTATTCCGCCTCACACATCCCATCGACTTCAAACATTGGGCGTGAGGTTTATGAAGCCATTGAACACCTTTTATGCACGTGGCTAAGAAATAATTCTGGGAAAGTGAGTGGTCACATTGAAACATATCAGCTCTATTTTTGGGGAAGCTTATATGAGGGCAGCGACTACACAGACAGCAAATGTTGTTGTTAACTCTTACACTTTGCTCCACATTCCCCTAATTTAAATTATGTCTATTTTGTGTCCAAAATATTAGAATTAAATTCATATGTAAGGAATAATTTTACACAACACATCTTTGAATTATAAATGGCTCGTCCCAAGCTCTTTTTATAAGTACATTATCATATACCTCAGAAAGGTTTCGTACAGTGGAATGATTTCCAGAACAGATCTTAATCGATGACACGGAAAATCACTGCTTTAATACTACCTTGACTCAGAATTGATCACTGTGTCGCGTTTTTTTCATGTTTATTTCTGCATACAGTAAGACCCCGCTTAACGCTGTTTCGGTTTAGCGCTCTTTTATTTCAACCCGGGGATTCCCCGAAATCGCTCGCAGCATACGGGGATTCCCCGAAATATTATGCAGCGATAGGTTTCAAATACATATCCGAAAGAGTGTACTTGTATTTCTTGTTTTGTGCCGTATTGTACAGACATATTTTAATTATTGGAAACATTTGTTGATATTATTGTAAGTAGGTATTAATTTATATATTTAATACTATATTACAGTGTCAAATATTTTGATATTAAGTTTTTTACTATGGGTGATAATGAAAAAGAAAAGAAAGCAACCAGAAAAAGCATTTAACTCAAAACTAAAATGGAAGTGATTAGAAGATTAGATTCTGGTGAACGTAAAACTCTAGTGCTTCATTGAAATTGCTAACTTCAACAATAAGGACCATCATGAAGAATAAAGAAAAAATACTGTCGTCGGCAACTGCAACTAGAATTACCCGTTCTAGAAATAATATCATGGTTTGACGACGAAATTGACCGCAATATGCCATTAAGCCAATCTATCATAATGGAAAAAGTTAGAAGAATTTTTAATTACATTCAGGCTGAGACAATTGACAAAAGTGAAACTTTCGTTGCTAGTCGAGGATGGTTTAATAGATTTAAACATCGAAATAGACCTTTCTTGGAATGAGGTAACAGAAGGAGTATGGAAGAATATTTGGCCGGATTTAAGTAAGAGCGATGACGTTGGACACTCTGTCGATGTGGATGAAATAGTGGAAGAGATAGTGAAATTAACGAAGCGGTTTTGAAGGGGTAAATGTGGAAGATGTCGAAGAAATAATTCAAGAAGCAGTGGCTAGTCTTTCTAATGATGAACTCAAGGAATTAACCGAACAAGAAGAAAACAAAAATGTTGACAGCAGAGATTTAGAAGAAGAGCAAAAAGAACCTTACATGGCGTTTGTAAAAAGGAGTTTGTCTACCATAACTGAAATAATGGATCAATTCATTGAAAATGATCCGAATTTTGACAGGAGCTCAAAAGTAAGGCGAGGTGTTAGAGATGCTCTATCCGTTTATGAAGAACTTTTAAGAGAACAACGCAAAAGAAAAAGGCAAACAACATTAGATGCTTTTGCCACAAAAAGGCAAAACACTGAAAACGCGGAAGGCTAACTAAATAGAATTTTATTTGGTTTTTTTAAGAATATTCCTTTTGTTATTTATATTTTGCTTTTATTTTTGTAAGAAATAATAATGTGGTATTAATTTGGGCTTTAAGAAAGAAATGTTTGGTTTTATTTTTATTAAAAAAACATACTTTTTAAATTTAATACCTAACCAATTTCCTAGCCATCTTAACCTAAACCCAATATTTACATGTAAAGATAGTCTCGTTTAACGCTGTTTCGCATTACGTTCTACTTTGATGTAACGTATCCCCCGCGTTTAGCGGGGTATTACTGTATGTTTAAATAGCAAGTATTTCTGCCTTATAAGCTCTAGCGCAGGATCTTGATAATAGTAGTGAGTCTTTGATGAAAGCAATAAATAATCCAGGTTTTGGAACCATCTGTATACCTTTTAGGTTTAAGTGGTTGATCTTATTTTCAATTGTTCCACTGATCACCTAAATATAGTTGATTAAGGTCCACCAAGCTCTTTGTTTTCTGATTTTCTCATTACCCGTACTTCCTCAGATATTCTAACTTTAGGAGATAATTTATCTATCACTCAAGATCTGACCAATAACCACTGGATTCGTAATAAGGATTATAATTCATAGAGATTTGCATCATTTCAAATAATAATTTTGTGATATTCTATAAGTAGTTAACATTCATACCAGTTGTGACCGAGTACTAAATTGAAGTTGCTTAGAATTACATGCTTGGCTTGAGCAGATTTTTTTTATATGGCTACATTTTAACTAAATGCTTAAATCAATCGTAAAAATTGCAGATACTGGAATAAGGATAATCCTCACTGGATGTATGAATCTATACCATCAAAAAATCAATAGTTGATGAATAATTATTGATCTTCATCATTTTTGAGAAAATATTACAGGGATTATCTGCAATTCCTGCAAACAGAAGTAATAACTGTCTTTTTCAATATGTTTACAAACACCACCTCCATATTCACTTAATACATAGTAGTATCTAGTTACATTAAGGTGGCGCACTCTGGCATTATCCTCATGATTTTTCGAGTTTTGATAGCAGTGTTTTCTTGAAAAGTGGATTGGTAGGTGTCCGAGATCTCCCTGAGCTTCTACATTTTTTTTTTATTTCGAATCAAAGATTTAAGCAGATAAACCATATAATCTACAGGAGATGAAAGAGCGAATTAGAGACAAAGTAAATAGAATTACTGTTGTTCGTAATGTGCAAGAAGAATTTGTCGATTTGCGATTATCATGAGATCAGTGAATGACATTTTGAGCTTTTAAATTAGTTTTATATATTACAAGGAATTTTTGTATTCATATGATCTTATTTTAACTTAATCTTAATCATTGTAATAAATTTGGAAACGTTAACATCGAATAGAGGATGAGGAGTTATTTCAAAAATATATCACTAGCCAATACTTCCCATTTGAAAAATTAGATGTTGTACCTATCATTATAAAGGGGATGAAGGTAGAAATTGCATTTTCATATTCAGAAATGCCTTTTTTCAAAATTTCACGTGAGTTTTATAACTCAATTCACAACTTTATAAAACGCTATTTATTAAGAAAAAAATATAATTATATAAAGTGGTTTCAATAATCTGAGAACTGTACTCGTTGGATGTCAAGACTATTAAGAAGACATTATGCGTGAATAAGCTCTTTTAAATGCTAATCTTAGTGTATACAAAAGCTATAATTAATTATATTTGTTAATATAAATTAAAAGTAAGTAATTTGTTACGTTAATGGAACTTCAAGTGTCCCTTAGACATTTGAAATCGCTTAAATATAACGTTGGTTCCCTTAGGATCGGTCAGTGTACTATAAATCTTAACGAATACATCTTCTTCTTCTTCTACTTCTTGGAGATCTGTCAATCTGTTAGTTCTGAAGCTGCCTCTGCATCTTTTCGTGAGAGGTGGATTGCCAACTATCTTTCCACCTTTTAGGTGGTCTCCCGGGAGGCCTTGAGCCGGGCGGGTTGTTTTCTAGGACTGTTCTCGGAAGTCTGTTCTCGTCCATCCGTCTTACATGGTTGTACCACTGCCTCTTACGTTTTCTTCCCCATCTCACAATGTCTTGTATCCCGCATTGCTCTTTGACATCTGTATTTCTTACTATGTCTCTTCTTGTTTTCCCCACTATTGTTCTCAGTGTTTTCATCTCGGCCACCCTCAGCATTTGTTTCGTGTTGTTGGTGTCCTCGCGGACTTTCGTGCCGTACGTCTTGATGGGTCTGATACAAGTCTTGTAGATTCTAATTTTGCTATTTTTGGGTCGTGGATACTTGATATGTCGAATACATAGAATACAATAACTAGAAGTTAAATAGGTAGATTTATGATTATTCACAGTCACTTTAATATAAGAGAAAAATTAGGTAATCCCAGACGATACGTTAATGGAGTGTAAAATAAGAGACACATAGTATTACTTAATATATGATAAACAGATCCTAATGGTTCCCATCAGGAGTGGTGAGATAAGTCCTTCCTTCTAAAGTTCAACTTCGAGAGCTAACGAGGAAATTGAACACTAGTAGGGTTGATAGGGTGCTTTTCTGTCAGTGACATCCACCGGGAATGAAGTTTCTTGCTAACTATGGTTCCTCCAAATAGAATAAGAGGAAAATAAATAATTATTATCCATATACTGGGCATTGAGTTAATTTCTTGAAAATTTGATTCAGGGCGGTTGTCGTTGATTTAGGATTTTAATTTCCCTTGATTTCAACTAACAATCTGGTGGAATATTGGTTAGGTGAGGTGCCTGTAACTTCTATTACTTCTTCTTGGTTTTCTATTTGTATTTTACCTTTTTTAGTTTCGTTGGTAAGCTGATTAAGGTCGTAATAGTGTATTAAATTATGATAATAATCAGTCATTATAGCAGTTTCCAACCTTAGTGGTATAAGTTTTAATTGTTATCTAGGTTTTTAGGGTCATTTTATTTTCATTGTGTTTACAGCTTTTAGAATTTCATCCAATTATTGTGCACAACGAGACTCTATGTTTAATAAATTAGGTAAGTATCCTTTATTAATATCTATGTTAGTTTATAAAAGTTTCAAAATATCCATTCCTATTAATACTATGAAATTTAAACAAAAGAATTTTTGAAATAATTTCTTATATATTGTGATGCTAATGCCGAACCAAATGTTTTTTAGGACTTGGTGAATATTTTTAAATCACGCTGATCTATGCCTATCCTATCCATTATTTTGTTTAGTATTACTAAATATAGAGAATCGTACTTTATAGGGTTGCTCATCACATGACCAAATTATTCCAATTTAGGTAAATCGCTTCATAATGCTCACTATTTCTTAAGATTTGTTCATGTGCTCAAGAACCTTTTTGTAATCGACCAAACTTATCTTAAAAACACGACAATCAACCTAAATCTCAAGTGCTTCCAAACGTTTGAGCAGATTTTCTGTGGGAGTCCATGCTTCTGGATTGTACAAGAGCACAGTAAAGACTTAACATCGTGCCATCCTCATACGCACTTCAAGATATTGGCGGCAAAGGATTTTTTCGACTTTCATAAAACTTGCTCCTGCTTTGGCTATTCTTGCTCGTACCCCACGTTAGGATCCCATTTATTGTTTATTACGGTTGTTGATTTTTTCACTTGATCTAATTATACCTTCAAAACCGTAATTTCTCTTTCTGGTACCGTTATGACAGTACCTATATGTACTACCTATGAGCCTATATATTTTTTCTAGCGGACTGACTACTAAAAGAGTATCGTTAGTATTGTGTATATTGTTTGTAAGTTCTGAAAAAACTAGCTGTCGACAACAACATAATACAACAAACCAAGAAATTCGATTACCTTGGAGTAGCAATATCCAGCGAACAATATCAATAAAGGCACCAAGGATCCGAAGATATTTGGAAGATATAATAAGTAAAAACAAAATTATGAGTATACAAAGCAAGATAAGAATCTACAAAACATGCGATGTTATCACTTATCCAAAGGTAACAAGATCCGAAACATCAAAAACAATAATGAGGGCGACTGAAATGAGTTAGAGAACGTAAAAGAGGTTGGAGAAATCATATACAAGAAATTCCCGAAAACAGAATGGCAAAAAGGGCAAAAAACCAGAAATCAAACACACGCGTCTACTATGCAAAAAACTGAAGCTCAGTTTCTCAAGAAGAGCTTAAGAGTAAGATTCGTACGTGATTTGTATCTCCCCTTTTCCAAAAGAAAAAAAGAAACAACTTCGAGAATTTATTCATATTTATCCATTAGTATCTATAGTAACAATAGTGACTGCAGTTCGTTGTAGGAGACGGTTTGAAGTTTAAGGAGGACTTTGCAATGAAAAAATTAATTTATTATGAATAGAATATTTTAATTTTCAACCTACTCTCTTTTTAACTTCAATTACACATCTAGTTTAGCTAGTTTTAAATTTTTTCAAATTATTTCTCTGTCATCGCCTCTTCATTTTCCTACAATTGCTTTCTACCCAGTTCTGTTTTCTTAGTTTGATGATGGATGATGTATTAAATTCTGCAATCACTAACGAACGGGTAGGCGCATTATCGTTATAGAAAGACACTATTTTCTTTAACAAATGCGATCATTTTTTCTTACGATAGACCTTAAAACATACCAGATATATGAAGATTTCACCTTTGGAATCCCAAAATACTACCTTGACTTTACTGGGAGCACTTTCTCGGATAAAATCTAGCCAAAAGCATATACAGATTATTCTCATATTACAGGTGGCCAACTCGAAATAGATGTAAGAGAGCGTAACATTTTACAAGTTTCAACTGTTTGGATCTATTTACGCCAATTATTAAGTTATATTTATTATTAATGTATTTATCTTGTTATCAGTTTTGTTTACTTGATCTAAATTGGAAAATATGAAAATATATAAATTTTTGCTACAAAAATTTACCTGTGGAGGAATTAGTCTCCACTCCAATGTCTATAACAAAGAAAATTATGAAAAGTGGATTGATCTTTATAAGCAATTGATTTCAACGTCGTGAAGTGTGTGACGGATAAAGGTACGACATTAAAAATTTTCTTCAATTTCTCATTTCTTAGACGTTTTGATATACTAATGCATCTAAATGTTCTTGATTTTAGGTCTCTTCTGTTTAAAAATTACCTTTTTTTGATAGTTTTTAAAAGAAAGATAAATTTTGACGTTTCGACTTTTCTTTAAGTCTTTATCTTATTTATATTGATCTATAGATCACCTTCATCATGAATATCCAAATAAGGACAAAATCAACTTAGAACTTTGTTCCAATAAGAAAAATTAATTTGTCCTTGGTTTCCACATCTCAAATATATTAAATTTATTAGAATTTACGAAATAGATAAATTTTACTTGAATTAATTAGATCTTTTTTATCATTTATAGCTTTTTCGTTCTTATGAATGTGAACCATTTCCAAAAATTCTCTTTTATGTGTATTTGATCCCATTCCAAGAACTTCTGAATCTTTATAAAGGCATTTATATTGTTTTGATATTTCATCGTTTGTTAATGCAGTTCTATTTTTGTTTATCATATTGTTGACCTCTTAGTCTATTTTCTAAATAATGAGATGTCTGTCCTATGTAGACAAAGTCACAATTAGTACAAGGCACTTGATATATTATATTACTTCTTTTGTTTTTTGTTGTTTTAGATTTTAATTTAGTGAAATATTTGGATAACGTATTATTGAAATAATTCGATAATTGTTGGGAAAGTCCTTGAACATATAGTAAGGAAAAATGTTTTACGTTTTGATGTTTTGTTTTGGTTTTTGTTTTTAAATTGATTGTAATATCTGTTTATCCTTTTCTTGAATATGTTATTTATCATTTTTTCCGGGTATTTATTTTCTTTCAATGAAGTTTTTTCTTTTTGAATAGCTAAGCATCCAAATTCTAGAACTGATAGTTGGATAGATCTATCAGCCAAACTTATTATCACTGATCTTTTGTGACATAGGATGACACGAATTGAAGTTTAAATATCTTGAGGACCAAGTTGATTTCGTATACCATATTCTGTTCTTATGTTATTGTTAATTTTATATAATGTGACATCAAGGAAATTGATTTTATTATTTTGTTTGATTTCGATTGTGAATTGAAGTTTTTTATGATAAGAATTGAATTTTTTATGTATGTTTTTAATTTGATGTGTGAGTTCTATAGCTTTTATAAATTCATTTTGAGGTATTTCTGTATATTCTTTCATTTTGTCCCATTTTTTCTTAAATATATTTTTCACAATGTTAATAGGAATATTTGTATAAAAAGTAACCACATCTAACGAAACAAATGCATATTCGTTAGGAATTTTTATATTTTTAATTTTTTCTTTGAAATCCTATAGTAGTTGTTTTGATATATATTTTTGTTTTCAAAATATCTTTCAAATAATTAGATAATGGGGTGAGAGGAGTTTGAATACTTGAAACAATCGGTCGAAGGGGAATGTCAGGATTGTGGAGTTTTGGTAAACCTGGTAAAGGTAAGTTGTCTTATCGTTTAATAATTTCATCATTTTATTATTATAATCTTCTGATTTCATGATAACAGTTTTATTAGATTCATCTGCTTTCAAAATTTTGAGATGTCTATTTTTATTTACGAATTCTTTGGTTTCAGTTATATTTTGAGGTTTTATATTGCTCTGTTGATTTTGTTTTTCAATTTTTTTTTGACTTTAGTGATAATCTTACAAGTATCAGATCTTATTTTATTTTCAATTTCGTTATTTAGATGATTGGTGTTGCATTCAATATTACATAAGATATTTGTTACAGGTAATTCTTTGTCACTAGAAATATTTTGTGCCAAATTGGGACCTAAAGATAAAACTTCTTTCACTTTATCTGATATGACAGAATCAGTTAAATTTTCGATCTATTTTGATCTTAATTCATTTGTACTTTCAGCAATAGCTTGTTGTTTCAATATTAGGTTATCAATTTTCTTAATAATTTTTTCTTTGAATTTCGAAAATATTCTCCACAAAATTGCAAAACTGAAAATCCGAGAAATTTTTCTACTCAGATGCAAAAAAGATAAGTTGAAGCCTACATTTCTAAATTTAAAATTATCAGATATAAAATTTACAAATAGTCGCCTGCAGAATGAATATCAAAATCACGTTTATCTAGTTTTATTTTTCAAGTCATACATCTATACCGAATCAACTACTCTGATAAAAAAATTAGAGAATGATTTTAAAAACATAATATAAAAATTTGAGGAAAAATGTCGAGAAAGAACTGAATCACTTTTTCATAAATTCAAAGAAAAAATATTCTGTTTTCGTAGTATTTAAACACGCAAAACTACAACCTTTTTCCTTAAAAAATCTGTATTACATATTTTATAATAATTAGTTTTCTAGTCTATATAAAAATAGAGTTAATTTGAATGGATTTCTTGATGTATGTATTAAGGTATGTGAAATAGTCTCAGGCAGGTAAGTTTCATTATGTCAGTCACTTGCAGTTATTTAGTCATTTCCAACTTAATATATTTCAAATTGTTTGAGGATATGGTTTGTATTTGTTATTTCACAAATATCAATTGAACATATATATATAGTAGTTTGTTAAAAATTTGTCAATTTCAAGATTGTGAGATAGATTTCCCCATCAGCAATCAAGTATACTTCATTATAAACAGGTTGATAAAAATTGAAACTATTGGGTTCGGCTAAGGGGTGTTAGCAATAATGTTCTGTTTTATCCATAGATACATATTACATGATGGATAGATTTTGATTGATTTGTTGTTCATATTGCATATTAATTAGACATAATTGTAAAACAACATCAATTTAATACCTATAGGAAACTGAAGCAGCACGTTCGTACATAATAATTAAATGTATACAAAGTTCGTCCATCTATGTAATTTTATATTTATTTAATCAGGTCACCATAACCGAGATTAATTAATGATTTGTGGTGGAGGTTTATGATAGAATATGTTAAAATGTTCTATTGTAGTTATTTTAGAAGCATAAAATGGTCATGGGAATTAATCGAATTTATGATAATATTTGGTTCATTTACATTTTTTCTTCAGGTACCCATTTCATTATTTTACCAAACATACCGTTCACACACAGTTATTTGTTTTACTTGTGTTACAAAGCGAATTTTTCATTTGAGTGTGTATGAATACGAGCAAGAAAAAAAGCTTTTCACACTAGTACTACCAAAATTTAATTATACAACATTTAACTAAAGAATCAATTCATTACATTATATTATTGCTGTAATAAACACAGCAGGACTCTAATTGAGTTTCCATATAAGTAATACCTAATACCAAATCAAAATTATTATTGATGTTGCTGATGATAATTTTGGAGCAACTTCATTATTAGAGTTAGTGATGTTATTTATTATATCAGAAGTCTGGTTTTTAGTAATTTTTGTATCAGAAGTCAGATTCTTAAAACTCTTGGATCAAGAAATAAAAAAGTTATTTTGTTCTCATCATTTTGCTTAGTTCTTTCTAAGTAAATACATGATCTCGCAGTACAATTTTATTTGAATTTTGAGATACTTAAATATATCCAGTCCTTCAAAATTTTTCATTTCTAATATTCAATTTTGATCAAAAAGTTCAGTTACAATGATTAATTGAGATAAATACCATAATTTTCACGTAAAAATGAAATATCATTTACACACATACATATTTTTGAAGCTTGGTATTAATCCTTTTACATTTGAGAGCCAATATATATATATCATATGCTTCGGATCAATTCCAATTAGCTTTTTTTCAGATAAATTTCATTATCTTTGTTTTGGCGACGGAATATTTCATACTGGACAGGAATTTCAAATGATCGAGCGTTTTCATATCTGACTATCAGTTTTATTATTCTCACGTCGTTATTAAACTCATATTCAGCTTCTGATGAATAACACTCCGTGTTTTTCACCAAAAGTTCCATTAATTACGTATAAACTTGAAAGTGAAGTAAGTTAATTTGGCTATCGTCTAGATAAATACTCAGTTCATAGTTAAATCGCCGAGTGAACGTAAATATCAGTTTAGATAAATAGAAATTTGTATAATAATCATCAATAAATTTAGTAAGATATTTATATTCTGTCTTTTGCATGTATTACTGCAACTAATAAAGTTTTTTTAGTACACTTCAACATGCGCACCATTGGCGGCCATAAGCACTTTCAGTCTGTACGTTGTCTGTACGTCTCCTGTGATTGTACTTAAAACTTGTGCAATGCAGCGTTTCAAGTCATCAATGTCATTTACCGGTGTACGGTAAACAATGTCCTTTAATTAACCCCACAAGAAGTCGAGGGGTGTTATGTTCGGAGACCTTGACGGCCATGGAATTGGGCCATCCCGTCCAATCCATTGGATGGGAAAAGTTTCGTTGAGGTGTTCCTGAACTGCTGTCAACCAGTGT
Organism: Diorhabda sublineata; assembly: GCF_026230105.1. Classification (NCBI taxonomy): domain Eukaryota; kingdom Metazoa; phylum Arthropoda; class Insecta; order Coleoptera; family Chrysomelidae; genus Diorhabda; species Diorhabda sublineata. The sequence goes on from NC_079476.1 coordinate 28,029,157, forward strand.
GGTGTAGCACCATCCTATTGGAAGTAATCAATCGGCTGTAATTCTTCCAACTGAGGAAGAGCAAAGTTTTGAAGCATATCCAGGTACACGCAGCCAGTAACTGTGGTTTCAATGAAGAAGAAAGGACCAATGATTTGTTGTGCATAAGCCCACACCACACATTAACCTATTGGCTGTCTTGTTGGAGCTCGACTACTGCATGTCGGGTTTCAGAATTCAGAACCAAATTGTAACAATTTGGCAAATTCCACACGTTTTGGTCGATCTATTGGTTGTGCCTGTAGCAACTATACCTTATAGGTATACAGACGCAACTGTTGTTTGTGGTTGTAGTCATTTGGAGTTGACGAATTGAACTTTTCGGATTGTGCTGGAATATTTGCCGTATTCGCTCCACATTTTCTGGAGTTATGCTGGGTCGTCCGGCTCCACTTTTATGCAATATTGATCCGGTGCTCATGAAGCTTGTGTGCTATGCACGGATGTAGGGTCTGGATGGTGAGTCTCTTTGGAATTTTGTACTGAAGTTCCGTTGAACCTGTTCATCTGATTTAGTCTTTTTGAACCATGACACGCATTGAGCTTTCTGTTTTGGTGTCCACATCTTCACTTATAACTGTTCAGCGTATTGAAAAAAACTTTAGTTGCAAACTAGTTGCAGTTATAATCGTAAAAGATAGAATATAAATATCTTGTTTATGTTCGAAGTTATGAATTTTTGAAGTTGTAAAGATAATTTTGGGGGGACACCCTGTATATATATATATATATATATATATATATATATATATATATATATATATATATAAATTTATTTTCTTCCTCTTTCTTGGGTTCGTAGGTTGTTTGGATAAATTAATGAAATTTCGATAAAATATCACATTTTTATGCATAACTGAACGTTTCGCTCCTACCTTGGGAGCATTTTCTAAAGAATAATCAATATTTGATGATTAAAATATTTTTAGAATAGATAAAACATATTAGTAGATATCTTAAAAACATTATTAAAAAACATAGTATTGGAATCAGTGTATTCACCTCGAAACTTCAATAAGACGATATTATACCAGGTAGATTGAAATAAACTAATTAATCAAATTATGGTAAATTTGGCAGAGGTTTTTTATATCTTGTCTATCATTTACAGAACATTTATCTTGTTTTATGTGTATAATTTCTTTGATTAATAATATATAATAATATATATATATATATATATATATATATATATATATATATATATATATATATATATATAGCATTAGATAATGACATAGATCATTCAACAGTCCTTAGAAAGTTTAGTACAAGAGTTTATGGGAAATGATTTTTGGAATTATTAATCTGTATGCTCACGCCTAAATAATTGAAACTCTAAACTGCAATTTTGAAATATTCTTCCTGTTTTTATGTTAATAAATTATCTTCATTTTAACGCTGAAACCACCTTCAGAGACCCAGCTATTCCCAAAAATCTATATCCTGCGTATATCTGCTTCACTTTTGTATTTACTTCTCTCAATACATCATCTATTATCATTATGAATGGCGCCGGACCAAGTACTTCCCCGTGTTTTAATCATTCTCGGATTAGTCATTATTTTTCCGCACCGGGTTCCTTGTATTTAACCATATACTTTCGAAATTATTTCTTAATTTCACTCTAACTCCTCTTTGTTGAAAAATATTCCATACTTGGTTTCTTAGAACGCTATCAAATGCTTTTCGATGTCTATGAAGTCGAGTTTTAATATTTGATTTGTATTCAGTTTTTTTCCTATTATCTGTGTCGATGTAAAGACATGATCTTTTGTACTTCTTTTTTTCCTAGATATGCTTTGAGATTACTCTAATTGTTTGTCTATGATTTTCCAATCTATCGGAATTTTTTCTTCCATCCATATTCTTTGTAATATTTTTGTTAGCATTTGTATACTCCTTTCTCCCATTGCTTTACTTCTTTTTAGGTTCCATATAGCTTGTTCAACTTCTTCTTTTTGTATCGGTTACCCGTATTCATGGTTTTCTAGTCCTAGATAAGTTTCATCTTGGATTTTCAGTTCTTTCTTCTCTTCTACTTTGAGTAATTGTTCGAAGTATTTCTTCCGCCACTCTATAATTTCTTCGGCTTGTCTCAATACAACACCATTTTTATTTGTTTTATATTGTTCAATTTCCCATTTCTCAGTGTTTTTAGGACTTTGGAAAAGTGTTTCTGATTTCTTCTACTGTCTTCTTTTATCTTTTTGTCAAAATCTTTCCAAGCTCTTTTGCTGCGATTAACATGTCTTTTAACTTTTTTGTATAAATTTTATAATTCTTGTATTTTTCTATTTTATTTCGTTGATATTCTCTCCATTTTTGTTTCTTTGGTCTGGTTGTTCTTGTATGTCTTTATACATCTTGAGACTTTTTTTATTGTTCTGCAACTTACTTTCACTGCTGTCTCTAGTATTATATCCTTGAATTTATTACACATCTCTTCTATAATAAACACTTACTATTTGATCTTGTCATATTTTTTTTTAATTTTCAGCTATTTTTTCCTTCCTTAACTTGCCATTTTCAATTTTAGATAATGGTCGCTATATATCTTTATGTTGGTAGAATGTATTAGTCACTATTTGATGGTTTAATATACAAAAATATATTTGCCTCTCTCCATTGTTGTTTCTTCCATTTTTTCTATATATACCTACACTAAAGTCTCCCCAACATTATTAACCCGTGTCCAGCCTCTTCTATTGTCTCACTCAATTTGTCTTAAAATTCTTTTTTCTCTTTCGATCTTGCATCTTCATTTTGATCACACTATATCTATTGCGTTCCATTAATTTCAGTTATACTTTCAGTATTTTTTTCTGTAATTTCAGTTCAGTTTTTATTATGTTGTTCAAGTTCTTCTCTTATTTTACTTCCAATTCCTTTTTTTATCAATTTTTAGTATTTACTCCTTTAAAAATCGATAAACGTTCATTTTCTAGCTCTATTCCGCCTTGATCATTCCTATCTGTTTCTGTAATTCCCAATATATCCAACATGTCTTGTTCAAATTCTTGTGTTTTTTATTGTTCTTTTTTGCTATCACTCTGATGTTCTATGTTGCTATTTTCTACATTATTTCATTCTATATGCTTCTGTTCATAATATATTTTCCATTATTAGTCCTTTTGTTATCCTTTCTGTACCTCTTATTTCTTTTATTGTACGTTTTCATATAATTCGTTCCATACTCCTTGCCATATCCGTTTTCATAGCTATTTTCAGGCTTTTTGGTTTTGACTTATCAGCTTTTGCTCAATTGTTCATTAGTGTGCTTGTTTCCGGAAATCTTTCTTGTACTTTTATTTCCCTATCTTCATGCCTTGGTGTAAGCCTCTGTTATTTCTTTCATACACCACGTTATATATAATCAATTTATTGCTTGATATATTTCTAGTGATCTTCAATTGTGGGTACAGTAGTCCTTTTTCCGACTATGCCTTTTTCTATATTAAACTTGATATCTAACGCAGTCATTACTTGTGTAAATTAAAGTACTTGTTCTAGTTTCGTGCCCATTATTTCTATACTTTTATTAAAAATTTCGAACATACTTTGTATTTTGTTCATGTTTTTCTCTATTTCCTCAATATCAAATCAAGGCTGGTCGGGTTATCACAATTAGTTTTTATTTATTTTTTCAGATAACCTGCTTTAATGTCCGATGTTTACTCACTTAAAATTATTATTTTACATGAAAAACTGTAGTTTTTTCTTTACTGCACCAAAATCAATAATTAAAGAATACCTTTGTATATTACACGTAGTTGTTTTATCACCACAAATACCAAATTTGAGATTATTGTAACAGAAAATAAAACACGTATTTATCACTTTGGTACAACGTTGCTTCATTTCAACGTTATGTAAAAAATATAAAGCAAACTTTTATCTGCTAAATGATACTGCCAATATAATTTCCAGTTGTTCCCGACCAATATGTTAATATATATAGATAAAAACGATCTAAAAGTTGGATATGTTATTCGCACTATATAGAACGAAAACTCTAAACCCACTTCATCATTCGATCAGTTTCCTTAAAACGCGAGAGGAGATTATCTAACCGATATCTGCTACCAGAAAAACCGTTTTATATTTTTTTTGTTTCAGCTTTTAATTTCCTCGGTAAAATTTCAAGGAGTGGGCAGATTGAGGCCTTGGGATCAACCAGGAAAAAGGGGTGATTCGTTGCGTAGATTGGGCAGATTGACACCACGGAATCGGATCACTTCTTACCAATGATCGACTACCCTATCCGCAGCCTTCTCTGGATAATGGCTCCAAAGTGGGAGCCGAAACGTCGGGGTGTGAATAAACGGTGTATTAGAAAATTGGAGTAATTATAATTGGAACAGTTGTAATCAGCTTTTATGGTGATTGTGAAAACAACCCACTAATCTTTAACAAAATATTTTAATAAAGACTTGAAGAAAAGTCGAAACGTCAAATTTTATCTTTCTTTCAAAAATTATTTGAAAAAACTAATTTTAAAACAAAAGAAACATAAAATCAAGAACATTTAGGAGCATTTATACCTAAATTTCTTATATCTAAGACCTTTTGCTTTTAAGTTTTTTCTGCTTTAAAATTATTTTTTTCTAATAATTTTTGAAAGACAGATAAAAATTGACGTTTCGACTTATTTCAGTCTCTATCAAAATATGGTATTGACACTGACAATTTGCGTATTCATATTAATCAATAGATCACGATCACCTACATGAAATAAACATCATAATAAGAAGAAAATCAAAATAAAAACTTGTTTTAATAAGTGGTTGGAAAATGACCGTGTTCTTCAACCACTTTACCCACACGCCTATTTATATCTAAGCGTGAGGAGCGCTGCACGTACTTGTTAACTGTACAGCACTTAGACTGTAGCAGTTGCTGATTTTTGGTAGCACAAAACGGTATTTTAGTATAAGGCTAAAAGACATACGCCACTATGAATAATCTTTTATTTAGCAACTACTTTAGGTCGTAAAGCTACAGTAGTTGGTGCCTTATTGACTTCTGTCGATATAAATTGAGACACTTTCAGGATAAAAAGTTATAATAAATATGACTACACTACACAAAATGTTAAACACAAAACTTGTCCTGCGCCCAAATACAGTAAATAACACTTGAAACGTAAATTGAATAAAAGAACTATGTTAATTCATTAATTTGACTTTTCATTTTAAAATACACTGAAAACTCACTCTCATTTTTTTTTTGAGATCAGGTAGTCGTAAATTTATTAATCATTTTTGAAAGATCATCGATTCTAAAATCGAATGATCATTCATTGGTTTGAGAATATAATTCTCGAACAATAAGAAAAATTAATTTTTCCTCAGTCCTTAGCAAACATTCAGTGGTGTAGAGCAACATACTCGGAAATCATTAAAAAAATAGTGTTTATGTAACAATTAGTTATGTCACATATTTAAATTGAGCTTCAGGTTATATGAAATAGTTAACAAATAATTTCTGTTCCAGTCGGTTTGAACTGGAATACAGTTACCAGAGTTGTGTATAGATTTACTCTGTAAACAAATGTAGAGAAAAGCAACATAATCACATAATCAGATTAACGAAAATATCTCATGTAATATTAAATATGTTAGCAGCATGCGAACTAAAGATAATTTAATGTTAGCATGACACTACCAATTTTTGTTTTTGTTTGTCTAATATTAGTTGAATTAGACTGTTACATGATATCTATACATACATACACCTTTGTGATTAATTTGAAACTTTGGGTAACAGCGACGATCTCTCGAGTATATTAATCAAAATAAATATCAAAGTCTATTCTGGAAATAAGTGGAATAAACATACCAGATATTTTAATTTGAATGGATGTAAATTATTAGGTACGTTCCAGTTAATAGTAAAAGCATTTCAAGATTGATATATCCATTCAATAGTTTAATTATACATACTAAAATTGGGCAAAAGCCTAGGAGATAAAAGTCTTTGATAGAGCGAAACTAGAAGTTATAGAAACTAGAAGACAAGAATTCTTGCCTTGATAACAACTGTTCGTGTCTCATCTTGATAATTTTGTGTACTTTCAAGATTTTGAAATTTTTTGTAAAACGATGATTTCAAGGTGATCTTTTTAGTGAGTTATGACAAGACAATCTGGCGGTTCCCCAAAATTAGATGTTAATTCAACTTTGTTCAACTCTTGAAATACAGAAATATTACTACCCTCCTTTAGTAGAAATACTAAAAAACTTACTTTTGGATAAACTAAAAATATGTGATAACAAAATGGATAATAAAGTTGACAGAGACGATACCGAAAACCCAAAAGCAAATAATGTACTTAATCAAACTTCGAGGCATGGAATACTGAAACACTACATGAATAATTTGATATATTCTATGGTTCTTGTATGCAGAATGATATTTTCAATAATGAAATCAGGACTCGCCATTTCTTGATCCATGATGTTTCCCAAAATCAGTATATCTTAGACTTGATTTTTCTACAATAAAAAATAGTTTCACAAATACCGTATGTAGTAAACAAAATTAGAATATTATTCAATTAGTGAAATATATAAATAACCGAAAATTCTAGCCCTTTCAGACTATTTCATAATACAGACATATAGATCTCTATTTTTTTGTACATCTGTATATTTGTATTGAGAGCAAGTGAATGGATATATCTGGATATATGTTTGGATGGATCACGACAACGTTATTTGTTCTAATTAAATTGAAATCGACTGGGGGCCTGAAACTGAACTATTACTTCAACAATCTTCAAACTGCTACCTCAAAACTAATAGAGTTTCAAAATTTATATTTTGTTTATATTCCTGAAAATGGCATTTGTTAAGATACAATATTACAAAAGGTGAAATTTTTACAACTATTAAATTTTAGTTGTAATCTTATCATCAGCATAGAAATATTGTAATTTATTATAAAGGAACTTATTTTGTTAACTCAAATGAAATGTACACTAATATGGTTTTAACAGTAATTTACTTATTTATTTTATTACAATACAATTACAAGGTGAGAAAGACATACATAAGATTTAAAAATTGGTACATTTAGATGAAGTGTAAATAATATACTCACAAAAAATACGAAAAAAAGTAGTAACTAGAATTCAATGATAACTCCGCCAAATACGAATAATGAGAAAATTATAGAACGGAAAAAATTTCCTTTTTATGTTATATATAGTGCTGCAAAAAGTATCCAGAGAGTTCTATCTGACAGTGATATTCATTCGATATAAAGTAAAAAAGGAAGAAGACATACGTCTAGTCGCTAGATCTTTTAAGTTAAAGCGTTATAGCAGTGTGTTTTAAGGTATTCCTTGTGGTGGATAAATATTGTCAGGCCTGAATAATATATTTTTAACTTACTTTTGGTTAATATTAAAATTATTATTATTTTCTAATGAGTTTAGTAGCCTGAGTTCCATATAAGTGAAGCATATTCTAGTTTTTGAAGAAAGAATGCATTAAAAAGTATAAAAACAGTTTTAGCTTCGGTAAACTGTTTCTCAGTATGAAACCGAGGTTTCTAAAGGCTCCCCCAAGGATGATATTAATATGCCCAAAAAAATTCAATTTACTATCTAATGTAACACCAAGATCTTTGAATGTGGCAATGGTTTTAAGCACATATTAGAAATGCGATAATTAAAATGGAGAGGCTCAAGTTTTCTAGTGAAAGATAAGGTATTCCACTTTGAAATGTTGAGTGAGAAGAAGTACTTTTCTATCATACCAATCACAAATTGTATCTATATCAGACTAAAGTAAGTGGCAGTTATTTATGTTCGATATGGAATGATATAGCTTCAGATCATCGGCACAAAAGAAAACACTAGAATTTAATTCCAAGACAACGTCATATCATTTATAAATATTAAAAATAATAGTGGCCCAAGTACTGAGTCCCTGGGGCACTCCAGAAGATGGGTTAATTTCTATGGAGTTAAAACCATGGAAAGTAAGTTTTATATTCGTGAGCCATGACATATAAAAGTTGGTGAATAAATCAGTTGAACCAATGTTGGATAGCTTAGTGAGAAAAGTGCCATGATCCAAGCGATCAAAAGCTCAAGAAAAATCTGTATAGATAACATCAACCTGACTATCGCTATCCAATTGTGCTGCTGTTTACTGCGTTAAATTCGAGACCGTAGATCAGGATAAAAACCATGCTGTTCATTACATATGGATAGTTTCACCTGGTGGAAAACAACTTCGTAGAGCAGAGTTTCAAATACCTTAGAAAAGTTGGAAATAATTGTGATGGGTCGAAAGTTCTTAATAACAACCTTATTATCTTTCTTCCAATTGGGACAAATTCCTCCAGTTTCCCATTTGAACAGAAATTCACCACATCTTAATGAGAAATTAAAAAGGTAACACAATGGTTTTGCACAGTCTCGTAATAGAACGGCTGGTAACCCATCAGGATCAAATAAAGAGTTTCATTTGAGGCTAGTTAAAACGTCAGACTCAGTAAAAGAGGGAGAAAACAAGGCACACCATTTATATTTGAATCAGTATGGTCAAAATTAGATGTAAATGAGGTAATATATCCTAACAGAAAATAATCAGCAAAAGCATTTAGATTGTCATCTGGTTGGTGAGAGGTGGGTTTTTATAAAACATGCTATCTTATATATTAAAAAAATTGATGATTTCCATTTCGAGTCCGTTCAGGCGTTCTACCCAACCGATTTGCTTAATTTTTTTTTTTTCAATGAAAGGTATTGATGCACAAATCAGCCATCAACCATCGGATTTCATCTAATTTTCACCATTCTCAACTTATACTCAAATGCGATTTCCCCCTGTACATTACTTGGGAGTTTTTCACATACACACGTTCTATCCTCAATATTTCAGGTTCTATTCAAGATAGAGACTTCGTTTTGGTTTAAGAACACTCGCTAAAACACCTTATTTCTTTTGAGTTTTTGAACACTTAAATCGGTTGAGTTGGAAGGAGCTAGGCGCGGACAATCAATGTGGAGTTATGGATTTTTGTATGTTTTTGGCAATTTTTCTACATTCAAAGATCTATATCTCAGGTACTAATATAGCTACAGAGTTCGTTCTTTTCTATTATAATGATTTCTGATACTTTGATTTAATGGATTCGATGTGAGCAAAGCCGCAGGTAAAAGCTAGTTGGTATTTAAATTGGACTAAAACTTCTTAGGGCCACTTGTTAGCTGTTGTTCTGCATTTCTCATGTAGTTATAAAACTCTTACTCTCTTGATTTTGGTTCGTAGATCAATTCAATGTAGTCATTATTTTTGGTGCTCTTAAATGTTTGTAATAAACGTAAGGTATTTTTTGAAATATCTGGGAATTGTTTTGGGAACGCTACCAGAGATCGTATCTTGAATAATAACAAGACCACCATCAATCAACAAATGAATATAGTTTGTGAGAGTATTATAACACAAAATACCGTCCAAACAGTCTTGATTCCAATAATATCAACCATAGGAAGCACGTTAGTTATATCCGACAGGTTGACAGAGTTTCCAGTGTAGTGCTTTCTTAATGCAAACAATACTTCGCCATCACTTTTGGTAATGGTTGATTCAAATTTCTGAAAAAGTTCAGATATAAGCACGGAGGGGTTCAACCATGTTTCAGTTATAGCGATTAAATCAAAAGAACAGCCCATAGAAGCGTTTGATCATAATAACATTTGAACCAGAATTATTTAAGACCGCTAAGAAAGAAGTTGCGCTTATATTGGCAGGGGTATAATCACAGTTTTTTATTACACCTTGTAGCTCATGAGCCTCATTCTCAACCATTGTTTCCAGGTGGTCTTTAAAAGATAAGACAGATTCATTGATTTTTCCTCCATTTCATTCTTGACTATATTCACCAAAACACCTTTATTAAAACTACTCTTTAGCTACTACTTCAAAATTTACACAATTTTTATTAATTTAAATAGAATATTGCTAACTAATTAGACCTCATTTTGGTAAATTTTATTACTTGAACATAATGAATTCTTTGCATCTTATTTGATATTGTTTATAGCCAACAGTTGTTCAATGAAATGTTCCAATATCTTGGGAAATTGGGAACAAATGCATCACATTAATATCAATATTATACTCATTTATTCAAAGTCATTCTGAAAAATTAACAACAACAAGCAGTATACCAACCTAACCTAAATAATTACCTTCCGAGAGTGATAAATTGACTTATGATCGTCACCAAAGGCAATCGATACCTTGTTGGTAATTGTGACTTACGTCCTTCAAAGCGCATTGTTCACAATATGGGGAGGAAAAAAGTGAGATTTATAGAGATAGAAACTTTTCATTCTATTGTCCTAGAAATTCTTCGATTTACTAACTAATTATAAATAAACTCTACTGCATAGAGCACAAGATAGTACCAATAAATTTGTGAAAATATCAGGTAAAACTGGAAAGCCATATTCAAATGATGCGCTTTAGTAAAATGTAGACCTTCAAATTTCTTCCGTTTTTTTTTATTTATAGACTTATCTGTTGGGTGAATTGAATCATAATATAACATAAACTTTGATGAAGCCACCGGAAAGGGAAACCACATATTTATCTTTGTCAAGTTCAACACAATTCACTTTATTTCTTATTCATATCAACGAGTTAGTTCGTATGTTTGGAGGTTTCTATTACGTTAACCATGCGTCTCTTACCGATCTTAATTCAAGTTGTAACTATTCTCTACGTCTCCGAAGCGAAAATTTTCAAACGTTGCGAATTTGTTCATCAGTTAGAAAAACATGGAGTTCCTGATTGGCAAATACCGACTTTGACATGTCTGGCAAAATGGGAATCAAGCTTCGACTCAGGAAAGCTTGATTATAAATATGGAAAACATGGAATATTTCAAATTAATGAAAAAGTTTGGTATGTTTCATGGAATTTAATATTATAATACATATAATACATAGTTTAATATGTTATCTTTTTAATTAATTAAATAATTCAAAGTTTCCTACGCTAGGAGAAACCTAATTGATAAATATTTACTGTTACTCATTTATACATTGACTAGAATTTTAACTAAAGCTCCCATTTTCTACCTTCTGCAATGTTCTAAACTCTTACCACACCATTTGTTCTGAATAAAATTCTACTTGCTTGTATTTTTGAGAAAGTTCTATCACTTCCATTTTTTCATATATCGTTTCTTCTACAGACATAATTTATGCTTGTTCATGAACTTCTCTTTTTATTCAGAAGCTTTAGGTTTTTCTTTGCGTATTTCATGCTTTTACATCATAACTAATATGAAATTGTTAAAAATTTCTTTGGTAATATTAGCACAAATGTATTTTTTTAATGCGAAACCGTTTGGAAAATTTACTAACAAAAATAATTCAATTCAGTTTAACAATATCACAATTTATGAGCGGTAATAGAATATTTGATTAGTAATTTCACTATGGAGTTTCGAAATCATTAATTTACTCAGTTTTGGAAACTCACAAACTATCTTTTCCTGACAAGCTTTACAAGCTTTTATACCTATTTTAGGTAGAACGATAGTATTGTTATTTACTTCAGTGTATAGTTTTAGATTCAAAATCTTTTCTCTCCTCCAAATCAAAAACTTTTTACTATTCATTCAAAAATAAGTGTTTAGAGTCAAGTATAATGGCGTAGTTAGCGTCATATATTCATGTATTAATAGTAATTCAGATCATAAAATGTTTGTGTTCACAATAAACATAGTAAATCATAGTAAATAGTAAGAATTTTTGCAAATTTCGAAAGTTTGCTATTTATAAATAATATACAGTTTTGTATAAATATTATCCGAATAAGATTTCTACTTAAAGATCATAAAATTACCCCTCATTTCAGTAAATACTCAAATTGTATTACAGTTTTAAATTGTATCAGTAATTAGTAATTTTAGCTATCATATTATTATCATTATAAACAATGGTAATTTAACAAAATTATTTTACAGAGAGGTTTTTAATGAAATAATAATTGTCGAATCCTTGTAAAAAATTTTCACCTTTCAACTCGGTCAATTTTAGTTTTAAAATCGGTTTCAATTTCCAGTCTTCCACTATATTGTTTCTATTAATCTTGAACGATCTTTACTAATTCACAATTTCAATATTTTCTGCTTTGTTAGAAATAGCTTTTTCCAGATTGTTTTCTCTTCTGTTCACTTTTTCTGGTTATTGAATACAATGTGTTCCGGGATTTGATACAAAAAATTCTGGACTGAGTAGATGACGTGAAAATAATATTATGACATAAAAAATTCACTCACACGATCCCTCGTTTCTAAGTTATAGGCATTTAAAGCTGTGGAATCAGAACTATAATAAATGGTCGATTTGGCCACCTACACACTCCTGGAGTCTACGGAGGGTATTTCTTTGAACTTGGAAGAGCATTTCAAGAAGTTTATTCTATCGATAATATTTTTCCTTGTATTTACAGAGACTATCGTGCATGAGCCACATGTCTGTAAATACCACATAACTTGGGTGGGGAATTATTTTGTAGAAATACACTTATTATAACAGGGAAACACACGGTTTCTAGCCATAGACTTTTTCTAGCCATAGACTTTTATTGTTTTCATTGTAAATATATAAAGACACAAAACAAGCCCTAACAACAATAAGGAAAAGATGTGATTTAAAACAGATGGCTATTAGCAAAACACCATTCAGTGGTGCTACATATATCAGCAGTTCACAGATAAAAACTTTGTTACCTTCATTCCGAGACAATTTTTAAGTAAACCCAAATCTTTAATTTCAAACATTTACCTTAATTTAAATTTAAAGTCTTCCCTTTCGACTGGGTTATTAGAGGATACATAGAAATCGTTCACATAAAGTGTGACAATAGTCGTAAAACCTTCTTTCTCTTTATTAAAAAATCATGATTCAATTTCTGACCTTTTTTACCCTAATTCTCCAGGAAATGTATATGATGCCATCAAAGATCTTTAATTTTAAAACTTTGTTTTCTGTTTTGACACCAGATGTTTCGAATTGCTCGAGTAAGACCATAAAAACGTCATCTTTCAAAAACCATCTTTAGTATCTGAATGAGTTATGTCTAGATCTAGTACACTTTCGTACCACAGGCGAAAAAGTTTCATCTGAGTCAACACCAGCTTTTGCGTAAAACCCTTAGCAACTTGCCCTATACAGCATTTTTTTGTCATATTTATTTTTTCTTTTGAACATCCACTTACACTGCACAATTATTTTTCTTTCGGAAATAGCCACTAACTTTTACGCATCGTTTTCTTGGAACGATTGTAGCTCTACTTGCTTGACAACTTTCCACAGCTCTTTATCTGGTCTCAACGATACAGTTTCAACTGTCAAAGAATCATAGTTTAGACAGGAATCATAGGCACAAAGGTAACTGAGCCGCCCCTGGACTTCAAATAGTAGTATAAATCTATTTGTTCCATCAAACACAACTACATGGACATACATAATGATCCGTTAACAATTCATAATGTTCGAATGTATAAGCTAGAAGATTTACTTATATAAGTTCTGATTTTGCAACTTTAAATACCTATAGCTCACGTCATCTACTCACTGCCGAATTTCTTCCTGTCCTGGAATACTTATTATAATTTATTAGGCATGTTTCACTTGTAGTTTCTTTTAATGATATGAAAGTAAAACAATCCAACTGTATATTATTGGTGAAACTGATGTTTCTGTGATAATTTCATGTGATAATGACTGATTGAAATTCAAAATCAAGTTCTATTTTCTTGAATTTGCCGCAATGATTTCAATTCATATCGCATTCACTCGATTTAATTTAGTTGTGGGACCGTTGGCGAAACTCGATACCAAACACAAACTGTACCAATGCTTATATATAAGGAGCACGTTTTGTTAACAGAGTTATAACCTTTAGAGACGAAACTATGAGTATTGGTGTAGAATTCCTAAGTATTTTTCTTGATGTAATTGTTCAATCATCAAATATAAAAGAGAAAAATGCAGTCTAACAAACTTAAAACCAAATTATTTAGCTAGGTTGTCAAATTCCAGCGACAGTTTCACAAGGATCTGATTTATTTATCATATTATTTGGTTGTATTTTTTTCATACAGAACTAAAAGTTCAATTATTGTCGAATATAAACATTTTATGAAAAAGTGAGTGGATTCAAAGTTTCGATTGATATTGAACAGTAGTATCTCTGGTCTAGCTATACGTCCAATGAATAACGAATAAAATTATCCTGTTTTCAAAGGTTATTTATAGCGTTTTTCCATGATAATGGAGTAATTCTATCGCTTTATGTTTGTAATTTGAAATATTATATGTATCGTGTAAAGTAATTATTGTCTGTACCCACATAAGTTCTATAAGATTAAGATCGTAATTATACACTGGTGGCAGAATTCTAATGTTCTATAGATCTTATGGACATCGAATCAATTTCAATACATCATCGTCCCCATAAAAGCGTCGTGCATGAACCTTGAACAACGTTCAGTTTTATAGATTCCAGTTCAACCTCATTAAAGTATCGTCTTCAATTATTTACTATTAATGTGACTATAATGAACCATAAATGTATTTATCTAATTTTATAGTACGCCAGTCAGATTGGTGTAACTAATTGTAACTTTAAATTATTGAATCCTCAGTTTGGTAAATAAATTGTTTGTAAAAAGCAAGTTATTGACTTGAATTATTTAATTCTAGCATCGTCTTTATTGGATACGAAATATTAAAATATAAAATAATATATACTATGTGATGGTAACACGCCTGACTAATTTCCTTTTTACATTATTAAACTTTACGAGTATATGTTTTCTTGTAGAATGATCAGTTTAATTATCTAGATCTAGTTAATTGTCAAGAAAATTAAGTCATAAATAAATATACGAAGGTTGCTGCGTAAGTTTTGAGATAGTCGAACCAATAGCCGAAGTGTTTGTTGCATTCCGATTGAGGTAGGAGTACATCCAAAACATGTGGTTTGAACGCATCAATCGCTTATTCAGGTGTAGAAACACGTTGACCTCGCAATTTCTTTTTGAACTGCGGGAATAACAATAAATAATTGGTTGTCAAACAAGGACTGTACGGCGAATGACCCATCAAATCGATGTTTTGACTATTCAATAATGTTTTTGTTTGAACTAATGTGTGAGAGCACTCATGGTTTTTGATTTTGTCCAACACTTTTCGCAAACAATGGACTAGTTGCCGACATGTCCAATTATTCTGAATAAACAGGAGACCATTTGCTTCGAAGGGCTTTGTGCGCGAAAAACTTTAGTTGGATTTATCTTGTCGTGAAAGAACCATATAGTTGATTTTCATTTAGTTTCGAGTTTATACATAGATTGATGATTCGTCGCCTGTTACGATCTGATAGTCTTTTGATATACTGCGATTGAATTTTTTCAGCATTTGTTTGCACCAAACGATACGGGCTTTTATTTGAGCGATTGTCAAGTTATGCGGTATCCAACGCGAACAATTATTTTTGACAGCCAAATATTCATGAATTGTATGCAAGTAAAACTGATACCTAAGTATACCTCAAACTCGCGGCATGTTATATGACGATCTTGTAATATCAGTTACCTTACGGAATTCATCCTGTTGTGAAGTGTGACCACGATTGAATTCGAAATGCGGTGACTCGAGATGGTGCTTCATAACAAAAAGTCGGAGCGATTTGATCGGCACATCGTTGTTGGTTTAATTCATGTTGACTATGATGAATGTTTCAAGTGTCTGTAAACAATTTAAATAGCACTCGCATGACAACACGTTCTGAGTACGTTCACCATTGAAAAAGTCAAACTTTATGATGGTAATGACAAATTTGACATATTAATATCAGTATTTCCATATATCAAAGCTAAGTAGCAGCCCTCGTATAATTAAATAATCTTTTGTGGCGACATTCTACTAATATTAAATTTATTACAGGTGTTCACCCTACGATTATCCCGGTAGAGAATGTGAAACAACTTGTAGTAATTTTAGGGACAAACACTTGGCCGATGACATCGCATGTGCCTTAAAAATTTACAAGGATACTCGGGAACTATCAGGAATAGGATACGACGCGTGGGATTCATATTGGGAACACTGTGCTTCTAACAACAATGTGGCTTATTTGAGGAATTGTGACTAGATTGTAATTACTATTATTTTACTACTATTTCACCACTAGTACTTGTTTCTGATGATTAAGTTTTTCAATTTTAGGTATTACCTTATTATAACTAAGTCCAGCAGCTTTTAGCCTGTTTTTCATGGGCTCTATTATTAATGTTTTGATCAGCATTAGTTCTTCATATGTGCCTTTCACTTCTCTTCAATAGCCACTTCCAGTTCTTGGATAATGTCTGGAAGCTAACCTAACTTTGACCCCTCGCTTTACACTTCAGTCAGTACCGCTTGATTACCTCCTCAATAGCAGTAATTTCCCCCTCGGTAAACTGATGCCTTCCTATGTGGTCAAAAGGTGTCATGCATTATTGCAAAACACTCATCTAGCCCCTCCTGGACGTATCTTTTTGCAGTTTTATTTCCTCAGATTTTCACTCTTAAAAAATTTTGCTCCAAACAGTGTAAAAACATTTTTGATTAGTCACATAATTTTTCAAATAATTCTCTCTGTCTTCAAAAAATTCTTTTCTACGTCTACCCTTTGATTTTATTTTCCTCTGAAAGCCACTATTGTTCAAGTATCGAGAGATGTGACCATAAACTTACACTGGGCAATTCGCGGGGATAATTTTTAGATCAGCAGGTTTGTAAGGGTATAATCTACGTTGTCAATAAGTAGACCACTCACAGTCACATTAAGTAGATTGTCGATATTGGACATAAATATCAGTTAAGCGTTAGTGTCAGTTATAATAAAAATATTTTCAATTGATGATGTTTCTATTAACACCTGATTATACCAGATATTAAGCTTAATTTTATTTGAGGATTGTTTGGAACATATTATTGATTGGTAGTTTGATGTATTACCAGATGATATAAGGTAGTGCACAGCAGATTTTGCCTACACATATTTCTTTAACTTCAATTACTACAGTAACCAAAAAAAGGATAGTACTAGCACTGATTTGTATCAAAATAGTGAAACAATAACAGAATTGAACTTAATCAGCTTCACATTAATTCATAATAAACGCTTCAAAAGCAACATACAAATAAGAGATTTTTTATTTTTAATTGCTTCTAAAAAGGGAATTTTTCATATTGATGGACTCTAGAGAAGCACAATCACGTACAAAGTTGTGTTAATGGCCTGTTCACCACTTTCCCTAGTTAATTACTATAATTTGAGAGGTGATGCCTTCTGAAAGATCAGATGGTAGACATGTACGTTCAGAAGGGATTAGGTGAATATTGCCCGCATTTGTCTAGCTTCAACGTGCCGGTGGAAATTTTCGACAAATCGCATCGCTTTAAAGACGAAGCGGTTGAAAATTATCCGATTTCTCGATAAGAATGATTAAATTTGTCAATTTGTAAAACTGAAGTTTATGAAATGACCGTTCAAATTGCAATAGTTTTAACTTCAGTCCTTTCTGTATCTTACTTATGAAGCCTGAATGATATGTCAATTTTTTTAACGAAAGTCTATGCAGGGGGTAGTAAGCTAATATATTGGTTTATATATTGAAAACAGGATTATTATTTTACTGGACTCGAAAGGAACAACTAATGAAAGTTTGAAAAGATATTTACAAATTTCAAATACAGTTGTTGCATATAAGACTAACAATATAACAAGGGACAAAAATATCGGAAAATATTGAAAAAATAATACTACTATATGTCTGTTACTAACTGAGTCAACTAAGAAACAAGACTTTTCTTTCATGATCATTTTTTCACTTTCACTTCTTTAAGATATGCTCTAAATTTATAACCCATTCCTCCAAATAATAGTTGTCATCTCTTAAAAACGATCACCATCCGTGTTCTGTTCGATGAAACCATCTTTGCCTTTTTCGGAGATGGTTCGCCTTTTTCAATCAATTGTCTATAGTTTTTTTTTGTTTCAGTGTTGTGATAGATCCAGGTTTCATCTAGAGATATAAATCGATGCTAAAAATATGATTCATTTTGTTTAAACCGCTTCAATAAGGCCTGAAAATATGTCTCTAGTGACAGTCACCCAGTATCATTTAGTGAGCTTCTCGTATGATATCGCTGGTTGCCGCAGTTCGGCCTTAACGATCATATATATATATATATATATATATATATATATATATATATATATATATATATATATATATATATATATATATATATATATATACTATATTTCTTATGTTGATAAGGGAAAGTACTCATGATTACTTAATTTGGAAGAATATTCGTAGTTGTTAATTTTAGCACAACTAAACATCCAGGTTGATGCGCTTAATCATCGCATTCTAGATAAGCTTTTTGTACAATCCCAAACATACTTTCATATTATTCATATAATGAATTGCTTAATTATCTAAGACTGGAGTAATATAAACTCATAAAGTAGGACTTCAACTGGGGTGTCCATCGTCCTACTCAATAATTTAATCCCGAAACCTTCGCAATGGTACTAGGTTGCGAGTAAATTTATTGCAAATTTCAAATAGACTACAAATATATTGAAAAATTAAAACATTGTGGTTTTAAATTGACAGTCTTGTTACAGTTCGTTTCTAGCTTTCATGGATACTGCAGCAGAATCTAATTTCTCTTTAAATTGAGTAATTGATGATAGGTCGATACTTCATTTTCAGGAAAATGTGTAAGATTGAAAACATAAATAAAAAATTTAATTCTTATCATAAAAAACTCCAATTCACAATCGAAATCTAAAAAAATAATTTTCTTGATGTCATAATATATGAAATTAACATAAGAACAGAATTGTATACGAAACCAACTTGGTCCTCAAGATATTTGAACTTCAACTCATGTCATCCTATGTCACAAAAAAGATCAGTAATAATAAGTTTGGTTGATAGATGTATCCAACTATCAGATTCTGAATTTAGATGCTTAACTATTAAAAAAGTAAAAACTGCATTGAAAGAAAATAATTAACCAAAAAAAATGATAAACAACATATTCAACAAAAGGATAAACAGATAATTCAATCAATTAAAAAATAAACAGAAACGAAACATTAAAACATAAAACATTTTTCGTTACCATATGTACAAAGACTTTCCTAACAACTATCTAATTATTTCAATAAATATAATATTAGTATGAGCCATAAAGGACAGAATACATTATCCAAATATTTCACTAAATTAAAGTCTAAAAAACCGACAAACAAAAGAAGTAATATTATAAATCAAATGTCTTGTATTAATTATGACATTGCCTACCTAGGGCAAATATCTCAGTATTTAGAAAATAGATTAAGAGGTCATCAATACGATAAAATAATACAACTCTATTAACGAACCAGAAAACAAAAAAATTGATTTTTTTTATTAAAACAAATTTCTATTTAGATTGTATTCTTTTTTTTTATGTTCATGATGTAGGTGTTATATTGACTAATATAAATATACAAATTGTCAGTATCAATATCATATTTTAAAAAAGATTGAAATTAGTCGAAACGTCAATTTTTCTGTTTCTTTCAGCAATTATTAAAAAGGACTACCAAAATCAAGGACATTTAGAAAAATGTATATATATATATATATTTAGTGACTTAAAATCAAGAACATTTAGATTTATCAATATATCAAAAGGTCTAAGAAATTTATTATATCATATATTGATATTGATAAGTTGAGGTGAGAAAATTTGACAATTATAATCACTATATTTTCCCTCAATTGATTCTTAGTTATGGGGGAATGTCCTCATAAAAATTGAAGTTCAAATCATTTTACAGATTTACACATCGGGAGTTGCAAATTAAGTGAATAGGTAAATGGGTCGTATGACGTAACAGAATTTTTGAATAGTTATGAAACCCTCACCCCCATATAACGTGTCGGGACCCTTTTTGCTATACATCCTCTCTTCCCTTAATTTTTTAATAACGTATTGTATTTAAAGCATTTGCTGTGATAATAAATGAAACAAGATTTTTTATTCGCAATATATGCGTATATTATTAATTTCATTTACTCATAGTGTTATAAAATAAGAAACAATAGCATATGATGTAATTAACATTTGAGTTTGAAAAATATATTAAAAGTGCTAATAAACTTTTACTACATAGTAGTTCAAACGCCCCATCCTCCGTGTGTATAACGCATATGATGTTTACTCTTCCAGTATTGTCGTTTCCACGCTCCAATAAAAAAGAATCAAG